>NC_085065.1:5346399-5946399 GCF_963662255.1 Cinclus cinclus | reverse complement strand
CCTCAACTTCTCTGTAAATTGGGAAACTTCTAGTTTATAAGGACACTTAATGGTCTGCAAAGAGCTAAATAGTTTGTCCACATTCAACTTGGGAGAACTGATTCCATTCCACTTCTGCAACAGAATCATTCCACTGTCTGTGAGGAAAAAAACATCGGCCTCCAGTCACACACAGGCAACAAAACAACTCCCCCAAACCTTGTCTCATGACACCAGGAATCTGACTCAGCCATGTCCCCACCACAGAGCAGGAGCTTTGGGCTCATGTTCATCCTTGCTCAGGTCACAGCAGCTCACCTGGCTCAGGAAAACCCTGCTGAGCCATGGACACACACTGGGACCCAGCCCAGCTGTGATGGGAAGCTGGGCAGGCTGAGCTCCAGTGTCTCTCTTGTTTGGAATTAAACCTGCTCTTCCAGCAAAGTTACAGGCAAAGCTTGTGATTTCCATAAGGACAAGTCTAAGAGAAGGGATCAGATGGAATGAGGCAGCAGACAGAGAGATGCCACTGCCATCTTCTCCTCCCAGAAATCCAAGAAGCCTCTCCCGTGCCTCTAGGGGTGAAAAGCAGCTTCTTGGGTTTGTATCCTGGCCCCTCCAGAGCTGTCAGGGCTCCCACACAGCCAGGAAAAGAGTCATTGTCCTGGCAGGCAAATTTGCAATCACAGGGACCCAAAGCCCAGCAGCTCCCCTGAGCACAGGCTGGAACAAACATCAGGGCAGGAGCTACACAATACCTTCACAGCCTTCAGAAAAACCCAGACTAATCAGTAAATCTCTTTGCTTTAATCATGTGCACCGGGGGCCTGAGCAGCATCGAGGCATCTCATTAAAACTGACCTATCTGCCCTGGAAAATACATCTCATCCCCTTGAGCGGGGGAGGCACAGGGACAGTGACACAAAAGGAGCAGGGATAGGTTCCCTGCTTTGTCCCTGCCCCTGTCCCCGAGGCTCCCACTCCATTACAGCAGACCTCAGCCTCATCTGCACACAGGCAAACCTCAAAGAGAGCAAAGTATTGAAATGAACCAGCTTTTATTTCCGAAGAGAAGATGAATTCCTATTTGTTTTCAGGATTGCAATTTTCTCCCCACGCTGCAGAGGATGTGAACAAACGAGCAGGGAATGAAAGGGATTAATGAATGAATGGGTGGGAGCTGGGCTCCCAGCTGCAGGGAGAAGGGGGGGACACCCACTGGGAGAGAGAACCAGTATGGCCAGTGCTCAACACCACAGACATCCCTGGGACCCCCTGCTCAAATGTAGACAGATTAACAATCATCTCTAAAAGTATTCACTTAAGGGGAAATCAAACAAAAGGAAAGGGTAGGAAGGATTTAAAGTTGGTATCAACCACACATGGCATAGGAAGGGCTGTTTTTACAGAAACACAACTTCCAGCTGCTGACACCACTCAGTTCCCAGCAGCTTTTGTCCTCTTTAAATGATGGACTCATCCACGTGACAGGAGTTTCCTCCCCAAGTCTTAAAAGATGCAGAAAACCAAAAAGGCATTTGGTATTTACTGAGGAATTTGTACCAAGCATTGCTCATTTGAGACCAATTGACTCTCCCAGCTGGATCAGAGAGATGCAGCCCTTTGGAAGCTGCAAAACAAGGAAAAATTAAATCTTCTTTCCCCCTTACTCTCAAACTATTTTAAGTCAAGTCCAACATCAGGGGATTAGAGGCAAAATTTAGGATTAGGATTAGTTTTCAGCCTGGTGCATGAGCTGCTCTGTTTCACATGGCAGGTTGGTTTCTGGTGCTGATGGCTCCCAACAAGTTGAATGAACTCACCCTTTGCTCTCAGAGCTCCAAGACTAATCTTTACTTTGGTTTCCCAGTGCTTGGCGATGATGGGACACGTGAAAGCCACATTAAAGCCACCATGGTTTGTTTTGGTGGGAGAAGTGACACTGCCTTCTTAATCCAAAGAGCTGGCATTTACCCATCATGCTACTATAATGTATGGCTTAATTTAAAGGCAAGCTCAATTTGCAGATTAATTATTATAGCCTGTGACTGGTTGAGCTTGTGATAAAACACTCGGGTGAGAAATTACACATCAATTAACTGATTGTACATTGAGCATGTAAATGTTGGTAAAGAGGTGTCACCTAATGGAGACTGATGCTGGGGAGCTGCAGGCTGCAGCCAGCAGAACAGCACAGTGCAAAGCAGGTCAGGGGAGTGGGTGGCAAACAAAACCAGAGGCCAAAACACTTAAAAGCATCCAAATCAGCCTTCAGGAACAATATGCAAAACCAATGCAGGATTTTCAGAGACTGGCAAATTATGCTGGGAGCTGCTGGGATTTCTTGCAGGTAGTACTGGGACAGCAGGTCTGGGAGATGAGCCACTGGTCAGGAGAGCCCCAGTCCTGCCTTTGAGGATCTCAAGGTGATTGACCCTTAAACCACAGGGAGGCTGCAGCAGATGAAGTTCTCTGGCTGCCAGAAGCCTGGATTTCAGAAGCATCACTTCTCACCCAGTCCTGCCAAGCTGTTCCCCTCTGACAGCTCTTCCCTTGCAGCATCCTTTGGATGCAGCAGATCTCATTGCCCTGCTGATCCCAGGGTGAGTGCCCCTGGGACCTTGGGGCACACAAGCAAGAGATTTCCCCAGCTGAGTCCCACCCCAGGCCAGGGAACAGCTGGGCTCTGCTATGAGCACTGACACAGTGCCTCCCCCTCACCAGGAAGGTCTGAACCACACTCTTGCCACCGCAGTGGCTGCCCCAGGTGGCTCCTTTTCTGATAGAGGCAGAGCAGTAACAGGCAAGTTTCTGACCTCAGTGCAATTCTCACAAACCCATGGAGAAACTCCCTCCTTTGTTTTTGGAAGCTTCACTGCCCAGCAGTGCCAGGCTTTGGATCTGTTTGGGAAACTCCCTTCAGAGGAACCAGATTTTCAGCTTAATTATTAAAGTCCAAAGCTGTGGGGCACCCAAGGCTAGAAATGGCTTTAGAATAGCAAGCCCACGTGTGTTAACTTTCCTAAGACAGGACAAACAGGAAAGAAGGCAAGTTTAGAGGTTATTTTTTCACTGTAGAAGGGCTCAAGGCTTGGAGAGCAGTTTGTCACCCTCAGGGCCCACCTGTGGGACGTCCAGGTGACCTCTCCCCAGCACTCCCACCCCAGGACATTCTTCTTTGGCAGCCTAAGGACTCCCTGTCAGCACAGCACCAGCACTGCTGGGACAGGCAGTCCAAGAGGCAGAGGGAGGGAAATCTTATCTTTGGACATGATCCCAAAATGGGCTGAGGAAAGGTGGCACCAATCCTGCAGAGCTGAAGGAGGCTGGGAGATAGCAGAGCACCTCAGCCCATCAATGTTAACAGCTCTCACAGATTCCCAGGTGAGATTCAATTTACCAAAGGGTCTGTGATTCATTACCATGATCAAAGCACCAGGAACAAATGCAAACACTGTTGGATGGAATCTGTGAACACTACAGCACTATGAACACTCATCCTGGGCTGAGTTAACACAAGTGGCCAAAACAGGCTGCAGTCTGCATCCAGGACCTTGATTAGAGCCAGCAGATGTGGATCCTTCTCTAATTCACAGCCCTCCTTCACTGCCAGCTGCCCACAGAGTTGCTCAGCAACACAAGGGCTGATATGGCCAATTTACCCAGAGTGAGCCTTCAGGCTCCCAGGAGGAGATGCTCTTACCTGGCACTGTGATCCCTGTGCACTCAGCCACAGAGAGCTGCCAGGGAAAACCAGGAGCCCCTGGCACCCCAAGGGAAGGGAGGGATCCCCCACAGGGCTGTACCCCTGCCTGCATGGGATGCACCAAGAAAAAGCAGCTGGCTTTTCCTGGCACAGGTGCCTGCAGCCCCCATTTACATCCCATCCCAGCAAACAGGACCCTGGCAGCCAGCCTCACTTGTTGAAAGTTGCAGTAGAGTTAGGTCCATCACTCTCCACTGTTTCCCAGTAAATTCTTGTCCTGAGACAGACCTTGCAGGCAGGCAGAGGAAGCACAGAGCTGCAGCTGCCTTTGACAACACATTCAGAGACACATCAGGATCACCAGGATCCTTCTCTGGGATGAAAACGGGCCAACATTAAAGTCCTGCAAGCCCTTGCAGCCCACAACTGCAGGATTTCTGTCACATTCTTTCCCTTTATCTCCCAAATGCAGCTTTTTTGGGAGCAGCAGGCCCCTGATGCACTGGACACTCCTGGAAGAGGATTTGCTGTACATGGTCTCTCTACCAGAGAATCAGGATTTGTCTAAAACCCCACAGCAGCCCCTGAGAACATCCAGTGGTCTCAATTTCTCCTTAAGCCAAAGGGCCCTATCCCAGCAAACCAGCAAGAACCCCAAGTGCAGCTCTACCTACAAAAACCAAAAAGGCAATGTGGGAAGTTCAAATTCATATTCTTGATTCTTGTTTATCTGCATTATCAGGAATTTAACAATGCAGTCAGGGGAGCAGAGATAAACTCTCTGTTCCTCCAGCTCCAGAAAGCCCCATAAGCCACACCTGGAAGGACTGAAGGCAGAATGAAAAAAGTTCATTCTTCACTGAGAAAGAAAACTTTCCTGAGGAATGAAAAGATGACAAAATCTGCTTTGCTGTGGCAAAGCTTGCAGGGAAATGGGGCCAATTACAAAACCTGCTTGGGATTTAGCAGGCAGCTGCTGGGAAACGTGTTGGCTTGTATGGAGAAATTAGGTTGGAGAATTATTAGCAGTGAAAGAGAGGAGCTTTCCATTCTCCACACCCAAAGTCAATGTGTCTGTAGCACTTAATCCTTACCAACATCAGGTTGCACAGCTGGAGCTACAGGCCCATCACCCTGGGGATCACAGAGACTGCCCAGGGCTCCAGCCTGGCTCTCCATCCTGCTGTGGGGAGTTTCAGCCTCACCTTGCAGCACTGGAGCCTTTGGCTCTTCCCTCTGTGACTCTGTGTGAGGTTTCTTGCTCTTTAACACCACCTGCAGTGGGTGGGTATGTTCTGATTTTCAGTTTTACACAAGTTTTCACAAGTAGGGTCAAGACAGTCACACATGCTGTGCAAAGGAGCAGCTCAGCAGCACTGGGACCCAGCAACACTCAAAGCTGAACGTAGGTCAGGTCCCAGTCCTGCAATCCTGCTCCTGGGCCTCCAACACCTCTTGGAGACATCTCTGTTCTCCCCTAGGAATTATTTACCCTTTGGGTTGACACATCCAGTTTATTTACCTGCTTGCCTGGGAGCTGGTTACTTTGCTGCTAAATGGTCTGCTCCCCACAAAAACCAATTGCATCTTTGGTGTCCCTAAGCAGCAAGGGCACCTCTGGAAGGGTCTGGCCCTTCATTATTCTCCAGACAGTTTTCCATGCACAGAAGAAGGGAGGGGTTTCATTAATTACAAGGCGAGCCTTTCCCCAAGCAAGGCAGCAGCTAACAAAGGAAATTACTCACTGGCCTCCCAACAGTTACAACTTAATTAAACAAGATCCTTCCTCAAAGGCACCATCAGATTTCTGGAGCCTTGCTAGAGCTAAAAAGGAACCAAGCAGCCTTCAGCCCCAGGGCTGCATTTGCAGGTGGAATTTCCAATGCCAGAGAAAGACACTCCATTTTCTTACAAATGGATCTCATCAAGAGCAATGCTTCCCTGGAGGTTTTCCATCCCACAGTGGTGCCACAGCCCAGTGCTGCACCATCCTATTTCAGCCCTACACACAGGGCTCAGATCTGGTGTCTCTCCAGCATCAGGGCAAGCACAGGGGGAGCAGCATTTTAGGTGGACTCTTCCACACTCCTGTATCCTCCTTGGAATCCCTGGTACCTCCTTGCAGCAGGAGAGCTCCTTGACCCATAAAGCTTTCATCTCCAGTCCATAAAGAAAAGACAAACTTTTGTTACCAGGTGTTCTAAGCCTAGTGCTCCACTTCTCTCTACACCACTAGGCAGATCCACCACCAGCTTTTCCATCTGCAGATATATCATTTAAATGGAATTATGCCAGCAGCAGGGATCATGATGTTCCTGTTCTATAACCAGGCTTTGGAAATGGATGCAGATTTATTTAATATCAAATTCTGACTTTTCTCATATCTGTCAGCACAGCTCCCTTGGCTTCAGCCTAGCTGAAGTGCTGGGTGCAACTGAAAGCAAGATCCAGCACACAGCACTCTGGAGTTATTAACAGTGCATGAATAATCTGGATACAATGCCCTTCTAATGCAAACAGCAGCATCAAAAGTGCAAAAACAGAGCCAGCAGAAGCAATTTATCTGCTCTCTTATGAGCACAGGCTTCTTTCCACCTGCTGTCTCCAGCAAGCTTGGCACCAGGGAACACCAGGGAACACCAGGGAACACCAGGGAACACCAGGTCTGCCTCTGGCTCACTGAAGATGCTCTGGACACCAGTTTGTGGATGTTGAGACCAAGGCAGGACCATCATCCCCACTTATCTGCACAGCTGCTTTATCAACAGCCAGTACAAAGAAGTTGACCAGATATCCAAAACCCCAGAAATTGGACCTTGCAGTCTCACAGTGCTGAAAACAGAGCCCACTGCCCTCATTCCATGGTGGGAAACACCTTCCTTCCCACCCAACCACTCCAATGACTGTCTTTTTCAGTCAAATTAGGTGCTTGGTTTAGTCAATATGCAAGACAAGTCTAGCCAATTCATGCCATCCCACCAGGAGACAGAATTTCCCCCTTTGAGGTGGAAGACATTACCAGATTGCACAGTATTTCTAGTTGCAATTGGTCTGATTTTATCCTTCAGACAAGCTCCCATCGTGCCTTTTTTTTGCACGATTAAAATGCTCTGTGTTATCTGGAAAAGTACTTAAGTGTAATTAAGTCACCCAGTCCTTCATTTGATAAGGACTAAGCAGATTGAGTTCTTGCATTCCTTTCCTCCAAGGCATTTCCCTCCACATGCCTTCCAAGCTTTCAATATCCTTTTATAAACCCCTGATGCCAAAGTTGTAGGAGTCAGTTTCACATTTCTGGCCCAAAGTGGGGACAGATCACTTCCCTTTCCCTTGTCTCCCACCCTGAAACCAACCCTCCTTCCCACCCAGCAGCAAAAGGCAGGGAGACTTTCCCCATCCTCCACCCCCTTGGAGGCTCCTGGATTTTGCCCATTCCACAGCAGTGCTGCCCTCTGGCACTATCAGCCAGGGCAGGCATCCTGTTCCTGGGTTGCACACTGATAACAGAAAGGGTTTTTAATGCAGGGTTACCTCTGGATGTGTAGGTGCAGCCAAAGGGCTTAACCTTGCCTGTTCCCACCCCAGATCCTGCTGGGCTGGTGGGATCATTGCTCACACACATTGCAGACCAATTCCAACTAAACTCCATCCTCGTGCTGTATCCTGTATGCAGGGCAGCTTGCAGGGCAGGGTATTTCAGCATAAATTCCATCTCCTTTCAGGAGTGTACCAAGGAAAAATAAAAAAAGTCTCTCCAGTTGCATTAGGATAAAGTTATACCTGGCTTGAGTTGACCCTGTGCAGCCATTTCTGCTGGAACAGCTTCTTGATTAAATCTACCCATCCCTAGAGCTACTACAGCTCTCAGCAATGCCTGAAAAAAAAAAAAAAAAAAAGGAAAATGAGGCTTTCAGGAGAAAGGAGCATGGGCTGTTCACTTCAGTGGCATCACCCTCACTTTTCCAAGTCATTCAGAGCAGTACAAAGATTGCATCCCAGCCCGGCCCCAAGTTCAGTCTGAGCACACCTTTTAAAACCTCATAGATGAACAATATTAGATTCCTGACTCCAGTTCTCTGTGCTCCCAACTGAAATAAATTAGATAAAAACATTAATTTAGCTGCACACCAGTGAGAGCTGCTCTGGTGCCACATGTGAAACACAGCTCAGATGTGCAGAGGTTTGCAGTAAGAGGCAGAGCCCTTGCACTCAGCTGCTCTTGTGAAGCTCAGAGCCCCAGGATGACCAACAGCAGCAGCTGTCAGGATATAAACTACTCCCCAAAACAGCCAGGAGCTCTACCACATTCTCAGAGGCAAGCACAAGCCTCAGCATGGATGCAGGTTTTGAAATTAATTCAATTTTTTTAGCAGCATTTTTTTTTTTAATGGGAGAAAAAGGGGAAAGCAGCTTGGTTATTGGGAAAGATTTATGGGACAGTCCCTGCACGTGTGGCAGGAGCTGCCACATGCAATTTTCATCCAAATGTCCCAGGGCTGCTGCACACACAGACTGGACTCCATACCTCCCCCAAGGGCTCCATCTAACACATCTCCTGCCAGTGTGGCTTTAGAGGGCTAAAAAAAATACTTTTGTTGTGTCAGGTGAAAATTACTCTATCCTTCAGCATAAAGCCTTGTTGAAGAGCAAAAAGCAGAAAACTGCCTTTACAGTCTGCACCCAGACCCAAACGTGACTGGCAGAAAGATAACAGCCCTCAGGCACTGAGTGATTTTCAGTTCACACAATTCTTTCAGTGCAGAAATGCACCATTCCTACAAACCTGCCTTTTTACTCCAGATGGAATCCAATCACACAAAATACCACGTGCACATTTGAGAGAGAAAATTCTCAGGTTATCAATTTAAAACTAAAGGGAGTTACAGCCACAAAATGGCCTTGGTGTAGGTTCTGGAAGTTGTGTACAGCTTCAAATGCAAGAAGCAGCACTTGGCTGGGAAGTGTCAAGGCCAGCCCTGCACAGGGGTCAGAGTTTTCAACATCTGTTTAGCGACCCCAAAGACAGGGCACTCTGCAGGATCCCACGAGCAGTGGGATATTTGTGATCAAACACCTTCATATCAACTGTATGAATCATGTGGCATCATATCAACCCCACCAGGCTCCCAGCTTGGCTCCTGAAGCCACACACCCAGGAGGGAGGGAGACCAAAGAGGATACTGAGGGGGTTGCAAGTGTCATATAGTGGCAAACTTTCTCCCAGCACTGAAGAGCTGCTGTGGAGTGAAAGCTGGTGGAGAAAGAGCAGAAACATCAGACAAAGGAGCCAAACATCACCACGTGAAGCCTCCTCCCACCTTCCTCCTCAGAGCAGGGCATGCCAGATCCTTCAGCCCACCCCACAAGTGTTGCCAGGGGCCAGCTTTCAAGCAGCAGCCCAGCTTTCAAATAGCACAAAGCATAATTACAACCAGCCTGACTTCCCAGCCCTCAGTGCCTGCTTCGCACCAGCTGCCAGCTGGAGACTCATCCCTTCCCACTCCATCCAAAAACTCTGCTGGCAGTTTGCTTCCCATAAGAAAAGGAAGTGAGCAACATCCTCTTTAGCCTTGTGTACCAAGAACAAATGAACCTGCTGTACTGCTGTAACTGAAGCTGTCTCAACCTGTCACGGTGCTGTAGATAGCACTCAGTGCTCACAAGGCTGATTTGTTTGTTGGAGCTGTTAAAATACTATCATTATTCTAAACTCTTGCTGTAGCAGTTGAATTAAACTCAAGAGCTCAGAGAGGTACACACCAGCATCCCAAATAAACTAAGCAGAGACCTTTGAAACACAGACACACAAAAGAGTTCAGTGGTCCTGGGACTGCTGGTGCAGACACTGAACAGCTCTTCAC
The DNA here is from genome assembly GCF_963662255.1 of Cinclus cinclus. NCBI lineage: Eukaryota > Metazoa > Chordata > Aves > Passeriformes > Cinclidae > Cinclus > Cinclus cinclus. The sequence continues at coordinate 5,936,853 of NC_085065.1, read as the reverse complement.
CCTTTCTGAGCACACAATCACCTGCTGCTCCTCATCTCATCCTGCTTATGGACTCAGCCACACAAGCAGAATGAATTGTTCATTCCATTTCCTTTAAAGCCTGGCGTGCACAGAACTGGCAAGGAATCGCCCAAAGCTTCACAAGCTAATGAAACACTGCAGAGCAGGTCCTTAATCTCCCAATTCCTTGCCTTAAACATTATTTCCTCCCTCTCAAGTCTCCAGCACAAGCCAAAGGCACCCTGGGTGTCCTGACTCAGTGGCTTGTCTCTGACCTGAAGGCATTTCCCGGCCAGGCATTTCCTTTCATGGAATACCCAGCAAGAAGCAGCAGGATTTTGAGTGCTTCTCCAGACCAAAGCCAAGGAAGACATTTCTAACTGCCTAGTGAGCACAAAGACACTGCAGAAGTTATGAAACTCGAGCAAGGAGCATAATCTGTAGCCTCAGACTCTGCACAGTGAGGCTCATTCACTCCAGGCAGGCACTCCAGTGTCAGTCTGTCCAGCTCAACCATGAGCAGGGTGCCAAGGCAAACTGGGGAAATGAGGAAAGCTTCAGCCATTCTTTCCAGACAGAAATAACTCAGCATTTCTCCCAGCCCAGCCCATCACTGAGGTAAGAAAGGTTCCTGACTCTTTCAATCAATCTTGCTGGACTCAGTCCATAGTTCCTTGGTTCTCACATGTAATTAACAAAGTGCAATTTCCAGTAAGTGATTGCAAATAAATCCTTAGATTTCTAACAGATAGCAGCTCCAGAAAGTCACACAGTGGCATTTAAAGCCCAGATTGAGATCAGCACTGGGATTTCCAGTAGCTGATTGCATTCCACAGCCCTCCATAAGGAGACTCTCTTTTCCTGCCGCTGAGCAGAGCCCAAGGAATTGTCCTGCAGTATGGAAAGTCACACAAAGGCAATTTCTACCACAAATTTAGAAGACAGAGTGAAATGTAAGCTCTTTTCATTTATCAGCCATCAGGAGGCAGTGGTAGATGTCAGCAAACCAGAGCACATAGTGGTTATGGAGAGGTATTAACTGCTTAATCCCCAAAGGCCTGTTCTCAATGACATGTTTGTGTTTTTTTTCTTAAAAATCTCCTATCTTCTAAGCCCAGCCCTGATGAGTGACAACAGAGATTTAGCCCAGAAACCCTCCTCAGTAATCTCGTGTTTGGACAAAAGTCTCTTTTCACTGCCCTGCCCAAACTCCCAGCTGTAACACTATGTGGAAATGATCACAGGCATCCTAAAGCAATAAAGAATTTGCCAAAAGACTCCCAGGTGAGGCTAGAAAATAGACAGATCCCACACCTCTCAGACAAGCTGTAACACCTGACACCATTACCTGCTTTGCATCCAAACCCAAATACTTCAGTGTATGTTCAAGGTCTGCCAAATGCTGTTGGAAAAGACTGCCAAGCCACCCCTCCTCATGGTCTACTGTAAGAAGTTTAAGTTGTCTAAATGATGCTCTGAAAACTCAGAATTGAGATGTTTCCACTAGAATATAATTAAGTATAATAAAAATCAGACATCTGATTGCTGAACTACAGGTAACCTATGATTACAGGTTTGGTGGGCAGTCATGATGTGGGCATAGCTCAGAGCAACTGTGATAACACCACAGCAACACACACAACTGGCACTTGCCAGGTTTAGGGTATTTCATAGAATCACAGAATGGTTTGGGTTGGGAGGGACCTTAAAGCTCATCCCTTTCCAGATCCCTGCCTTGAGCAGGGACACCTTCCACTAGACCAGGCTGCTCAAAGCCCCAACCAACTTGGTCTTGAGCATCTGTAACATTCTTTTCTGTCCCAAATCACACGAAGCATCCACACACAAATCCTCCTGGTATCAGAACATACTCCATGGGTTGCAATAAAGGCAAGAAGATGGGCCATGTTATCCATCTCAGACACTGTTTTCCAAGTGTTACCATTTGTAAAGTCTGAGGCACAGTGGGTTTTGCAGAATTACTAAAATATTTCCAAACACCCTGCCAGGAACTGCAGGAGTTGTTAACACAGGGATTAAAGCAGGTATCTGTACCTGGCAGAGCTGCTCTGCTCCAGCACAGAGCATGTAATTCCCACCTGGCTTTGCTACATGAAACTAGAAAAATAATCCCAAAGCCAAACCTTCTCCTGTTTTTTTCAAAAACACTGAGTCTATTTACACCAAGTTCATCCAGAAGTTAACCACAAGGAACTTGTGAATACAGGAACTGCAAAATATAATTTGAACACAACAGAAAAGGACTGGAAGGACTCAAACCCATCCTCACACAGCACAGCTCTGCTCTGCTCCCCCCTGGAGCAGGGTCAGAAACAGGAGGGAGAAGCAGGAACAGGCTGCTCTGTTCAGAAGAGGCAGCCAGCCCCCATTTTTAATCCTAGTAGTCTTTTTACACTTGATGAACATTTCTCCCCAATCAGAAAAGAAAAAAACAAAAAAAAAACCAAAACAAAACCCTACCACAGCGTAGTGGGCAAATGCACCACACTTCACCTGCCCCAAGAGCCCACCTGCACTGCTCTGGTTTATTCAGTGTGGTGTCTCTCCTGTCAAATTAAGCCCTTTCTCACTTGGGATGAGGGCAGTGTCCCACAGGGAGGTCAGGGGCAGTTTTGGCCTCCACCATCAGCTTCCTCCATGGCTTCCCCTGCTACCCAGACAGCAAAGGCTGGATCCTGCTCTGCTCCCTGGTGCCACACACCCACACTCTTCCTCCCTGGCAGCCTGCAGGCTCACAGTCCCACATGCAGCTCCCAGGACCCCCTGAGCAGACCATTCATTCACAATGCCAGCTTTCACCACTGCTCAGCCCAGTGACCATTATTTTAGCCTCTTTCACAACCTTGTCCGTGAAGAGAACCCAGCACAGTCAAGATCTACTCAAAATACATTCAGGTTCCACTCTGAAGAAAAGTAAAAAGGCACCAAATTTAAGGAAAGAAACCCATTTAAAAAAAAAAAAAAGCCACCACAAGCACCACAACTACAGTTTCAAAGTAGATGGACAGAAACCTAATGTTAAAAATCCTAACATAAACCCAGAATATCTAGAGGGAGAAAACAGACCCACCTCACCCTCCATTTGTAAGTGGAGAATAGGAAATGCAGACCCCAGGACCACCCACACCAAGCTGATGCTGATGACATGGAATTAGGGCTGATAAGAGGATTCAGAGGGGGAGAACAGGAGTCCCATCCCAACAAGGCTCTGCTGGTGCCCCTGAGAGGAACAGGACATCCCCCACCACATGACAGCTAAAATCCCAGTATTGAAAAGAAACATGAACTGAGATTAGTCTTGACATTTCTGGGTCTTGTAATCACAGTGGGTGACAAAAGCAGATTCTGGATCAGAGCTTTTCCCTGAGCAATTTAAACACAGCTATTTTAAGGGAAGACTGAGCTAAACAAAGGGGTGACAGCCCAAAAGTTGAAAGCCACAGGATGTAGAGTCCTGGGATTATGTGATAATCAGGCAGTCCAAGCAGTCTCCAAACATGTATTTTTTGGAAATCAGGGTGAACAAGCACTGTCCCTGCACAGCCTTCTTCCCCTCTCCCCATCCGTGGGTTCTTGTCCCCCCACATGCTATGGAGAGGCACTGCTGGCCAAAATTACTTGACCCCCCCCACAAGGTGAAAGCTCAATTCAGTAGGAGGAAATAATGAGGCAGGAAGCGAAAATTAAATCCTTTCAGTGGAAAATGGAAGGGAATGGTTTTTACATTCATCTCCCCATATTGGCATCTTGTCAAAGGATTTTATTGGGAAACCACAGCTGGAACCAGAGACTCTGGTGGGGAGAAAAGCTGTGTTTTTCCTACTTAAGGCTCAGTGCCTCCTGTGAGATATCCCACAGCAACAGGAGACCGGTTTGAGGTGAAACTTGAACTTTTGGTGCATTTCCCCATCAGATCTGTCCATGCCTTCCCTGGCAGCCAGTCCAGCCATGCTGGCAGAGGTGTGAAGTTGTGGTGCAGGGGCATTTCATGTTTTCCAGCCCCACTGGATCACTGCACACTTCAGGCAGTCGATGGCCCCAGCCACTGGTGGAGCCTCAGCCAGAAGAAACGATGAGAGCACTGGAGGGACAATCCACAGCCACTTCCAGACACTTCTGGCTGGTTCCACATGGTTCTGACAGCTCCACAGCAGGGGACAGCTGAGCCTGTCAGTGATGCTGGGGAAAAGTACTGAAGAATTTATCGATTTTATAGTATTTTAAGAATTTATGAAAACTTAAGAATTATTTATATCGCGATTACTACTAATTTATTATTTAAGAATGTATTTTCTTTTGGGGAAATGTATTTAAGAAAGGGCAAAATGCATTGAGGAGAGAAGGGGAAAAATGTGATAGAAGGTCCTGTGAGCAGCACGGATGGGGGAAAGAGGGGAGGGACAGGTGGTCCAGGTGTTACGTTGCTTTCCAGAAGCCCCAACAGAAGAGACAAATAAGTCTATTCTTTTATTTTTCTTCTTCTTTTTCTTCCTCTTCTTCTTCCTCCCCATGATTCGTTTCACCTCTCTTCTCCCCATCCCGGCTGCGGTGTGGGAGCGGCAGGAGTTAACCGGGGGCAGCTCAGCACGGCAGATCTGGGTCAGATCTCGGGACAAAACCCCGGTGCACGGCCTCATCCCTCCCCGGTGCTCGGTCCGGGGTGTCCCGTTCATTCCCGGTCCCTCCCCGGTGCCCGGTCCGGGGTGTCCCGTTCATTCCCGGTCCCTCCCCGGTGCTCGGTCCGGGGTGTCCCGTTCATTCCCGGTCCCTCCCCGGTGCCCGGTCCGGGATGTCCCGTTCATTCCCGGTCCCTCCCCGGTGCCCGGTCCGGGGTGTCCCGTTCATTCCCGGTCCCTCCCCGGTGCTCGGTCCCCGCCGTTTGCAGTCCTCCGAGCCGCCAGGGGGCGCGTTGGCGGCGCCATCCCCTGTTGGCGGCGCTCGTGCCCGGCGGCGGAAGGACGCTGGTCCGGCACGTGCCCATGGAGCCCGGCGGGTCCCGCCGCCTCAGGTGGGGCGGGCGGGGGGGATAAATGGGGAACTCCGCGGTGAGGAGGTCGAGGGGCTGCCGTGGGGAACCGGAGGCACTCGCGCTACGGGAGGCCGCGGGAGCACCGTGGGAGGCTGCGCTATGGGGGACCTGGGAGGGGCAGACGGAACCCGCGGTACCGGGGAGAAGGAGGCACTGGCGGGAAGCTCCGCCGAGGGGGCCGGGGAGGTGACGGAGCGACCCGCGGTATGGGGCCTGGGGAAGCATCGCAGGAACCCCTGGTACGGGGATCCGGACGGGCTACCGGAGTACGGGAGGGCCGGGGGGGCACCGGGAGACCCGCGGTGGGCGCTGCAGTCCGGGGCTGCCCGCGGTCCGGGCTCCTGGGGCTGTCGGCGGCTGTCCCGTCCCTCACCGCCCCGCTGTCGCCCCGCAGCACGGCAGAGCAGCTGGAGGGTCGCCAGGCCCCGCGGAGCTCCCGCGGGCAGAAGGATTTCTTCCCCGACGGCTCGGCCCGGCAGGCCGAGAGGCTGCGGCGCTGCTGCGAGGAGCAGTGGCGGCTGCTCTCCGAGGAGCGCCCGGAGCGGCCGTAAGTCCGTCCTTGGGAGCGCCGCTGGGAACGGCCTTCGTCGTGGAAGGGGTGATGCCGGCGGGCAGAGCACAGCTCGGGGGTTACGGCTGCTATCCTGTTGGTAGCAGGAGGTGTCGGTCAGCACAGTAAGCCCCTCGCGGTTCACCTGCACTCGGTGCCCGCGGTGGAGCAGCAGCAGTGCGACACAGCCTGGCTGTCCCTGGAGGAGCGCAGGGACATGCTGGCACACCTTTGACTTAAGAAAGTCCCGCACAAGGCTCTTGGTTTTCTTAGGTGCGTGTATAATCCTGTAGCCTTTGCGGGTAGCATGCACTGCCTTCCTGGGCATATTCCCAGTTACAGTGTCGTGTTGATGCTCCTATGTGGCCTTGTGCAAATTTGACCAGGTGTCAGTGTCCCTGCTTTATCAGTTTTGGTGATTTCAACTGTTTTGCCAGACTTTGGCACTTATCATTTGGGAGACATTCACACCCACCTCTCGACACACCTTCTCTGCTTGGCCTGCAGCTATTAATTTTTCCCTGTGAGTCCCCGTGGGTGGGATACAGTGATTTCAGGGTGTCTTGGTAGCAGCTGAGTAATTGTGTGATACAGAATCACAGAACGGTTTGGGTTGAGTGGGACCTTAAAGATCACCTCACTGCACTCCCTGCCATAGTCAGGGACACCTTCCCCTAGGTTGCTCAGAGCCCAATCCAGCCTGGTTTTGAACAGTTCCAGGAGCATGGCAGCTGCAGCTTCTCTGGGCAGTGTGTGTTAATTCCTCAATGTCCACATATCTTGGCTTAGGCCATGCATCTCCAGCAAGTTACTGTAGCCTATGGACCTGTCTGTGTGGTGCTGACTGAAGACACTTTTAATGGGTTGGTGATGATAAACGTGTGCTGCTAGGTCCAGAGGATGATGTCTTTCTAATGCCTTGTAAAAATGCCACCTGGAAATTTCCTGCCTTTTGACACCTTTTTTGAGCTTGTTTTGTTTCTACAGCAGGAGCTGATTGTAGGCCACATTAGCAGTAACAAACTAATCTTTATCCTTCTCAGGGGGAATCTAGTGAAAGCTGAGTGGAAGCCAGAACAGGGCATCGTGGAGCTGAAGTCCCCTGCGGTGAGTGCTGCAGAGTGTGTTCAGTGCCTTCATCTCCTGCTGCCTCACAGATTCCTTAATTTGCTGATTGCAAAGGGAGGGAGCCTGGCTGTCAGCAGGGAACAGCCAGAGCCCATCAGGAATTTGTGCTCCTGTTCCAGGGGAAGTTCTGGCACACCATGGGGTTCTCAGAACGAGGCAAACAATGTCTGCTGCCTGAGGAGGCTCTGTACCTGCTGGAGTGTGTAAGTAGGATGAGGGTACTAGGTCCTCTGCTTGGAGGAGCTGTAACAACTGATAAACATCTGTTTCTCAAGGAACTGTCTCTTTTAGTGTGTTGCTGATGGAATGTCTCTTTTAGTGTGTCCTGTTTGTCACCAGGCTGTGGGTTCATACCCTGTTGTCTCAAGCAGCCTGTGTGTCACTGACAGAGTGTGTTAGTTGGATCTGTGGAAGTTCATTCAGCTTAAGCAGAGATCTTCGGGGCTGCTGCTTGGGATTTCTTCCCAGTATATATGGCAGAAAGAAATTTAATGTGTGAAGTGCTGCTTAGGACTCAGCTGGATTCCTTTGGTGTAGAGAGGGGTATTTTTTTGTCTCTCCACTAAAGCCTATTATCAGTAGAATTGGTGCATTGATCTAAAGGGAACTTTTATCCCTCAGCAGAACACACAGATTTTGAGTGTCTGATGCCATCCCTTAAATCCTGGCAAAGGTAGGGCTTTTTTACCCCTGGCATTCTGACAAATAGTTTGTAAACAAGTTGATGGCAATAAAATGGTTTAGTCCCCCCAAAAGCAGAAAAGACCAGTGAGATGCCTTAAGCCTGTAATGGAAAAGGTGTGGTTCCTAGGGTTTTGTTTTCTTTATGAGTAAACAGCATTAAAACCAAAAAAAAAACAAAAAAACAAACAAGCAAAAAAAGAAAAAAAAAAACAAACCAAAAAAAACAAAAACAACAGGAGGAAAAAAGAGGTGTAGTTTAAAACAGCCTCCTGGAAGTCATTTGCTGTTCCCTGGGGAAGTTGCCTGTGGGATCTCTGGGTCTGTAAAGGAGGTAAATGCTTCTGAGGAGACACCAATTGCTGTCACCTGAAGCTTCCATTCATTCCTCTGCTCCAATTCTCAGTTATGCTGGCCATAAGTGCTTTTATTGTTGTGCTGTGTCCTGAATCACTCAGATCATCAAAGTTAAAATGTCACTTCAAGCAGTGATTATTTTATCAGCTGAACATTTTCCTCCCAGCTGCATCCTCCGAAGAGATGCAGGAGTTGAGAACTGGGTGGGAACTTCTTATCTGGGTGATCGAACTGAGTATGGGAAAGGGACTGTAAGAATTCCAGGTGGCACATGAGGAGAGATGGATATCATGTCAGGGAGGGTGCTGGGACCAGCTGTCAGGACCAGTTGGAAAGGACTGGTGTGAGCTTGCATAGATTTGTTCCTGTGATTCACACCAAGCTTCTGCCCTGCAGGGCTCTGTCCAGCTCTTTTACAGAGATGTGCCCCTGTCAATCCAGGAAGCCTATGAGACCCTGTTGTGCCAGGAGGCAATGAGCCTGTCACATTACCAGGTGTGTTGGGACCTCCAGCTGTTGCAGGAGGATGAAGGCAGAAAGCCCAGCCTCTGCCACACAAGCTCTTCCAGTGGCTGGAAGCAGGGTAGGATGATCTGGGAGGGAAGGGGAGGGTAGTTATCCTCAGTTGTTCCCATTCACCTTCTTCCAGATGTTCAGTACCTGTTTCCCCACATTTGCTTTGGGTACTAACCCTGGCATTTTCTCCTCTGCCAGCACCACATTGTGTTCACTCAGTCATAGTGGAACTGAAGTAAATTGTGTTTAGGGCTGTCATTTAACCTTCTTGCTTTCCTTTGCTCTAAGGTGTTCAGCCACTTGAAGCAACTGGGTTATATTGTACTGAGATTCGACCCCAGGTAACTAACTTTTCCTTTCTAAAGACCCTGAGACTCTCTGTACCCACTGCCTGGCCCCAGGGGATGGCAGAGAAGAGCATTTTGGCCCTGAATTCCACCTCTTGAGAGGTTTAAAGGCTAAAAGTGGCATTCTACCCTTCCTTGCTCCTCCCTCCTGAGGAGGTGATTTGGAACATGAAAGGGGGCATGAACTGAGGGTCATCCTGGTCCCACTTGGGCATTTTCTGTGCCTTTGGTTGCTGTATCCTGGGGACTGAGCAGCAAGTAGTTTCACTACCTAAGCCTGCTCTCAGCCTCCATGTTGGTCTCTCCTTCCAGCACGGTCCCATCTCCCTATGAGAGGCAGCTGAACTTGGAAAGTCACTGCAAGAGCTCTGGGAAACATCATTGCAAGAGGAGGAGAAGTTCCAGCCCCCGGTAAGGATGTGGCCCAAAGCCTTCTCCCATCCTCTTCGGGCCACATTGCCTCAGGAACAGCTGCTTTGCTGCAGTGTTGCCAGGCCCTCCTGCTGGGAGTGACCTCATTTGACACAGTTGCTCTTGGCTGTCCCGAAGTGGTGCAGCACCTTTCCAGAACACTTTGCAGCGTTCCCTTTTGTCATATGTGTGCTTCATGCCAGGGCTAAGAGGGTCACATTACCCCCAAGTGCCCCAACTGTGGTTCTGAGATGCCACAGGAGAAGGGTAGAGAGGTCATTGCAGAAGGAACATGTTCCAGGTGCCTCCTCCTACTCTTTTAGCAGGACCACAGCTACCACAGTGCACATCTTGCATTTATCCACCTCCTCAGTCCAACTTACCTGCCAGGACTCAACAACAGAGAGCAGAGTCACATCCTGGGGCTTCCACATGTCCACAAACTGACCATGAATAATTTTACTCGTAATTCTGGCAGTTCCCAGGAGGTGGCATCAGCCTTTCAGAAACGGGGTGGACGAGGCTGGAGAGTCTCTGTTTACAGTAAATCAGTGCCTGAGGAGTTGAGGAATTGTGGGAACTAGGAGATTAACTGCTGGTCTGAGAACTGTTCCATCTTTGGACTCAGGGTCTGAATCTCACACCAATAAGAGGGTGCTGGCAGGCAGGTTTCTGCCTGGCCTGTGCTGCTTTGGCTGAAGTCCATAGTGTTTGCATGGAGTTGTTTGGGTCAGTGTCTGGGGTGTGGACCTGGCATGGCAGGTTGGGAACATTGTCTATACAAATCAAGGCTGGGATTCTCTGGGGTGGTGAAGTCAAATCTTGAACAGGACTTCTCAGAAGTTTAATCTGCCTTTGGCATTCACTGTTTAATTTTGGCCTGCTTTTTTCTTTTCTCATTTGTCTCACAAACAAGGAGGTTGTCGTCAAGGGTTTGCAGATCTATCTGGGGGTTCCTTCCACCTTTGCTGTCTTTCCTCAGGCTTGGCAGACTGCATTTTCCCTGCATAACAGGGAGCAGGCAGGATTTAAAGGAAACTCTACCACATGCTCGCCCTGAATTTTTTACTGTTCCTTTGTCTTTAGGTTGCATGAAAAGAAACATAAAGCATATGAGGACCTTCCAGAAGCTGAAGGGACCTCTAGCAAAGGTGGAGATGACTATGGAAACTCCATTCCCATGGATGAAAAGCCCTTGTCAGTGCAGCGAAAGGAATTGGATGCTGGCAGTGCAGAGGGAGAGTCAGTGCCAGTTCCTCTTGATACAGGACAAAAGGACTCTCTGAGCTCCTCCAGCAGGCAGAAGAAGGAGAAGGAGGAGAGTAGCACTGGCACCTGTGCACCCCGCTGGGATTTTACCACCATCACCTTTCCCAACGTGGCCTCAGACCAGCCATGCATACATCTGCCCTCCCCTGACAACAGGCTCCTGCCAGAGAACGTGCCGGGCAGGGAGGTGGATGCAGCTTCCTGGTGCACACGGATCAACCAGAAACAGGAGAAGCTGTCACGGAAGGAGAGGAAGCAGCGGGAGAGGGAGAGCAGGTACAAGAGCAGTGTCAATGCTGACCAGGAGGTGAGGCACTGCTCCAACTGGCAGGACTACAAAGCCCTCTTGGAGCGGAGGAGACAGCAGAGAATTTGGAAACGACCGTCACACCTCTGGGACCAAGCTGTCACACCACTGCTGCGGCCAGAGGAAGTGACCTCGCCAGGTACTGGCTCTGGGAATTTGACAGGGACTATTCTCTTCCCCCACCCCAAGTTCTGAGAAAGAGTGCCTGGTATGCAGCAGCAAAAGGGATGACATGGGGAAGTTGAACATCAGTTTTGGGGACAGTACTTTTAGCAGGAGAATCTTTCTATAGCCCACTCAAGTGCCAGTATAAACAGGGCCTTGGGAGGGCTTCTAATCCATTCCCCATGTCCTGCTGTATTGCAGTCTTTCCTGCTGGGCCGTTAGGCATGTACAGTCAGGGCCAGCAAGATCCAAAGCAACTGCAGAGTGTCTGGGCTGTGTGCTGGGAGGAGATGAGGAAGTGGAGGTCTTTGAAGTAGCCAGTGGCGACTGTGGAGCTGCCAGCCATTGTCAGAGGAGGAAGGCTCGTGGGTGGTGTGGAGTGCTTGGGGTGTCCTGGAAGGGAAGTTGCTGGTCTGATTCTTTCCCGTTCCTTCTCCCACCAGCTGCGCTCCTCCAGCAGATCAGTGTGTTGCAGCCCTCCCACATCCTGGATGGAGCCTCCCGGTTAGTATCCAGCCAGTCAGCTTGGAGCTCTTGGGGAGCGGGGAGTGTCTTGTGACTGTCCCTGCTTGTGAGGTCTGTGAGGTGCTCCCAGCAGCACTTTGGGAGCTGCCTCACATCCAGGGTGCTAAGAGAAGCCAGTGCTCTGCTCCGTGTCCCCCTTGAATCTCTAGTGAGGGGGTAACGTTTCCATGAAGTACAGGTCCTGCAGCAACAGAGCCAGGGCTTTTCAGGCCAATTAAAACAGCAGAGTTCTTCTCTTATCCTGCCCTTCCCTTTCTGCACCTGAGCCAGGTATCTCCTCCAGAGATTTGATTGAATTTCACCTGTGCCTCATCCCTGGAATGTGCTGCCATCCCTGCTTCAGTGGTTACAAAACCTTGGCTTTGAGACTTTGGGTTCTGCTCCTGCTGCAGTCTGTGTGGTTCTTGTGTGCAGTTCCTGCAGTGCTTTGCTCCTGTCTTCGTTAGTGCTGCTTCTTGTGAGGGCATGGGATAGATGTGAGCCAGGATCTTGCTGTTGTCTGACTACAGGAAAGCTCTGGAAAGTGATTAAAATAGTTGCGGGCTCAGTCCTTTGAGGAGCAAAGCCTTTCAAGGGACCCAAACTAGTCAAAACTAAAGGGAGTGTTTGCTCCCTCTTTTCTCTGCTGTGCCTGTACCCTGCAGCGTTTCGATCCCATACCTGTGTGGGTGTGTTCCCCTGCAGGCTGCAGGAGGACCCGGAGGCCATGAAGATAGACTTCAACGTATATCAAGCAGACGCGGTGTCCAAGTTTAAGAAGACAAACCCTGGGAAGCCCCATGTCAGGATGTGTGTTCGGAGGTACCTTGAGTCTTGTGCTGTTCCTGAAACTTTGCAGTTGTTGTTGTGGAAACAAAGTGCTAATGGTCTGTAAATGACCCAGCAACTTGTGAGCTTTACGGATCATCAGAGTGTCTCGCTTGAGGGTGGTCCTGCCCAGGATTTCTTTTTTTTTTTTTTTTTTTTTTTTGTTCCTCCTTTGGAGGCTGTGGCTGGCAGTTCCCCCCCTTCTCCTCCCCCCCTTCCTCTCAACCCACACAATTGGTCATCTGGTTGCTTCTCATGCCTGAGTATTACCACGAGTCAGGAGAAAGAAGCCACAGCTTTTATGCAATGCTTGTGAAATTCAGGTAGAACCGAGTGCTACGGGAGCTGAATCCTCAGTCAGTGCAGATCACTGTGGATTTCTGCAGAGATTAACCTCCCCGGAGCTTTCTACAGCCTTTGAGCCATGGGTTCAGTATTTTGATCTTTGTCAACTGTGATGTTAAGATCACTAAGAACAGAAGGTAGATGTCCCCTTTCTTGCTGGATCCAGAACCTGATACTTAAACTCCATAGCTAGGTACAAAGTTCAGTTTCTGCCTTTTCTTATTTTGCTTTACTAAAACTGTCCCTCTGCTCTCTGCAGCTGTAGTAGACAGAGCAAGGAAGGTGGTAATGCAGTTTTACCAAGGTTTGTCATGAGTCAGTAGGATGATCCTTGTTGTATAAATATTTTCATTGATGAGCAAACAGACTCTGCAGAATTAAAAGGAGGGAAAAGCAGGTCAGATGTTGATCCCAGCAACCTAAAGATCTTCCCAGCACAAAGGTATTAAGATTGCAGTGGATTGGCCATTTGCCAATATCCTTGTGAGCCACATCTAATGGGCACAGCATGAAGCAGTGTGCAGTTATCCTTGTTTTTGGTAAAGGTTTCAACAGCTCCCAGTTTCTGGCATGCTGGGTACTCACTCTCAGGGCTGGCAGCCTCCTGCTTCGACTGAAATGGGTGGGGAGGATCACTGCCAGCTCCTCAGCCATAGGAGCTGTTTGTGATGGCTGGCCAGGACAGCTTTGCCTCTGTGTTCCTCTTGCTTGGAGAACAAACAGGATGTTTTTTTTCTCTCTGTAGCTTTGATGAGCAGATCCCATCCCTGCGGGCTTTGAAGCAGGTGACATATCTGAGTGGGGATGTCCCGCTGGTCTTCGCACTGGTGGATCATGGAGAAATCACCTTCTATTCACTGAAGGAGTTCAAGCTTCCCGTTGATGTTAATCACTGAAGTTGCTGTTACTTGCAGAAATGGGATGGGATAAAGGGAAGAGCTTTATTCAGGAGTTGTTTTCCTGATCAATGTAATATTACAGAAAACAGCCTGTAATAATTGGAACCTTGGGAAGTTGACAACTTTATTGGCTCTTCCCACCCAGACTTCGTCCACCCAGGTGGCTCAGGTATAATGTGTAATTTACAGCACATAAGTGTGTTTGGCTTTACTGGGCATTTCTGGGCTGAACTACACACTACTTTGATCTTGAAGCCACTGGCTCTTCAGCTTTTTCACCTCACAGACCACCAGCCTGCCTTTCCCGAGTCATCTTGCTGACTGTGGACCATTAGAAAACACTTTGCTGGTGATCCTTTTGTCACATGTAAAGAACCACTGTACTACACCAATGGAATGGTTGGAGTGTCACTGAGGTCAGTCAGGGACAGAATAAGCTGATCAGTGCTCATGGCCTGAGCCTCTTTGTCATTCAGCTGTGGCTACAACCATCAGATCAGATTTTGGTCTGAAAAAGGCACAGCCATAAACTCAGTCACCGGGAGAAAGTTTCCAGACACTTGAGAGCAGGAAACTGTGCCTTGAACACAATTTCAGCAGCCATAGGTCACAGAAATCCCCAGAGCATTGCAGACAGTAGCTTGGACTCTTGCAGCAGCTGTGCTGAGATGCATTTTGGCCACCCAGTATTAAGCCATGCTTAAAATTTGACCATCACTATCAGCACCCTGTATCTGACAATCTCACCAGGGCTGAACTGCACCCCCTCTCTTTCAGCCCAACATCCTCTTTCCTGGCTGTGGATCCTTGTTATTTCTTTTGCACATGGGAGGTCCCTGAGTGAAGAAAAAAAGCTACAAATTCCTCATGAGCCTTCCAATCTTCTCTCCACCAAGATATCTAGGAACCAAATTTGCTTTAGCCTCTATGCCAGAAGTGCCAGGTGCCAGAAGGTCTGCTCAGTGGGTGGAAGTGAGCTAAGCATGGCTGTTTGATATCAAAGTTTTCAGAACTGTAATAGCAACTGGTTTAGATCGTTTTTATTTGGTATTTTTAAAATTTGTTTTGGAGATGTGTCGAATGGTAAGCAATAAAAAAAATCCATTTCGAACAATGCAAGCTCCTTGGTGTGGTTCTTAATTCCCCTAGAAATATTAAGTGTGCAGAGGGAGACTGTGGAGACTACAGGGACCCGAGCAGCAGCAGCAGCAGCTGATGAATGCCTGCTCAAGGTCATAGAGCCCTGTGGCTGTGTCACCCCGGTAACCCTGCTCCTACGCCTCCGTGCTTGGCTGCAGCCGCTGCCCTGTTCCCGGGGAGGGCAGCGTGACTCAGAGCCTGGAGGTGTCCCTGCATCCGCGTGCAGTTCCTGTCGGCACACGACACCTCTTCCTCGTTCATCTTCCTCCTGCGTGGTCAGAGGTATCGTAGGTGCCGGGGCTCTTGCTGCCAGCGCCTGCTCCCGTTTCACACGCACGCCCCGGTTATCAGATGCTGGAAGTGGGCAGAGCTCTCTCGAGGTGAGGGTATGACGGCTCCTCCCACACTCCCTCCTCTTCCTCTTCGTCCTTCCAGCGCTGCTTTGGCTCTGGTAGTTCTCCTTAAAGCCGGGGTTGGCAGCCTCAGCTGACCTCAGCATTCTCCCAGACTGTTTTACAGATTAAAGGCAGTGGGAAGGGAGTTTCTAAGAACAGGCACAGCCAGGAAAGCTCCAGCCTGACCCACAGGGCGCATGTTTGTCCTGGAATTAGGTCAAACTCACTCCTGTTTCTTTTAATCAGTCTCATCTCCGTATGCTAAGGTGGAATTGTATCGATGAACTCTACGAGAGCCACCCTGTGAGTTTCAGTGGGGTAGACTCCCTGATTCAGCACAAGACAATTACAATGTAATAACCACTGCAGCGAGGATTGAGAAACCGTGGCTGCCTTGCTCAGCACTGTAACATCTGATGGTGCCTTTACCCACCCCAGAAAAGAAGCACGATCCAGGCTGATACCTGTGCTCCGTTTTGGCCTGTGATGCAGATCCGCTGAATGTTGCAAGATAAAAGAACTGAATATTTAACCGAAAAACATAACTTTTGGAAATGTGGGTGAAATACTGTCACTGGGCCCTTGTCAGAGGTAATTTCAAGCTTTTGCATGGATGTACAGTGGGCAACCTTCACCTGCCATTGCCCTCTACACAGATACAGCTTCCTTGTCCATCTGCTGCTTCCTGCAGCAGGCTGCGGGCTGGCTGCTGCGGGGCTGTGCCGCGAGACTTGTGCTTCTCTCTCCAGCAAAGGCTTCGACTTTTTGCAGTCTGACAATTTTCCCAGGCAAGGCTGTGAAAGCTGGGGGCTGGAGCCGGGAGGAAGGGCCCCGGAGCCCGGCCCCGGCTCTGCCGGCCCCCCGTCCCCGCCGCCCTGTCCCGGCACCGAGTGCCCGCGCTCCCCGAGCCGTGCGGTGCCGCTCCCTGATTGGCTGCAGGGACCGCGCTGCTGAATTATTCATGAGCGCGCCGGCTGAAAGGGGGGCGGAGCCGCGGTTCGGCTCTATTTGCATACGATGCCCCGCCCGCACGCGATGTCTGCACAGCGAGGCCCCGCCCCCATGGGCGGTCCCGTCGCAGGCCCCGCCCCGCCGCGCCCCGCCCTGAGGTGCCCGCGGAGCGAGGCCGCCGCCGCCGCCGCGCAGCTGAGGGGAGCGGGCGCGGAGCGGAGCGCGGCCCGGCCCCAGCCCCCGCAGGTGAGCGCCGCTCGCTGGGGCCGCGCGGGGAAGCGGGAGGAGCTCCCGGGGGGATCCCGGCGAGGGGTCCGGCCGGCTCGGCCCCGGCAGAGCTCGCCGGGATGGCCCCCGCCATGCCCGGCCGTGCCGGGCTGCGCGGCGGGGCCGGCAGGTGCTCTCCGGTGCCTGCGTCCCCGAGGGGGTTTCACTTCGCCGGTGCCCGGGCCGGCCGCGTCGAGGCTGCCCACGCCTGAAGCCCCGGCAGCGTCTCCCCGTGGAACTTGCAGCCGCGGCGCTGAGGGCTCCCGGGGGTTTGTTCGCTGCTGTGGCTGTCCCGCGGGTACCGCGCGGCAGATCCGCATCCCGGGATTCCCCGGGGGAGTCGGCGGCACCGGCCGCTCCGGGACTTCCTGCCCGGCCCTCGAGCGGGTCCGGGCCGGGGCCGCTCCCGCTCCCGGCGTGCGGAGCCTCCGCGGGGGCAGCGGGAGCCGCTCCCGCCCCGTCCGGCGGTGGGAGATGTCCCTGCCGCAGCTCGGCCCTGCAGGGCTCCAGTGCTGCTGCCGCTCCAAGCAGAGGGTCTTGGAGAAGAGCAAGAACTGCAGTGACTCGGACTCCCTCGGGATAGTCTATTAGCATTTTCTCTCTCTTTTTATTATTTTTTTTCTCTATGGCCGTATTAAATTCGTCTTGTTACTATTACTGTTTTTTCTTTCCCCTCCCCGAAGTTGTGAGAACTTGCTGGCTGAAGGAGCACGTTACTTCCAGCCGGCAGCAAACAGGTGTAATAAAACGGTGAAGCAAGTTGTTCAGCCTTTGTCTCAAGTTGCCCTTCATTGTGCCATGGGAACAGGCTGTTTCTGCAGTTTCCCCTCCTGGAGCTGAGGCTTAACCTTGTCGTTGGAGAAAGCTTTATGTCTTTGTGTTTAGTGTTGCTGATGGTGTAAAGTAGTAGAATCAGACTCCCGGGTCTGTGTTTCTGCAGCCAGTGGCACAAAGCCTTGTCCTGGTGTGGGGATAATGACAAGACAAGGGGGACAGCTCCACCGAGATGGTAGAAGTTATCCGTTGTCATGTCTTACTTGATGGGGAATGCTGCTCTTTGTAGTCATCTGAGAGCACTTCAGTCAACTGGAATATCTGGCTTTACCAAGTCCCAGCTGAAGCTGTGTGCCCAGAGCAGCTGCCTGGTGATCTTAGCTTTGATTCGGGAAGTTGGTGCTTCTGGCAAGTGGAATGCAAAGTGCCAGTACATCCCAAGGCTCCTCCGTGCATCCTGGCACGTTCCTTGCAGGGATAGATTGGCCCGTGAAAGGGATGAGGATGATCTGAGCCAGTAGTGAGCAGTCCCTAATCCTGCTCAGTGTGGCTTGTACCCTGTCGAGGGGCTCATGGTATTGGAAAGGGAGAAGAGTTCTTAAACATCTTCAAAGGATGGGGCTGAAGAACATCTTTTATTAGGCTTTGAACTAATTTCGTCTGCTATAACAGCTGACCAGAGAAAAGTACTGGAGGAGTTAAACCAGTTGAGAGCCCTTTATCTTCCACTGGCCTTCTGGTATGGTAACATAATTATTCCTGGGTATTGCTTATTGAAGAGGTGTGTCTTGGCTGACACAGAAGCTTGAGAAATGTCAAAGAGCAAGAGAGGTTTTAAACATATGTCTTGCAGTTAATACATGGCAATAAGAGTATGTGATACTGCTAGTACCATCATCTTTCTTTAAAATACCAAAGGGTGCACTGATTTGGTTTCTGTGCAGAAATTGTATGGAAACTCCAGTTCTCATATAAAAGTTTCTCATAGCTGGATCTCTTTGTGATGCTTTATGAAGCAAATTCTTTTGTGGTTTGCTCTATTGACCCACTGTGTATAAAGTGCTGCTCCAAAGTTACAAGCCACTTTTCTGTTTGATTCACACTTCTGAGCAAAGCCTACAAAGGCTTTTGCATCATGGGCAGTAGTGTTGTTCAGTGCAAAGGCTTTTGTTCTGTTGTAGAATTTTGAAACTTTGTGTTGTCATGCCCCCATGACAAGGAGAACACAATAGGAGTCATAATGACACACAAGGTTTGCACAATCCCCAAATTCATTGCAGGTGGGTGGTTCCTGGTAACTCCAAGCACCAGGCTGTTGGAAGTACATGAACTTGCCTGAGTTGTGTGATTAGTACTCAATTATCTTCAAAGAGTTTCTTGGAGAATCAATGTCTGATATTTATTTAATATTGTTTGTGTTTTGGGAGGGCAGCCACGTGCATATGGTGTTGCCACAGTCTGTTCAGTTGTTCACTGTCTATCTCTCCAGGTTCACTGAAATAAATTCTTTTGAGAGGGTCTTTTGGTTTTCCTCTCTGACTATTGTATGCAAGGTGCCCCTGAGAATTCCTGTTTATGAAACTGCAAGTGCTGGGGGTAGCAGTGGCTCAGCAGTTGTGTAAGGAAGATCTCTGCATGATCTCATTAAACTGAGATTAATGTTAGAGCATCTTCCTTCTCCTGGGAAAAGTAGGTGGAGTAGTAGGACTTCTCTCTGTGTACTGCAACTGCTCCTTCCCTTGCTTTAGCTGTTCTGCTTGGCTTGTGCTTTCTTCTTGAGTATCTGCCTTGACAGTGCGTCACAGCCAAGCAGGGTGGTAGAGATGAACAGTTAAAGAATAGCTCAGGCTCATTTCATTGATTTCGAGCTAAAATTGTTCTTAAATTTGTCCTTTCTCAGTGAGTCATGGCACCTGTAATCGATAAATGTGATAAATCTGGTGTTTAAGTGATACTTAGCTCAGTTCTGTTAGTGTGAAATCACTGGTGCTGAGGAAGAGCTTTTTGCTGTGCAGCTGACCCAGCCTCTGTTCTCTTGCTGCTGGCTGTGTTATAACAGCAATAAGGCAAACTCCTGGGTGCAGGAGAGAACCTGGTTCAGACAAGGCCATGGTAGTGACGGTTTGTTACAGCAGCACCAACTGCCTGGACTTCAAACAAAGCTGCTTGATAAGACCTCTTCTATTTTAGCAGGGTTGATAGTGTTATCAGCTGCATAGGTAGAAGTTCTCCCTTTAAGGACCTGTAAGCAGTAAGGAGTGCTGAGGAAGGAATGAGAAGGAAACCTAAATCAAGGCAGGATTTAAGAGTTCTTGATATACTTGCTGGCATTTTGAAAAGAAAGCTCTTGGACTGTATCCCATTGAAAACCTGTTCAAGTTGAGTAAAGGTTGCCAAGGAAGCACACAGATGGTACCCTTGCAACTCTGCTACGTGAGCAAAATAAACTCATTATGAGTATGTTTTTGTTGTGGGGTTCTCTTGAGACTGCATCCACACTTAATACTGTCTACGTAGTAAAAACTTCTGACCCGGGCTCCTCTTCTTGCAAGACTGGATTAACTTGTGTGATTGGGACTTACAACATTTTGGCTGGAAATTCCACTCTCATGGGAGGACATAAGGAAAAATTACAACAAACTTCTGCACAGGGTAGTTTCCTGCCAGCCTTTGTCAAGTTGATGGAGAAAATGATGGAGAGTGTCTCACCAAGCTGTGCACAGGCATCTAGATACATTGCTGTGTGCAGAAGCAAGGAAGCCACAGGAAAATGTGGAGCTCTGGATTGGTGACACTCAGCAATGAGGAACAGTTAATGCTGCTCTTGGGAAGGAGCATTTGTCCTTCTGTTGAATATGGGTTCACATGCCACCTCTCACAGCATCTGAAATGAGTGGAGCTGAGCAAGGAAGACAAAATCTGGTTGTGATGTTAAACTGCTCCTTAGTCTCTGATTGGAAACAGGAGTGTCTTGTGCTTTCATTGCCTTTCTATATGAATTGTGAGGATTCTTTTTTTTTTTTTTTTTTTTTTTTTTTTTGCTGTGTCTGGAGCTAACCCAATGAGGTAAAAAAGGGGACATTACTGTATTTAGCTGAGCCTTCGGGTAATGAAGCAGCAGGAGTTTGATGTTCTGGGCACTCTGAGCTCTGCTGTCAGGTGTCCATGTCCTGAGTACCAGCAAAACTTGGGTTGGCTCAGCCTTGGGCTATTGTTGCCTCTAAACAGCTGCCCTCGATGCATCTTAAAAGAAGAGAATGTTGCACATAGTTTCTGGTAAAAGACTTGTCTTTGTAAGCCTAAAGAATTGTTTCCCTGGAAAATAAGAACATTAGATACATGCAGACCTGGCATAGCTTCAGAGGCTACTGGAGAATTCCTCTCTGGCTACTGGTAGCCACAACTGTTACCAGATGGTTGTAAATGCTGACTGGCAGACAACTGCAGAGCACATGGTGCTGGAGTTTTATGTAAAACTCCAAAGGTGAGTGGGAGAGAAACTGGCCTTCTAAAATGTAAATGTACATCTGGAAGATAAGATTATACAGATTGTGGAATCTATTTCTAGAATTGGAAGAGATACTTATTGTACTAAAACCAAAATTATTTTCTTTGATAAGAGCCTTGTAAACTTGTGATGACAACCTGTGGTGAGGTAGATGCTATTCCTTCTTTGCCTTTGTTCAAAACTGCTTATCCTCTCATCCTCTCCCATAGTATGACACTCAAAAGTTCTTTGGTCAGAAAGAAACTCTGATACCAGTCTATGTGAGGTCACTTTTGTAGCTTGCCTTCTCTGATCCTCTCAGCCCTTCAGGGTGATGGTTCTTCAAGTGAGTTACTGCTCAGTTCAGAACTACTACACTTCTTAGCCTGTTGAACAAGTTATGGGCTGGAGTGTGAATGCTGGAGCTCTTGCATAAGCAGGCTCAAACAACATGCTCCAGGATGCCATTAATATTTCAGGATAAAACATTCTAGCAAGTTGTTAAGTGTAAAGTTGTGTGTCTCTCAAATCAAGCCCCCTCTTCTTTGCTCCTAACACTCAGTTTGTCTCTGCTGGCACAGCTGAGGTCTTTTGTTCTGAAGTGGGGAGAGTAATTAGTAGAGTTTCTCTGTGGGTTTTCCTCGTTTAACAGGTCCAGGATATTGATTGACAGTGGGAAAGGGTGCGTCTCCTTGGCACTTTCCTTTCCTTGTCTGGCTAAGGGCAAGTTGTGTGTTATACATGGGTGTGATGCACTCTTCTTTCATTGCACAGCACCTTGTCACTGCTCTGTAACTTTTGCTAACTTAAAGTGAATGTAGTTTTTTTGAAAATACATCCTTCTCTCAAGGTTGTCTAATAAAAGAAGACTTCAATCTGATGCTATGAAATTTCAGTTGAGGTGCTAAATCATTGTAGAAGGATTTACTTTCCAAGCAAACTACACTTTTATTCTTCCTCTCTTTTCTGAGGTCCTCATCCATTTGTTCCTGTGCATGTTCTTCACCCCTGCATGTGCTGCTGGCCCACAGACACCTGTAGCTGCCCTGCTCAGAGCCAGTTTTTCTGTGTTGATTGGTGCTGCCTGTGATTCTAGGTGGCTGGAATGTCACGTAGGTGACATATTCCTGTCGCCTAGATCCTAGTAATTCTAGGGACTAAGTGAATGGGGTGAATGGTCCTCAAGTGATCCTCTGAACCAGGGCTGCATTGCAGGCCTTTGGTGAGCTCAGGGCAGTGCTGCACAGGTGGCTGGAGATGTTGGAGTGTGAGCAGGAAAGGTAAAAGGGCAGCAGTGCAGCAAAGAGGTACGAGTTCAAGCTCAGGGAGTTTCTAAAGGGAGTTCTCAAAATATGCCTGTGGAGCATCCTGTTTATCACACCATTTCCTTCTTTTGGACCTTCACAGCTGGTGCAAGGCCTTGCTGGGAACTCTTAGAAAAACAACCTAAGCTCCTCAGGAGTGGCTGCTTTAGGTCATTATCCAAAAGTCAGTGTAGCTGGCAGGAGCACAGAAGCAGCCACCCTGTTTCCAGCTGTGCTATTTCGATCTGTCCAGGTGTGACAGCTCCTCCCCTCAGTCACTCACCTCCAGCCCCACTGTTTGAAGGGTTCAAGGTTCACTGTTCACTTGACAGTTCCTTTGGTGCTCCTGGTCCCTCTCTTTCTCATCATCCCCCTGCTCCCCACCTTGCTATAGGTGTATATGAACCTCCTCTGACCATGTATAATATCCATTCTGATCCTTCATTGCACCTCAGGAGTTCTGGCCCCTGCTGCACATGTGTGTCATGGCAAATTGCTCCCTGTCCAGCAAATTAAAATACTGAGGGAAGTGTCTGTCACCTGCAGCCTGTGAGAGATGGCCGGGGCAGGCAGGAGCACTGACACCAGGGTAAGTTGTCAGGATGTGAATTCAAGCCTTTGCTCTTGAGTTGGCAGGGTTTTACTTGTCACTTAGTACCTGTGCACACGGGAGGTGTGACAGCCTCCTGAGCTGTGGAGAGTAGGGAGCTGGAGCCTGGGATTCCCCGTGTGATTGCTGGCTTGGATCAGGTCTGATTTGTCCTGCTTGGATCCTCCTGTTGCTGTGAGAGACCAGGCACTGGGACTTGCTGCTTTGTGTTTCAGCTGCATGGCGAATTGCAGGTGCGAAATTCCCTTCCCCTTCCCCCATCTGGAGCAGGGAGTTGATATTTTACAAAAACAAGTTAATAATTAATGCAGCTCCCCTGCAGGCACCACAGCTCCCTTTCTGCCATGCCCAGGAGAGACCTGAAAATGGGATTCTTTCTCTCTTTGGCACAATAGCTGGAGGGTTACCTGGGGTGAAAACTGATGCTAGTCAATAATGCCTGAGCCTGGGAGTTGGCTTTTAGGTTGGGTTTGTCTGAATGTTTATGCAAATCTTGCAGTTTTGCCTTTTCTTTGGATAAGGTCAACTCAAGGGGACTGCAAAAGAGCAAAACGCTTTTTATACTCCTCTTGTTTTATCTGTACTAATTTGCTTTATCAATGTGAAAATGGAATTGTGAAGTGCTGCACCAGAGAGCTGTGCTAGACTGGTATCAGGTTTTAGTCACTCGATAGTGATGTTGTCTCAGTCTGCTCTGGCTGATTTGTTACCTGCTAAACTAAAATAAATAACCTACTTCTTCCTGCTTTCTGCTCAGGCTTCTTTTGTTTATATAGGCTTTTCTTTTCTATTTTGTTAGGATTTTTGTTGCCGAGATACTACAGCAAAGAAGATGAGAAGGTTCTTAAGACCCGGACACGATCCAGTGCGAGAGAGGCTCAAACGTGACCTTTTCCAGTTTAACAAGGTATGGGGCTTTCCTCAGACTTCAAGGCAAATCTGTCCTAAGCCACTGCATCCTGCAAAAGGAGGGATAAACTACTTGAGTGTGGGTGGAAAAGTTAAATTTAGGAGAGGTGCTGGTTGATTCTTTTTTCAGTTCTGTCCTTTTCTGCCCCGATGTGCCTGAGTAGTTTCCTTTAAGCTCCTGGGCATGTTCTCAATTCTGCCTGTCCTTTTTTATAAGGAAGGATATTGTGATGCTGTTGAGTGGCACTTGCTGAAAGAAGAGTCTTCACAGCAGTTTTTCTATCCTCTGAGTGGTCTGTCACTTGTCCTGCTATGTGTTGAGACTGTTTCTGTTATAGGTAGTCCTTGTAAGGAAAATAAACATTTTTCGAAAGATGCACATAAGCCACAGCTTGTTACACAGCTGTAGCCAGAGTTCTTTGTCCCTAAATATACTTTGGATTTACAAGTGTACCCCTGCTTTTAAATGTGCATTTAAATGGCTGTGTTAGCACCTAGGCAGCACAATGGCCATTAATAATGAATTTACTATTATCTTAGTCTGAATCTGTTTCAAGGTTTTTTCCTTCCCTCTGTGAAGAAGAAATGGCAATGGCTGTGCTATCTATCCTACACTCTGGGCATTTTTCTTTTGAGCTCTGGCCAGGAGCATAGTGCTTTTATCTTTGAAAATGCCTAGTATTAAATCATGGCTAGGCTAATGGCTACTTACCCTTTCTTTGGGGAGCAGAAATATATTTGTAGGTTTTTGTGTTTCCAAGGTTTAAGTGGAATTTTGCTGAAAAGTGTAATGGATAAATGAAATCAGCCTAGGAAATAACCTTCTTGATTCATTGGAATTGTAGTGTAGATGGATACTTGAAGTGGAACTGTGGATATTTGAGATAAATGATTTAATGTAATTGGTACTAAGCAGCACCAATTCCATGCATACCTTCCTGCCACTGGGGAGACAAAGGAGCTCAAGAGTGCTTTGGGTCTGTTTTCTGCCTCCTACCACCAGGAAATCCTAGTGCAAATGCAGTAGAAAAATCAGGGAATGCAGATCAGGTTTGAGTTCTTTGCATCTGGCTAAATACAGTGTCAGCTTCAGAAAAGACGTCCCAGGGATGGGCCAGAGTTGCTTATAAGCATTTAAAATTATATATACCTTGGAAAAACTTTGCTATTTTAGGGATGGCTCTTCCTTGAATATGCCTTTCTCTTATGTTTGGCTAAGCTTTACTTGCCAGAGACATACTAATTTGGATAATGCAAAACAGGGTTGAAAGAGCTAACTTTTACAGCAGAGGGAAACTTCCAAATACATTAGAAGCTGACATCAGGATTTGTGACTCCATTTGATTCAGTCCTGAAGGTAAAAATGACGTCTTGTTTCTAGGGAGACAAGTACTTTGGACACTTCATAATGGTTTACTCTTATTAACTGCTTGGTAATTAAAGGCCTTGTAAAATGCATTTGCACCTTTAAGCCACAGTAACTTGTTCTTTCCTAATAAAAATCAGAAGAGAATGAGCATTATACCAGAATCTTTTGCACTCTACTTTTTTTCTTGTGTAGAAGTGAGGGGTTTTTCTTTCTCAAGTCTTGTGTCTCCCTTTCGAGTATTTCCAGAGATAATGGGTCATTTGAAAGCTTCTATCCTTTCATCCAATAAACATCTACTCACAGCTAGGTAGACTGAGAAAATCTGGGAAAGTCGGACCTTAATTTTGAGCTGTTGAATGTTGTGGCTTCAAGAAGCCAAGAATCATAGTGCTTTGTGTGCCAAAGCTGTCCTGGTCTAATGTGCTATTAGAGCAAGCACATTAACAGGTTGTTTTTTTTTTTAAAACACTTGTTATTTGAGGTCTTTGAAAGACTTCTGGTTAAGAACCTGCTTGGGAAATACTTTGTGGGCCTGTAAAGTTGCTGATCAGAGAAATTGCATGGTGGATTTGCACCTCTTCAGTGTGTGATGCCATGACTAAAGGCAAGGTCTGTACCTTAAAGGTGCTGAGGATTCCTGCCCTCATTTTACACTGAAGTTGAATACAAATGCATGATGCACACAGACTTAGTGTTAGTATAGTGGAATGTATTTGACCACGCTGGCCTAGTATGGACTTCAATTTAAAAAGGCTATTTAATTGGTGGTGGTGGTGGTGGATTTTTGTTTTTGTTTACTCTGTCAGGTATAAATAGGCTGTGATCTTCTTAATGCTTCTCTTGAATTTCTGTTTTGCATAAGAAGTGGTCCAGATGATTTTAAAGGACTGATTGATGACTGGACTAGTGCTTCAAACTGTTTTCAAAGTTGTGTTTGTTTCAAAAAACACCTTCCCAAATTTTGCTTGTCACTTAGTTTTGTGTATCTATTTCTCTGTGTGAGTAAGAACTTCCCATACTTGTGTGTACCTGTTGCAAGGATCTGTTTTTAGCTCAGTGGATAGAATGAAGGATAAGGTATGTGGACTTGGCAGTCTACTTCGAGTTTATTCTGCTTTTGGAAGTAGTATTTGGATGCCTTTGGCTCAGTCCAAGCCCTGTAGAAGAAACATGTTCAGACTGGCATTGTCAGACTAGATGATGGGTAACACACAGGTGAACTAGCCTGTCTTACAGCTGAATGTTACCCAACTGGGAGCATTGCATTTAATTTATGGCTTCATGTTTTTTCCCCTGTTTTCAGCCTTCCTGCCCCTTTGCTGATGGGTGTGATGGAGAGCTTTCTTGAAATCTGAATTAGTGTCTAAGCAAAGTGGAGTTAGCACATACAGGTTTCATTGTTTCTTCAAAAGATGAATTAACAAAAGGACAGGGCTTGGATTGCCTGTGGTTGGGTTTATCTCTGCTCTGTCATAAAACAATCTGAGAGGAAAGCAGAGACAAGTGGAAGGAGAAAAACAGAGATGAATTTCATCAGCACAGCTTTAACGTGGGCTGGGAGCAACTATTCAGTTTGGCCACATTTTTCCTGCAGTAAATATGAGTGACATGAAGCATTTCTGTCAGTGCTGCTGACACCAGGCTTGCTTGAGTCTGACAAATCTGTGGAGAGTAAAAAAAAAAAAAAAGCTCCTACCTTTCCCCATAGAAACAAAGGCCCTTTTGAGAAAGAGGGCACATTGTGTGCACTCCAGTTTCTTATTTCAGCTCTGCTGAAAGGCTCCATTGTAACCTCTGCTGCCTCCTGCTCCCCTGTCTCCCCCTTGCTGCGTTTACCTGCTGGGCAGGTGAAAGGATTGGCTGATGAAAGCTGCCCAGGGGAAGAAAGGAGGGCAGCCCAAAGCTGGCTTGATGTGATTTAACAACTGGGTGCAAATAAGTACAGGGAAAAGATCTGGGTAATCAGGACAGTAAATGTGAATGCCTGGCCCTGATGGTGTCAAATGCAACCCAGAAGTCACCCTGAAGCCTTTATTGTCCAGCCTGGAAACAAATGACATAAGAGAGAATTACCTTTGTTGCATCTTTATGGGCATCTTGGTTGAAGATTCAGAGCTACCAGAAACCTTTAGTACATTTACTGCTCTCTGTGAGCAGCTGTGTAGCACACTGTGGTTGTTACTGATACTTTTCTTTTGTAAATTTGTCTGTGGGATGGGGGGGTACTTCAAATTTTTGGTTGAATGAAAACCTGGAGGAAAAAAAATCACCCTCCTATTATTATTACTGAATCATACACACCTGGTTGTGAAGTTCATAGGTCTCATACTTGAAAATTAAAGCTTCTATTGACTTGTCTAATGTGTTTACAAATTAACACATCAAACCCAAGTTATAATTAGGCCAGTATTAAGGCTGGTGTTGACAGCTTCCTAACAGGCACTGCAGTATTGTTTAAGTCATGGTTTTCTGAGAGTTGTGGCTAAAGCTTTATCATCTGGGCTGGATGAAATCTTAGAATAATCGCAGTTTCTAATTGATGTGTCACTGAAAATTGCACCTGGTTGTGCTGATAACATGACAGTGCAGTGACTGTGAACAAGTTGAAACTGAAACTATCAGGGGAGTTACACTGGTGTCTCCCTAACAAGTTCCTCACTTTGTTTTGGGTGAGAGTGGAATGGTGTTTATTGCCCATGCTACACCTGATTCATTTAAATGTCTGATTTGTTGTTGAGATAATGTTGCCTTGGATGTTCTTCCCAGAATTCGCACCATAGCTTTATACTCCCACAACTTTGACAATTAGGAAGCTTTTCTGTGTTGCCTCAGTAGCTATCACAGTGCAGAGAAATTCTTCTTTGCCCTTGCTGGATTAGGAAACTGCTCTGTTTCAATTCTGAGTCCATTGATAAATTCCTGATTTCATACAGCCTTCTCCAGGAAGTTTTATATGTGTAGCTATGCAGAGGTTGGTTAGCAGCAGCTTCAGGGGTGATGGTAAAAAGACTGACAAAAAGACAAAAATTTGTTTTTAATACTGCAAACTTAACACTTAAAATACCTTCTTAGAATATCAGTAGCTAAGGCTGGAGATTAAGCTGTCAAAAAAGGAAGTAAACTCAGTGGTCTTGGAGCTTGTAGTACTAATCTTGGCTTACTAGCTATAAAAAGTAAAAAAATTACTATCCACTCTTTTTCCCTAATGAGCAAGCATAATGAGTTGGCAAGCAGAAAATTGGGAAATGCTCCAATATTTTCTGTTTTATCTTCTAAAGAGGCTCATCTTCCCTTAAGAGAACCTCAGGCTGGGCTACCCAGCATTTAGAGGAGGGAGGTCTTTTCTTGTAGTTTAGGAACTGTGATCAAATGGGTAATA
Organism: Cinclus cinclus; assembly: GCF_963662255.1. Classification (NCBI taxonomy): domain Eukaryota; kingdom Metazoa; phylum Chordata; class Aves; order Passeriformes; family Cinclidae; genus Cinclus; species Cinclus cinclus. Next base: position 5,908,911 of record NC_085065.1, on the reverse strand, counting down.
CTGAAGCAAACTGGCAGACTCTGGAGTCAGCTGGATCCTCCTGTGCTGTGTCTTTGAGCAGGACATTAAAGTGCTTTGCAGCAGCTGGGGCACCTCGGGCTATGCCCGACCACGGAAATGAAACCGGCTCCATTTGATTCTCGTGCAAGGGATTAAGTTGGGAAATCACTATGCAGGAAATAAAGTCCAGGTGTTACTTTTAGACTGAATAAAGCATAAAATTTAAGTGATGTGGTAACTTTGCTCCAGACACGATGGAAATGAGGATGGGAGTGAGGTGCACGTGCCGTAGATGGATAGTTCTCTGCTTTTTTATTTTTTCCCAAGAACGAGTGTAATGGATTCCTCTTCTGCAGCTGGCCAGCTTGCCTTAGAAGAAGGTACTTTCCAAAAGTTTGGCCTGTAAGGGTCAGCTTTTTCCAGGAAGCATCCCTGTTAATCATCCCTATTAATCTGTGGGCACACCAGCCCTCTTTACCTGGCTGTGTGTTGGTACATACTGGTTTTGCCTAGACCAGAATAAGAGCTGTGCATTAGCACTTCTGAAAACCTCACTGAGCTGTTTTCCAAGCAGCTTGGTGACATCCTGTAAGCATGGCAGGATATTATTCCCTGGTGTGTAAATGCATCAGGCGTGCTCAGTGTGGTGTGTGCAAACACTCCAAATCTTCCTCCTGGAGCAGCTGTAAATTGTACTTTAGGGAAGACACCAAGGCCAGGCAAAACTGCTCCCTGTGACAGTGACATCTTTTTAGTCCCAAATGTCTTTGAGTTACTCTGAGGTGGCCTAGCAGGCTCCTGCTCTCATTAAATTTCAGTGTTCCTCGTGTTGCCCCTGGAAAATGGATATGGATTACATTAGCTTTCCTGACTGCTCACAGGAAATCTGCTTTGTTTCCTTGATGAGCACTGGTGTTCACTCCTAGCTCTGCATTACTTTGCACCATTTCTTCATGTCAGTCACCAAAAAGAGGTCAGGAAGGCTGACCTGTGTGGAATTTGTCAGATAAAGCTGATCTTCCAGCTCACAGTATTTGTGGCAGACTTTGCAATTGTGCTGAGCAGTTGGTTTACAGAAGTGCAGCTGATGTGGAGTGATGGAATGTGTTGTATTGACTGACTAAGCTGTGCTTATGCAGAGTTATTTATAATCTTAACATCAAGAACTGCTCAGGCTACTGTTTTCAGAATATTTCTCTTTCATTTCTGTTCATTTCACTTCTGGATATCCTGGCTGTGGAGCCAGGGATTCTTGGCATACGTTCGTCGTTAGGCTGTCGTTCAGGAAATCAAAAAGATTTGAACACCTTTGAGCAGATAATGTGCCATTAAGTGCTGTGTTTCAGAGTGCCATGCTATGTTGACTTTCTGCCCAACAATGCCCATGAAACAAGCCACTGATCATGATTTTTCCTTCTCTCCCCTAGACTGTGGAACATGGATTTCCCCACCAGCCCAGTGCCCTGGGCTACAGCCCATTTCTCCATCTCATGGCCATTGGGACACGATCAGGAGCCATCAAATTGTATCCTTTAAACACTTTGGGTGAGAGTTCTCTAACCTCAGCAGAATTAGTACAGCTTTGAAGACACTTCAGAAGTTAATTTAAGTATGAATTTGCAAGCAAGGGTTACTGGAACATTGAAAGTTTGCCAGGGCTTGGAGTGATTTTGGTCTGATCAGGGTGGGATTATCTTTCCAAGAGCTGAGCTACAGCTCCAACAGAAGCTGAGCTGATGCAGATATTAAACAAGACTCTGCTCTTGCTATGCGGAAGGTCAGACTAGATCTGGCCTAAGTTTAGCAATCCTTCACGTTGTAAATTCCAGGGTTGTTTAAATATTTGGGGCAGGGTTCCTTTTTATTCTTTTTTTTTTTTCCTAAAGCAATTCTGTTTCAAAGGTTAAAGCTGAAGTCAGAAATGCCTTCTACTTCCTGAGTTTTTGACCATCCAGGAATTAAAAACCTAAACACTGAAGGTGGTAATTTATTTATTTTTTTTTTAGCTAATGACGTCCAGTCTGGTTTTTTTGTGTGTGTGTGAAATGATTCTTATGGCAGAGACCAGTTAGATGAGCTGTAAAACAGGCATGTCACCCAGCCCAGAAAGGAAAAGTTGGTGCTGTCTCTGCCAGCTTAATCATTCATTGCTGGTGTTGTTTGTGCTCAGAGGCTGGGCTCCACATGCAGGCAGTAGCCATCTGTCTCCTGGTTACAAATTAGTTAAGCAGGATTGTAGTGTCTGGGAAACCACTGAACATCCTTGAGAAAAAAACAGGGTCCAGGCACCTCTTCTGAATATACTGAAGGAAGAAGTGAACTTCCCTGTTCTCCACAGTGAGCACAATCTGCAAATTTAACAAACATGTAAAATCAAAAGTAGATTTGCATTGATTCTTTGCAGTCCAGCTCACCGACAGTAAAATGTGGTTTCAAACTAATCTCTCTTCATCTTGCTTGTTAGCAAGCTTCTTCTCAATTAATTGTAGCTGTGGGTCACTTTGAATACTGTAGATCCTCAACAAACTCATCAGATATGGTGCTCCTGGGGTGGAGTTCATGGGTTTACATGAAGAAAACAACACTGTAATGCAGATTCACTTTATACCTGATCAGGTAAGTGCATTTTCAGTACCTCTGTGACATAAGTAGATCTCTCCCAAACAGGTGTTGGTTTTATTCCAGGGATCTGGGCTCCTATTACCAAGTGTATTCAAGTGCTGCTTGGTTGGGAATGTTTATCCCAGTGTATTTTGTGCTCTCAGCAGCGCTTGTTGCTGTGGAGATGCTCAGTAAAACTAAAAGAGAAGCTTTAAACTAAAGAGTAGCTTTATTGTTCATAACTGTTAGTCATTTATCTCCAGCAACATCCTGGGAATGGTAATAAGGCCCTGATAGTTCAGGCAATCTGCTGCAGAAGCAAGAATTTCCTTTTCCTTTTGCAGCCCCTGTTTTTTTAGTAGTACTGGGTGGTCTTTCCTCTGCACAGCAGATCGAACAGGAGCTGCTGCTGAGTTGATTTAATTACTTTCAGGAGATCAGAACAGCACGTCTAACCTCATCTGCTGTTAAGTTTGTTGCCTTTGTGTTTGGGGGTATTGAATCTTGCTCCTGGGGATTGCTGAGCAGTTATTGCCACACTCTAAAAATAGGAAAGCAGAATTTTCCATATGTCTGGTGGCTGTCTGACCACTTTCCCTTTCCCTTGACTGTCAGACTGGTGTCTTGGTCACAGACTTTGCTGCCTGATGCCCCCAGTGTAGCACAAGTGGCCTCTTTATGAGAGGTATTTAATTCTTGAGGTGGTTTTGGGTGTCTGTTTGCTTAACTAATGGTATAAACTGAAACTCCCATGGGGAGTGTTGCACCAGGTGTGGCTGCAGCAGGTAAAATGCTTCAATTTGAACATCCAGCCAGCAGGGCTGGGCTCATAAAAGGGTTCTGACACAACCCTCCAGAATGAGGTTGGACACGAAGAATGTGAGGAGTGTGGTGCAGCAGTGTATCAGCCCCACCCAAAGCTGGGGTGTGTTCAGCAAACCTGTGCTGAGCCTGGAGGAGGTGAGATACAGCCTGCAGCTGCATGGCCAGGCTTTACAGCACTGCCTGATCTTCTTTCAGGAGCCTAAATCCTTGTCATCCCCCTCAGTGATAACATGTGCCTTTATAACAGGGTTTTTAGCCTCTAGGCTACTTCGTGTCTCCCTCCATCCCCCAAATCCCATTGCTGCAGTGTTTGTCCACTGCCATGAAAAACTGAAACAGCTCCCCAGTCCTGTTTTAGCAGGGAATTATGAACAGCAGCAACTCTACTGCTAAGTTTACTGTGTTATATTTAACACTGGCATTCTGAAAAAAGCAAGTTGTGTGATTTTGCAGTGCCAGCTGGTGACATTGCTGGATGATAACAGCTTGCACCTCTGGAGCCTGAAGCAGCATGGAGGAGCATCTGAGCTGCAGGAAGAGCATCGTTTCACCCTCAGAGGGCCACCTGGGTGAGGCACAGCAGGGGCTTGGAGCTGGTCTGGGGATAAGCAAGCCAGAAAATTCTGCTATTGTTTAAGCTAGAGCCTGTCCAGTTCTTGCAGCCTGCCACTCCTCTGAATCCATTGTAAGGGCATCCATAGAAACCAACCAGGAGCTGGCTAGGGCATGGGAGACCAGCTTTTAAAAGTGCTCAACCAGTGCAAAGGGTGACAGCTTTTAAAATATTGTGCATTCACTGCTGTGAATATGGGAATTATTAATCTTAAGATTAGGTAAATTTAACCATGCCTTAAGTCAGACTTTGAAATGCTATTGTGCTTTTAGTTTCACTTGATCTTGCCAGTTTTAGGTGAGCTATTTTTAGGAACACTTAGAGGGGGTTCTGTAAAAATAAGATGTCTGGTTCTTTGTCCATGCACTTGTCAAATTACTGACATAATTTGTCTTAAGGTTAATGTTTTCCTTCTTAACAAAAAATATGCCTCCAGAACAAATGACACTGATAAATGTCCCTGTTATGTTGTTAACTCTCCCAAATTCAGTAACAAGAGTCTCTTTGCATCCCCAGCTCTCCACCAAGTGCCACCCAGGTAACAGCTGTGCTTCCACATTCCTCAAGGGAGGTGCTGTACCTCGGCACAGAGAGTGGCAACATCTTCGTGGTGGAGCTGCCCTCACTTCGAGTGCTGGAGGACAGGACCATCACCCCTGAGGCCGTGCTGCAGCGGTGAGTGAGCAAACAAGAGGTGGAATCCCATTACCAGACACATCCTTTGTTAAAATGTCACCCCAGATTATGTACTGGGGCCACACTGTTGTGTTAAGCATTGTCCATATCTGCCTCACTCTCATGAAAGTAACTTTTAGTCCTGGTGTGTGTTAAGTAACAGTTTCTGTACTGGTCCAGTCTGATGTTATCACTGTGGAGGGTACAGCATGTTTTCACTTGGGGTGAATCTGCAAACCTTGTGCCCTAGCCCTTGTGTTTAGTTTTGGAAAAAAAAAATATGTATTTTGTTTGGCTGTATTTTTTCAACCATTGGCTGAACATCTGATGCTGCTTAGATCAAATGGGGTTTTTATCACTCTGCTGAGTGCTGCTGAAAACTGTCCTACTTCACATCTCCTACTGACATTTCCATCTTACCTTTGTTGTATAAGAGAATAGGGTGAGTGGTTCAAACTGTCTTTACAGTCCTGGGTTCCAGTCCTGGAATTCATTGTAAACCTTGGCCTTTCCTTGAAGAAAACAGGACTGGGTCCATGTCCCTGTTGTTGGCCTGGTGTGACATCTCCCATACGATATTTCTGCTACTTGAAGGATTTGTGGGAAGATTGTAATTAATTGTTTCAACTTTGTAGCTTAATTTCTCTTTCTTACACTTTTTATTACAGTCCTTTCAGATCGTACCTGGAATTAGCTTCTCTTGGTTTTCTCTTCTGCTCCTGCAGGATACCAGAAGATAACTGCAACAGGCGATCCTTTGAACTGGTGGAAGCACTTCAGGAGCATCCTAAGAATCCTGACCAGATCCTAATTGGATACAGCAGGGGCTTGATTGTCCTCTGGGACCTGCAGAACAACAAAGCAACACATCATTTCCTGGGCAGCCAGGTATTGATTCAATCCAGACTCAGTTCAGCAGGGCAGGAAGGGCTCTCACTGACACTCTGAAGGCAAATCAGGTGCAGGAAGAGCCTGACAAAGCTGCTTTTTTTAGTAAGAATGGGTTGTTTGGGGGAGAGAGCTCTCTGGAGAGCAGTCATTTGTATGGCTTTTTTTTCAGCAACTGGAGAACCTTTACTGGCAGAGGGATGGCAGTAAATTCATTAGTTGTCACTATGATGGAAGTTACACCCAGTGGCCAGTATCCAGTGACAACAGGCAGCCAGAGCCTCTGGAAAACACTGTGCCTTATGGTCAGTAAGTGAGGTTTAATGTTGTGTAATTGTCCAAACTCAAACTAATTCTGAGCTTGTGTAGGATATTCAAGTCACAGTTCTCCCTGGTATTTAATGGCAAAATGCAGAGGTGTTTCTTGAATAACTTGTGAACTGTCCTGAGGGATTTCAGACCAGGTTTTCTCTTGGATTTGAAACTCCTTTGCATTTTTGAAGTCTGTCCTGAACATGGAGAGCAAGTCTTGACAATATTAGTGCCCCTTATGAAGCAGGGTGTTGGTGATTCACTTTTTTCTTTCAGCTGGTGTCCTGTTCAGCAGGAGTTGCTTGGATCCTGTGTAATTAACAGTGAGCTGAGTGTATTTTTTGTCAACCTGAGCAGTGATTAAATGAAGCTTCTGATTTGCTGGAAACCATGAAATGGGGATGATGTCACTTTTTGAGTGCAGAGAAGCTTCTGAAGCTCTATCACTTTATATTAGTGTCAGGAATGACTGTGATTTTAGCAGTCCTTCCTAGTTAATCAGCTCCTCCAGCAGCACTTCACTCCCTGGAAGTTTGAGGGAGTGGCTAGCCATCAGCAGCATGGTTTAGAACTTCCCCTGAGCCTGAGCTGTGTTTTGCTGCAGAGTTCTGTGGTCAGTGTGTCCCAGAAGACTTGTCTGATGTGGCTTGGTCTGGGGAGGCTGTGCTGGCTCCTACTAATTTCAGTGGCTCCCCTTGGGGTGGAGGGTGAGGTGACCTGGCTGAAGCAATCAGCAACTTGTGATGTAAAGATGCACTTCTTGAATTGTAGCAAATAACTTTGTTTTCTCAGGTCCTTTTCCTTGCAAGGCCATCTCAAAGATCTACTGGCAGACAACAAAAAATGGGTGAGTTTGTGGTGTGTCCCTTCAATTCCCCTATTTGAAGGGTAGTGTGCAATGCCATATGAACCCTTTAGAGGAACGTTATAACAACTTGTTGTCAAACTTTCTTTGACATTTCTATAAAATTTTTCTTGCTCCTCACTTCAGCACAGACCACTTTAACTCTTTCTTTCTCTTAAGGCTTCCTTACATAATATTCCAAGGAGGAATGCCCCGGGCTAGCTATGGGGACCGCCACAGTATCTCTGTTATCCATGGCAGCCAGCAAACAGCCTTTGACTTTACCTCACGAATTATTGACTTCTTTATAATCTTCAGTTCAGATCCTGCTGCAGGTATGTGGTGGAAGGGCATTACTGAGGAATTAGGGTAGCTGTGTACGTGTGTGGGAATCTGCCTGGTATAAATAGCATATGAAATGTGATAAAGAGGTCAGTTGTTTGGGGAGTTTCTGAGACTTCAGCAGAGAATCACTGAATCATTTCATTTGGCAAAGACCTTTAAGATCGAGTCCAGCTGTGAAAGATTCCCATTTAAAAGTGAAATGTAAAATACTGGTGTAAATAAAGGGTTAGTTACAAATGCCATACATTCCTCAGAAAAATTAGGCTACTCTGTTAATGAGAAGAGATCTCTTAGGCTTATATCTGTTTAAGCTGGACATTGGGTATAACCAGGTCATGAAATGAGAATCTGAATATTGTTGTTTGGAAATAGCACTTCAAAGGAGGCTAATAATTAAAACCGGAATTTACTCCCACTGAGACACTGCTTCTTTTAATTAGTACCTGGATTTGTGTCTGGAGCTCTGGGTAATAAATCAGCAAAGGGTGACATAGTACAAAGGGTCAGTATATGAAGAGCTTAATATCCTTATTGCTTGTGAATATGAATGTAAACTGAATAGTTCTCATTCCTGGAATTGAGTAGAGCTTGTCAGATTCTTGCTTCTGTTGAAGAGTTTTCTTGCCCTTACTTCTGCAGTAACTGTACATTCTTCCTTTTCATTAAACTTTAAAGGATTTTCCCCAAGCACTCTTTGTTTAGTGCTGGTGTAGTTCCTGCTTCTGGCTAACTTGGAGTAACTGGGTATAAAATGCTATTTCAAGCTCCAAAAAGGTGCAGTGTTGGAAGCTGGATCAGACTAAACTGCAAATTGTTTAGGAGCTTGTAAGTAAATCTTCTGTTACTGCATCTTCTCAGGCTTTCTAGTCTCTGATGTACCTGCTAGACTGGTTTCCAAACCAATTTGTCCTGTGTCCTGCCAGGAAGGGTGGTGACAGCCACCAGACTCCACATCGGAGTCTGTCGGTGCAGGCTGGATCCCTTTGGCCTGTTCTGGGAAGCAGAGCATGGATCCATGGGAGGAATGTCCTGGGAGAAGAGGCAGAAAGAAACAGCTTTTGGATTCCCTCTTGCCTCTCTTCCTAGATCTTAACAGAGCCTCTCAGGTCACTGAAAAAAGAGCAGAGAAATGCAGTGTAACTGAGCAGAAGTGCCTGTATGTGATACTGATTTTCCCTGTACAGCACTTTATAAGCATCTTCCAAGTGTGCAGAACCTACAGGTCTAAACCTTCAAGCTCACAGTGCTGATAAACTTGAGGTGCTGTTTTGTACCTCGAGTTCAATACCTTGTGGTGTTAACAAAGGACACCCTTTTACTTTCTGTGAAATTGTCAGAGCGGAGATTCTGGATGATGGAACAAAAGTCTTAAAGATGAAAGAAATCTGAGTTTTTTAGGTCAGAGTTGTACTGTTTAGAGTTCAGGTTCTGCATATGATTAGAAATCCTTTAGGATGAAATAACTGAACAAACAGGCTTTGTATTTCTACTTCCCAAGAATTGAATGATCCAGTTAGCACCACTGCTGATGGGTTCAGACAGGAGCTGCTACAGGAAATTGAAACTGTTGCACTCAGATGAGGAAGTTTTTTACAATAAAATTAGGTTTCTGTGGTTGACAAGCTTCCTTGTGGCTGATTGCCTAAGCTTAGTGGATCCACCTAGCTTGCCTTGTTTGCCCTTAAGCAGTCTTCCCTGCAATGGCAATACCAAGGTATTAATTGTATACCAAAGCCACTTAAATTAGTAAGCACAAAGCTGATGCATTGCAGCATGGTTGTAGCTGGTGACTTTCCATTACCCTGAATATGCTGTGGAAACAGTTTTTAAAAAGGCCAGCCCTTCCTTTTTTTTTTTTTATTTTTAATTTTTTTTGTGTTGTTAGTATTGGGTTTTTTGTTTGTTTTTTTTTTTGGGGGGGGGTGTGTTTTGGTTTTGTTTTATATTTTTAAATGGGGTGGGCGAGTGTATGGCAGTTCTGACAAATTCTACTGTGCCTGTTACTTCAGCAACTTAAAATAGATTCTTGCCATAAGAAATGTGCTCAGGTGTGTGTTTTTGCAGGGAAAAGCATTGTTAAAACAGAGCGCTTTTGGTTAATGTTGGCAACAGCAAACTGCAGGGCTGTTACAGTACAGGAATGGCATTATTTGTTTTACTATGAAGTCCTGTGGGCACCTGCAAATGATGGTACCTAGGAAAGCAAAGTAAAACTGAATTGAAAACATTTTTTTTTTCATGAAGAAACGGAGCTAATTAGTGATATGTTGTGGCTGGGCCTAGTCAGAGGTGAAACTATTGATGCCAAGTACTAATTACTTGAATTTAATTTTGCTGAGTGAACAGTGCTGGTATGTGCCTTCTTGCAAGTGTGTACCAGGTAATGAACCAAGCAAAGGAGGGAAGTAGAAGTACAGTTTAGGAGGGAAGGTCAGGGAAAAGCTGAGTTTGGTAGTTTGTTAATGGCTCACTGTTTTATCAACCCCATCCAGCTTTATATTCACTCTGATTTCTGTAGCTGTGTTAATTGTCACTGCTGTGAACTTGTCTGTGGTTTTGGTTTCCCCATCAGTTTGCTGCTGTGGCTGTCTTGGGAGCCTTGCTGCAATAATGTCCTTGTAGACTAAAGATTTTTTCACTCAAGATTTTCCATTGTAACCAGAAATTAAAGTTCTTGTTTGTGTCAGATGTCACCAGTCAAGTTACATTAACATATTTCCTTTGTAGTTGTTCCTAACACGCATAAGAATTATTAGGTGATGTACACATCTTTTAAAGGAAAGTCTAGAGGATGTGTCAAAACATATGAGAAGAAAAGATGAAAAGTAAAAGAGCTGAATTGTAAATACTTGTCAGTTCAAGGAGAGAAGCATTCTGCAGAACCCAAGGCATTAGCATGTTTAAGCAGCTTAGCTTGGATGGACTGTGGTCCTAACACAGCACTAAATGGGTCACTGCTGGTATGCATGTTTCTACCCAATGCTGTTAATTAGCTGCAGGTAAAGTCTTCTGGCTGTTACAGTAGTAAATATGAACTTTGTGTTATTTAGTCATTGTTAACAAATTTTTTACTCTGCAGTGGAATGTATTAAAATGGACTGTACTGTCACAGTCCCAGGAGTGATATAAAGAAACACAAATTTGCAGTAAATCTGTGTCTTCAGTAGGCTCAATACTCAATATGCCCAGTTAACACAGAAGTATTTGAAGTTTTTGTGCATCAAAAATGTTGATGTGGAGCTATGTGATGACAGTTTTCAAAGCAGCTTTACAGGAAGCTTGTTTGCAGTCACCTTGGGCAGTCAGTTTTGTCAGCCTCAATGAATGTTGTTTCTGCAGAGTTTGATGACCCCTCTGCCCTGGTGGCACTGGCAGAAGAGGAGCTCGTGGTCATAGACTTGAAAAGTGCAGGCTGGCCAGCAGTGCATCCCCCATACCTGGCCTCCCTGCACTGCTCAGCCATCACCTGCTCTCACCACGTCTCCAACATCCCACTGAAGCTCTGGGAGCGGATTATCAGTGCTGGGAGCAAGCAGAACGTTCACTACTCCAGTATGGTATGGCAGCTGTGTCCTCCCCTGTGCGTCCCCCCCGTGTGTTTAGGTCAGTGTGACTGCCCAGGGTGTGGGTGGTCTGTGTTGCTGATGATCTGCAGAGGGTTCAGCCCCACTACTCGCTGTCCTGCCTCTTAACAGGGTCGAGATAGGCTTTTTCCTAAAGCACCACCAGTACACTTAGACTGAGGAATTAAAATGTGGTATTTTTTTAAGCTTTGACAAGCCAGAGGAGAAGTCTGAGTGTTCCCAGCTGTTGGTGGTGACAAAGTTCTCATGTATAAGCATGAAGCTTCTTGAGGAAATGTGTAGAATGCCTTCTAAAATGCACAGTTGGTGTCAGAATGGGAACATCTAATCCAAACAAAAGCTGACAGCATGGACTGTTTCACTGCCACTTGCACTGGAGTTCATGCCCTCCTACTGGCTTTATATTCTCTCCACACTGTCACTGCCTGGGCAGTCACACTTCTCTTGCTGTATTTGTAGCCGTGGCCGATTGATGGTGGCACCAACATCGCTCCAGATCCTCCGCAGAGGGACTTGCTGCTCACGGGGTAGGTACTGACCTGAGAGCCATCAGGGAGCCCTTCCCAGTTCCAGTTCCCCTTTTTTGACTGACTGAGGTTTTCCTGTGGATTTGAAGTCTTATGATCTTTTAGGGCAGAGATTTCAGCTTTACATTGCAGCTTCTCAAAGCTGTGCTGCTGGCTTTGTAAAGCAAAATTATTTTGCTACTTCCGAGCAAATGGGTCATGATGTCCACAGATAACCCAGAAAGTGGCTGATCTGTAGTTTTGTTGTGTTATCCATTCCCCCTACTCCCAACATGTGTAGGAGTGCAGGCACTAATCCAGCCTGGTTCAAAGGCAGCAGTGTAAAAGTGGAGCTTAATCTTTCATGTTTTGGAGCATTTTTCCCTCTACCTTACACTCTGAATCTTAAAATAGGACTGCTGTCTGCTTTGATCAGCATGAACAGATCTAGCTAAATGGTGGAAGTAGCTACCAAGAGATTGTCTCATTGTATAAAAATGTACCATTTTTTTTTCAAAGTACTTTTGAGAATTTCCAGGGCTGTTCCTGAGATTTCATTCTTGATGGAGCATGTTAGATGCTCCTACCCTTGTGTTGGAAGACTCTTACAAATTTTCACCTGGAGAACTAATAGTAAAGCTTTTTTTTTTTTTTAAAACGTTATTTTTCCCTTCACTTGTAGTGACAGTATTTTTGCCTGGATGAGTTTTTCCTTCCATATGCTAAACTTTTTGCCTTTTCCATGTCTTTTTTGGCGTAATATTAAATTAGTGTAATGGTGTCAGATCACCAAGAACAGCTGGATTAAAGAAACCCAACAACCTAAAACAAAACCAAAGACCGCAAAAACACACAAGAAGCCAAAAATCTTTCTCTTTGTGGTTTGTTTTTTTGGTTCTGTATTTCCCCCTCTGTTTTACCCTCCACATGCCTTTCTTCTGTGTTTCACTCTCCACATGCTGTCTGTGATGTGTGCTCCTGTATCCTGCCCCCCCAGGCATGAGGATGGCACAGTGAGGTTTTGGGATGCCTCTGGTGTCTGCTTGCACCTCCTTTATAAGCTGAGCACAGTGAGAGTGTTCCTGACAGATGCTGATCCCAATGACAACATGAACACCCTGGGGGAGGATGAATGGCCTCCGCTCCGCAAGGTAAGAGAGCTGCTGCTTGTACAAACTTCCTGAAAACCTGGGCAGTTCTGATTCCTGCCCCTGTTAAAGACCAGCCCCTCTCTGTTCTCTTGCCTTAGGTTGGTACTTTCGATCCTTACAGCGATGATCCAAGACTTGGGATCCAGAAGATCTACTTGTGTAAATACAGTGGATACTTGGCTGTAGCTGGTACAGCAGGACAGGTATTGGAATATGAACAGTCAACATAAACATTGTTTTCAGTGCAGTTTCAGTGTAATCTGGGGATCTGCTAAATTTTGAAATGCTCATTTCTCTCATGGTAAATGGATCTGTTTTCTGGAAATGCTTCATGGGTCTCTGCTCTGGTGAAGCCCCACCTGGAGCACTGCAGCCAGAACAGGAAGCACATGGAGCTGGTGGAGTGAGTCCAGAGGAGGCCACCAAGTTGATTAGAGAGATGGAACAACTCTGCTGTGAGGGAAGGCTGAGGGAATTGGGATTGTTCAGCCTGGAGAAGGGAAGGTTTGGGGTCACCTAAATTCAGCCTTCTGGTACCTGAAAAGAGCCTAGAAGAAACATGATAGAAACTACTTACAAGGTCCTGGAGTGACAGAACAAGGGGAGTAGCTTCAAACTGAAGGAGAGTAGGTTTTGATTACATATTAGATAGGAAGAACTTCTTTGCTGTGAGGGTGGTGGGCACTGTAACGGGTTGCCTGGAGAAGTTGTGGATGTCCCATCCCTGGAAGTGTTTAAGGCCAGGTTGGATGCAGCTCTGACCAGAAAAGTTTCCCTGTGTATGGCAGGGGTTAGAAGTAGGTGATCTTTAAGGATCTTTGCCTTCCAACCCAAACCATTCCGGGATTTTCTGCTTTCTGCAGTTGGTGTTTCAGAAATTATCTGCTGTTATTTATCTGTCCTGAGAGGTGCTGTAGTTTAGCATCTTAGCAGCTTGGAGATCTGCCTGCACAGCAAAAGCTGCAGCAAAGTTGTTCTCTTCCTTTCAGGTGCTGGTGATGGAACTGAATGATGAGGATGCAGAGCACGTGGTGGACCATGCTGAAGCAGATCTCCTGCAGGACCAAGAGGGCTATCGATGGAAAGGTCACGAGAAGTTAAAAACTCGAGATGGACCTGTTCGGTTTGAAGCTGGTTTTCAGCCATTTGTCCTTGTGCAATGTCAGCCACCAGCTGTGGTCACCTCTTTGGCCCTGCACTCGGAGTGGAAACTTGTGGCCTTTGGTACCAGTCATGGGTTTGGGCTTTTTGACCATCAGCAGAAGCGACTGGTCTTTGTCAAGTAAGTGTCATCTTTCCAGGGAGGTCTGTGGTAATCCTTATGTAAATGATAGCCTGGTATTACTGACAAAGCAAGGTGTGATAAGTGATTTCTCAAGAGCTGTCACTGTAGCAAGAACTGCTTCTTTTTTCTCGCCCCTTGAAGATCTTCCAGAATATATAAATTTGTTCCAACATTTATGTGTATCCTGTTGGACACCTGGGAGTGATTACCACCCAGTAGAAAGTGACCATGTGGCTTCTTTCTCTCTCTTCCAGGTGCACACTGCATCCCAGTGACCAGCTGGCCTTAGAAGGTCCCCTGTCTCGGGTGAAATCCTTGAAGAAGTCCCTCCGTCAGTCATTCCGGCGGATCAGAAGAAGTCGCGTGTCCAGTAGGAAGCGGCGAGGAGCTGCTGGGAATGCTTCACAGGTGAGGGGTTCACCTTTTTGGGGTCTGTCTGTTTGCAGCTTGGAGCCTGCTGAGATTGCCTAGAGCAGGAGGTGGTCTCAGCCCTGCTATCAAATCGATAACTAGTGGTATGAGGGGAAAATGGCAATTTCTGATGCAGGCACGTTTTTAGAGATCAGTTCAGAGGACAAGGTCACTGGTGTGATTCTGCTGTGCCTTTCTATTCCTGCCACACTCCCTCTCTCTCCCTGCTGTGTCTATCCCTGACTGAGTGTCTTCTCACCTGTGAAGGTGCAAGAAGCAAATGCCAAGTTTGACCAGGATGCGTTGCAGGAGATGGAACTGGCTCCGGTGCAGCGCAAGATCGAAGCGCGCTCAGCAGAAGATTCTTTCACTGGCTTTGTGCGAACCTTGTATTTTGCTGATACCTTCCTGAGAGACAGTGAGTAGGAAAAGCATCTCTCTCTTCTTCCAAATGGGTTTTTACTTCTCCTGCCAAGGAGTGTATTAGAATTTACTGCCAGGAAAAATTTGTCACCTTCTGTGTCCTACTTTGTGCTGTGCTTAAAAACCAATATAGAACAAGAGCATATGTTGTCATGTAGAATTGTAATTTAGCCATTCTTGGCTGCTGGCTAATCCAAGGCAAATGGCCATTCATCTTTGAATCAAGTGTTTATATATGATTTTCAAATGTTCTGGATTGACATCTAACTTTTTAGTATAAACTTTTCTTTCTCTCTTTGCTCTGAGGTTCACCCCTGTCTCCAGCAGAGCCTTTTAATTTTGGTGAAGGTGGTGGCTGGTTGTGTATCAGAGCCCAAAGTGATAGCATGCACAAATTTACTCTGCTCATCTGTAGTATAAATATGTGAAAACTGGACACAGCAATTGTGATGGTTCATGTGGTGGTACTTTTGCCTTTGTCCATGTGCAATGCCCTTTCTAAGGGCTGCTGGTGTGCATGTATTGGGAAAAGAATTTTAAGAACTTGCAGTTTGCCTGGCAGATGTCCCCTAATATAAAGATATGTAGGGTGCAAAGAGAGGGAGGTTTTATATAGCCAGGGAAATCTGTTATGTCATGGATGGTGCCTTGCTCATGGGCTTTTTTGTCACTGCAGGCTCTCGGCACTGCCCGTCCTTGTGGGCTGGCACCAATGGAGGGACAGTCTACGCTTTCTGTTTACGGATTCCTCCAGCTGAGAGGAGGATGGATGAGCCTGTGAGGGCAGAGCAGGGTAAGTGCCTTGTGAAAGCAGGGTTCTTCTGGGTTTGAGCCATCACTCACAGGAGTTATGGCCAGAAAAGCAGGGTCATTCTATTAGTGCTGTTTAGCAGTGATTGGAGCCGAGTGTGGCAGTGTCTGAGCTAAGCAATGCTCACTGCAGCAACTGAACTGGAGCTCCAGCACTGCTTGATGTGCCTCAGCCTCATTTCCTACTCACTTCAGAAGTGTGAATTTGTGTCAGCTGTCGCTGAAGTGTGCCATCAGCCCTCACTGCACATCCCTTGTTCTGACAGCTGGGCCTGTTGTGTTTATGTAACAATGGTTTCTGTTTAACACAGACCAGTGGACTCAGAATGCCCTAATGCCCTTCAACTACCAAAACTTTCTAGGTAGCATTTCTATAACCATAGGTCTCCAGCACTGAGTGGATGTGAATGACTTTGTAACAGTGTTTCTGACTAGACTCTTGTTTGTTTTTTCTGTTTGTTTTTTTCTCCTTATCTTGCCTGTCTAGCCAAAGAGATTCAGCTGATGCACAGGGCTCCTGTTGTGGGGATACTTGTGTTGGATGGACGCAGCACTCCCCTCCCAGAACCTCTAGAAGTAGCACATGACCTTTCCAAGAGTCCTGATATGCAAGGCAGCCACCAGCTGCTGGTGGTATCTGAAGAGCAATTTAAGGTGAGTGTCACCTACTGAGGGAGGGAGTGCCTATGAATTGTGCATGAAATCTGCTAAAGCAGTGGGCACTGCTCAGTGGAGAGAATTCTTGGGAGTGCTTGTTCTCCTGTACCTGAACAGCCCTGGGACAGCACTTCTGTTTGGTACAGTCCATAAATCACGTGTGTGCTGGTAAACTGGGTGTTCAGCATAGTGCTGCACATGCTGAATATAGAAATTTTATATCTATATTACATTATACTCTTTGGACAAGACTGTTTGTGCTTTTGGATAAGAGCTTTTCTGTCATTAGTGCAGAAGCAGGAGTTTGTAGGTATATTTATGAAGTAGCTTAAAAGATTTTTGTTTTGCACACTTACTCAAACCCTGTTCTCCTTCTGTATTAATTTGTAGCCAAATACGGAAGAATTTTGAAAAAATAGGGGGAGAAGTGTGTTTACAGGCTGAAGGGTAAAATTGATGTCAGAACAGGAAGAAATTCTCACACTGCCTGTGGCTGATTTCCTTCTCATGCCACGAGCAGGGGGTTGGCTCGGGTTACACCTGTGTGTATTCCCCGTGAATGGAAACATTATCCAGGGAGGGAGCAGCAGATGTCCTGGGGAGCTGCTGCTGAGTTTGTGCAGGAAGAGGTGTCAGTGTCTCATTTCTGTGACAGGTCTTCACATTGCCCAAGGTCAGCTCCAAGCTGAAGCTCAAGCTGACAGCCCTGGAGGGCTGCAGGGTACGGAAGGTGACAGTTGCCAACTTTGGCAGCTGCAAGACTGATGATTACAGTGAGAACGACCTGGCAGTGCTGACCAACCTGGGAGACATCCAGATCATCTCCCTGCCCTTCCTCAAGCTGCAGATCCGCTACCCCTGCATCCGCAAGGAGGATGTGAGTGGCATTGCATCCTGTGTCTTCACCAAATATGGCCAAGGTGAGGTGGGCTCGTCCCAGATCACCTCTTGTTGTGTGTTTGAGACAGTGGGAAGCAGCTTAGTGTTTTACAGCTGGCTGTGTACACATGTGAGACTGTTTCAGAAATGTGTTCATTGTGTGTTTCTGGGCTGTACCAGCTGCCAACAGGCACGAACACATGAGTTAGAAGAAGCAGGAGTGAGTTTATTCCATTACTGTTAATGAATACAGGAGTGAATACTGGTTTTCAGCTTGGATGTGCCCCTTAGATAACTTCCACCTGGCCACCCTCCTCTTGTCTGGTGTGGGGGGAATAGGTCTCTAAGCAGCAGGCTCTGGGAAATGATTCCACTGTGCCTCCTGCACATGCCTGTGTCTCAGCACTCACACTGCTTAAACTGGGATCCAACATCCTATGGCTGCTGAAGATGGATTGCTGCTTTCCAGTTCATTTTTTGTGTCTTTCTCTGCTGTTTTTCCCAAGTGTCAGCACAGGACAACAGAATTATGTGTCAGCATAACCTCAAATTGCAGTCTCTAGGCTAACCAGAGGGGAGCTGGGGTAATATCTTTCTCAATGATCCCTCCTTGCTTAGATAGAAGGAAAAGCAAACCTTTTCTGCCAAACACAGTTCATGTCATAGATCATGGGATCACCTTTGTTTCTGGAACTCTTTGCTGAGAATGGCCCTCCTAAATTCCCAATCCCCTGCAGGTTTCTATCTGATCTCACCCTCGGAGTTTGAGAGGTTTTCCCTTTCCACCAAATGGTTGGTGGAGCCCCGGTGCATAGTGGAGGTGCCAGAAGTGACCAGCAACAACCACGTGCACAACAAGTCTGGCACAGAGAATGCTGCAAGGAAATCCAGGTAATGTCTGTAACAGTCTTGCACACTGGCTATGTCTCAGTAGGGAGGAAAGAAAACCCCTTTGAATTTAACAACATTTAACATTCATGGCATCAGGAAATGTAACCTTCCCCCTGATGGTGTTCCTACTTGGATACATTTGATGGGACAAAGCAGGAAGCTTTAGGACTGGTATCCCTAAGCTGGAGTCACAAATTTAGGGCAAGCCCTGGCTTGTTTTGTTTTCAAGTGCTGAGGCTGAGCTCTGTGAAGGCAAATCCAGCATTCCTTCTCTCCTCTTGGAACATCAGCGAGTAAGAGTAGATCTGACACAGAGATCCTAGAGGGATTTTATTCCAATAGTTTAGAAGTGTTCTGTGGTGCCTCCAGACTTTTGCATCGTCAGCATGTTCCTACACTCAGTAAACCATTTAGTTGATGTTCACCAGAGCCTCTTGTAGCTGCCAAGAACACACAGGAATTCTCTGCATCCCTGTTCCTCAGCATCAGTAATTACCTGCTGCCTCCTTTCCATTTTTAGGGGACCAGGAAAGAGCCCAGGTGACAGTGGAGAAGATGGTAAGTGGAAAAAAATAAATGTACTGAATAAAAAATAAATGTACTAAATATTTACACACTGTGTGTAAACCTCAAAATGTCTTTTCTATTGCAACAGTTGGTATTTTCTACCTAAGAAAGGGAAAAATAAAGGAGGGATGTTGGGGAAACATTGTGACCTGCCTGGACTGTATTTAGTTGATAGCTCTGAAGAAAGTTGCATGTGGAAGATTCCCTTAAAGAATAGAACAGAGTTTTTCCTTTAGGAAAGGTCTGAACTTTAGATCTTCTGTTATGCAAACTAGTATTGCTGGGAAAAAAAAAACAAACAGTTTAGTGTGTGAGAGACTTTTAAGGATTTGTTGCAAAACATTCAGTAAAGTCAAAATGTACTTAATGTGGGGGGGGAAATCCTGTTCATTGTGCATTTCTCCAAAACTGCACTTACTTTAGGAGAATGGGAAACTGTTGTTAGGTAAAAGCTTTTTTTCCTACTCTTTTTTAGAAAGGAAGTCTGGGAGGCTGATGGAACATGCTTTACTCAATGACGAAAGTGAGTGAGATGCAATCTTGGTGCTGGGAGGGAAGGTGCCTTTCTGGGTGGGAAAAGAAGAAATATGTTGGGAATTTTGTGGATTCCAGTTCCAAGGGATCTGTAATTACTGGTAGAAATGCTGGGTTTTCTTCAATCCCTAGAAGTGAGGGGTTGGACAGATAGCCATGCCCTTGGGCAGGGGTTATTCTGCAGAGCTGCATTCCCTGCTGAGATAAGAGAAGGATCTTTATTTCTAGTAGGACTTGTGTGAGATGACAGCTGGAACAGACAGTTCTTTTGGGGCTCTGGTACACAGGGATTGGCAACATTTCCTCTGGCAAATGACTGCTTCAGGCCTGTGTGCCAACCTGCCTGCTAAAAACCTGGTTGAAGAGGCAGTGATGATCTAAGGAGTGACCTCTGAGCTGTGGGGGAGGCAGGTTCTGGAGGCTGTTCAGGGGGAGGTAGAATGTGGTCAGGCAGCTGCCTGAAAGCAGATCCCTGCTGGTTTGGCTCACTGCTTTAACCCTCTGCTTTCCAGAAGTGCTGAAGGAGATCCAGAGTACTCTGGAGGGGGACAGAGGGTGAGTATCAACCAACCTCTCTTCCTGTTGGATGGGGCTGGCAGGGAGGGCAGCTTGAGGTGACAGCAGGGGGGTGCCCACTTGATGGCAGGGATCCTTCTGCTGGAATCTGGTCACGTGTGCATCCCACAGACTACCAAAGGGCAATAATGAGAAGCAGGTTCTCTTTCACATGCTGTCCCTTGATGTATTTTTATGAATAATGCTTTGTCTCTTTTTCTCTCCGAAAAGCAGGAGAGATCACATTCCCACATCCCCAAGGAACAGGACTCTGAGTATTCGCATACAGGTTTCTATTTGTGTCAACCCATACTGATCTAAGGGCAGGCCACACGGGCTTAGTTGGTCAAGGATGGGACTCTGGAGTTTTAATCCTGGCTTGACACTGTCCCTTGGATGTGTTCAGTGTCTCTGCTCCCATTCTGTCTGTACAATAGAGCTGAGCTACCACCACGGCTGCGGGGCTTTATCTCATCTCCCTAGAGTGGTCAGGGGCTACCAAGTGTAGGCAAAGGACTACTGTCTGCAACGGATGCAGGAAGCTTGGTGGGATTGGTAACTGCTGGTGTGGAAGGATCAGTGACTGCCTGACATGCTCTGCTCTGTGCACTTCCTCTGGACACTACCTCATCCTGGTCTTCTGTTGGCATCTGGGAGTGGATGGGATGAGACTGCATTGCAATAAGGAATCTCTGCTTGTGTCATTGCAGGAGCTATGCAGAAAGAAATTTGGCAAGAAGTCCGTTAGGACATGGACTAAGTAATGGAGGAGGTAGGTGAAGCTAAAGATACTTGAAGTAGGGAAAGGAAGCAGAAAGTGGAATGAAATTTCTTTATAAGCTTCAGCTTAATTAAATGCTTTGTGCAGAACTCTGACCTGAATTTTCACGGTTGGAATCTGAGTGGTGTGTGATCACTGTTCAGCACCTTATGTGCTACACCAGTGGTAAAGGAAGAGCTAAAAATCCTTTGAGAGCTCCTGACTCTTAACCTTATCACAAAGTGAGCTGGTGAGATAGGCAGAGCTCCCAGCAGAAATCTGAGTGTATCAACTCATTAGGTCTCATTACCTTTCAAATGCTATTTTCAAATGGCTTTTGCATTCTTCCCTCCTCCAGCAGATTGACCAGAACTCATCGAGGACTTCCTGGCATTGGATCGAGTGCCATAACACTACTGATGGGCAAACCGTCCCTGGGGAGAAGGCACCAGTGCTCCCAGCAGCCAAACTGGGGGAGCTGCAGCTTCTGTGCTGTGCTTCTGCCTCTGCCTCCCCTTTAGTGCCTCCTGGAGACCTCTCCTGCTGGAGCCTGCCTTGCTTTAGGACAGCAGTGGATGCCAGGTCTGATGCACCACAAGCCTCTGAGTACATCTAACATTCAAATGTTTGCACATTTCTCTTTTCTACTGGGCTGGGTTTTAAATTATAAATGTTTTACTGCCTTGGTGCAGGATTTTAATAAACGCACACTGTTACCTCCAACAATTATTTTTTGTACTTTTTTAAAAAAATCTTATGGGTATTTCAGTTTTAACGGAAACATTTAGAAATTTACTTTAAGAAAAAAAACCATTAAGTAATATATGGTAGATTCCTGTGACTGCTGTATGTGGTATCTGAATGAGTAATTTTGGGTTTTGTTTGTTATGGTACTGTTAACTGGCTTTATGGATTTGGGTAGAATCTATTTTTGTAGCCATTCAAATTGGAGGAAAACTAATTGGATTTGATTTTTGTTTCAACGCTACGTTGCCTTTTTTTTTTTTAATAAAACTCTGAATTCCCTTTTATGATCCTTGTCTCCTCTCATATCTATTCTGTCCTTCAGCAGCTTCTTTTATATTGCCCACAGATTCCTGGGAGAAGGTGGAGCTTCCCTCTGAGCTGAGGTGGGCAAAGAGCACTCCTGGGGGCAAGGCAAAGTGGTGGGTGGGAGAAGCAAAGTGATTGTGTCACCATCCTGCAATCCATATGGGATGGGGGATGGTTCAGATTATGGTTCCTGGAAGGTCATTGCTGGTTTGTCCTGAAATAATGTGAGTGATAACACTGAAGGCAGGCAGGATTGATCTGGCAGTGCTGCTGTGCTGTCTGCCAGTGGATTTGAAATTGAAGCTGGTGAAACTCTGCAGAAAGAAGTTTGCTCCTCTTTAAAATTTCCTTCTTTTCTCTCCTCACACCACTTTTTTTTCCAGCTAAGAAAAAGAACAAAGTGTTCTGGAATTTCTCTATTGTAACTTGTTAGTAGCACTGTGACAGTGAGGAAGAACTAAATCCTACTGGAATGGTGCTGAGTTTCTGTCTTTGACACACTTTGGAAACCTCTCGTTGGAAGCTCTCTTGTTTCAGGCTCTGTCTTGATCTTCCCAAGCAAGGCTTGAGGGATCCTTTCTTGCTTACAGCACTGGGATGGCACATTCTATTCTGCAGCAAAAGATGCTTGTGGAATTGCTCAGCTGGTACTTCAGGCACCCTTCCTTCTAAAAGTATTAATACCTCCTTTGAGACCTATTTTATTGCTAATGAGGTTTTAGAGAGCCTTCTCTTTCAGTTTCCATTTCCAAAGTAGTTTTCACTTCCTTATTTCTGTTTGCTTCATTATTTCCTTGTCTCTTGCTGCAGGACTGAAGCTGGCAGGGACGTGTCCTGCTGTTTCCACCTCTTGTGCCAGGCATTGATGCTGCAAATTTACAGGAAATTATGGTTTAATCAACAGCTTCTGAGCTGGTGTGACCCTGTGCATGTGCATCATCCTGGTGCACCCAGCTGCTTTTTTCTGCTCCTCACAGATGGACTGATTCTAAAGCCTTTTCTGAGTATTTATTTGTTGGCAGGCTTGGGATGCGACAGTCCTACTCAGAAAGGGCAGAAGCAAAAAAAAAAATCTTCTCCCTGTTTTCACCCACATAATTTGAAAAATCCAGTAGGTCCACGGGAAGAGTGAGTCAGTCACAAAAATGCTACCATTTTTTGTATACCCTAAAGTGCATTTAGTTTCAAAACCAACAGTAAAAAAACCAAATTAGTCCAGGCTTTTTATTTTCCTCAAAGCAAAAGCCAGACTACAAGTGGGATTGAATAGTTTAGGATATGTGCTGAGATATGGCAGAATTTTTTTTCTAGCAGAGCTTCAGAACTGAAGGATTCATTGGAATGAGATCCTTGACTTGTGGGCAGAGATATTAAGAATCCTTTTAGAGCTCCTATGCCTAAAATACAGGAGAAATTGAAAAAGGACAAAGCAGAACAAGACTGGAACTCATGAACTATGCTTTCAGTTGTGTTCTGAATTGAGCAGGAAGGGATGGAAAGGCTTTTGACAGAATTAGGATGTATTTTTTGTGCTGTCAGAAAATGAGCAGCAAGTAAAATTGCTGATGGGATGAGATGATCATGAAGGGTGGAGCCTTCAATGAATGAATGTAAACAGCTTTTGAATGTAGTGGGGGAAAAAAATCCCTCTTCATCTCTCCCTTTCAGGAACTGCCTTCTGAGCCTTGTGGTTACTCTTAGCCTGCCCCTCAGCTGACACTAAAAATAATGGCCTGCTTCTGATCAGAGGATTCAGCTGCTGCCAAACCCCTCGAACTTTGTGCCTACTCTACTTTTCACTTGAACTCCTTGTCTGGGATCTGATAGAAGTTTGCTGGCCCTCTCCAAGAGCTAATGCTTTAATGCTTGGAAGCACTCTGAGGGCTCATTGGCCCTCATTAAGGTTATTGCCAGTCAGGCTTTGGCAGTGCTTCCCCCTTCTCCTGCTTTGTGCAGCCTCACAGGGCTCTGGCACTGGGAAGTGTCCCTTGGCTGCAGGACCAGAGTTGCTGTTAACACTGACTTGAAAAACTCCTTCCAGCAATGCTGGCATGGTGTTCCCTGACCCCCACAGACCTGCTTCTCTGCAGAGGGGACAGTCTTGGATCACAACTAAAGAACACATTTTCCACATCTGAGTACACATATTGGGTCCCTAATATGGGATGCTGTTTTATAGTGGCCTGAGTTTTAGGTCAAATGCTTTCTGGTAATATGAGCTCTTTTATAGGGTGATGTGTTTGCTGCCAAAATTCTCTACTCCTAGAAAAGCTTGGCCTGGAGCTTTCTTTTATTATTATTTTTTTTTTTTTAATTTATTTTTCAATAGCAATACAAGCTTTCCTCAGATGTTTAGCAATTGAATATTTGCAGAATTTCTCTCACAGTTCTCTTAGAAGAACATAATGTTTGAAGGAAAAGTACTTTTCATCTTGGTCATGAAGCCTGAGGCCTGTCTGGTTAGTGAGAGAGTGAATGTTTTTTTTTTTTTTTACAGCTTAATTGGTCTGCTTCTTAGAATATGGTTTGTGTCTACGACAGCTTAAGAAATTTCATGCCTGGACTATGGTCCTGAACTCAGCCTCCAAATCCCTGCCTATGTGGCCTCATGGATTGGGATGTCTTTAATTGGAGCAGGAGTTGGTGTGGCTGAAAGATGAGACAGACTTTAGTGGAAATTTGCTTCTAAAACCCAGCAGTCCTTGCTAAGCCACATTAGACTCTATCTCTTTCAAGCAAGGACCGAGGTTGTGTTTCAGCTGTAGTTGATTCCCAGGGGTAAACCAGGTGGAAAAATTCCTTCAATATCTGCTACAAGCCCTTGGTCACAGGGTGCTCAATGCCTTCACTCACAGCCACAAGCCCCAAGTGCCTGGGTTATTTCCATGCAGCACCTCAACTTCTTTCTCCAATATTATGATGATGGGGGTGTCTGATGAACTTTCTGGGTTAGGTGCAGCTTCCCAGAGGATCTGTAAATCCCTGTGTGAAAAGGCTGCTGTAGCAGGAGGGTGGTCCTGGAGATCATCCTGCTGTCCCAACTGTTGCTCAGGTAGATATGGCCCCTCCCAAGAGTAATTTCCTTGTAATGAAACTGTTGTTATGTCCAAACTCCTCATTTCCATCTTGCCTCTCATGTCTTTTATGCATATTGGCTGATCCATGGGGATGGGAGGGATGAGTTTGCTGGAACACAGCCAAGACAGGGAGAGCTAAAAGGCTCTTTGCACTTGTGGCCTGTTTTAGTAGGGAGGAAAACAGATAAAAACTTTGAGGCTCTTCCCTCTGCTCACCTCTTCCCCAGCTAAATGAGTGGAAACTGATCTCTGCAGCTCTTTGTGGCACAGCTCTTGTATGCATAGAGCTAAGTTATATTTTAAAAGAGCTTTTTGGCAAGGGAGCCCTCTTTAACATGGATGGTCCTGAGCACATGCTGACAGCATCAGGCAGAGTCACCTGAGGTTGGAAGGACCTGTATCTCCAAGTCAGCCTGTCCCTGACTCTTGCCCTTCAAAAGACAAGGATCTCTTCCTCTTGTTTGCTCCTCTGGCAGATGAGTCTGTGCATTGTGTGTTTATTCCTACAGACTCTGCATATTGTTAATTTGTTTAAAGGCAACCTCCTCTTCTCTGCTTACACTTAAGGCAGAGACTTGAAAAAATGAAGCTTGGATTCTGCTCACACTCTCCTTCCTTAAAGGGAACTTATCTGCATCAGATTGCTGTGCTGAGCCCTTGAAAAGCAGGGTGAGCTCCTAAAAAACCCAAATTGGCAACACAAGGACATCTCTGAGCTGCTGAACATCACCCCAAAAATCAAGCCCTGATGGGGTAAGAGTCCAAGGAAGCAGAGAATACAGCAGGATAAAGAGAAGGCTTTGTGTTATTTCTTAGGCAGTATATCGAGGCAAAGTTGGATTCAGCTATAGCTGGGGGAGCATTATTCCAAACTGTAAGTTAGCCACAGGAGTAGAGTTTGGGAGAGGTATTTTACAAGGGTGTGATTGTTCTGCAGACAAATACATCCTCCTGACTTTATTCTGACACACAGATGAAATGCAGGCTGTGGCCAAAGGAGGTATCACAGTCCTTAATCAGTTTGATTACCTGTGATCTTGTCAGTGCTGTGACAGTTTGCTCAGAGTTCAGACCTGGTGATATTTGCCTGTACTTCCATTACAGCAGTATGTTTTGAATATAAATTAACAGTAATGAATATGTGAAAAAAAATCCATCTGAAGGAAATTCAGTTCTGTCAATGCAGATCCATGAAGCACAGTTTCTGGAAATAATAACATTTAAGCATTAAGTGATAGTTACTATGGATTTAACCTTTGAAGAAGACTGGTTTAATTTTATGCTTAACTTACTGGAGCTCCAGAGCAGGTGGCAGCACCTCATTCCTAAAGGTTCCTGAAGCCCTTTGCCAAGAGCAGTGTCAGTCCAGGCACTGGGATTTCTCTTGTGCAGCATCCAGAGTCCATCCTTAGAGCACCCTCTTTTGAAACTGTGGTAAGTGATACATGAGAATTTCAAAGTGAAATAATATCTTGTCATCTCTCTGGAAGTGCTGTGCCCTTTTAAAGCCTTGGATTGGATAGAAACCACTCCTGCTCCGATTCATCTCTTGTCAACTGATGTTGCACAGGCAGATTCCTTCTGACAGTTCTCTCTGCCCATTCAGCTGTTCCTTAGAGGGTTTTTTTTTAAGCCATTAAAAAGTCCTTTTTGAGTGTAGGATCCTCAGCTAGTAATTTTTAGTGCACAAGAAAAAAATGCTAATTTCTCAGTAACTAAATTCATAGGCATGAATTAATGTATCAGAGCTCCATGTGCCTCATTAATTAATAACATGGGATGCACGTACCATTAACCTGGTAGATTTTCTTTGAGGAGAAGGAACAAAAAGTAGCTGTGGTCACTTCTTGTTTCATAAGACTGACCAGGCTTGATTCTGCAGGTGAGCTGGCTCACTGATGTGTTTGTTCTGGATTTGCTTATCCACAGAAAGAACTTCCATTGCAATGTATCCTGCATGGAAGTGGCTCAAATTCTATAAACCATTTCCTTGTCACAGTGATATCTGGTGAGAGAGATTTATGTGAGGATCTCTCCTGTGCACAGGGAGAGGTGAGACCTCCCATAAAATGATAGAGGGTTCTTTCTACATTAGGTTAAGGGAGTTAAATACCTGCAGTGGAACAGAGTGTAAGATACAGGGTAGTTAATATTAAATAAGAGAAAATATTTGTCATCTTATAAAATAAATGTCAAGTTTTGGAAGCAATCCCCTTGAAAAGAATCTTTGAATATCTTCAAATGCCTGGTTCAGCAAACAACTCCCAGGTTGTTTCAGATCTTCAGTAGCAAAGCATAATGATATTGCCTATGCCTCAAAATTGTAAAGACAGTATCACAGGGCATAAAAAAATGTGTGTGGCCCAATATCTCATGAAAGTTTGTTATTCCACTCTAGGATAATCTGCTTTTGACAGACCTTCTGTCCAGGTTTCCAAATCAGTTTCTTCCAGGTACAATGAGTCTTCCTGTACCCTCCACTTCATTCCCTCACAGAGTTCAGGAGCTCCAAAAAAAATTTCACCTTTGTGGCTAAGGTCTGTTCTGCCCTCCTGTGTTGCTTGTTCCTGCTCCCTTTCTTTTCTTGGTGCACATTTGTGCTTTTAAATTTAATTTTTAAATAACTAATGCCTTATGATCTGGAATATGGGAATAACCAGCAAGAGCAATTCCAGGTAAGCAGGCCACTCATTTAGGAGGAAGCTCAGCATTAGGTCAACTTACCTGTAAGATCAAATTGTACCACCAGCACTGGTACAAAGGAAACAGCTGGGGAGCATAGAAGACCCTGGAAGGAAGGAGTGGCCCCATGAAGTCAGTTTGGCTGTAACATGAGAACTCACCCTTAGCTGCACCATTCCTTCTACCTTTATCTCTGCAAGCTTATTACAATCTGCTGGGGATTTTCGACTACCTGGGTGTAATCATTCCAGTCTGCACAATCTGATATTGCACTTAGAGCCTTTGATTTGTACTTTGGGGGCTCAGCTGCTTTCTGCAGGGCACTCATTTCCCACGGGAGAACTGCCCTGGGGGGGCTGTAGCCCACCCCCCACCATTAAAAAGCCTCTTGCTTTCATGTATAATTGGGTTGAAACCCAGCTTAAATCCAAGGGATTTCACCGACTCAAAGGAATTCTCTATCAAGCCCATGGTTCCCAGCTATGCAGAAACAGGGAAGGAGAGCAAGGACAGCTCCTGCGAGGCCACCCAGGTGCCTCGGTGTGCCCAGTAAAAAGAAAGTGCAAACATCACATCCCGAGCCCCGGAGCAGCACAGGACACAGCAGCAGTGATGGGATGAGCCATGGACCTGTTTCTGGCTGCTGCTGCTGGCACTGTTCTGCCAGGAGCTCACTGGTGTTACCAAACTGGTGCTACCAAACCAGGACTGAATTTACTGTAGGCTTGCCTGGCCTTGCCTCCTGGGTTTGCTCCTTTTAGCCACGAGTCACAGAGGTCACTCAGGGGATTAGAAGGGAGAAGTCTGAGCTGTGAGAGTCCTTCAGCTCACCCAGACCAGCTCCATCCCTGCCCAGAGCCTGGGGCTGTGCCTGACCCCTGGGATGGGGCCACAGGACACTCACTGCCTTGCAGTGAAACAGGATCATCCAGCCCTGCAGACAATTGGGCAACAAAGTGCTCCTGAAATATTTAAGGGGGCTGTTTTCAAACCTATGTAACTTAATTGTTTTGGTTTCTCCTTGCAATCATGAATATTTTATTTGGCTTCCTCGGGTTATGGCTGGGGAAGAAGCCCTTGGAGACCTTTTGGCTCATCTTAAAATAGCTGGAAGAAGGCAGCAGAGCCCTTACCAGTTTGAAACAGTGAGAGGTCAGGAATTCTCCCTCACTAGCCTGGGGTACAGCCTCAAAGGAGAATATTTTCCATCAATATGAGGCAGCATATGATATGGAAGCAAGAGTGGAGATATTTTATATTAATGCAATGGGGGATGAGGGGAAGGGAGATAGATAGATAAAGATATATTTTTAACATGTTTAACAGGCTTCAGGGCCATGACTGAATTGTCAATTCTACTTGTGGATTCAAAGCAAGAGGAGACCCTATTTATACATTTAGAGAGTTTAATCTTAAAAGCAGATATTCCTAAGAATAACTTTGACCAATCTCTTTACCTGCACTATTACCAAACAAATAAGGTGGCTGGGAATTTATGCAAAGTGTAATTTCTCTGATCAGTCACAGCCAGTTTCTACTCTTTTATTTGTGTGATTTAGTAATTTTTAAAAATGGAGTTACCTTTTCATGTCTCTTTTATGCAATAGCATCTAAAGCTTTTATGTGTTTGACTTAAGAATTTGCAGTGAAAAGGTGATTCTGATGTTTGATCACACTCTAATAACTTTTTAAAATCCTAGTGGCTGAATTCTGGCTGAAAGGACCTGGTATTTTACATAAATGAAGAAATCTTTAAGAAACTCCACTATCCAGAGTACTCAGGGATCTGGAGCTGAAATCTGGAAGGGTTTCATCTTTCCTGGTGCTTATCTCCCTCCCCCTTAACGAGATATGAACCAACTGCCAGCATCTTGCCAGGAGCACTTTAAAAGGCAAACAAATGTGTTCAGTCTGTGCAGAGAATTCAGGTTAGAGGTGCTGGGACAGCCAGCCTGGAGACTGGGCTGGGGAGGGAGTATCTGCACAGCACCAGTTCAGCCTTTCTCATCTCAGGTAGCTCAAAGCAGACAGGAGTCTGAAGTGAATGTGGTCAGTGGCTTCATCTCAGCCATCCCAGGGTGAAACCCAAATATCTGAGGCTCCTGACAGATCACAGAAATCAAAGCAGCAGCTTTGGTGCTGCCTGGGCTACACAGAGCCTTGAAGAGGCTCCAGCTGATGCTGATGGGGTTTGTTAGAGACCTTTCCTCCTCAAGAGCTGTATTTTTCAGAGCAGTTTCTCCCCCCTGCCATGCACACACACATTAGAAGCTTAGAGCTAAATAGCCCCGGGGCTTTTCTCCAAGATTTGTTAAGGAATAAATGATCCAGATGCCATCAGTCATTCTGGGCTTTACAGGAGAGATTTCTCTTTTCTGCAGAGAGGGATGGAGAATTATTTGTGGACAGTTCATAAAAGAATGTGATGAAATAATTAATTACGTTGTTGCTCTACAGCCTCATTCTTGTAAACTAAGAGAAGTGGAGGATGCAGGGACAGAAAGCTCAGCTAAAATGTTTCTTGAGTTCTTAGCTCAACCCCCAGTTTTTATCTTTGCTTCTTAATGGAGGAGTCCTCAAGGGACAGAACATAACAGCCAGGGGCTCTTGGAAGGAGGTGGACAAACAGGTCCCACTCAAACTAATGCTGCCAAGCATCTAAAATCTTATCACATTTCACGTTTGGTTCACTTGTTCTGGTAGCTGGCCAAACCTGAGTTAATTTTGTTTAATCTCCAGCTCCTCTGGAAAGGTTTTCTGGGAGGGGGCAGGAGAGCTAACAGAGCCAGGGACATCCTCGGAGCAGCTAAATCCTGCTCTCCCTGCAGCCTGGGGAGGCTGCACGGACAGCTCACATTGAACATCTGTGCCTGCTCTGTTACCTGATTTCTTGAGAACAACCCAGGCAGGGCAAAACCATCCCTGAATTAATCAGAGTTTCATGGACATAAGCACTGGCTGTGAGTAACCTCAGCCTGTCTGCAAGAGGACGACTTTATTTGGAAATTCAAATTGAAAAGAGATTTAGTCATTCTGCTTGATTTGGACTGGATTTAGGCATAATGAGGGCAAAAATTATGCCAGTTTTGCTGTCTTTTCAGTGCCAAGCTGGAAACTGCTTTCCTGTTTCAGCAGAAAGCTTGGTATTGGCAAGGACAGAGCTGAGGCTGAGCTGTCCGTGCTTGGCTCCCTGGAATAAAACTCCAGGGCTGCAGAAGAAAGGAGCCTATGATTTAATTCTTTGCACTGACCTAAGCTTTATTTTTTTTTTTTAGGTAGTGTTCACTGTGCCTTGTCTGGTAGCCTCTTGCATTATAGCAGGTGTGTTTTGGTTTTGGAATTGACCCTTTCAGTCTTTCTTTGGGACTGTACCTAATCATACCACATCTGACCCTGACCTAGGTGAAATCCCACCTCTTCCTTTATCCCAAACTCTGCAAGCCAGCTGCTGATATTGCTGGTTGAAAAGTTCAAAAGGTACCATGAGAATGCTTGAATTATTGATGCCACTTTCCTTCCATATACATGCAATTATCTGCCCTTGGGGCACAGCCCAGCCAGAATCCCTGTTAGACTCCACAACTGGGCAGGTTTGCAAGAGCTCTGGAGCAGACCCTGGGCTGCATGGAAAAAAGGCCTGGGAGAGGGAATATGTTACACTGCATGGATGTGACCTGTGATCCAGGTATGGGGCAGCTTGCTGGAATCAGTGTAGGTATGTTAGAAAAAATTACTGTGCAGAGTGATAAAAGAAGGGATTTGAGCAATTTGTACTGTGAATGAAAATAGAAACTTAAGAATTAAGTTCCAGGCAGGTCGCTTTAATATAAATGATTGTACTTTCTTCTGTATGAGTTGGGAGAATCCTCTGTGTTCAGGGAAGACAGAAAATTCCCTATTGGTCTTAAAATAGCAGCGTGAGCTTTCTGCTCTTCTTTTTATCTGTAGGTTCATGCTGTGATTCTTGATCTCCTTTCTCTGATGTCAGTTATTCTCATTTCATCTAAAAAGGGAGAATGCCATCGAATTGTTCTTTTCCCTGTAGTGATTTAGGTGAAGCTGGTGTGGTGAGGGGAGCTGAAAAACTGATGAGCAGCATCGTTCACCTGCTGCAGTGTGTCCAGCAGGCAGATGGTCCAGGGCAGTTAATCAGAGCAGGTCTGATGTCAAAGGAATTGTTTATATAAGCAGTGATTCAACTTCCCATCCCCAGTAATAATAGTGGTGTTACAAACCAATCTGCTCTAAAACCCTGTCTCTGAAGAATTGTGAACTCCAATTTTTCACTTTCTAACCCAGATTCAGTCTGGGGTCCTGTCTTTACTGTGAGTCAAACCAAACTCCCGTGTCTAAGCTCCCTAAAAATTTGGGCAGTGTACCTGACCTTCCTCCTCATCCAAGAATTTCAGCATTTTTGCTTTGTGGAAGGCTTTAATTCTGCAGACACATGACTATCTAGTGACAGCACATAAAAGCAGACTTTTATTTATTATTTTCTCCTGCATTTGGCACAGTAGAGAAGCTGAATCAAATGTAAGCCTCCAGGAGGGCAGAATATTAACAACTATTCTGTACTGAGGATTTAGGGTCTAGTTCAGCTGCCATTAATCTCGGTAACAAAAGTCTTGTTGCAGGATTTGGAGATCTAGGCCAGGAGTATTGGGGTATTAAGTGGGGAGGGGGGGCTGAAATGAGGTGACCAGACACCTACATATGACAGTCCTGTTCCAAGAGAGGGAGGGAAGAGGATTGGTGTTAAGAGATGAACTTTGCACTGTGCAGAGTGGCCAGGAGGGCTTGAACAGAGGTTAACTCTAGACCACAACCAAAAAAAAAAAAAAAAAAAAAAACAAGTTTAGAAGGAACCCCAAGAACACATTGTTGGGGAACCCCCCTTAACTGTATGTAGCTGCTTTCAGAGCAGCAGCTTTTTGTTTCAGTATCAGAGTTGCAGCTGGGGGAAAGGGTGATGCTGTTTTTCCCCACTGCAGATTGTTCTGTGGGACAGAACAGCACAAAATAGGTGGTACAGAAAAGGAACTAACAATTGCAATAAATCCCTGTGCTTTATACACCAAATGTACTTTTCTTAGAGCATCATCCTTCCTGAGCTGTGGAAATCTCAAATGTGGTTTTGCTGCCCTCCTTGGAGTGACTGGGGTGAGACACTGAGTGGTTTCTTACAGAGTTGCTCCCAGAGTACTGGAATGTACTTTTTAATGGCCTTTTTTTCAAAATTTATTTTAATAACTTGGACAGGTTTCAGTCTGCAATCAGGTCATAAGATACTGTGGAGAGTGGCTGGATTTTCGTCTTCCTTGAGGTACTGAGTGCTAAAAATTCTCATTCCTTGTCAGATTTCATAGCAGCTGTAAAGGTTTAAAGCTTTTAAAGCTTGCTGAATTGTAATCTTGACTGTGTGCTTTTCTCCCATCCCCTTCCCTGGGGCTCCACAGGGAGGTGGCTGTAGATGGAAGTTCCAGGAAACCTTGGCCAAAACTCTTTTGGGCTTGTAGCCTGTGTACAGATATTGCACCCACAACCACTGGGGTGCAGGGTCAGAGTGTCAGACAGGTAAATATATTGCCAGCATCCCATAATAGTCTAACAAGTGACTGCAGGCTTCCAGATACTGGATTTCAGCCTTTAAGAGAGTTAACATTTGGTGGAGTTAGGAGGAATCAGTAACAAAATCTTGACTGTTCCATCCTCTGTTACCCGCTGAAATAATTTGTAAATCTGTGATGGCTGGAATTTCTCTTCTGCTTGTGGAGAATCCACAGAATTGGCTGAAAAACAAAGTGAAAGGAAAAGGAGAAAATGGAGAGAAGACTAACAGAGAAAGAGATGAGAGGACAAAATATATCATAGAATTTCCCTGTCCTGTATGCTGGTTTGTTCTCTGCTCATCACTGGGTAATTTCCAAGATAGCCCCAAATAGCCCCAACAAGAGCCTTTTTAACTTTTTCCTTTGGGAAGATGTTGCAGACTGATGGGTTTCCTTGCTGTAAGATTTTTCCCTTAGTCCCATTCTCCTCATCCACTCACCTCCAAGTTTTCCTTTTCTCTGATCCATCATTTCCTTTCAGTTGTGCTCTTACTGTTTTATGGTTTGGAGCCTTTCCTTGCAGTGTTTGGTGTTGTGGACCCAAACCCAGGCTCTGCCAGAGGTTGACTCATAAATTAAATGGTCTGGACAGCTGGAAAGGATAGAAGTGATATTTTGCATCAGCCTGAGAGATCAGGACCAATCCTTTGGACACTTTTACACCCTTTATTCCATGCATATGATTAGAGGGAAGATAAAAGATAAACAAGTTAACACGTGGGATAGTGAACATTTCCCACACTGCCAGGGAGCTCCAGTGCACTCGGGGCAGGTGAGTGGAGTTTTATGACACACTGGAGTAGTGCTTGCTTCTGACACTTATTTCACATAGGTCATTAGATGTGTTCCTCTCTTCTTCTCCACATAGAAAGATACTGGAGAAGCAGAAACTGAAATTAAATAATCATTCTATCTTGAACTACAGTGTGTCCAAACCTTTGTCAGCTGTAGAAAATCATGGAGACCTAATGATGGGATTCTTGGTGTGTCCTTGTGCAGGCACAGGAGTTGGACTTGGATGGTCCCTTCCAAGGTCACCATATTCTATGATGGCATGATTCTAATAAAAGAGGAAAATCAGGGTGACTTGTGACAAATTAAGCCAGAAATTAACCTGGAGCAGGGCAGTCAGTTTGGCACTGCACAGGCAAGACTCTGCAAACATTTATTTAGCTCCACAGAAACGAGGCAAATTAGTGTGGAAATTAGGGAGCATCTGGCTTCCCTTTGGAGTTTATTTCACAGAAAAATGCACAATGTTTCCTCTCACAGGTGAGTCCAGATAAACCCTCACATATTCCTGAATACTGAGGAAATGCCTCCTTCCCGATCCAAGACTCAGCAGAAAAAGGCTGGAAAAGAGAAGGTGCTCAATTGTGAGAAAAACTCTGCAGGAGAATCAAAGATCCACTGTAGGAAGCAGAGGGAAGGTAAGAGCAGGGGCCAGGTGAAGGACAAAGAGTCACTGCCTGGACAAGGTGACAGCCTTGGAGAAGAGCCCTTAAAAATCCAAAGGCTGGGAAGACCCCAGGAAAGCAAAGCAAATGACCACAAGAAGTTATTGCGGAGAAAAAGAGCCTGCAGGAGAAATGATAAAAGTGAATCTGGTTTGGGGGGAAAACACAGAGTGTCCAGGTTGGAGGAGAAAAAAGCAAAGGTCTGCAAGCAACGGGAAATGACATCAGGGCAGGAGAGCGAGGACAGCAGTGACAAGGAGGGGAAAAGCACCACGAACAGAAAGAAAGAGAATTTTAAAAAGAGGTGTGGAAAGAGACTTGGTGTTCATGAAACAGGCACTGAGCTGGGGGCTCTGAAGGCGATCACAGAGCAAGGTGCTGAAGGTTCTTTTCAGCAACAGAACTTGGCAGAAAAGGCACAGAACCCCAGGGGAAGGCACAGAGGGAATCAGGACTTCAAGGAAGTTTCTGAGCAGAAATCAGGTTCTCAATCCCAAGGCAGTACAGCACAGGAAAAAGGTGAGAGGACTAGGAAAAAGCAAGTTGAAAATCTTGCCAGGATTGTCATCACTGAAAGTGAGGATGAAAATGTTGTGGAAACCTCAGGTAACTCCTGCTCTGACTCCAGCAGTGAAGCCCATGGAACCCACAAAACAGGTACAAAGGGGGCTGTGGTGGACAGCACTTCCTGCAGTGAAGAGAAAAACAGCTCCTCTGAAGAGAAGAGCAGCTCTGCAGAGGAAGATGGCAGCAGTGAGAAAGAAGTTGTGCTCCAACATCCTCCTGTGAGTGAAGGAAAAGGCTACAAGGAACTGGTTTATGAAAGCAAGGACGCATCTATTGAACTTGAAAATGAGCAGGTGACCACAGGTGGAAAAATTGAATCAGAGTCTGAAGGCACTGAATTTGCAGGATTGGAAGCAGAGGAGAAGATGAGGAAGTCAGACAACATGGTGAGACAACCAGAATGTGCTTCAGCTGAGAGCAGTGAGGCAGATGAGTTAAGCACTTCAGGACTCCAAGTTAGGAGTGATAAGAACAGGCAAAATATTCAAGTAGACAAGGAAAAGATACTAGAAAATGACAGAGTTAAAGATCTGTCAAAAGATGGACATGTGAATTCTGGCAGCAGTGGGAAGAGCAGCACTGCAGAGAACATTGGTGAAGTAAGAGAAAACAAACCAGAACCAATCCCAACTGCTGTGAAAGCAAAACT
The DNA here is from genome assembly GCF_963662255.1 of Cinclus cinclus. Classification (NCBI taxonomy): domain Eukaryota; kingdom Metazoa; phylum Chordata; class Aves; order Passeriformes; family Cinclidae; genus Cinclus; species Cinclus cinclus. Next base: position 5,873,701 of record NC_085065.1, on the reverse strand, counting down.
CCATGTTCACCTTAGCAAATATGGTCAGGAAGAGAAGGTGAAGGATCAAGACAGAGAGCTGGAAGATGGCTCTTTCCTCTCCAAGCAGCAGAGGACTTTGAAGGGGAAACCTGGGCAGTGTGAGACCCCAGAACAAGGTGAGGAGGCTGGACATAGACAGAGGCACAGTTCAGACTCCAGCAGGCAGGACCTACCAGCATTGATGCTTACAAAGAAATGTTCTTCTCCATCCCAAATCCCCCTCAGTCTGGAAAACCAGCATAAAAGTGCTGAGACCAAACTATCACCAAGCCAGAAACCAAATCCTGCCCAGATGGCTTTGGGAACCAGCTCAGACCTGAGCAATGTTGAAAGCATCTGTTCAAAACCCATGATTCTAGAAACTCCCAGTAAACAAAAAGAACCCAACACAGCTCAGAGTTTTGGAGAGAAAATATTAAATACAACAAGCTGCTCCACAATTACCAAAAAATTGTCTGATAAGCAGCTCCTTGGCAAGACAAAGAAAGTTGGAGAAGTTATTGGAAAAGTTAAACAAAGTTCAGGCCAGTCTACAAAGGTAAAAAAAGGGAAAGCAGAAGAAGGAGTTGCAGAGGCACCTTCTGAAACAGAACCTGTGCACGGTGGGGAAGGATCCAAGCACTTGCACACCCGTTCTGCTTTTAGAAAAGTCACCGGCTGGCTTGGCCAAAAACCTGCCAAGAAAGCAAGGCTGAAAGCTCGACTGCTGAGTGTGGCACGTGCAATTGGTATCTCCAGGTGGCTCTTGAAGAAATTTGGGAAGAAGAAGAGGAGCAGCAAACCTTTGGGATTCCCAAGTAGAACGGCAATCCGGATTCTGAGCACTGCTGGGTGGGTTGGTCGGTCTGGCAAAACCTTCCCTGGTGCAGCTGGACAGCTGGAGAGGGCTGAGCTGAGGGACAAAGAATCTTCTGCTTCATTAGTGGAGGGGAAAGGTGGTCCTGAAATGGTAGAGGAAGTGGGACACATTGATTTGCCTCCTGGTCATTCCCCTCTTCATGGAACCAGTTCCTTTCCATGCTCAGATGAGAACAACAGTGCTACAGATGCCAGGTTTGCTGTAGTGTTCTCCAGAGCCCACAGCTTGGTTAAGGCTAGGAGCTCCTTGTCCAGGGGCTCTGGCAGTGGTTATTCCCTACAGAAAGTGAAATCTCCATCAGAGAGAAAATCTGAAACTCCTGTGCAGGAGGGTTGCAGATTCAAATGTGACCTTCCCAGATCTCTGATGGATCCAAGCCAGAGAAACCGTGAGCAGGGTTTCCTCCCACGTCAAGAAGAGGAGCCAATTCCTACATCAGATTATTGCAGTGAGGTAGATACCAAGGAAGGTTCAGGTGTCCTCCGGACTGCAGGATCCATGGTCACTCCTGGTGTGCACTGGTCCCAGCAGCAGGGGCAGGGATGTGACCCTGCAGCGTGGCTGAACTCCCAGCTGCTGCTGCCACGAGCAACCATGGAGAACCTGAGCAAATGGGCCATCTCCAAGGACCCCCAGCTGGCCAGGAGCCTTGTGAGGGTCTGCAAGGACCACTGGGAGGAAGAAGACGTTGCTGACGATGTGCTGGAGATGGAGTTCATGCAGAAACAGGTACAGGTGTTGTCCCCAGTACTGGAATGAAACTGAACTTCCCTTGATTTTCAGTCATGTATCTGTGCATTTCAGGTGTACATGTGTGAAGAGCACTGTGCAGAAGTTGAGGAGATCGAAGATCTAACCAGACTGGAGTAGGTGTCCTCAGTGTCTGCAGCTCCTTCAGGTCACAGGGGCTTGCTTGTTATCCTGCAAAGGTCGCTCAACAATAGAAAACACATTATAGATCCCTAGCTAGATAGGAGAAAATGAAATTTTTCTTCCATGGGAGAAAATAGAATTGATTGTATGCATATCATAGCTGAGTAACTGTTGCTCTGCTGAAAAGCTAAGTAAAAGACTGGATTTTAGTAGCTAATTTATGGACCTACACTGAACCACTGGGGAGGAGCAGAGGTGCAGAGGGAACTCCTGACTGTTACATATAGTGTGTCCCCAGGCTCTGCTGCACAGAGAGGGGACATTGAACCTCTGCAGTCACAGCCCAGAGCCAGCAGCTCAGCCTGGTTAACAGACTGCTGTACAGCTGCATCCCTGGCACTCTGTCTCTCCTGTTAAATGGCTCCCAGTCCTGAAATGGGTTCTAAAACAACTCCTAAAATACTTAATGGGTAGGGGAAATTAAGTTTAGAGGCTGATACTACTTTTGTGATGCAGCAGAAGGACAGACTTGGGAATTTAGCATTCATTTCTTATTGTGTGAAGTGAGTGGTAAGAAAGGACAGCTTGCAAGATGAGAAGCACATTTCTGTGTTCTTTGCCTACTCACACTGGCATCTGTGGATTTGGTGATTCCTGTTGCCTTCAGCTGTGAAAAATTCAGGTGCTACATGTTTAAGAGCTGTTAATCCCTTGGTTCACTGCTGTTGTTGACCCCTACACTGCTCCTCAGACATCCTCCCCTCCTGTTGAGATAAACACCTGTAAAGGCTATGCAAGGAGCTGTGATCACACAGAGGAAGTTCTGGGCTTTAATGCTCCATTCTCTGACGTGTTTAATCCTGGAGATGTTGGAGCCACAAAGAGTTTCAGTCCCAGCTCCCCATAAAATCTTTGATCACCATACGGGCCATTCACTTTGGAGTTGGACTCCATGATCCTTGTGAGTCCTTCCCAGCTCTGAATATCCTGTGATCCTTGGGAAGGCAAAAAGGTTAATATTTAATATCAACACATGCAAGTGAAGCTTATGGCTGACGAGTCCTTTCCTCTGCTTGTAGGGAAGTCTCTGAGAGCTCAGTCCTGCTGTGCCTGAAGAAGAGGTTCCATCGCAATCTCATTTATGTATGGATAGTGATGTTTGGTTTGGTTTATTTCAGTGCTTATCCACTCTGAACAATGAGCTTTAGGAGAAAATAATTTGTATTATGCCATCAAGCTTTAATAATGCAGCAAGCATCTCACTCATTACTGGAAACAGTGATAAAAAGTATACTCACACAGCTTTTGCTCAGAAATCAGGTAGCATGAAATATTTGGGGTAAAATCTGAAAGTTCCAGAGTTTCTCTGTAATTTTGGTATTTGTTGCCAACCTATGAGCATACTTGGGCTCCTTTTTTTTTTTTCCTCAGCTGCTCCTAGTGGGAATCTCCTATTTTAGCAGAGAAATTTTGAGTTTAAAAATGTAGATCTTGAGAAGAAACCTTAGAGTTTCTGCAAACATTTCACAGTGTTGTAGCCCAGATCTGATTTTGGATGGTAAATTGTCCTCTTTTCCATTTACTGGCTCAAGTGTTCAAACCTGTGCTTTTATGTGGAGCTTGGAGAATAGACAGTGGCCAGAGAAGATGACCACAGACCAGTGAGTGCTCACTTATCCCAAATTATTAATGACAGAGCTTTGAAAATGACCACTGAAAAACTGTGGCCTTGATAAGTTGGCAGTATAGTCAGAATAAATAATAGTCCTTTAAAGGGAATTTGTGTATTTGTATTAATATATGCATTCAGCTGCAACCCTCATTCAGAAAATTCTAAGAAGCCACCAGCTTTTTCCCCCTTTCTTATTTTTGTCCTAGACTTATATTGGGCAAATTTTGATTTCTGTGAATCCTTTCAAAGACCTCAGCATCTACTCTGAAGATGTGGCTACCAAGTACCAGCAAGGAACTCTCTCAAAGAATGCCCCGTATGTTTTTCTCTCTCAAATAACTCTTTAAACCCTGTTCTGTTTGTGCTCCAGAAAGTGTTTAATTTTCCTCCAGTTTTCTGGTAGAGCAGGGTGAATGTCACAGGAAGGGAACAGCCCATTTGGCAAAGCTCTACTTGCTAGGGTCTATAATTCTACAGAGCTAAAGTTCATCCCTGGAAATGTTCAAAGACAGTCTGCACAGGGCTTGGAAGAATCAGGTCTAGTGGAAATTGTCCCTGTCCATGGCAGAGGAATGAGATGGTATTTAAGGTCCCTCCATCCCAAACCATTCTGTGATTTTTAGGTTAAGTTTCTTTGATCAAGACACTGGCTCGTCTCTAATGTAGATCCTTGATGGGGAACCTTTGGGTGCTGCACGTGTGAGGTGGAAATGTGGGGTCAGTTAATGAGAGTGTCCTTCTGTCCATGCAGACACATCTTTGCCATAGCAGAGATGGCTTACACACTGTCCCAGTCATCAGGGCAGGAGCAGTGTGTCATCATCAGGTAGGAACTGAAGGGCTTTGTTGGAGATCCTTTTATTTCCTAATGTAAAAATTCCACTTTTGTACTTCACTGCCTGTGAGTTGATCCCTCTGGCTCTTATGTGAACTCTGCCTGTGGAGAGCCTGAAAAAGGTGGATTTTTCTTTCACTCTGTGCAAATACAGCTTGAATTTCATTTCACTTCAATTCAGAGGAGTGGGAGGGAAGGAGTTTGATATTCCCCAGGGGAATTGGGCCCATTTTGCCAGGTTGTCTCAGTGTTTCAAGCACTGGGTGATAAATCTTCGGCTGTAAATCAGCACAACCCCTCTGATTTGCTGTGGCAGGGCTCTGATGTGCCTAGATCAGGTACCTCTGTTTTGATGCCAACTTCTCCACCTCTCGCTCCTGCAGTGGGCACAGTGGATCAGGTAAAACAGAAGCTGCCAAAGCCATTGTGCAATACCTGACCATGCTGTACCGGGGATCTGACAGCCACAGGATCAGACAGGTAACAGGCAAGTGAGCTTGGCTGGAGGCTGTGAGGGTTGGGCAGGGAAAAGAAGCCTAAAACCGAGGAGAGGGGCCATGCTGCTGGTGTTATTTCTTTGGCTGGACCTTGGGAGGGTTTGTGGTCCAAGGTGAAGCTCCCATAAAGACTCGAGGAGGGCTGATGTATTTGTAGTTCTGTACTTTAATACCTGGGAGATCTGGTGCTGTGAAGAGTGCTGTATGTGTTTGAGCAGAGCTAGTAGCTGCCATGGGGAGCTTTTAGCAGAGTCTAGGAGGTGAATCTGAACAAGCACAGACCAGAAGTAAAGTGAAAGATCATAGCAGTGGGGGTAAAGAGCTCACAGAGGAGCTCACCACTGGCTAGAGATAATGATACCAGGATACATTTAAAAATACATCTTTTACCCATGTGAGAACTATATCAGTGAAGTCCCATTTTTTTTTTTTAATCTTTTCAGACTGACAGATACATAAACCCCTTTTGAGTTTAAAAACCCTTGTTTGCTACTGAAGTTCTCTCTCCCTCTTTTCTTCATAGCCCTGCAGTGTCCTACCCATCCTGGAGAGTTTTGGAAATGCAAGAACCATCCTCAATGACAACTCCAGCCGTTTTGGGAAGCTGCTGAATGTCCATCTTCAACAGTGAGTTCAGGCTAGTCCACAAGGGTCCCTCCAGCTGCCAAGGGGTGTTTGGGTGAGACCAGGTGGAGCAGTGCTGAGAGCTCAGGCAAAAACCCCCTCCCCTTCACCCTTGTTACCATCAGGGTGGGAAGGGGGTGAGTTTACATTCCTATTTTGCTTTTTTTCCTCGGAAAAGGAGCAAATCTTAGTTCTCAAGATGAGTGTTAAATTAAGAATGTAAGAATGGCTGAAGTGGTTTATACCAAGGACCCATCTGACCCATCTGCTGTGCCCTCAGCACCGACCTCAAGCACTGCCTGAGGCAAGAACAGCCCAAATGCACACAGTGCTTTTCCCACACAAGGCTTTTCCCTAACACCCCTTGAGCTCTTTAACACTTGCAGCAGCTCAGGAGTTTTCCTCAGTCTCCCGAGTTTTTCCAGTTTCCTCTTGGACTCCTACAAACTTGATGCCTCTGCAACAGCCTTCAACAAGTGTTCCACAGGTCTAACCTGTTCTGTGAAAAACACCTTTCTGTTTTAAGCCTGCCTCCTTTCTAACTTCTCGGTTTGGTTGGTTTGTTTGGGGTTTTTTTCTGACTCTTGCCAAGCTCTGAGCTGATCCTTCCATGGAATTGTCTGTCAAAACCCTCAGGTCTCAGTCCTAAGGAGCAATGGTTAAATTGGAGCCTGCCAGGTGGTACGTGAAGCTGGGTCTGTACCCATCCCTTCACATTTATCCACAGTGGGTTTCATGTGCCATTTTCTTGCTCGCTCACCCTGCACTATAAGGTCTATCTGCATTTATTCACAGCTGGCCTTCATCCTCACTACCCTGAATCATTTCATACAAGCAGGAAGCTTTGTCCCATTGCTGTTCAGCTCCTCTTCTAGGTCACCTATCAAATCCTCAGTTGCACTCCCAGGTCACTTTGTGGAACTCTGATAGTTGTTTCAGAGTGTTAAGAGAATCCACCTTTATTCCTACCCACATTAGGACTTTCCTTCTTATTCTGTGCTTGCTTGGTTTCCTAAGACGCACAGCTTTGTAAAAATATTTTGGAAATTCACGTAGCTTATGTCCCTAAGATCATTCTTACCTGCAGAGACACAAGTCTGCAGAAAACTTGTCCCCATCTTCTGACAGGATCTGTTGTCTTATGCTCAGTGGCATCGTGGTGGGAACATCCATCTCCCAGTACCTGCTGGAGAAGTCTCGTGTGGTGTTTCAGGTGAGGACCAGTGCCCCCCACTTCCTTATTAACATTTAATCTTAAATTTATTGTTAAATAACAGGGGTGGGAATTAGTATGAGAATTGCTTTTCATTTCTTCTACTAGCAAGAACTATGTCCCCTCCATGTAGCACAGGGTCATCAATAATTTGAATAAAACAGGTTTCTCTGTCTCAAAGAGAGTTGAATTAAGCCACTTAGTAGGGATTGCTGAAAGTTGAATCTCCCCTCAATTAGTTGTTTTAAATGTTAAGTTGTGGAAATTATCAAATATTAGAGCTGTGTGAAAAGGACTTCTCTCAGATGGAATATTCTTAAGGTAACAGTGGGAAACCCTGGAAACCTTTCAAATTAAGTGGTTCTGACTTTATCCTGCTGACCCCAGAGTCTGTGTCCAGCTCTGTGAGTGTGTTCTGGAGGAGTTTGGGGCTGGATATGGATCATCTCCATCAATGTGTCCCATCAGGCCCATGGTGAGAGGAATTACCACGTGTTTTACGAGCTGCTGGCAGGGCTGCCCCTGGAGCAGAAAGAGGAGATGTACTTGCAGGAGGCAGAGTCCTACTTTTACCTGAACCAGGTGAGTGAGCTGAGGGTGCTCTGCAGCTGCTGGCAGAGAGAAGTGGCCCAGACATCCTTTCTGTTTAGTTAGAGAGGCACCAACCACTTTTCTCCCCTTCCAAGGATACTCAGGACTGTGCTAGAGTCAGCTCTGCTCCTTCTCATACCTAAGAATCTTCTGTGATCACTTTCTCACCTTTCAGGCCCCTTCTGGTCCGAAAGGACAGACTTTAACGAGGAGTCCTTGTGCAGACTCATGGCTCCATCGTGTGGTGTAAAACCCCTTTTCTCATTGCCTTGGCAATTTACTGCGGGACTGCTAAAAGCAGGGGGGATTCCTTTCTGTCTTCTGCAAAACACTTGATTTATTGACTCATTCAATGGGTGCAGATTTTAAATCACTGAAATACAGTACTGATTGCAGTTGTTTAAATCGAATTTGTCAGACTTACATCAGGTCATAATTTTGGAACACATTTTTTTCTTTTTTCTTTTTTTTTTTTGGGGGGGGGGTAGGGGGTAAGTATGTGGTTTGCTTTGTTTGAATTTTTTAAGGATTGCTTTCCATAACCAAGGAGGTCACAACAGTAGCAAGAGATTTTTCCTATTTCAGCTTGAGTCAGCTCTCCCAGGTGGCAAATTCAAATTCTTCTCAGCAGCTGCGGTCAGGAGGAATCCTCGATAGTGATTGCGATCACCTCGGCCCCAGGCGAGGAATGGACAATTACCATTAATGACTCAAGGATGGAGGGCAATTAAGGGCCCAGCCCTTAATGGGTGATTAATGGCTCCTGGCTGGCAAAGTCTTCGAGGTGATAATTAGCAGGAATATCCCAGCTTGCTGCAGAGAAGGAAAGGGAAAAAGATCAGGTTAGGCACAAAAGAGTTAGCAGAGACTGACAAAATCTATCTTGGATCTTGGCAAGAAGAAGCCAAGGGCTGCCTGGACCTCATCCTTGTCTCACCAAAATCCGCTGGGAGCTGAGAACTATGGTGAAAGAATGTCCTTGAACACAGAGGTTCTGCAGAACTCCCTGACCCAAAATTTGTGTGAAATCTTTAGGGTCACAGGACACCAAGAGTGTCAGAAGCAGAGCAGTGATAAACCCATGCTGTAGTGGAGCTCCGTGGCTGAGGCTGTAACCCTGGGTGCACAGACCCCATCTGGGGCAACAACCCTGCCATGATTTACTTGGGAGTCCACTCAGGCACCACTTCTCTCAAATTCTGCCCGAGCAGGGGGATCCTGGGGAGCTTGTTCTGGAATTCCAGCAGAAACTTGGCACGTGTGGGTAAAAGAGATCTTAATCTCAAAACTCCTGAGAGTGAAGAGACTGACCCCTTACAAATGCTGAGTTTCCACTAGTGGTGTCTTCCATCTCTTCAGATTCCTCCAGTCCTTAAAACATTGAACTACTTCTCTGCAGATTCCTGATTCCTTAACCCCTGCCTGAGGCTAAAGGGGCTGACCACGATTCTCTGTCCCTTTTGTCTCAGGGCAGAGCGTGTGACGTCGTGGGGAAAGAGGACAGTCAGGATTTTCTGGTCTTGGTGCAAGCTCTGGAGGGAATCAGCCTCTCAGATGATCAGCTGAGCTCCACCTGGGCTGTCCTGGCTGCCGTTCTGCAGCTGGGGAACATCTGCTTTACCTCCTATGAGGTACAGTAACCCCAATAGCTTGGGAACGGGATATTTATGTTGAGTATTGCTGTTATCCCATGTGGTGGGACCAAGGATGTGATTCCTGACTGAGGATAACATCCTTTGAAGACCTTTCAGTGTTGGGCTCTAGGCAGGGACAGAAGGGAGGCAACCAGTGGTCATTAGAGCTTGGGTGGCTTTTTAAGGAGCCAGAATGAACCTGGTGTTCTGCCCAGGCTGTGACCAGCTCTGTGCAGCTGACACGCTGTTGGGAAGATTAATACAAGAGGGACCTTGTATCCCATCCATTGTTCCTATCTATAATATAGAGCAATACAGATAGTAATATATAATAAAGAAGGCTTTATTATTTAGAAAGAATCCTTTGAGCACGCAGCCATCGCCAGTGCCACTGAGATTCAGATTGTGGCCAATCTGCTGCGTGTGTCAGCCGAGCTCCTGCAGAGTGCTGTCACTCACCGTGTCACTGTGAGTACCTTCCTGGGCATTTCTCATTGCTCCTGCAGCACTGAATGTCCTGCCCCACTGCCCTAAACTTAGAAAGCACAAAATCTGGGAGGTAACAGCAGGAATAAAATGGTTGGGATGGGCTGAGCCCCTCAAGGCAGCTCTGTAAAGGTGGCAGAGCTCACATCTAGGAGGGCTCTTTTCTCACACGAGTGGCTTCAGGTTTATCACTTCAGCTAATTGACTCCCACCTCTGGCAGCAAAATTCTGGGTTTAGTTTGTCTTTTGATATCTGGGTAAATTCTGAGCCAAATAGAAAAAAAAATATCAGTTTATTAACTGGGTTGACTTCCTTGTGGATTAAAAAAAAAAAAAGAAAGAGAAAAGGTGGTTTTGTGAGATAATAAGAGTAAATTCTGTCTCTTTATGTATCCAGGTTACATCTTATGATCGGATCTTCACCCCTCTGTCTGTAGAAGAAGCCATTGATGCCAGGTGACTCCTGCTGATGTCTGGGTGGGTGAGATGCACCCAGAGGTGCTGTCTTTGCAGTAACTGGTCCTTCCCCCCCCTCCCACTCAGGGACTCCATTGCCAAGGCTCTGTACTACCTGCTCTTTGAGTGGCTGCTGCTGAGGATCAACGAGTGGTTGGCTCCCTGGGAGTCTGACTGTGCCGTGGGCATTGTGGATATCCATGGGTTTGAGGTCATTTTTAATGTTCTTTTGGTATGGCCTGGGCAGTGAGGACATGTGCTCACCAAGGCCTTGGAGTATTTTACTTAGGGCTCCTGTTAAAACCTGTGTGTCCCAATCAATGCTGAAAACTATGGAATACAGAGCTGTATTGGCTGTGCATCCAATGGAATACAGAGGTGGGGCTGTGCATCCAAGAGTAGATTTTTTTTCTTTATGCTGCTTCACAGCTTGTCTCACCTCTGGCTGCTCAGGCTAGTCAGTAAGCCAGGCTGAGAGCTGAGGGCTTGCAAACCAGACAGAAGATGGCTTGAATTGTCTGGGTTCTTTCACACCAGCCAGAACCAGCAGCTCAGCACAGCTCAGCCTGTGCAGCATTTAGAGGGAGCCACAGCTCCCTGAGCCTTGGGAGGGATGATCCCTTTTTGTCTTTGCAGGATCTGGGAGTGAACAGCTTAGAGCAGCTCTGCATCAACTTTGCCAATGAGCACCTCCAGTGGTTCTTCAGCCAGACTGTCATTGCCCAGGAAGAGGTAAGTGGAACAGTAGAATTCACACCACCTTAAGGCATCCTCAGAGTATCCCTCAGCAGGGAACAGGAAACTGAAGGGTCCTCTAAGCAATATCCATGGAATCCTAGTCCAAAGAGCTGCCTATTTAATACCTTTTATTAATTCTACAGTAAATTAAGGGAAGGAGATTTTGTCAGTACTTTGCTCCCTTTTCCAGATTTTTAAGTGAACTGATCTGGGCCAAAGAGCCCAGACCTCAGTGGGTAGTTTTAAAGCCTGTTTGGCTTCTTCATAGCAATTTTCTGTACCACTTATGTCAGGAAAATCATTAGTGGCTTTAGAGGAAGCTGCTGTTTTGTGAGACAAAACCAGGCAGTTCTAGGCAAGTTCCTAACAGGAGAGAAACACTAACTTCCTGATAAACAACCCAAATCCCTCTCTTAATTCTCTCCATTTGTCCTTGTTTGCATGACTGGATTTGGCCTTTAACATGCAGGAGGAATACAGCCAGGAGCAGTTAGCTTGGATTCCTATTTCCAAGATGTACAGCAAATCGTGCCTAGATTTCCTTACTGCAAAGCCCCACGGCATCCTGTGCATCCTGGATGACCAGACATCCCTGACTCAGGTGAGGAGCTCTCAGCCTCTCATGGGATCCCTTTCAAAGGATGGTTAAGGTGGGGCTGTTTTCCAGAATGACTGCATAAATATTCAATGTTTTTACCTTCAGTTTAACAGCAGCTTTGCAGCCTACTGAGTGTATAGCAGCATCAGGAAATTTCTTTTGCAGGCCACAGACCACACTTTCCTCCAGAAGTGTCATTACCACCATGGAAACAGCCCTTGGTACACCAAGCCCAAGCTGCCTTTGCCAGAGTTCACTGTGCAGCACTATGCTGGTCCTGTCACCTACCAGGTGAGCTGGCAGGGGCTCAGAGCAGCTGGAGAAATAATCCACCCTGAGGGTGTCCTGATGGACCAGCTCTGTGATCAAAGCTCTCCCCCTGTGGCTGCACATCCCTCCAGAGCATCAGTTCATCAGAGGAGAGGAGGTTGTTATTAAAAGAGCCAAGTAAGCTGCCTCTGGGCAGAAGCAAAATTGCAATTGCCCTCAGTGACACAACAGCCTCAGAGCCCTGGAAATGCAGGGAAGTTCTTGCTGCTGGAAAAAATAAAAAAGAAAAAGAAAAAAACGGAGGTGAAAGCCTGCTGAGTGATGTGATGTGATGGAGAAAAGGAGCAATCTCTTCTCAAAGCAGAAGTCATTGTGCTCTCTATCCTGGTGGCAGCAGGAAGAACCAGCTCCATTCTCCAGGGCTTTCCCCTTGTTCCACCTCTCCAGCTGCCTTTCCCCAGTCCCAGTGTGTGTAGCAGGGGTGTTTGCCTCTCTGAGTGGTCTGAATGGTGCTTTAAATCAGACTTTGCCTCTGCAGGTCCACAAGTTTCTCAATAAAAACCGTGACCAGCTGCGGCCAGAGGTGCTGGATATCTTCTCCCAGAGCAGCCTCAAGGTACAGCAGTGGATAAGGAGGAAGATCTCTATTGCAGACCCCCAATGATTCACTCATTGTCTTTATGTGAGAAGCAGAAAGCTGCTGATCAGGTGTCAGGAGAACCTGGAGAACCAACAGGTTTTATTTTACTGAATTTACTTGGGAACTGGGCAAATTGCCTTTGCCTGCAATTGATGCACTTCATATATAAAACACACAGACTGCCTGAGGATGCAGCTGCATTCCTGACACTGCCAGGGGCAAGGGAAATTGCCCCCCTTAAGTTTTAGATAGAAGATATCGTTCTTTCCACGTAGTTCGGTGAGTTTTGGTAATTTCTTTGTATTTGCAAGTGGTGTCTCACATTTTCCAGAGGGCTAAAGCTGCCTATGGTGAGCAGAGGGAGCTGGGGGGCAGGGGCAAAGGGCTCAGGCCTCAGACCTCCACACTGGTGTCCAAATTCCAGCAGTCTTTGCAGGATCTGACAGCCAAGCTCAGAGGGTGAGGGATGCTGTTGGCACACAGAAGTGTGAAGTCTTCCAGGGACAGCACAGAGAGGAGGGTGACCCAAGGCTCTTCCTTCTGTTTTGCAGGAGCCATGCTTTCTTCATCCGGTGCATCACCCCTAATTCCAGGAAGGTAGGGCAGCACCCCCAGCTCCTTATGGAGTCCTTCAGTTCCTTCATTCTTCTCCAACAGCTCTCCTTTCACAGCTGGGATTTAAACTTCTTTGTTTCATTTGATAGCTTGAGATTTTTCTTCCCCCTTCTCTGTCCCACCCTTTCTTGTGGCCATGTGAGCTAATCCTGTTCTGCAGAAGCAGAACCAGGGTCAGCTGGACAGGAAAGTATTCCTTGGGCTTTGTGTTCCATGGCATGATCCAATCCAAGGACAGGACAGGAGAAGGAGAACCTTTCTAAACTCCCTAAAATATAAACTCTAAACTCCCTAAACTCTAAAGTTTTTTTTGTTTGTTTGTTTGATTTCTTTTTTTTTTTATTTTCATTTTTTCTTCTGCTTTATCTTTGCAGCTGTCAAATATCTTTGATGTGGAGTATGTCAACTGTCAGCTGAGACATTCTGGGATACTGGAGGCCATCCACATTCAAAAGGAGGGGTTCCCAGTCCGTCTGCCCTTCCACAGCTTCCTGGCCAGGTACAGGGGTGTCCTGGCTTGGGATCCCCCAGCCCTGGATGATTTGCTCTCTGGGGGCTCCACGTAGAGCCCTGGTTTTTGTCACTCCTCCTGTCCCAGGTATGGACTCCTGGCTGGGGGCAGGCCCAGCAGCTTGGAGCAGAGAGAAGGCTGTGCAGCAGTGCTGGCTCACGTGGTGGGCAACCCCTCGGATCTCTATCAGATTGGAGTGACAAAGGTGATGCCTGCAGAGAATCCCATCCGGATTGCACAGCCCCACCCAGCCATTCCCAGGCTGGCAAAGCACAGAGAGGAGCTCAGCCTTGCACGCCTTCCCCTCTCACCTTTGCCTCTTGTCTCAAGTACTAAGGAGGCATTTTTAGCACTTCAGATTAACAGGACACTCCAGCTCCAGGCTGTTGTAGCACAGCCAAGTCGTCAAGTACATCAAACATTCCTGGGCTTCTGCTTTTGCTGCCTGCTAACCTCCATCACTCCTTGATTCCTTGTCCACCCCAAGTGCATCCATCTCTGTCACCTGCACCTGTGCCCTCCCCAGTTTCCTTAGCAAGAACCCTTAAAGGCAACAAAGGGATAAAGCAGCAGTTTTTGTTATTGATCAGCTCTGGGAGAAGCTGCTGCTTCCCTCATGGGTCAGCAGCTGTGCCTTTTTCCAGGTGTTTCTGAAGGAGGAGGCCAGGCAGCTGCTGGAGAGGAGATGGCTCCAGAGGCAGAGCTGGGCTGTTGTCACCCTGCAGAGGAAATTCCGACGTCTCCTTCACCGCCGGCGCCTCCGCGTCCTCCAGGAGAAGGTCACGGTGATCCAGGCTCACTTCCGAGGCTACCAGGCAAGGTCAGGAGTCAAAGGCCAGCCAAGGGACCCCCTTTTGGTCTTGCCAAGGGACAGCCAGGTGGGGATGTCCAGGTCTCTCCTCATATTAGTTCCTGGCCCACTCCATGGGTATTTGTGTGGCTGATGCATCCCTCGCTAGACGATTCTTTTCTTTTTTCATCCTCTAGGAAGCATTACAGGAGGCTGAAGAAGACTTTGGTGCAATTTAAAACCATGATTTTAATCTCCAGACCTTTGATTCAAAGGAGGAAGCGCTGCCAGGTAACAACAGTTCTCTGAGAGCAAGGTGTACAGGAGGGGCTATTTCTGCCCTGAGCAGGGCGAGCTGGGGACTGGGTGAGGCCAGGGCAGGGATGGCTTTGGAAGGTTTGCTGGGGATGACACAGTGAGGTGTCCTTCACCCTCTGTCTGCCATAGATGTAGTCAAATGAAGGAACCACAGAGGCTGGAGCCTTCTCTCTCTAAATGACATTCAGAATTTGCACAGGTATTGCAAACACAGCTGATTCACGTGTCTAGTTGTGTGAGCCAGGGTGGGAAAGATGCCTTAAGAGTTTAGTTTTTATATTTTTCAGATCCTGCATTAGGGTATAACTGTTAACTCCAATGTAGCATGTTAGCAAGCTGTCTTCACATTTTGGCCAGACAAAACAATCCTGACTGAATAGGCCTGAGAACCAAGGTCACCATCACAGCCTCAGGCCCCAAAAAGTAAAAACAAAAGTGAACTGGGGGGAGCAAACTGGGGGAATGTGACTTCATTACCTGAAGGTGCAATTGAAGGATTAATCCCTGATATGCAGATAGACCAAACTTAATTCTACCTGAAAAACTCATGACTGTTGTCCATTTTGGGTGTAGCTTCTGGAAGGCTTTGCACTGCCCAAGCTATATCTGTTAAAGACCTTTAATAAATACCCACTTTATTCTCTAACTCTGTCTAGCCTCTGTTCTAGGGAGCCATTCCAGGCATTACTCCAGGCTGCCCTACATGAGATAAGAGCTAGTTCCATCTGTGGTCTTCAGAGCTGCTGTTCTGCTCAAGCTGTAAGGGGCCATCCATCTTGCTTTTTTTGTTGCCCAGTTCAATTTCTGACGGTGACTGAAATGCAAGATTTTTTTCAGTCCACGATGATCCTGCCCTGATCCCTTACAGCTGCCTCTGGCTGCTTGAGCCCTTGGCCTTTGGAAATCAACTAGGGCAGATTTTTGACAGGATGAAAAATAATGTACAGGAGAGAGCTGTGGTTCTGTCAAATGGATATAAAGTACTCTGAACAAATTATTAGAATAAAATTGGAAAGAGGAAATCAGACCACTCATCCTTAGAGTAGAAATGAACATCTCATAGCTGCCAGCTCTACAAGGGAAGGACCCAGCACAGCTCCTGGCATGGCTGAGGACATGGTGGGGCAGAGGTTAAGGACACTGGTGTTGATACAAACCTGCAGAGGTGCCTCCTCTCCTGCCATGTTTAGTACAGCGTGAGTTTCTATTGTTTCTTGCCCTTCCCACTTGGCCAGGATCCAGCTTTTTTTCTCTCAGGTAACCACAACAGTGCAGCTCTTTTGAATCTGTTTCTATTCCTTCAGTGTTTGTTTGCTGAGGTCTCTTTACAAGCAATAGGAGCAGCAAAGGTATCAAAGTTCATCTGCTGCTAAGTTCCTCCTTTCCCCCACCCCACAGCCCTGCCCTTTGGACTTTAGCTTGTCACTTGTCTTTCTCAGCCCAGCCCTCCCAAGCTCCCATGTAGTCACACTGCTCTGCACAGCTGACAGGCAGGAGAGAGCAGAGACAGAGACCCTCCTTCCCCATCTCGAGTGGGACTCAGGTGAGTGATGAGGCTGGGGAACAAGAGAACGGATGGGGAAGGACAGAGCTGTGAGGGACTTTAGCTTTTGGTATCCCTCCCACCTTTCTAAGGGGTTTCCCCTCCACGGACGAATTCATCTGTCCGTGTTCAGGCTGTTATCCTGTGCTTTGATGCTGAAGGAGGCAGGTAGATACTTCTGGCAGCTGCTGGGTGCTTTAGTCCTGAGCCACATCAAATGTTCAGCAAGGGAAGGTGTGTCAGGGTGCTGGGCAGGTGCTGGAGGCTCTTGCTGTTGAATTGTGAAGGGCAGGAGGTGTTTCAGCAAAGCTCAAGTCTGTGCCTGGGCAGCCCCTTCTCAAGACACTGTGTTGGGGTCTCAAGAAGGCTCTGTAGCTGCTCTGACATTTTATCTGCTGCAGCAGGACACCATCTCCTGCCCACCCACAGCATCCGCCCCAGAATAGCTGGACTCGACTTCACACTCATCTTTTCCCACCTTCCATCCCCTTTTCATCTCTAGCAGCAGGAGTTAGAGGAAAGGAAACAAAGAAGGAGCTCCCTGGCCTGTGGTGACACAGAGAATAGTCCCAGCCAAGGAATGGTGAGTTGTCAAACGTTCTGGGAGGGGCCGAGATCAGAAACATCAGGTTCTCCAGGTGTTCTCCCTCCCTTGTTCCTCCTCAGCCAAGATTTGCTGGGGAACAGCAGAACATCTGGAGGGGGCACAGGTGTGTGGAACCCAGTACAGAATGCAGGTTAGATGGCATAAAAGGCCTTCTAATACAGAAATATATAATTGGTTCAGTGTTTCCCAAACAGTAAATCAGTCCTGAGTCAGAGCACTGTGTTTGTTCACAGCACTGGATCTGGTCTTCAGAGGTGGAGGGAAGATTATTTTTGGTGATCATCTTCTAATGGGAGGGGTGGGAATGAGACATTTCTGCATAAGTATATTAACAGAAGCTGATGTAGAGGAAGGGATGTATTAAAGGCTTCATAACACATTTAGCCTGGATCAACACTTCTAACTAGTGCCATTATTTATGTGTCTAGACTGGACACACATTTGCTGCAGTGTCTGTATCAAGGGAATCAGAAAGGGTATTCTCCACAATTATGTGTAGATCTGTCAGTAACAATAATTAGCCCCGGGTGCTCTTGTATCACCTGCTTCCTTAGGTGTTGATCCAGAACTCTGGAATTTCACAGTCCACTTCCTGAATATACCATTGAAAAGCCACACTTGGAGTCAAGTATCTTCTCATGAGCAAAATCGAACTGATAAAAAATGCTATGAATCTGTCTTTGAGTTTTATGTGGAGAGAGAGATGCCAGAGTAATGTTCTGGTGATAAGAGGCTTTACTGTGCAGATCTTAAAAAAAAACAAAAACCAAAAACACACATAAACAAAAAAAAAAAAAAAAAAAAAAAAGGAAGAAGAAACCAAAACCCCCCCAAAGCTCCAGTTTTGGCTTGGTTTTATAGTGCCTTAATCTGAGTAGTTCTGTCTGAAATGCCCTGAGCTGAGTCTACATGCAGTGATGCTGACACACTGTCTTGTATTGGCCCATTTGCTTCCTATCCGGCAGCAGTGTAAGGTGCAAACCAGTGAAAAATCAAGACTCATTGGCCAGATTCTCATCTGGATTTCCCAGGTAGAGATCTGAGCTTTCTTGGGAGCCTCCAACATATATCAAAGATCAGAATCTCAGGTCTCATTTTATGCTGTAGCACTTGTGGATACTGAAAAATCAAAAGAAAAATGTCAGGAAAGTGCAGGAAGAAATGGCCCTTACCCTTCAGGTGCAATCTCTGCAGTGCAATATGCCAGACTTGATAGGAATGAGGGAAAAGTCAAGGAAAGCCAACTTTCCTGTCACTCCCCATGTGGCAGTTGATTTTTTTTTTTTTTAAGGAATTGCTCCCTTTTCCCTCCTTTGCAGACCCATGTCACACAGCTGTGTTCATGCAATGCCTCCCTATTTCCAATGGTTCTGAATGTTGTGGAGGCAGAAGTCACTGCTTTGGCTCAGATGCTCCATCCCTGTCCTGGCAGCTTTTCCCAAGCAGTTTCACCCAGTCTCAGCTCAGGGGTTTTATGTTGTTTCTCTGCTGGCAGCCACTGATTTTTTTCTCTCTCCAGGACGTGGGGCTGCTGGAGATCCCCGCAGAGCTCTCAGCCCTCCTGCACTTTGTTGAAGGTGAGGCATCCTCTTCCTTCCCTCCCTTCCCTGCACTGTTTCACTGAGTATTTCCTTGTTTATATCAATGTATGTGTTTGTTCTCCCCACTGCCTGTCACTGGGTTGGATTTGGTTCATTATCATTGCAGTGTAAATATGGTAAAGGCAAATGATGGATGTTTCCTGACATGGTAGGGAGGAAAAGCAAATTGGGCCAGAGGGGCAGAACACCAGCTTAAAAATCAGTATCTTAGTTAATTTTTCATCTCTTCTTTTGAAATGGGCTGGTAGAACTGATGGCAGGGATGGTGCAAAACTCTTTGGTCAAAGTTCTGTGACAGCAAACTGCTTAATGAATGCAGGTCTCTGGCAAAGATGAGTATCTGGGGTGGAAGAACTTAAACCCATCTTTTACCTACTCTAAAATCTTTAAGGAAATTGAAGAAAATGACAGTTTTGACAATTTCAAAGAAATATTTTTAGTTTTCATTAAAAATTACTTCCTCAAAAGGAAGTTTAAAATAGAAGGAAAAACAGGGCAACAACTTGATTGTGGAACAACGTATTAACTTGAGGTATAACAATTTATCAGTCCAAGGATATAACAATATAATAACTTAAGGATGTAACAAGTTGAGCATGTGTTAATATATTAATTTAAGGATGCACTAATTGGTTTTCAAATCACCAAAATACCACTAACTGCAATAATTTCACAAGCTGTTGGTCTGACCTTGAGCATTAAGTTAGGGGCAGTTGTGTTTCCTCTGTAGCCCTCTGTACAATGTGAATATTTCAGCTGCAAATAGGTTGAGGCAGGATTTGCCTCTCTCTGTCCGTGTGGTGTCAAACCCAAAGCCAGCAGTGCCTGTGGCCTTCTGTGGAGGACAGGAAGGGAGACAATCAGTCTGGTGAACTGGAGCAGAACTGTTCTGGATCCCCAAATACCTCACATTTCATGGCAGAGCCCTCCAGGGACTATCAGCTGGTCTAGTGAGCAATGTAAGCCAGAGGGGCTCAGGGAACAGTGAGACTGCTGGAAATGAAAGCTGCTGGGATGTAAATGGGGAGGATGGGAGAGCATCAGGGGACACGCTGGAGATAGAGGAAAGCACAGGAGCTGTGCTGCACTGAGGAAATCCCTTCATTTAGTGATGTTTGCTCCTCTCTTATCTGTGATAAATCACTCATTACAAAGACCTCTCATTTCCTTGTGGACTGGGCAGTTGTCAGCAGTATCCCTGCATGGGCTCAGCATTTCCTGCCTGTAAATGCTGCGGAGCAGACTTGACTCTCCAGGTGTTCCCTGGGGAGAAGGCTCTGAAAGATCAGAGCTGTAAAATCTCCCTCCTGAAGAGAGTCCTTGTGGTCTCAGGGTGGTGAGGCTGTGCCTGCTGGGGGGGTCTGAGGCAGCAGGGCTGGGCTGGGTGTCCCTGGAGCTGGGGGATGCTCCAGGAGCTCGGCAGGGTGAGGTGCAGGTGAGCCAGGAGCTGCTGTGGGAATTGTTTGTGTCCTGCCACCACAGCAGACCTCCTTCCCTTGCAGGTCGACACCGAGCCCAGGCCAACCAGATAACTGAGACACAGCCCCCAGAAGTCAAGGTCAAGGATGACCTTTCCCTCCCAGCCACCATCAACAGCTATCCCTTCTCCTCCTTCATCAAATCACACTTCCAGGTGGGAACTCTTTTTAGCCCTCTTCACTGCCTCCCCTGTGGGCAGACACACTGGTTTTAGCAACACCAGGAGCAAATATTTCCATCCTTTTTTGTTTCTTTGTAGAAACCAGATTTCCCTGCCCCTGGTCAGCCTCTGCAGCACCCTTTAACCCACCTGGATGCTGAACACCAGGAGAGTGCACTTGAGATAAACAAACTGGTAAGAGATGTCGTTCTTGACCTTACTGAACAATAGGTGGGCACAGACAATGTTTTGATGCCTTTATACAACAAGTTGTTGGTGATGGATACTGTTCCTACAATTAAAAAAAAAAAGCAGAATAAATTGCTCCCTCTAGGCTCTGGAGCAGCCTGACAGAGCCCCTTAGGATTGCTGTGTTTTTGGGGAGGCACAGACCAGCCACAGACTACTGGGATCAAAGTGAATTGCCTGGTGATGGAGTCTCAGAATTTGGCAGGACATATAGCAATAGGACTGCTAAACTTTAATATCCCACTATTCCAGACTCTAGCAATGATAAGGGAAGTCTGTCTTCTCAACCACTTACTCATCTATCAGTCACAAAAGAAGTTTCAATTAACCCAGATCTTTTCCAT
Organism: Cinclus cinclus; assembly: GCF_963662255.1. NCBI lineage: Eukaryota > Metazoa > Chordata > Aves > Passeriformes > Cinclidae > Cinclus > Cinclus cinclus. The sequence continues at coordinate 5,853,477 of NC_085065.1, read as the reverse complement.
GGTGTGGTTTATAGCAAACATCTCGATTGCACCTCGGGCTCACAGATGTGTCAGTTCCCAAGAGGGGACAGTGAACTGTTGTGTAAAGGCTGGAAAAGGGCAGGAACTTTGTCATCAGGAAAAGTACCCTTGTAATCACACCCTCACTGTGTAGTGTTTGTGTGAAGGGGATGGTGCTATTTCAACTCTGTGGATGTGAAACCTATATGTCTTTATATTTCCTCTTTAAAATGGTTGAAAATAGAATGAAAATCCAGATTTACTCTACTTTCTAAGTAAATCTGGTAATCTTTTTGGGAATTACGTAGAATTAAATAAACCCATTAAGAAAGTTAATACCTAAAACAGTCTCTTGTTTTGTCCTTGTGATCCCAATTATAGAAGAGCATAAGCTTCAATAAAATCTTGTGAATAGGATTGTGTTTAAGCAGAATATTATTATTTTTTTAAAGATCAAAGGCAGTTTTTCTCACTTGCTAATGAAGCAGGGATTTTCTACAAAGAATCCCATGAGAACTAAACAACTACCATCCCCTGTTTTTCTCAGTGACTCTCCGACACTCTTGGTACCATTAAATGTTTTTAGAAGTGTTGTTACTCTTAAATGTTCTTTCCAAAGCTGTACATTTTAGAAAAAAGTTAATTTGTGACATACTGAAGTGTAGAGGATGAAAGAAATAATTCTGTACCTAAGGGTGAGAAACACAAACTAAAAAAAAGCATTAAAGGTGTCGATATGCATAGCCAAGAAGCTGAATCATTTCTTCAGTGAGTGTATTGAGACACCACATCCCATAGTACTTGGTGTAATATTAACTGTACCAAAGGCTTTTAAACACTCAGTGAGCTCAGCAGCAAGTATCCTGTGGTAATTTACTTGTGTTTCTGAGCCCTGCCCAAGCGGAAATATTTTGCCCTAGACCAAATTCTCAGTCAAACCTCCGAAGAGACTGAAGTCACCCTGACTTTTAGTCAGGATCCATCCTCTGAAAACACTTCAGTGGTGCACAAAAACCTGAGGACAGACCCCAGTCTGAGTGTTGGCTGCTCAGCCTCACAGACATCCTGGCGTCTATAGCTCCTTACAGCACAGGTTGGGACACAGGGTTACAGCTCCAGTTCTCTCTTTCTTGCCACGAATTCTCCCAGATTTTACGGTTCATTGGTGACAAGAGCCTCCGTGGCTGGCAGGAGATCCTGCTGGGCAACTACATTGCTGGGAGAGGTTTGAGTGATGCTGCTCTGCGCAACGAAATCTTCAGCCAGGTGGTTTCCCAGACCTGGAGGAACCCAGACACGGAGCACAGCCGGCGAGGCTGGGTCCTGATGGCAACTCTGCTGAGCTGCTTTGGCCCCTCACCAGCACTGGAGAAGCCGCTGCTGAAGTAAGAGGAGAAAAGGCTAAGCCAGGTTTACAGGGGTTAAGAGCATTGCTACATGCAGTTTCCTTCCCCTAGGTTTGTGTCAGACCATGGCATGGAGGGCTACAGCGCTGTTTGCCAGCGCAAGATGCTGACAGCAGCTCAGGGCACAGAGACAGAGCCTGCACCCTCTCGGGCTTACCCTCCCACCCAGCTGGAGTGGACAGCAAACCAGAGGAGAGGGAAGATGGTGCTGGATGTTCATACCTTCAATGGTAACTCAGTCTTCTGCCCTCCTGCTGTCTTCTAGCCTCTAAGGACTTTTCCAAAGCAGAAATCAGCATTTGGGAAATACCCTCAGCTAAGTAAAGTGGATCAGAACACTGATTGCTGGTACAACCATGGGGGAAATAAGCATCTGAATTTAGACCCAAAACTTGCAAAGTCTAGGCCTGGTGGGACCTGCTTCTCATGCTGAGGGATGAGATTGGTCCTGACTTTGGAGCCTGCTTAATAGAGGGTTGTTCAGGCTGTGCATCTCTATAGGGCTGTTATCTATTATAGCACAGCCCATGCAGCAGTATTTTGTACAGGGACTTTCTGCCCTTCTCCCTTCTCAAATATTACCTGAAGCTGCTTCTTGAGCAGCCAGCAGCTCTGTGAGTTGAACCCAGAACATCCCTACTCTGGGTCCCTGTGAGTGGAGTGATCCCCAAGCACACCAGGACACTGCAAGGGTTTTCACCTGTCAGGTTGGAAATGCCAACCTGTGCCATCAAACAGATGTTTTAGATGTGAATGTGTCTATGTGAAGTCTTCCATGAGTTTCCAGTCCTCCTGTGGCCCTGCTCCAGGGAAAACTTTCCAGCTGGGCTCTGCCTGTGTCCCGTGGAATGCGGGTGTTACTTTGGGTCCTGCCAGGGAGGCTGTGGGTACTGACTTTGCTCTCTGTGCCAGAGGAGAAATTCTCAGCTGAGGTGGAGTCCTGGATGACTGGGGAGCAGTATGCAGCCTGGATCCTGAGTGCAAGGTACTACCAGAGGACAGGAGAACATCTGGGGGTTCAGACTGGTTTGGTCTGCAGGCTGGGATTTATGTGATCACATGTAGAATACTCACTTCTTGCCCACTCCAGCTTGTGCTCCCTTCTTCACCCTTAACATAACCCTCAGCCATAAATAATGGGCTCCTGTAGGAACAGAGGAACCACCCGTGTGATCTGTGAGAGCAGCTTCAGAGAAAAAAAATAATACAAAGGACAAATCTTGAATGAATCTTGTTTTTTTTCTAACCCATGGCACTTAATAGTTGACTCACACCCTAAATCTACAGGACTTAAGCCAGGATAGACAAGGCAAGAAGAAACTGCATGTGATGTTTTCCTTCTTCTCCCTTTCCCCTGCCTGCCTGGACACCTTTCCTCTCCCAGGGGCTGTGAGAAGAAGGCTCGAGGGTGGTCTATCTCCATGTTCACTGGCAACACATGGCAGGACCTGCTGGGCTGTGACTTTGTGCTGGACCTAATTGGAGAGATGGAGGACACCAGCAACTTCAGCAGCTCCTCCCAGGCCCCCACTGAGTACCCCATCACTCCAGAAAGGGACAGGAGCATCCCCCAGGCCTCTGACCTGGACATGTGAGCCACCTATTTCTGCTACTCCACCGCTTGTAGCCCTGTCATCCATCTTTCAGCACTGTGGTCCTCATCTCATTTTCCTTTTCTCAGGATCCCTCCTGCTCCAGGTATCCAGGCCCCTGCCTTCCCCCCACCCAGCCTTCCTCCAGAACTTATTGGTCTCCATCCAGGTGAGTTTTAGCCCAGGACTGTGGCTGACACTGGGAAGGGCCAGGTGGGTCCCAGCCAGAGCATCAGGGCAGAGAGGGAGTCAGGGGATTCTTCTTGTTGTAGAGCTCCACTCTGAAACATGACTAGGGACTGGAGCAGGGGAATATTTCTTGCCTGCCTTGTCACCAGACTTCTCTCTGTCCCAGATCCAAGGTTTAGAGATGACCTGAGGACCCCTGTAGGCTTGGATCACTATGTGGATGATCTCTTCAGCCCTGTGCTGCATCAGGGCTCCAGAGTGCCTGTAAGTCCCCTGATGTTCCCTCCTGCCTTCTCTCTGCAGCTCTCCTGTCCCTGTGAGTCCTTCAAGCTTTTTCCTGCCTATTCCCTGCTCCTCTTCAGCTCAGACATACCTTTGAATGTCTTTCCCTCTGGGAAGTCTGTCCCTCTGAGCTCAGATAAGTGTTTTGGGTTTCTTTTGATGCAGGAGATGGAGAACAGGGAGATTCTCAGCAGACGCATGAAAGGAGGGGGGAAGATTGGACCCACACAGAGAGGAATCCTTCCTTCTGCAGGTCTGTAAGGGCATGGAACACCTGGGAACACCTGGCACCACATGACCTTCAGTGAGCACAAGTCAGGGAGCCCTTTGAATGCTAATTATTGCATGTTCAGCTGCTCCATGCAGACCACTGGGCTTTAGCACAGGCTGCACTCCTCACTCCCTCTGAGACAGATTCTTTGGGGAAGGTGTTAGATAAGGCAACTGCTTTTTTGTGCTTTTCATTTCTCTTTTGAGCTGGTCTTGGGGTCAAGGCAGCAAGTAGCTTGTTTCTGACCCAGGCCACCTTTTCCCTAGAAAAATACTTGTAAGTCATGTATTCACCTTCTATTCACCCCATGCTTTCACAGAGCAGCTGGTGCCTTTATCAAGGGTGGTTTTAATCTTTCTTATTACTTCCTTACAGAACTTCCCATCATCTGTAGATATTCCGCGGGTTAGTAAGTCTGAACCCTGAAAAGGTTCTGGTTTGTGTGTTTGGTTTCTTTTCCTCATTTCTGTGGAGCTAAGACTCTGGCATTTGCAGCAGGGTGGAGTCAAACTCCAATATATTCATGGCACTGACAAATCTGCATGGGTAGGAACACACCCAGCAGTCTCAGAGAGGTGGGGAATGTCCAGTTCAGTCACTCCTGAGACAAGGACTACTTCTGGCTATTGGAGAGGCTCTGGGGCATGACAAGCCCTATTACAGATCACTGGCCTGAGGCTTCTTAGATGAGTGAGGTACATGATGATCTTCCCATTGGCATCCCAGGGCCATTTTCACTGGTGAGGGCATCACGATTCAGTAGATTTGTGCTGTGTGCTGACTCCTCCCAGCTGAGTCTGACCCCCACACCTCTTGCTCTGCTGGCTTTGCACTCAGTGGGGTTTGTTTGTGACCCCATATGGGACTTGACTGCTGAGAGCAGAGGAATTCCTTTCTCCCCACAGCTCCTCCCCATGACACACAATGTCATCCAGGCCAGGGCTCATTGTTCATTCAGCCTTGCCACCCACTGCAAAGAGACCAATATGGATGTAATTCTGTAATCATACACAGGCAGGAATTTTTTATAAGTTTAATCATGAAGAATGGTGGTGTCCTAAGCTAGGCTGCGAAAACAGAGTCTGGATACTGCTCTTTAAAATCTGGCAGGCCACACATTTTTCTTAGGTTTCCTTTTTCCATCTGAGCTTTGCTGTGTCCTGCCATGGTTGGTGCATGTGGAGAGCACCAGAAGTGCTCTCTGGGATTGCTCAGGATATTCCCCTTTGGGATTCTCCAAAGCACTGTGCACTTGGTATTTTGCCTCTAGGCTTCTCTGGAATGACTCAAACACCAGTTTACCAGCCCATGCCCTCCATGGTGGGGATGCCAGCAGCCATGCCCATGATGCCAGGGGCTGCTGGGATTGCACCTATGCCAGGTAATAGCAGCATTTCTGTAACTGCAGAGGGGAGGGGGTGGAAGGGAGTCAGAGGAGCCTGTGCATTTCAATGTCAGGTCAAGGTCTCAGTGAACACTCCAGGCTGATGCTCAGGCTCTGTAGGGAATGTTGACCTGTAGGATTTTGAAGATGTGTGTGTTGTCTTCCATAGCCATGGTGATGCCCCAGCCCATGGTGCCAGCTGTAGATCCCAGCCAGTTGGCAGCACAGCAGCAAGCCTTTATCAACCAGCAAGCCATGCTCATGGTGAGTGCAAGGAACTGGGGAAGAGCCACACACTGGTGTTTGTGCCTTGGGGGGGAGCCCAGCTCTCCTCCCCTTTGTGCCTGCTCTGTGCCATTCCATGCTCATGTGCTGTGATGAAAGTGGGCATTATTTAAGACCACAAAACTGGGAACCCTGGTTTTGCCCCTTTATGTCCATGGGGATACTGAGGCAGCCTCAATGAGTGAGGAGCAGGGACAAGAGCATGCTGTAATTCCCATGGGGTTTTTAGCTGGGATTTGCTACACATGCAGGTCTGCAGTGTTCTGCTTTCTGTGCAAAGTCCTGTGAGTGCCTGGCAGCCTCAGGATGGCAGCTGAGCCTTTGGGGGGTGTTAGGAGCTCTGCATTCTTGGCCAGGTGGGAGAAGACTCCCTGGGCATGCCTTGCCCACACACTGGGAAATTTGCCGTGCACTATGTGGATGTTTTGGGGTTGATTAACAGTGAAAAAAACAAAAAAACAGGACAGCCTGTGCCTGATGGCTGGGTTTGTGTAGCCTAGAGCTCATGGACATTGCAATTCCTTCCCCAGGCCCAGCAGATGACCCTTCAAGCCATGAGCATTTCCCAGCAGCAGCAGCAGCAGCAGGAGCTGCAGAAGCGACAAAAGTCTCTTGAGAATGCAAAGCCAAGAGTCTCAAGCCCAGCACAAGCCTCAGCCCCAGCCACTCTCCCAAAACCCAAGAATTCTTCCAGCAGCCAGGCTGCTGCAACACCATCAAATTCTCCAGAGCCAGCAGCTAAGGCAAAAGAGCCGGTATGAGAAACAAACAGCTGTGGTGGATTTGGTTTGGATTTTGTGTTTGGTGTTTGCTCTGTGTTCATCCATGTGTGGCTGTGGTTTGGCAGAGAGGAGAGCAGAGATTTGTGCTTACTCATGATGCTGAGACCTTTCAGACTCCGCTTGCTGAGACTTTAAGGATCAAACCCTAGTGGCTTTTGCTCTGTGGAGGTTTGGCTGCAGGGTTGGCCAATTCATTTCTAGTTAAGATGAATTTTTCCACAGGAGAATTGATTACTCCGAGTTCTTCATCTTCCAGCAAGCTGTGTTAGATCTCTAACATAATGCCCCTTCTCTGTGCTTGGCTGAGGGTTCCTTGTGACCTACTGGGACACTCCTGGATGTGGAGAGGTTCTAGATCAGAACTTTTTTTGAGACAAAATCACCCCTGAGCTGAAGGGCACTGCAGAGGTGTACTGCTGGCTGGTGCCAACTAAACAAGTTGTGCACTGTCTGCAGGATTATGACTACATGGAAGAGGAGTTCTCCAGCAATGAGGATGATGACTATCCTCGGGAAACCTTCCAGCAGAAGAGAGAATACTTCCAAAAGATGGGTGAGCATCTGCTACTTTGGGAATTTCACCCATCATAACACCTGGTTCTGCAGCCTTCCTGGCATGTCCAGGTGTTCTTGTCTCCCTGTCTGGAATTCAGCTAATCCCTGCAGGAGCTGCTGGTGATGTGTGTACAGGAGTTTGGGGTTCTTGTTCTGCTAGCTACAATTCAGACTGTGAGCTGTTGTGGGGCTGGTTTTCTAGAAATCTCTGGGCTTGTGACTGCCACATTCTCCCTCATTCTAGAAAAAGAGGTTTTTGCTGACTGAGGCAAGAGTGGGAACTGTGCCATCAGTGCTAGGTTTTCGGTGTGGGTTTGACTAGCTCAAGTCCCCCTTTCTATGCAGGAGAGCAGCACATTCGAGTGAAGAAAGTCAGACCTAGCAAAACCTGGACTCCTCCAGCAAAACCCCAGCCAGAGGAGGAGGAGGAGGAGGAAGAAGAAGAAAGAGAGGATCTGGAGAAGAGGAAAAGAGAGGAGCTGGAGAAGAAAAAAGAAGTGAAGCCTGTCCCTAAACCAGAGTCAGGTAAGATGCTGTGCAGCAGAGACACAAGCAGGCTGACAATAAAGAACATTTCAGGTACATCAGGCCAGGATTTAGGCAGAGAAGCAAAGGATCTGGCTCTTCTAGAAGTCTGCATCTTGACAAGAGAGGAAAGAAAAATGTCAGGCCATTGCCAGTCAGCATCAGAGGGAAAGAAAGGGAAGGTCAAATGAGATAAAGGGATTTCTCCTGTGTCTTTGCTGGTCTGTTGATTAAAGCTGTCATCCCAATAGCTCCTGCTTCCCCTCTGCCACCTCCTGAGCCAAAGCCAAAAAAAGAGACACCAAAACCAAAGAAGCAGCCAACTGTAGTGAAGCCTTCAGGCCCTGAGTCACGTCCTGCACCCAGCCGTGAGATTGGGAACATCATCAAAATGTACCAGAGCAGACCAGCCCCCGAGCCCCTGCCCATCGAGCCTGCCAGGTGAGAGTGTGGGATCCCCCCTCTGGGCAGGAGGGAGATGGGGGTTCTCTGTCTCAGCTCTGCCACGTGGCTCCATTGTGCCCAAACCCCATAATGCTTTTCCCTGTTCCCTTGCAGGCGAGTATCCAAACCATTTATAAAGAAGAACGACCCCAAAAATGAGGCTCTGGCCAAGCTGGGAATGATGAAACCCTCACCTCAGCCATCAGTGAGTTTTTTGCTCTCTGGTTACTTCAGGAGCCTGTCCATGCCATTTCCAGCAGGCTGGGATCTCCCTGGTGCTGCAGTAGCAGCCAGGTGATTCCTGCTCCTGTTGGGAGCTCACACCATGGTGCTGTCCACCCTGGACTGGGTTCCAGTCTGTAAAGTCATCTGAGATCCTGAAGAAAAGGCTCTGGAGCACAAGTCCTATTGTGAGATGCTTAAGGCTGGTCTGGAAGCAAGCAACTCATGTTTTCCATGTTTGGCACCAAGGCTTTGGCTTGTTAACATCCTTTTTCCTTTTCCAAAATGGAGGCTTTGATCTCAAATACTTGGTCCTCTCAGTTTGGTTGATCATCTCTTTGCAGATTTTGTGTTGATCTAAAGGCAGTGGTGGGCTGTTCACACAGACCTTGCTCCAGGGGAGGGCTGCTGCCCTACGATGATTTAGAACAGCAGTGTCAGGACAGAGCCCAGGAATGCAGGGAAAGACTGGCTCAAATGTTTTTGCCATCTTGCAGCCATCTCCTGTGCCACAGGAGAAGAAAACACCTCCACCTGTCAAGCCCAAGCCAAGCCCAGCTTCCAGCTCTATCAAGGAAAAGCAGTTGCCTCTCCTGTCCATCTTCAAACCAGAGGGTGCCCCACCAGCTCCCCAGGTCCCTTGTGCTCCCCCTCATCCCCCACCAGCACCTGAGGACCAAGGCAGGCAGGAATCCACAGGGAAAGGTGAGTATTGATTTCACCTATGTGGGGTTTGGTAGCAGGGCAGGGAGGGGATGGGGCTGGAATCAATCAGCCCAGGAGAGTCATGGCACAGGTCCTGGCACAGCCAGTGGGCAGGGACTAAGTGAGCTGTGTGAGACCAGGGAGATGGTGCAATCTGACCTGTGAGCAATCAGAGAGATGACACAGCTCCAGCCTGGCCCAGCAACCAGCATGGCACTTCCCAGTTCTTAACTCTTCAGCTGAAAAATGCAGCTTAAAATAGAAAGATCCTTTGGGCTACAGCTTTATCAAAGTCCGGCCCACAACACTTTTATTGTTTACCTGCAGCATAATTATCAAAGTGGCAATTAGTGGGTGGACTTCAGACCAGGGAGGGATGGGAAGCCAGGTCTTTCACCTTACAAACCTCTGGAGGGATCTTAGAGACAGGCTGCAGAATGAGGGAATGTTTCTCAGAGGGAGGCTGAGCCTGGGAGACCTTGGACACATAAAGAGTGTTTGGATGCTGCCCACTTTAAAAAAGTAGAGCTAATGCTTGTCAGCAGTAGTTTGCAAGTGTTATTCTGTCTTAGTTTTTCCTCTGAATTTCAGTGTGAGTCTGAATTAATTTTATACATTGGATACCTGTACCAATGTATTTTAAATTCTCATCAGCATCACATTTCGTGACCTGCAAGGAGCAGTCAGCCAAACACATGACTGAAGGACTCCATCCTTGCAGCAACTTCCCTGGTCAAAAAGAATTTCCCTGTTAACACCTCCTCTCTTAAAAATGATTCTTTAGGAAGTCCTGTGAAAGTAAATCAAAGTAACTGGATTAACCTGAAAAATTATTCCATGCTTTGGAATAGAGATATAGAAACAGCTGAAGTATGGGAATTACTACATTATTTATCTATGAACTCTGAAGTTTTGAAAGTTTGAAGTGCTTAAATGAAGACATTCCTACCTCATGAAGCAACAACTTTGAACAGTTGGCTTCAGACAGAGCCCATCTTTAACACATCTGCAGAGAGACAATCCAGTCCTAGTTTTGGGTGCCCTGTACCAGAACCTTCCAGCCTCCGAGCTCTGGGAAGAATTTTTATGTCCCTTTGAAACTTTCAGCAGCCTGTTTATAATGACATAAAATGGAACCTGTGTCTTCAACCTCAAGCACCAGGGGAGTATTTTGCATGTTAGGCTGAGTGCTCCCCATGCCTGGAGTGTTTCTGTTCTTAGCAATGAACTTACAGGAAATGTAAATGGTACCAGAAATTCTGGGCATGACTGGCTTTTGTGCTCACATGAGCTGGTCACTGACCTTTAGGAGATTCTCTGACAGGGATATTCCATCAGGAACTGTCCCCTTTCTCCCAGCAGGTCTTTGGTGCATGGAAAGGACCTTGTAACCCTCACAGCCCATCTTCACTGCTTTTTCTCCCCACACAGACTCTGCTGTGACAGTGGCAGGTGATGATGAGATCAAGACCCAGCTGTACAAGCTCACCACCAGTGTCAGCTTTTCCTATCTCGACCCTGCCTGGAAAATTTTTCTGCGCAAAGAGGTTCAGTTCCTTAGCTGAGGATTGGCTGTGGGGGGGAGCTTGTCCCATTTTTGGTTCAAATGGGGATTTTTGGTCATGGGCACTCAATGTAAGATAAGAGCACAAAGATAATTCTGGGGTCACGGACACAGGAGCTGGAGACAGGGGATCATGTCATGGGGAATCCTGCTCTGCCTTACTGACACTTGTGTCTCAGTTTCTCTACCTCTCCTTTCCTTCCTCTGTAGACCACTGAGAAATCTAAAACTGAATTTGTTGTTGCCCGGTGCTTTTCTGTTAAAATAGTACAAATGTGTTTAAAACAAATTACTGGAGAGTGAGCTAAACTCACCAGGATTTATCCCTTGGTCTGACTGCTCAGGTTTTGGTCCTTCACTCCTGGTCCTTCTGTTCACATTTACAATGTCTTCTCTCTGCCTATCTCTGGAGATGAACTCACTCCTCCCTGGCAGCAGGGCATATGGATTGCAAAACATCCCTGGAGAGCTCTTTCTGCAGTATCTGTAACACCACTATTGCCCTCCTCTTGCAGGTGTTTTATCCCAAAGAAAATTTCAGCCACCCTTATTGTCTGAACTTGCTGTGTGAACAGGTAAGCACTGGAGTGTGGCTCAAGGCCAGTTACCTCTCTGGAGACAAAACACTCCATAATTACCTTGCGCCAATCATCTTCACTTCTCCATCCTGAGCAGGTCTCTTCTCCAGATCCATCCAGTCCAGTCCCTGTTCACTGCTCTCTGAGACTCAGTTTAACAACCCCATATGCTCCAACACAGCCAGGTGTGGCCTTTGCAATGGAATCCTCTCTGTTCTCTTCCCCTGCAGATCATCCGTGACACCTTCTCTGAGTCCAGCTTTCGGATCTCCAGGGAGGAGAGGCGCAAGATGAAAGACCTGCTGAGTAATTAACAGCCCCATCACCCCTTCCCCTCTGTGCCCATCCCAGCATCTGGTCTGGAATGAGAAACTGGCCTCCAAGCCTTTCAGTCAGCACTTAGGGCAGAGGAGAGATGTTTGTCACTGCTGCAGGAAAGCATATTTGTAGAGTGCAGTGTAGGAATGTTTGTTTATTCCAAATGGCCCTGAAACTTCTGTGAGTCAGAAAAACTTAGTTATGAAATGTTTATTGTGGAGAGAGGAAACTGAAGCCCAAGGATAGGATTTTGCTTTGTTTCAAATTCCAACTGTCATCTCTGACATGATCTTCATGGAGAAAGGGATGGAAACCAGTAATAGACTGGTATGTGCAAACATCCTTTCCCCTCTGCATGTGGTTTGTTGTGCTGTGAACACAGAGGGATTGCTGGGAATGAACCCCTGGGAAGAGGGAGACTTGGCCACCTTTGTCTTTCTGAGCAAGTAACTGTTTTGTAACCTTGCTAGTGGAGTTCCGAGTTGGCAACAATGTCCAGTCCATTCAGGAGGAGGGGATAAAGAAGAGGATTGTCGTGGCTGCTCGGGACAACTGGGCCAACTATTTCTCCCGTCTTTTCCCTGTTCATGTGAGTCTTAATTCTCTCACCAGACCCTGGGCTTGTTTCAGCTGTGGCTCCAGTTCACTCTTTCTGTCACACTGCCGTGATTCTGTACTTTCCATGCATTTCAGGGTTTCACACCTCTTTTGTGGCATCTCCTTCCTCTGGTGCCACCACCTGTGCAGATGGGATGGAGGCTTTGATTCTCTGTGCTGCACTTCCCTTACAGGGTGAAAAGGGAAGTGATGTGCAGATCCTGGGTGTTTCTCACCGGGGCATGAGGCTGCTGAAGGTGGAGAAAGCAGCTGGATACCATCCTGAGCACCTTAAAATCCTGCGCAGCTACTGGTGAGCAGAAGGGCCTTGGCTGCTGCAGGAGGACAGTTTGTGTCTAGCGGTGTGTTGGTGGCAAACTGAATAGGAGAGCTGAAAATTCCCAGTTGTGCTGTGCTCTCTAGGATTATCCTAGGCTGGCTGTGACTCACTGACCCTCCTTTCAATGAGTCTGGCTTCTCCTTTTCCTTCCCACCTCGACCTTTGCTTACAACAAGTGAGCGCTGGGGGTGAGTCAGCTCTGTGTGTGTCATCACAGGGAGCTCCTCAGGGTGAAAGCCATGAGCAGCTAGTGGAAGGTCAACATGGAGAATGTTGAGGCATGTCCTTGGAACGGGCTTCCCAGTCCTTGGAATGGGCTCCCATCCCACATTCTGCATCCCAAGCTCTGGCAGAAGGAGCCTGAGCATGCTGGCTTGTGTTTCCAGCTTTGCAGATGTGCTGTCAGTGGAGATGAAAGGCAGCAATTTCCTGGAGTTCTCCCTGAAGACAGAGCAGCTCATCCTGCAGTCTCCAAAGGCTCCGTGCATCAAGGCCATGGTGGAACTCTTCATGCAGGAGCTGAGGCAGGTGAGGCAGCAGCTGGAGTGCAGTAGGGAATGAAGGTGGTTTCCCAGATGAACCTGAGAGTGCCCAGGGGATGACATGATCCCACCCCTTCACATCCTTGGGATGAGATCTGACCTGCCCACGGCCTTTTCCCCAGGACACCAACTATGTGGTGGCTCTGCGCAGCTACATTGTGGATGACAAGAGCCTGCTCAGCTTCAAGAAGGGAGACCTCATCGAGCTGCTGCCCATGCAGGGCGTGGAGCCAGGTGAGGGCGTGTACCGGGATTGGCAGGACCAGGATCAAGGGCCTGCTGGATCCATGGTCCCCAGAACCAGAGGAATACAGTGCAGGCTGGCATCATCAGCCTGCAGCTCTGCCCAACAAGCCTTGTCCCAGTTGCCTCAGTTATGGGAATATATGTTATATGTTTCATTAGGATGCAGGAAATCCTGGTGAGCCTGATGCTGTCCTTTGCCAGCAGAGAGCTTCAGTTCTCATTCCTCTGAGCAGCTGCCCTGGTTCCTGACTCTGTTTCTTTTCCAGGGTGGCAGTTTGGCTCCACTGGCGGTCGCTGTGGTCTCTTCCCCACCAGCCTGGTGCAGCTGGCTCCTGCCCCTGACTACCTCAGCACCAGCATGGACAGACGGGGAGAGCAGCAGAAGAGCATGAGGGCGTCCCCAGAGAGCAAGAACACCAGCAGGGAGGTGAGCAGTCCTGGGGAGGAGCACCCCGGGGACATGGCTGGGATCTGTGGGAGCTGCCAGGGTGGGTCCATGGCTCTGGTAGTGTCTGACCTCTGAGGGCAGAGGGGAGATGGTGAGTGCCTAGTCTTTGCAGATGAGACACTCAAATCCATCACAGTGTTGGAGGGGAGGCACCACGTACAGAATACACACTGCAGTTCCTCAGCTGATGTTTTAGGGTGGGTTTGGTGGTGTTCCTGCAGAGTTCTGTCCTCAGTCTGACACCAGGAGCCACCAGCACCACGTTAGTCCCTGCTGGTGACCATTACACAATGATTGACTTTGCCAGCGCCTACTTCCGAGAGGCTCCGTCCATGTGAGTAGGCTGTGCTCCTTCCCAAACAGGACCTGGACAGCCTGACCCACACCAGGCCGTTTCTGGGGCTATTTCTTGGACTGCATGTTCCCTCTCCTCTGTCTAGGCAGGGCCTGAAGGGGACCTCTGCTGAGAAGAAGAGTGTCACTGACCTGGTGCGGCACACCAAGGTGAGCTCAGCCTCTCCCCCTGGCCACAGCCAGAACCCCAGCTCCAGCACTGCCTCTGGCTTTGTCCCCACATGACCAAAGAACAGATCCTTGGCTGCAGTCTCTGGACAAGTGTAGGTGTCCCCTGCTCTTTGGTGCTGCCTGTGGGACCCTGGGAGCTCAAGTGTCTGGTGCAGCCTGCAGAGCACGGCTCTGTATGATCCACAGCTCTGGTTTATCCCTGTGCTCTGGCCCTGTAGGTCCCAATCCAGGCGTCTTTGCTCCGCTTCTCTGACAGTGAGCTGAACGAGCTGGCTACAAAGAACTTCCAGAGTAAGGCTCTCCCTGGGACACAGCACTGCAGAGGGGAGGAGTGGGAGTGGTGTGGTCAGGGTGGGCACACACAGACACTGTGGGGCTCTGTGGATGTGGAACCTGCAGTTCATAACCCCCTGTGTGCATGCTGAAAGCTTCCAGCAAATGGACTTTGCCTTGAGTGCAAAGTGTCCCAGAACACTCTGCCTGGGCTTTGGGCTGACTCCATATGTCCAGTGCAAGCCTTGTAACAGCAGAGAAGCTTTCAGGACATTTCCTTTCCCACTGCCAGCACCATGGCAGAACCACCCCTGCTCAGACTAAAGGCCAGGCTTTGCCTTGCAGCGCTGATGCGGTTCATGGGAGATCAGCAAAAACACAAGCACCAGACTGAGGTCCAATGCATCTATGAAATCCTTCAGGTTTGTGGGCTTCCCCTGGGAAAAGTGCAGAAGCACCAATGGGAATGGAGGGTCAAGACTTTGCTGGGAATGGGAAGAGCAGGGACAGCCAGGATGGCACCTCCTACTTGAAGAAGGGAGCTGAAACAGACTGTGGGGAGGGCTTGCATGTAAATGGTTTCCCTGGATATCACAGTCTGGATGAGAGCACAGCCTGCCTCTTCTCTTTCCCCCTTTGAGCCTAAATAGCATTAGAGACCAGAGGCTGCAAAGCCCAAGCTGTCAGAGCTCTGAAGCTGGGAGAGGGAGAGCACAGAGATGACCTGGGGGTATCTCTAATGTTCTCATCCCCTATTTGATGTTGTTTTCTCTTATCTGGGTGCAGCTGTGCAAGGAGAAGGAGGATTTGCATGATGAGATCTACTGCCAGGTCTTCAAACAGGTCACCCACAACCCTCAGCAGTGAGTACCAGCACTGCCAGCTCCTGTGTGTGCACAGCTGGAGAGGAACCATCTGCTGCAGGGACACCAGGGCCAGGGGAGATGGTGTCCCCTCGTGATGGGTTGTCCCCAGCTGCTCCTGTGCTGAAGCTCCTGCTGAGCACTCGGGAAATTTTGCCAGTCACTGGATCTGGCATTTTCACTTTAGTGGATATTTTTTTCCTTATATTTCTGGTTGCTGCTGATCTATCTGGGCACCAGTAAACATTCCTGGTGGCTCCTGATTGTGGTGCTGCCCAGAGTGCTGCCCTGATTTCCTCCTGCCAGCCTTGGGGAATTGATAAACACCAGTCAAGGACTGGCTTGGTCCCACTCTGCCCCGTGAGGTGGCAACAGTGGTATCAGAGTTGTTCCCTTTCCTTGCTTGCTGTTGAAATAACCGAATCAATCTCTTGCTGAGCACAGAAACCTCTGACCAAGGGCTGATACCTCCTTTTCTGCCACCTGCCAGAGGTGCTCAGAAGGGCACAAACTCACTTTGAGCTGCTCAGAGTAGGAATTGTCTTGTCCCAAGGTGCCCACAGTCCTTTCTGATCCACAGGGAGAGTGAGATGCGGGGCTGGCTGCTCCTAAACCTGCTCACTGGGTACTTCCTACCTTCCAAAACCCTGTTGCCCTATGCCACCAAGTTCCTGCAGCTGGCCAGCAGTGATCCATCCAGCACCCACCATGGTGAGACTATTTGTGTCCTGTAAAGCAAATATTCCACATCTAATCCCCCCATCCTGTCATTCCTCTTTCCTGGACACTGTCATGGTTTGGATGTGTCCGGGAAGGCTGGGAGGTGAGGTCAAGTCTCTTTGTTCCCCTAGCAGGTTAAATTCAACCCAGCCAGGATGACCCAACACCACAGGACACAATGTTCAGTTCTCTGTTTGGCTTAGCACATGGAGCTTTTTCTTTTTCCTGCAGATATAGCCAAGATCTGCCAGAGCAACCTGCGTAAAAACTTCCTGTACGGGGGCCGTCGGCACCTCCCCTTCACTGTGGAGATGGAGGCACTGCTGGTGTGGAGGGGCAGGAAAAGGGGGGAGATGGTGGGAAGGGGGAGAGGGAAGAGGCTTTGTTGGAGGTGCCACATGCAGTATGACAGGAGCAGCTGGTGGAGGAGCAGCAGCAGGAGCAGCAGCAGAGGAAGGGGAGCAGCAGCAGAGGAAGGGGAGCGTGTGGATGGATGGAGGGATGGATGGATGGAGCTTGGGAAATGCAGTGCCATGGGGGAGAGGCAGGTGCTGTGAACCAGCAGTGGAAGGCAGGGATGAGGAAGGAGAGGGAGAAACACACGTGGGGTTGATGGGACCTGCCTGAACATTGTCCTTTGCAGAAGGGACACGGTGCTCGGCGGCTGGTGGTGCTGATGCCTGGAGGCATGGAGTATGTCACCAGGATCAGGACATTCACTGTGAGTTTCCAGCTGTGAATTCCTTCATTGGTCTGCACTCTGAGCCACACCACAGAAATCCCTTATCTGTCAAGGAATGATGTGTCTACCTGCTCTTGGGCTTGCCTGCTCATGGTATTCATTTCCTTCTTTCCTTGCTTCAGGTGGCCAAGGAGCTCTTGCAGGAGATTTGTGAGCAGATGGGAATAGGTGAACAGCAAGAGATACAGGACTTTATTCTCTTTGCTGTGAGGAGTGATGACAAAAATCTTGGTAAGTAGAGACCAGCATGGAGCTTCTCTCTTCCAGCAGCCTTTGCAACAGGGAGCATCAGAGCTCCTGCTTGGAATAGTTCCTTCACCCTTGCTGGCTCCTGGGAGGGTCCTCTTAAGCAGTTTCCCTCTGTATTATGGTTAAGGACTCATCCTTCTCAGGGGCTGCATTGCTTGTTCCAGAAAGAGGTGTGTGTTTCTGTGTCTCTGGAATGGCTGATGGTTGGAGTCCAGGGCAGGGTAGAACTGAGGTGTGCAGCAAGACTCCTGTCCCAGCCTCTCCACCATGATCCCCTCTCTGTGTCATGTAGGTAAAATGGTGAGGCCAATAAAACTGGAGGAGTATCTCCATGATTACCTGCTGGAGGACAAGCTGGTCTCTGTGACCTTACGCAGGCTCACCTGGGGGACACCTCTGCACTTTGACAACCAAGTTTACACAGATGTCCATTACGGGCAGGTAAGCAAGTGCAGGACCCTCCCTAGCAGGTCCCAGCCAACAGGAAGGTCCTCAGGGGGTTGGAAAAGCAGAAGGGCTTTGGGTGATAGGCTTTGTGTGCTGTTTCTGGGAGTGACTAAACACTGAAGCTATGGATGGCAAGAAGGCTCTGTGCCTGTGGCCTCAGCCTGAAGCAGTGCTATTCTATGAATTGTGCAGCTCCCCAGGCTCTTCCTGAGAGCCTTTGTTTTGCATTATCAGCAAGGCAGGATGTGGGTCTGTGCAGCCTGGCACTGCCCAGACTTGCCTGTACCCTCTGGAAGGTTTAACAAAGGTCTCTTTGGTGTGCTGTCCCTCAGGTGCTGTGGGATTACCTGAATGGGAGGATCCTGCTGAATCAGAGTAAAGAAATGGAGACGGAGGTGGGCCTTTTGGCAGTGTTCCAGCACTGGGCCAAAGGGGACCAGCAGAACTCTGCTCCCTCCAGGTATGTCTGTGGTAGAAGGGATCTCCCTGTGATGGCCATAGGCACCACAGGAGATAGGAACAGGTACCTGGAGGTTCTCTCCGAATAATTAAGAAATGTCCAGTTCTGGAGAACAGAGAGGGTCGTGAGGGTGCCATGGTCATTTCATTTGATTGCCATGGATTTGTAACACCAAGAAGGAAGGGTATGAGCTCATGGTTTGGGTGAATCCTCCTTTGTTCTCTCTCACAAGTGCCAGAGGTTTCAACCCTGGACATCTGAAAACTGTAGTGAGATCCCCAATGGGAACAAAACTGTCCCTGGATACTAGAAACCTTCAGCCCTGCAGTTCCAAGCTGTACTTTGCCACTCCTTCTTTTCCTTATGCACTTTGGAGTTTAGGTAATGCCTCTATCAGATTCCCTTAAAGCACCAGCAGCAGGGTAATGGCATAACCCTCCTGGTCACTGAGGAGCTCTTGCTGTCTGCAGAAAGGAGGGATTTCTTTCCATGGTCAGTGGTGCACAGCTGAATTCTCTGTGGACAAGGGTGGTCTCACTGTCTCTGATGGCTCCTTCCACCTTACCCAATGCAGGCATCACCTGCTGTGCTATTCCTCTCCCCCTTCACCCTTGTTCCCAGATATATAATGGAAAATTGTTACCCCATCCCCTCCTTCCTAAATCCCCTGGCTGTTGTTTGATTTTTAGCTGGGCAGGGGGTAAAATGGAATCTGATTTTTGGCACAGGGAAGAGCTGAAGGAATACACTCCAAAGACCCTGCAGGCCTCCATCAGCCCCAAGGCTCTGCACAACAACGTGGCCACACTGCTGAGAACAAGGCAGCCTCTCCAGCCACTGGATGCAAAAATCCAGTTCATAGGTGAGGAGGCATCCAGATCTGCTTCAGTTTCTATGCTGTTTCAATTTCTGGAAGCTGCTCTGAACGCATTTTTGGGACAATTCAAGAGCTTGTTGATGATTCTTGGAGCCTGGAATGGGCCATGAGAATGGAATTATTCCCTGACAGCTCCTCACTGTGGATTAGATCTTGTACTCAAGAATGGTGATCATGGTAGAAGTTTCATCTCCTGTAGGAGTCTGCAATGGATTTTCAGAGCTTTGTATAAGCTGTGTTTTAATTGATATTCTGACTGCATGTCTGTTTTCAGGTCAGGAAAGGACAGGACATACACTCAGGCTGCTGAGAATTGAGTCTCAGAGGCCAGGGAGGGAGGCAGAAGTTGTCAATATTACTTTTTATTGTAGAAAATCTTGGGAACACTGGCAGCTTTGACCACCCCAGGCTGGTGCAGTAAATTGCTGGCTGAAAGCTGCTGCCCTCAGGCCACTTTTTGCTCTCTTTTTAGAGCATGTGATGAAATTGCCTTTCTTTGGCTACACCATCTTCCTCGTGGAGAGAATCAGTGATGAGATGGTCCCTGTGCCCTGTTTCTTTGGTGTGAACAAGGAGGAGATCATTATGGTGGATGGCACCAGCCAGGTATGCCAGACAATTCCCCCTGATGTCTGTCAGATACTAACTGTGACTTTAGAAGAATTGTGCAGGAAGAGGCTGGACTTATCACAGCCACTCTGACAACAGCCCTGGCCCAAAGAAAGACAGTGTAGAACAGGCATTACTGCCATGGGCTCTTTTCTAAGTCCAGTGTTCATGCTGACAATCCACAGTAAAACTAAACGTAGAGCACATTCCTGTTTGTCCCAATCCTGTGGGAGATCCAGGGCAGTGCTGGGCAGCCAGAGCCTGCTCTGTATCCTGCACACACCACCCTTCCACACAACCACAGACCTTTCCTGAGCTTTCACCAGCTCTTGAGGTGAGAATCAGATGGTTTCACTTGCAGGGACTGCTCTTGAGAGTGGCTCTTCCCTTTGGCAGGTGGTGTCCCGGGCCATTCCCCTGCAGGAGCTGCAGAAGATGCGCACCCTGAGGCCGGTCTCTGATGGGGGCCTCCCTGGCCTGGAGCTCCTCTATGGCTCCCCTGACAGCCCCAGGGCCATGTGGGTGGAACTGTCACAGGTGAGATCTGCCTGGACCTGCAGCTTCTTCCTGGCACCTCTCAAATTGCCCTCTCTTGCCCAGCTGAGCCTCTGCTAAGGCATGGTGCTACTGCTCCTCTCCCCTGTCCCAAAGGAGGAGGGGGACACTGCATTTCCAGGCTCCAAAGTGCAGCTTGGTCCCAGCACATGGCTGATATTTAATAATGGGAAGTGATTTATGGGGATATTTAATTAGGGGAAGCAGGTCTTTCTGGGCCAAAGAGTGATTGATCCTGGTTTGTGTTCTGACAGGCCAAAGAACTGTACCACACGATTGTTGTCATCCTGGATAAAACAGAGCTGCACTCCTAGAGCCTAAACGGAGGAGACTGGCCTAGGAAAACAGCACTGCTTCCCTTTCTCTGAACTTGATCAGTGCTCCCTGACCTGTCTTTGGGAGACAACTCTTCCAGAAGACACCCATGGCCTCAGCCAGCTGCTTTCTAAGAATGCCACCACAGTGTTTGTTGATGGAGTGACCATAACCCTCGTGACCTGCCCTTCAGTCCCCAAGCACTTCCTTGAAACAATCCACCCTGTGGCTAAACAAACCCCAAGGGCCTCTCCACACCACAGCCCGTTCCAACAAAAAGCAGCTGACCCAAAGCAAGCACTTGCCTTCAAGCTTTGCACTGTGCAATACCTCCTTTCTGTTTTGAATTAATTATTATGAGCAAAGCCTGGTGCTTGCTAGAGATTTTTGTATCCTGATGCCCAGCTGAGGCTGTGCAATGCCTGCATGGGCTACTGGTGTTTTCCAGGAGCCTGATTTTTTTCTGAATTGATATGCAGAGGTCCTGTAGCAGGACTTATGAAGCAGGAGTTTGTAGAAAGCATCCTAATAGAAAAGCAGATCAGTGTTAATCATGCAATTAACACATATGCTGGGGCACAGATTGAGCTGCAATGGTAAGGAAGTTTATTGTTAATTAATTTCTCACTGACATAATTATATGCATATGCTACCCTCTGCTACAAAGAAGTCAGTCATGGCTGTGCAGCTGTCAGGCTTCAATGATGGCTCCATGCCCCTGGAGGAAGCATCTTCAAACAGAACTTGTATTATACTGAAGTGTTCTGGGTTGTACAAAAATATTTATATTTATTGACACAGCTTTCCTAATGACCTGAGGAGTAACTGCCCTTTGGCAAATTGCAATAAAACAATCACAGACGTTTTGAAAGTATGATATGATAGATCTTACATCTAACCTGGGAAAACTTGACTGCAGGTAATGGGCAAAGCTTGTGGAAAATGTTGTCACTGTTGGCAAGGAAGGGGGATAGATCTGAGGGTGCTCAGTGCAAGCCCTAATGTACAATTAGACTTTTGTTGGTGAGCTGATGCCAGTGGGAACTACAGCATCTTCCCTGGCAAGGGCTTCCCTTTGAGTGCTGCTTAACATACCTCTGACCCGTCTGTGTGACTGAGTGGCAAGAAAAAGCTTCCAGGAACAATCCACAGCAGTTGTAATATTGCTTTATTGTCAGTTCTGCATATACCCTTCAGAACATTTTAAAAAATACAACTGTGGAATATAGTGATCCAAACCCCTGGGCAGCCTCTGAGGCTGTACATTCCTCTGGCAGCACTAGAGCCTGAGGCCACCAGCCCCTGTAGGTATGGAACAGAGGCAGAACCCAAGAGAAATCCAACAGGAAGGCTTATGCCAGGGATTGAGGTTCAGGTTCCATATAAACACAGCAGCAGAGGTACCACAATGTCAATTTGAGGGTCACAGCAGAACCTTGCCCAGCTGTAACAGCAGCACTGCTCCCTGTACTGCAGACTTTTGGTAAGGCACAGGGAGCAAATATGGCTTTAGGGATTACAAGCAAAGGCTGGAAGTGTTGCAGAGGTTAATAGTGAGAGAGTACCACTACTTAAATTAATGGGCAAACAGAACTGGACAAAGTTAAAGAAGTTCACATTAAAAGAAAAAGAATCCAAGATTTTTGTCCTTTAGAAAGGAAGCACTGCCTCCATGGTAATTACAAAGTTACCCTGCCCTGCCCCTCAAATGAAAATATTCCATCCAGGAACTCAAACACTGAGTTTGTTACTAGCAGCCCTGAGCAAAGCATGAGAACCTGTAGCATATTGGTGACACTGAAATAAGAGTAGGAGAGGGGAGCAAGGGGAGGAGCCATTTAGAAAGCAAGGTGCCATCCCAAAGCAGAGTCCCAGCTGGAATGTCTGAGCCCTGCCCAGACTGCTGCAGGTAGTAGAGGTTGGACACAGTGCAGAACATCCAAGGCAGCAGGGCCTAACAAACACAGCAGGTACAACTTCACACCTCTTGGTCCTTGAGGTTTCAGCACCCCATTTAGTGGGGAAACACCATGAGTTCACAAAAACTGGTTCCCTGGGAATGTGTGTCACTAAGGACAGAAATGAGCAAAAATGCAGTGGGGAAAAGAAAAATAAATCTCATTTCTGTAGTCTCATAAAATCTGCCATGGCTGAGTTCTTCCACATCCCCTGGTGGTGCTGCTGCAGGAAGGGAGAGCCAACAAGCAGCAGGGATCAGCTCTCCCAGCTTTGCAGCTCCTCCCAGTCTGCCTCACTCTCACACCTGAGCCTTGTTTTGAAAAATTCCTTGATGAGTCTCTGTGCTTCCTCCTTCACTGCAAGAGAGGAAACACCACCTTTTTGAGTTGATACTTAAGATATCTGCCCCCTCTGAAGCCATGAACCCATCTGGCATTGAAATAACTCCAGACACACCTGTTTTGCGGGAAGAGCTCTGCTCCTGGGTCAGTAAGTGAGACAGGTGCCTGGCAAAGCCCTTGAAGAGATCCTGCAGCATTGGGGAAGACAAAGAGCAGAAAGCAAACACCAGTCACCTCACCAGTCTGTTTTCATGTCTGTCTTGCCCTTAGCACAGACTGGCTGTAGCACAAACCCCTCCGAGACTGAACACGCACAGCTGGCCCTGCAGTGCTGGAGAAACCCAGGCACACACATCCTGCCTTGCAGGGCACAGCAAGGAAACTACACCAGCACTGAACCTAAGCTGTTCTACTCTACAGGTGGGAGTTAAAAACATGCCAGGGTTTAATGTGAAAATATGAACAATCACAAGGAAGCGTGGAACCAACACACACCAACCCTTTTGTGGGAGAGGGGAGTTGCTGCACCTGAAGTCACTAAAACTGCACATACCAAAACACAACTTGGAAATAAAAGGTGGGATCCAGATCATCTCCCCCTTCCCAGAGCCTCAGATCCCTAGAGAGATGAATTCTCCTGCTAAAGAGGGCCTTGAGCTATACCCTACCTTGGAAGCAAATTTGCCCCCCTTGTAGAATGGTGTCAAATACTTGACAACGATGTCTGCAGTCTCTTTGAGGGACATGCCTTTGGTCACTGGCTGAATGGTCTTGCTGCTTCCTTCTTTATCACACTGTACTAAGTTTGAGTCAAATGTCACCTTCTTCTTTGTTGAACCAACACCTTTGCTCTCTGGCTGGGTCAGAATTGAAGATTTTGCTGCTGTTCGGAGCCGCTTTTTTGCAGGACTTTCCATATCCTGGAGAGGGGACAGAAGAAAACCAAACCTTACCAATTCCTGTGGCAGCATTGCCCTTCCAAGCAGCCACCATCTTCCCAGAAAATGAATCTTTACAGCATCCTGCAGCCTCTTCCTCCAGTGAATACCAAGTAGGATTCTCTGTAACTCCTTTTGATCTGCTGTGCAGACACTATTTCCCACACGAAGGGACTTTGAAAAACAACCCTTTAAAGAATACCACATTTAGAACTACCCTGTGCTCCTATTGGGCCAGTTAATTGCTAGAGCCTGTCCTACAGAGGAAAACTGATTGGAAAAGATTTCTCAGGATGCCTGCTGAGAATACATCCCTCAGGAAGAATGAGCCACATCAGGAGAGCCACACTCCTGCTCAGTTTGAAAGAGAAAGGAAACTGCAGTGTTGCAGAGACAGCTGCCAGGCAGTCTCAGCTGCCAAATGCAGAAGCACAGACTGAATGGCAAAGCAGGCTGTGAGCAGGAGTAACTCCCTAATGGTCCCATGTGTCTCTAGCCTGTGGTTGTGCCCTTGCCTTGAGAAAGCAGCTCCCTAATTTTAGTTAGTGACAGATCTCAGGGGGTGGAGACACTCATTCCAGGCAAGTCACCAGCAAGGGCACAGTCACGAGTTGCACAGAGGAGGGAACAAAGCAGTGGAGGGGGAGCTCTCCACTGCAGCCCAAGGTGCTGGCACAGCAGTGAGGGCAGCAGGGAAACACCAGGAATGCAAGAAAACTGGGATTCTCCTTTCTGCTGCAACTGCAGCTGGGCCCTCCCCAGATAAATGACACTCTGAGAAAGAAATTTGGCACCAGATAAGCAGAATAGAGGAAATCAGCATTCATTGAAATCTTACCTCTTCTGATCCTGGCCGCTTCCCACTGTCACTTTCCCCAACAACAGGCAGCTCAGATTCTGCAACATTTTCAGCAACACTAGTGGGAAGAGTGGAGAGAAGGCCAATTGTAATCATTCCACAGTGAAAATATTTCTGCATTCACTGTCAGAGGCCATGAGACTGCATGGTAAAGCAAGAGTCTCCTTCACTCACCCGGAGACCTCATACAGGTTTCCAGAACAAGGCTGGTGGGGCTCTGGACAACACAGGGAACAGAGAAGTAGAGATTTTACCTGGACTTCATAACCACTTCCTCCTCAAGGAATTCAGATTCAACAGCCTGCTGGGTCTTAGAATTCTCCCCTCTCTCAGTCAGTGTTACTTCTGTTTCTCTCAGTTCTTTATTCTCGGCCTGGAACTGCCCAGTCAGATCTCCAGAGCCATCTTTGTTTTCCTGAGGTGTTAGTTTCTCTTGACACATGCTTTGAGAAGAAACCTGAGGTAGTGTGCTTGCAGAACAGCCATCTTCCTTTGCAGCACTGCAGCTTTGAGCTTTAGAGCCACTTTTGGGGAGGGAGAAGAATTTGGAAATATCTTGTGATTCCTTTTTGGCTGCTTCTGCGAGCATTTGCTGCTTCTTGCTAAGTTTGGACTTCTTAGCAGGGCTGACCCCAAGGGCAGTTTTTGTGTCTGGACTGGGTTGCTGCCCCTTCTTTTCTGCGGGTAGTTCTACCCTTGCACTCTCATCCACTGCTTTGGTTGCAGTTTCTTCCCTCTGGAGAACAGGGGTTCTGGTGTCCAGCTCCAGACTGCAGCTGCTGTTGTCTTTCCCACTTGGGCAGTCTTTTTTGACAGGCTTTGCATCACTCTCCTCCTTGATCTTCAGCAGTTCTGATGCTGTCTGGAACAAGCTGGATTTCTTTGGGAATCCTGCTCCCACACGCTTGGGTTTGAACTGGGGAGACAGGAAGAAGAAATTTTGGTTGTGAGACCCCTGTGTGCAGCACCATAAAAGCAGCTAAGTTTCTGCATACAATACATCAGTTTGGGCAGCTGTAAGCTGGAGGAGATTCTAAATCTGACTGATCATCACATCCTTTGACAGACACATGAGAGAAATGCACTAGGTGGAAGTCCTAGCCAGCAATAAGAAAACAAGGCAGCATCCTTGGATAGAGCAAGATGAGAAAAAACTTACTTAAGATGTGGCCTGCACACAGATTATATTCACTAATAACAACATGACAGACAGGAAAAAGCAATTACAATAGAAATATGCAGTTGTGGCCACAGAAAGGACACAAAATAAATGTATAAAAAGGCAGACAAAACACACCATTCCCTCATGTCTACCCCACCAGTACTTACCGAGGGAACCTGGGATGCAGGGACAAAGTCCCCTTCTGCTAGAGACACAGATTTTATTTCCAAATTGCTGTTACCACCCCTTCCAGATCCAAAGACTGAGAACAATTCCCCTTGTTTGGAGGCTTTATTGATTTCTGCCACCTAAAAAGAAAACAGAAATATTCTTTAATGGCCAGAAATCCTTATGTATTCCTGCCTTTGTACATACTAAAAGCCATAGTAACAAAGCAAGTATCTGCCCTGGAGAAGCACCTGCCTCAAGAACAGAAACATCTTCAGAGAGAATGATGGCAACCAGATAATCTAAACCAAGGCTTCTCTAGTGTCAGCAGCAGCCTGAGGAATTCCCAAAGCCCTGTATTGCTAGAACATATCTGGATAAACTTGCACTACTGTGTAAGTTTTCAGAGCCTGTAAAGCCAACAAAGATGTGAACCTGAGGTGATTCTGAGCCCTCCTGGAAACAAAATCAAGAGGAGAGATTTGTAAGATACTCAAGGACAAAACAGAGCTTTTCCTCCACCTTTTCCACACAAACTCTGCCATATTTACCTTGAAGCTCCCACATGCCAGGGAGCAGGAGATGTAGATGTTTGTCCCTACCTTCTTTAGCACAGCTGCCTTGTAGGAATTTGCCATTTTGCTGGACTGGAAAGCTTCATATTCCATTTCCACTGCACAGGCACCAGGGTCTGACCTGAAACACAGGCTGGGGTGATTCCTGGCAAGACACACTTGTGCATCTGCAAAGGGAACACTAATGCTTAAGTATCTCCCAGAATGTACAAAATCCATTCCCTCCGGTGCAAGAATAAGTGATAACTTCCAGTTAAGTCCCAAGGGATGTAGTGGTGAGTTGATGGAGAATAGAAAGGGTGATGACAACGGTTTTTAATGAAGATTCTTGCCCACTTCTCCGTTGAGAAGTACACTATCCCCATCTTGTGGGACAGACAAGAACTGCCGCTCCTGGGATCAAGCTGATAACATCGACCAGTCACAGGAATCCTCAGGTCTGATCTTCAACATCACTGCCACAAAGATGCTGTTAAGTAAAACTACACCCTTGGACAAAATAACTTAAAAAAAGCATTCCCTGAGAACGGTAATTGTGCTCAGGGAAGAGCAGGCCCTGTGCTAAGGGACTCAGTATACACCCCTTTTTCCTCATCTCATACCATTTTCCTTCTGCTGCTGGAATATTTTGGTTGTTGCTCAAAGCTTCTTCCAGCATCTTCAGGCAGTGTTCCCGGGCCTAGGAAACATGGGATACTCAGACATGCTCTACAGAAGTGTCAGTGCCTCTTGGACTTCCACCCCTGAAGGAGTAAGGACAGGCCAGGCAGAAGCCTTGCTGTTCTTTGCAACATCACTTACCTTCACAGTGAG
This sequence comes from Cinclus cinclus, assembly GCF_963662255.1. Taxonomy (NCBI): domain Eukaryota; kingdom Metazoa; phylum Chordata; class Aves; order Passeriformes; family Cinclidae; genus Cinclus; species Cinclus cinclus. The sequence continues at coordinate 5,826,752 of NC_085065.1, read as the reverse complement.
CTTGGAGATCCTCCTGCTGGCAGCATCCTTCAGGGGACAGTCTGCACCTGCCACAGGAGAGGAATTTGGGAAAGGAGCCATGGCAGGGCTAGGCTGATGGAGAACATCTCAGCTGTCACAGGGAGGTGCAGGTCCAGGACTGCCTGGCTTTCTCCTCCCTGAATTGTCACCCCAAGGAACACTGTGGTCACCCTTTCTACCTGGAGAAGCTACTCCAAAAGAATAGGCAGAAATCAAAGTGAGAATGTTTTCTCTGATTGAGAACATCTACTTTGGAGTTTAGGACTAACAGCTTTCCAAAATCTTCCCACCTCAGAAAACCTTTCTTTAAGGCTCTTAGGAAACTCTAATCTTTTCTGCTTCCCACAACATCAACCAAAAAAAAAATCAGGCTGGACAGAGTAACCTATCAAGTGTTCTTTTGCAACAGTGCCAGACAGGGCCCCAAGCAGTTACTAACAGCAAAGGTTTTCAACAGTTTCCTTATAGCATTATTATTACTATTATTATTATTACTGCATAACCTCTGCAGAAACAGCCAACACTACAACGTCAGGTTAGACAGTTTTCCCTTTCTCTTGCTTATTTGGAAATGTTGTTTAGAAAGATTCATTCCATATCTTCACCCCAACCAAAGCTAAGCTGTGGTCCATCTGCTCCAGCCAAGTTTTCACAGTCAAAAACCTGACCTCTGTGCCTAGGGACTGATCCCTCCAGTGGTAATGCTGTACAAATTGCATGCAGCTGCAAAATGCAAGACTTTCTTCTCCCAAAGAAAACCCATTATAAATCAAAGAAGATATTTACTTGGAGGAACAAAATCTTCCTTTTCTGGTTCTTTGCCCTTGAAGAAAACAAAGATCAGTCAAACATTTCCATTCCTACGACACACATGCAGATCTAGAAGCACAAAAGACATGTTTTATATCCCTGCTCCAGGGAAAATTAAAGCTGAAGTTATAAAGGCATTGAATAAGTGCCAGAACAGGGCCGAGAAGACAAAGAATGAGAATCAAAGCCAAAAGTTCACCTCGGCTGTAGGAATATTTAAGAGAAGCTGAATGGGAAAATCTGTTTTTACTACTACCACGGGCATTAAAACCAACAGGCTCCTCTTGCTTAGCACTGCAGAGAAACCAGCACATGAATAAGCTGCATTTCTTCCTATTATGGGACTGGCCCAGAATATGGAGAACACAGCAAAAGCAGAGGTACAAGAAGTGAAAGACATCAAACAACACCAAGATGAAATAATTTACTGTCATTGATGCCAGGAAGCCTTTATGGCTGTCAGACAAGCTCACAGCAAACCCTCTGTGCAGCCCTTAAAAACTGACCCCAACTCACCTTGCGCAGACTCATCTGTTTCTTGTAGAAGTTGTCCCACTCCCGTTTCCGACGCTCCTCGTTGTCTTCATCCCAATTCCCACCACCCTCTTCATCATACCTGCATAAGGCACGAAAGCAAGTGGAACAAGCTTTTCTGTAGCTGCAGCATTAACTGGGGGACAAGTTTGGGAAGCCACCCCAGTGATGCGTCCCACATCCTTTCTGAACATGTCTCCACTTTGAGTTTCTCTGCCATTCCCCAACCAAAACAGCAGTGAGTGTCCTCCAAAAATTCACAGCATTTGTTAATCCCATAAACTAGTAGGCAGTGGCATGAACTAAGAACATGTAACTAGTGCCCTGAGAATGGAGGGCTCCATTTCAGAAGCTCTGCCAGATCCTCCCAAGGGTCATGTATCCCATCTGTCAGTCCCTCCTGCCCAGGGAGCAGAGATGGCAGAAAGGGCCATTCCTCAGTCTCACTTGTTCATAGGCTGCTGCAATAAATGAAATCCCCATCTCTAATACACTGAAATGCAGCAGCTGATCTTCACCAGATGTAGCCCAGGTGAACCCCACTGCTTCCTACAGCTGCCAGACTTACAGGTATCACAAATCTGAGCTTTAGAGCTGCTGACTACTACAACTTCCAAGGCAAAACTACAATCAGGTCATGAAAAGGTTCAATAAACCAAGTGGCAAACACTGTTCTGTACAACAGCACTGCCTCTGGCTTCTCAGGTCCTGAGACCAAACACAGGCTTAAGTCACAAGTCCTGGTTTCCTCTGACTCAGCTGGACTTGGCCAAAGAACAAAGGTACCAATCTCGAGCTTTTTAAGGTAAAGCAGAGGGCCTGGCCAGCCTACAGGACTGTGTATCCTGGCACAGCTTCATGGGCAGTGCCAGCAGAGAAATTTCATCCTGACACAGCTGCACAGTCACTGCAACTCTGCCAGGGAACAAGGGCAAAGAGAAGTTGTCACCTGCACACTGCCAAGCATTTTACAGAATTCATCGTGTTTCCCACTGCACATCTTCCTTTAGATGTCAACCTGATAGGAAAACACAGCAATCTGCAGAAGAATCTGACACTGGCACTTCATAACATCTGTGGTGACTAAGTCCTGTCAGTGGCCCCTGGCCTGCTGGCCCACAGACAGTTGTGTTAAATCAGGAATGAGCTCTGGACCATGTCATCTTGGTCTCAATTTTAAACACTTTTTGATCCTTCTGACTATGAACAGGCTGAGCCCACTTGCTGCTTTCAAAAATTTCAGGCTAGTTTCTTGAGCCAATTACATTGTGCAGGGCAATTCTTAGCACTGTCAAAACAGCTTTTGGTTCTCTGGGACACGAATGTGAACGAGGCTGCCAAAGTGTGTGGAAAATGAAATTCCAGCTGCTGCTGCCAGAAAGTTACAGGAAAATACCATCCACACAGAAACATGTGCTGAAAATAGGAGTGTCTGGGCCTGCAGCTGGTGGATGCTCTTCTCTCTGATGGCTCCTATGAGATGAGTGTAACCTCTCTGGTACAAACCTGCTGAAGCCTCTGCAGCCTCTCCTGCCGCCCTCGTACAGCTCTGGGTCGTAGCTATCCCAGGAGGATCCCGTGGGCCTGATGCAGGTATTGCTCCAGCTGTTGCTGCAGCGTTCCAGTTCCTCCAGTTGCCTTTTCACTGCCCCTGGGTTCTTGCAGAAGTCACAGCACTTGTTGCAAGGTGGGGTGACATCACCGAAGTACTTTGCTATGGCAGCGTGGCGACAGCTTGGAAACACAAGGCAAAATCATCTGGTCATCACTTCTACCCAAAAAAACTTCAAATGCAATGCTTTTGGAGAAATATTTGAGGTTTTTTTTTTTTTTTTTCACAGAGAATGTCTATTCCAGCAGAAATCACAGGGTTTAATCCCTGGAGTAGAAATTGGGCTCTGCTCCTGGCACCTTGCTTAAAGTCTCTCTGCCACCACCTCCTCACATGTAAAAAAAAAAAAACCAGTGTTAATCTCCTCTGCTAAACCCTTTCAGATCTTTGAGATCTGCAAAAGGAGCAGTTGATGAAATATACATATATTAGTTTTGTATCACTGGCTAAATATATTCCCTGTCTTGTCAGGTAAAGAGGCTCCACTGATCACTGCACCTCAGAATATATCTATATATCTCACACTGAAGAGCTTCTAGGTTTATTATTTGTGATTTAAAGGTGAAGAAATATATATTTGAAGATACAGGAACATAAAGCAAGTGCCAGAAAAAGAGTCCAGAGTGAGGTCACAAGGGAGGACCATTCAGATAACACAGCCTGGATCTTGATGGGCTCACACATGCTCCAGATCAGCACCCAAAGTTTGGGTAGAGTCCTACATGAAAACCAGTCCATTTGCTCACACAAGATTGCACAACCAGTTTACCAGGATTAGCAAACCAGCCATGTGAAGATGATTAGATTCTTCCAGAAATTTCCAAATGATTTTTGGCAGGCATCAGTGTTTTGGGGTACATAAAAAAGAATTTGGTGACAATATGCTCACTAACAATACAGGCAGGAAGTAATTTCTCTTCTAAAACATTCCCTAACTTAAACCAGGGAATACACTAATTTTGCCAAAGAATGATCAGGCAGTTACTTTGTCCCCTTTTTAAAAGAAAGCAGAATTTAGAGTTTTTTAAAACTAAAGTTTCACAGCAGAGGTGGCTGGTTATGTGTTAGTCAAAATGCTGATAATAAATATATGAAAACATTCACTTCATCAGGCATTTAGAGATCAAATCCTGCAGACAATTGGGAAAAAAAGTTATTTTAGACAAAAATTAATTTTATTACAAGGAAGAACAAGGTGGAATTTTTTTCTCCTCTACCAAGGTGTGCCCTAGCGGGCTTCCCAACTTCATCTGCAAAAAGTGGGTCACAAACAGAGTGGAAAAGTAAGAGAGTGAACACCTCATTTACTCTTATTCTAAACCCTTTAAGGCACGTCAGAACTTGCAAGAGATCTAACACAGTTTTCTTCTTCAGCTGTGTCTGTGTGTGTCTGGGTGTAACACAACTGCACGTTACCAAAGCATCACAAAGGGGCTGCAGTGGCTGCTAGCTCTCTCCTTCCCACGGCCTGGGAGGCTGATCTGGAAGGCAGCACAGCAGCAGGTCACAGGTTCCCACCCCCCAGCAGTGACCTGAGTGTGCTGAAGTGCCAGGGAGCTGGCAGTGCTCAGGTAAGGGGCTGCAGCAGGGCGTGTGCACTGTGCAGGGCACCAAAGCCTGGAGAGGGCTCCGACAAAGCTGCCTTTATATCCCCCTGCAGGGCCACACTGACTTGCTCTGCTCCTGCACTCAAAGAGCTCCTTTCACACGGAGGGCAAGGGTGGGGGGACCGTGATGGGGGCAACACATTCGATCCCCTTGTGCTGCCTTTCCAAAAGAACTACTGGTGCTGCCTGGCTTGCCAATGCAACGTGACTATAGAAATGTCAGCGAGCTGCAAGTCAGCTTTTTGTTTCCCCAAAAGAAAACAGGCAGGCATTCTCATTAGAGAATGAGTGGCTCTTCCCCTCGCACGCACTGATCTGTATTAGAGTTAACTGAGGCATTCAGTGAGGGACAAACCCTCTCCCCACTCCCACAGCACACCAGGCTTATGCTGGGGAGGAACAGCCACACACACCTCTGTCCTTTACATGCCCCATGAGGGCTTTGGTGGAAGAAGAGATGAGCTGTGAGCTCACTGGAATATACAATTCCAGTTTCAAACCCATCAGGCTTGTAAAGCCAAGCCCTTTCCAAGCAGTCTCCTGTAATTGCCTTTTTTCTTCCTGAAGAATTACCCAGACTGGGGCCACAGCCCCACTTTAGCCAACGGTGTTCAGGAGTTGGGCCATAACGGAAATTCAATTGCAAAACTAAAACTGCAATCCTATAATTAAGGTCAAAAGGCAAAAACCAGAAGTTACCAACAAGGATGCTGGGGTTAATCACTGGATTAATGCTTAACACAAAAGTTCCTTAAACATGGTTGGTTATGCATTAACATGTGAGGGGAAAGCTTCCCCAGTCGCACCAACATCTGACTGATGTCCACGAGATGACAATGTTTTACATAAATTAATGGTATTTTATATTATTATACATGTCCTAAAATTATTTCATCTTTTAAATATGCAACTGCATTATTTGTCTCTCCTCGCCCTTCAAAAGGAATATGTATGAGCTGACCATTGGTCTCTAAAATGTCTAAATAGAATCATTATGTCATTTCAGACACCCCCCCTCCTCCCCATTTGACACTATGGAATGGGATGAAGAGCAAATAACAATGAGGTTTATTAATGCATTTTTGGCTGTGACAATACATTTCAGGAAAGTGCTAAACTGACCACAAAGCTGCCTGCACCTCTGTCATTTTGGTAGTCCTTGATTTTATACACCACATAAAACAGGAGCCCTATTCCTGCAATTAGGAGAAGCAGATGGACAGCCAGAGAAGCAAAGTCACATATCCCAAAAGAAGCTCTCCCTTTCCCAAAAAAGCACCAGAACAAAGCATTCCCTTGTATAAACCAAAGGGTACAGAGCCTCATCAGAAATGCTTTGTGAAATAAATAACTCGGCAATTCTTGGAACAACATGAAGTTAAAGGGTTAAAGAATATAAAAATCATATGAAGGCAAATTAGTTATGCAGCTGTCAAGCGAAAGCCACTTAATGAGCTTTATTAAAGAGAAGAGCAAGTCATGAGGTTGATGAGAACTTCTAATTCTGCACCTCTCTGAAGGGCTGTGTCCTTTCAGCATCACCTGAGCTTCACCCTGAGACACCACAGCGACAGTCAGCTGTCCCCAGAATACAAGAAGTTTAAAGCTCAGCATCAAGAGAGTAAATGAGTTGGCCAAGGGCACGGAGCAAATTCAAATTCACTGCCCCAGCACTGTCCCTGCTGCCCTGCCCGTGGCAGGTCTCTCTCACAGTGCCGCACTGTCCTTGTGAGCACTTGCTCTACCCCTTCAATGAACACAAGAGAAAAACTCCTTCCCCAGGAGCCGGAAGGAAATTGGGCAGCGTAAAGAAAAGTTATTCTCTTTAACACTACCCCAAAAGTATCGCAGGCAGGGAATCGAATTCAAGTGTTTCACGGCAGAAAAAGGCGTCATTAAAAGGTAAAGAAGAAATTCTTCTGTCGGAGGAGATGCACGGAGGAAGCCAGCAACAAGTGCCGGCCCTGGGGCGCCCCGGGGAGCTGGCACCGGCTCTGGCTCAGCCTGCCGTGCCTCCTCTCCCTCCCTCTTTGGCACACATGTAACACGAAACTCCGCATCTCCAGGACAACCAGCAACAAAAAAAAAAAAAAAAAAAAAAAAGGCAGAGACAACAGCTGGCTGTCAGCAACGGAGCAGAGAGGAGCCGAGCGAGCAGCGAGCCGCAAGCCAGGATGAAGGGAGAGATGACGTGAAAGTTGAAGAAGACGGAGAAGAAAAACAAGAGGAGAAGAGCAGCTCGTGGTCGGGGTAAGGCTGAGCTATCGCTGCTGTTCGGTCAAGCGCGGCACCCTCCGCTGCTTAGCGAGGGACTGGAGCCTGGGGAGCTCCCCCTGCTCGGTCAGCCACGGAGCAGAGCTCGGGAGAATGAATTTGCTTGCCAGGGACACCGAGGAGCGAAGGTGGCAGGAGAAAAGCTTTTAATGGGATTGCGGAGAGCTGCGCCGCAGCCGCCCTGTAACAAAAGGAGCTCCGAGCCCGAGCGGGACTCTGCAACTCCTCTGCCGGTGACAAAGGCAGGCTGCTCGGGTTTCTGTGCTCCTACAGAATGTGTGTCCTGATAAGCTGGTGACCCGATACAGAAATAGTCGGTGTGGACAAGGCAGCTGGGTCCGAGGCTGTGCGTGCCTTTAGCAGCGTATGGAACCCGACGGGTGCCAGCCACAGCTTCTCCCCGGAGCTCCTCCCAGCTGCAGCCAAGTTTTATCCCCCAAATCCTGAGGCAGAGAGCTTAGAAAACAAACCCTGGTCGGGGAACTAGCACGCTGTGCAAGTTAAGCATCTGTGTCCAATAGAAATAAACGGAAAGATTTTACACGGTTTCTAATGAGAACATTTTGACAAGAATTCAGGCAGTGTATCAGGCACAGATGCTGGTTTAGTGTTCAAAGCAGCATGAGAACCCAGCTCTGAGAGGCACGTTCATGCACATTACACAGCTCACGGCTTACTGTAACCACACTGTCAACTTTGAATGCAGTGAGAAGGGAAGGAAGAGTAAAAAGATCACCTAAATACATGAAATTATACAACACAGAATCATTTAGATTGAAAAAGACATTTTAGGCCATTGTGTCCAAGCTTTGGTTTTACAGAGGTGTCCCACCGCCTGTGCTCCCATCTCTGTTTTGCTGTTGGGTACGGGAAGAGGGGCTGGTAATGGAGGCTGGCCATATAAATCCCCATTTTCTGCCATCTGAAGCTGACTTCTCTGTCTGGAAGCTGCTGCAGCTCCCAGCACTGAGCTGGGACCCCCAAGAGGCACATGGGCTGTCAGCTGTTTACAAACAGGAGCAGAAAGCCAATTCTCACAGAAAGAGGTCTTCCCAATCCTACACGTGCCCGTAGGGAGGAATGTTAAGGATCAGGTATTTCCACTTCTCTCCATTAACGAGGAATGGAGGGCACGTTTCTGACCTACGTGTTTTACAAACATGGAATTGGAACTGCCTAAGTGAGGAGATGTTCTAGTTCAGACCCACACCCTCCAGCCTGGCCCTAAGGCTCAAGGGGATGGAGGGAAGTTTCCACCCTCCTAATGGAGAGTCTCTCTAGGTTGGTTGGTACAGTTAAGATAGATTCTTTAAAAAGCATGTGAAAAAAACAAAGTTTAGGGAAACAACAAAAAAAAAAAAAAAAAAAAAGGAGGGAGGAGTGAGGGGAGAAGGGCAGGGGAGGGAAGGAGGTAGAGAAACATGCCAAGTTTTCCTGGCCAAAAGAAAATCTTAATGGGTTTGGCTGGGGGCTTGTCCAGCTGCAGCCGTGCTGTTCATGTGTGGGGGGAGAGGCACAGCAATGTGAAACACATGTCCGGATAAAAGCAGCAGGACATGGCTTGTGTTACAGCTGTCACAGTGCCTCAGCCTGACTGCACCCAACAGTGGTTGTGGGAATGAAGGTACAAAGTTTGATAGAGCGGCTCCTCTCTGTAAGATAACCCCTGATCACTGAGTCTGCAGTGGGCCAGAGGCACCCACTGGACAGCAGGGACTGTGAGGGGCTGGCAGAGAGCTGGGGCTGGGGAGCAGCACCCACCCCACACCTCCATGCAGGCTCTCCCCACTACCCCACGCACCCACAGCTGATGAGGTTCCAAACAATTCCTCCTGAGGTAGCAGATTTTGGTTTTGAGTTCCTACATCCCAGTAGCATCTTCACTAGGATTAGTTCAGGATATTTCAAAAAACTCAAAACTGCATCTAATTTATGAGACTTGTAGATGTGAGATCAAGGACAGGGTACAGAGGTGGTTGTTAAAAGGTAGAGGAGTTTCCAACACTCTCAGAGCCTCCAGATGCTGGATCTCAAACACCAACTACTGATAGATCCCACTATGTTTGTGAAGTCACTAAAAGTCTTTCACAGGCACACAGCTACCTCTCAATCAGCTTCTTGGGAAATGGGTATTTTGCTAATATTAGAATAGACTTTCAGGCTAGATTCAAGCATCACCAACCCTAAAAAAAGGTCTCTTGTAGAAGAGCTACAAGTTTATTTTTAAAATTGACCTTTTCCTTTCATTGGATGGCTCAGTGTTTTGGTTTCCCCACTTAAGAAATTTCTAGTAGTGAGGAATTATTTCATGGGGTTTTGTAGATGTATTTGTGGGATGGACTGGAGAAAACCAGGGTGATCTGCAGAGGTGTAAAGACTTCTAGCTCAGTGCCCCAGTGGGTACCTCTGCTACTGAAACTGGGAATTCAATGCCTTTTTATATTAATCTAATATTAGGTTGTAGGGAAGAGAAGGCACATTTACAGTGCTGCCTCAAAACCCATCTCCAAATAGTGGATGGTGGAGATGACAGGGTATTCCAGCCAAAGGGTGACCCAGGCAGAGCAGCTTTAAAATCTCAGGAATGTGTGGCCTTCTGTTCCAAACCAACTGACAAAGTCCCAGCTTTTCTCCCATGGCATTGAGCTACAATTTACCAGTTTGGGTGTGTGCTGTTAAAGGGCTGAATTCTCTTGATACTGGAAACTATTTTCATCTGCTTGGGAATGAATTATAGGTCTGTCTGGCTCTGTGCACTCCTGTTTTAGGAAAAATGGGCTTGTCTGAACTATAGTTAAAGATTCACATGGCTGGTCAACTGCAGTCATGGCAGCAAACACTGCATTAACAATGATGAGGGAAAACCATGCACTGATAATACAACTGCATTTCTATGGCCCTTTTCATCTCAGCAGTACACTGAAAGCTTAGAACAATGAACAGGCAGGCAGGAATTATGACACATTATGCCAAAATACATCTACACTATAGGCACACCTAGCAACCCAGCATTGTTTGAGAACAGGAAGCACTGCAGACCTTATCCATATAAAATCAGAAGGACATTTCAGGGACCAAGAACAAAGCTGGTACGTTTTGAAACTGGCCAAGCTTTCATGTTCTTTAGAAAGTGGCCAAGTACAGTCAGAGCTCATTTTAGAGTTTTAGACCAGAATAAATGTATCTCCTCCCATTTGGCTGCTCAGCACCCTCCTTCCATGAGGTTGGGCTTGCCTCACAGATTTCCTACCAGATAAGCCCCCACAATCCATACAGGCTTCTCATCCCTGTACAGGTCCAATTTCAACCAACTTACTGGATTTGTCTGAGTAGGAACACAACATTTGCTTCTTCAGAGCCACATTCTTAAGGAAAAGCCAAGGTTGCAATGAGAATGTTGCCCTGCCATTCTACTTGAAGGGAACATCAAGCAGGTTCTACTTTGTAAGGTCTCTGGAGCACTCCTGCTGTGAGAAGTGGAGGAGAGCCAACCCACCATCACTGGAACTTGCTGCATTAGGACTAGAGCCATTGGCAGCTTCTTGTTCCCCTGAAAATTCCCCCATCCAAAGCTTTATCTCCACTTTTAGGTTACAAGAGCAACAAACTCATGCAAGCACAGTAAAACCAATGGATCAGGATCATGGCAAGAGGGAGGAGCTCAACATGAGGAGCATGGTTGGGTTATGAGCAAACAAGAGTAGAAACCACACTTTCATCTACCACCCATCCTAAACAGGCTCAGTGAACACTGTCAGAAGTTCTGAGCAAAACAATGGCCACTTCAGTTTGGAACTGCAGCAAAACCAGGGACTTGTTGCCTTTCTATCTAAAGATTGCCAAGCATGCTGGAAACTTGGACACACAACAATTAACAAACAAAGCTCTGATGTGGTTCCATGTTCCGCTGTCTTGCAGAGATGAAGTCACCCAGCAGTGGGATGTGATGACTTACCAAAGTCACACAAGCAGGGAGCATCACTGGCAGGCCAGAGAGACTGCCTGTATTTACTAACTTCCAGTCCTTGGGCTGGAAACCACAAACTTAAATTTGTGCCTTTTGCACTAAAAAAGGCTGCTCAAATACCCCCAAGGTTATGTGTAAACAAGTGTCTCATTCTAAGCAGTAAATTTCAGCTCACCCACTCTCTACAGTTCACCTTTGGATGCAGCTGTCTCAACACACATCAGGACAGACCAAAAAAACTCTGATCAATGTACAGCAGTTCCAGAAGACTCACAGCAGCCTCACCAGTTTCCAGCAGACACAGGGATGTCAAACCCCATTGCACATGGTCACCCTAAAGCTCTTTTTCTCTCCATATGCAGCCAGTTCACAGCAAAAAGGAACCTTGATAGAGGCTTTTCTCTTGAATTTCTAGATTGAGGCTTTTAAATGGGTTTATTCTCCAAAGGGCTGAGCAGTCAACTTCTTTGAGTGCTTCAGCATGGCATGAGTCCATTAAAACAACTTGGAAAGATAATTTCAGTGCCATTATGGCAATTTTCACAGCTTTCTTCAGTGGGCACAGCAAGATGAATCTACCTTAATGCTTTCTGGGAATCTGAATCTAAATCTGTGTAGGTCCTAAACACAGGAACCTACATGCACTTTGGATTTACGGGGTCATGTAATCCTTGCAGCTGAGCAGCACACCTGCAGCTTGCCATTCCCCTGAATAATTTCTATGCTCTGTCCTTTCAGCCAAGGCTAGTAACTCATGGCACATGGCAGAATGGACATTTTTTTCATCAAAACCATATAAACCCAAATTAAATGATTTGCTTTCCCTCCTCCTTGTGGGCCTTGCAGCATTAGAGGAGGGCAGGAAGGTTTGGTGATCTGATTACATGAGTTATTTCTTAAGTCAAAACCATGAATTTCAGGCTTCCACTCCATCCCAGCAGGATGTCAGAAACTGCCTGTCACAAGACACTGTGTTACTTTCTTTTCTATGTGAGATTCTCATCTTTCCTCTCCTCATCTGATTTTCACTTCATGTAAGCTCTAACTACAGCCGTGGAGCAGAATTTCCTGACATCAGTCTAACAATGTATTATGAAGGGCACATTGCACTGTGGTCATTCAGGATTTTTTCCATAACACGGGGTGAGTTCCATCAGATCTGCTGCCCTACAGCCAAGTCTCCTGCTCTGGAGGGTTCCTATCCTCAGTGGGTGAAGTTTTGAGGAAGGACAATGATGAGCAAGAAGAAATTCCTAGTTGAGGAAAACACTGGCAGATAATTATGTTTGCTCCAAACCCCTGAGAATCTCTGAGGTACTAATTTGAGTGGCTCTTCCAGGCTCTAAAACAGCATTCCAGACCTAGAAAGTAAACTGTCAATTAAGGCCTACAACCTTAAGTTTCAAACCTCTTAAGATTTCCCTGTTTTAATAATAATCATCACAGTTACTGCTTCAAATTAATATCTTGCACTGCCAGGCCTTACTGCTGTTGGTGACCGAAAGCTTATCTGAACACAATATAATAAATTAATTCTCACAGCTTCACTCTGTTACTGTAATTAATGTCATCACCCTTGTGTTGTAAATAAAGCAGATGCATAAGACAACTGGCTTAAATCAAACCATCCTTATCCTTGTCCTAATCTCAAGACTAAAATATTGTTTCCACTGAAATCAGTTGGGAAAAGGTCACATCAAAAGTAGTCCTGAACAAAGATTTTTACACCACAAGTAGAATGGAACACACAAAAGTCCATGAATATAAGTGGCTTCCTTGAGGTAGTTTTACTTTTTTTCCTTTAAGAATTATTTTATTCTTCACCCTTTTGCCTTGCAGCAAAAACGGAAATCCCAAAGCAGAGAGCCCTTGGAAGCAGCAGAAAGTGCAGTCAAGCTGAAGAACATTTGCTTCCTCACGAGTAGGTTGGAGACTGCACCACCACCATCAAACTTTGTCCCTGATGTAATTCAGACCAAGGTAAACAAGCAACATTCATTGCAAGTTTTAGAACAAAAACTCCTTCACTTAGCTCCAGATCAGGCACCACTGACAGAGAGGAATGTCCATTATAGAGACAGGCTTTTATCATTTTCGACTAAGCACTAATCCACATGAAATTCTACAATCCTCATCAGTAATTTTACCCTGTATAACCAAACTTCACAAGCCTGGCTCTTATACCTGTTGCTTTTGGTGCAACCCAAAGCATGGTATGGAAATTTACAGCAAACTCCTTAAGAGGAAAGCTTCTGGACAGGCAGAAACACCTCCAAAGGGAACAAACATTTTCACAATGTTAGAGCCAGAAATTTTATTTTTTGATTTTTTTTTTCTTCTAGAGACAAGAAGAGAAAACAGAAATCACTTCACCTCTGCTTCTTCCACCATCTCTTGGAATGGAAACAGAATTGAAAACCTCCTGAAAAAGAATCGTGCAGCACTAAGGATAAAGCAGCAATTTCTGGAGCAGCTCACTTGGGGTATGCAATCATCTGGAAAGAAGTATTTAACCCTAGTCTCAAAAGTGACCTTTTCAGGTCAAAAGACCACAGCTCTGCCTCCTTCCTAAGTTGCACAGTGGTCTTTCTGTGGATGTAGATTTTCCATCCACCCCCATTTCTAAGAAACCAGCTGGTTCCGATTTTTATTCCTTAGCTTGGATTTAAAAGAACAAAGAAAACCCTTTTTGAATTGCATAAACATACAAAACTAATTTAACTTGGCACTGTAGTGCTTAAGCCCAGCATGCAAAGAAACAGCCAAGGTCTCTCTGTCCTCAGTGTGTTTAGAAAAACTGAACTCCAAGCATCCATTTGTTTGAGTAACCAAGCCAGATGTGCAATAAGGAACTAGCTGGTTTGTTCTGGAAGTGTTCTTGGTCACTTGGACTTGGGTTATCACCAAGATCAGGATATTAAATTGCAGTGTTCAAGTCCCAAAACCCAGTGTTGACTATTACAACGCACACAAACCAATACATTTTGATATAATAATGAAGTAAAAGTTACAACTCATTCAAGTGTTGACCTGTCCAAACACTTGGTTTTGGTGGAACTATGGGTATTTCTCAAAAATGTCAAATTCCAGTTCCTGACTGAAACAAAATTTGAAGATCCATAGGTCTTATACCAGCTAGTTTGTTGCAATGTCTCCCAAAATCTTGCTCATGGGATAAAAGAACAGCAAATATTGGTGACAAAACTGAGGCACTTAACTTAGCTAGACAAATAATATTTTCAGTAACAAGAGCTCCTGATGATCACTCTGAGAATAAAGAAGAGCTAAGATTACTGAGCAGGGCAGGAGGGATTAGCTCCACAAGGGAGATATTTCCCTGACAGATCCAGGGGCTTTTGCTTTGCTCATCATCAGCAGTGATGGGTGGAATCCACTGTTCAATTAATATATTGCTCTGTGGCTTGAAAGAAAAAAAACCCCTACATATAGCTTTCTTTATAAGTTGCATTTATCTGTAAGAACTTGAAAAGCATCCAGCTGTCCCTAGTGAATGCAGAATTTAAATTTAGTATCTCATACAGTAAAACTGGTTAATAAAACATTATTAATGCTCTTGTATTGAGGCGTTGAGGTAAATGCCTTTGTTTTTGAAGGGGGGCTCTGCAGCTCAAAGTGCAAGAAGCCTTCAAGGGAGTCTACTTTGTGTTACTCAGTAAGAAACAACTGGAGACTATGTACAGTGGAGTTCAGCATTCAGAATTCAAGCTGGGTCAGAACTGCATTTGTTTCTGGAAGGATAAGTTAGCAGAACTGGAATAAAAAGTACTTTGATTGGGTTAGAGCCAAGGGCAGGCACTGTCCAGTCTAACTCAGTACCTGCTGGAAAAAGTGTCCTTGTAGAAGGAACACTGTTTGGACTTTGCTTAACAGTGCAGTTGACAAAAACACCCTCAAAGCTGGATTTTGAAATTAAAACAGTCCCAGAACACGTAGACAATTAATAGTCCTCCTCCTTAGCTACTGGGAACAAGGACTGAGACCAGATAAACTTGTTTTCCTTGTGATCACCAGCTGTATAAGAAGGCTGGGAGCTCCCTTGCATTAGTCAGTGAAAAGGTTTATCCTCTGGTTCTCCTGCAGCATAAAGCCTGGAGAGGTTGTGACAGAATGTCTTCTGAAGGCTTTCTGAAGGAAGTTCAAGCCATTGGTGAGAAATTTCTCCTTAAGCTCCAGAGACTGCCCAAGGCTGAGCCAGTGGAGATTGTCAGCTTTTCTGTGGTTCTTCTGTTTATTGGTGAGTTTGTGGGTGGAGGCAAAGGGGTGTCAGAATTTCTCTCCTCCTCTGTGGGGGCAGTTTGCTCCACAGGCTGTGTAGGTGGGTTGATAGTGTTGGCTGTTGTTTTCTAGGCTGTGCTCTAAGGTCCAGGTTAATTCCTAGGTCATTTTTTAGCACTCAACGTGTACTTCTACATGGTTGCAGGGCATGTCAGGCAACAGTACAGCTTTCCCCAAAGCTCACATTTTAAACATTAGTTAAATCAGCAGTACTTTAACCAACCCAGAGCTGCTGTAATGTTTTGATGCATAGGAGATAGTTTATGACAAAAAGCATTAGAGCATCTCCCTGCCACAGAAGACACTTAAGAGAGACTCTGAGTGTCATTCCTGTATTGGCTCAGTGGAAGCCAGTATGCTTCAGATGAGCCTATTTATTCTCCTCTGGTAATGGCAAGATCCCTCCTGCTGCTCTGTGTGGGGATGGCATGGAAGGAATAACAGAAAACTGCTGGATCAAGTGGGATGAAGTTTGTTTATACAATGGGAAAACAAGCAGGAAGGAAGACAGGCCCTGCTCCTCAAAGACAGGGCTTGCTCCTGGCCAAAAGGAAGGGTGTGTATCCAGCTGGACACTCCTCCCTGGGCTGGAATTCACAAAGTCACACCTGCTGCTTTATTGGGTTCATCCCCACAGGTCTGGTTCCGTGTCAGCCCAGGTCCAGGCTTTAAAGGAACACATGCACACACAGAGGCATGCTCACAGTTTTACATGTTCTGCAGGCTGGAATATGTCAACCTTTTCTACTCCAGATAAACTAACACATTCCTGCCAACACCAAGCATCCTGACTAGAGTAGAGGACAGTAAGTTAGTCCACTGTTCTGTGAAACAAACCCCTGCATATGAAGTATCTTATTTTTTCAAGCTAAATACAGAAGAGTAAAGCCAACCCAGTCATGAGTCTCTATGCTTAAAGAGTATGTTGAACTCACTCTTCAGAAATACAACTGCCAGTTTGAGTAATCAAACTCCCTCAAGTTTGGTTACTCAAAAATACAAAGCTGGATTTTTGCCCTTTCCAGGCGCATAGCTGTGCTTAGGTACTGCGTGTCAGCTCTCAAACAACAGACCATTAAGTGGGTAAAGAAACCCTCACATGGTTTGGAATGTAGCTCTTAAGGTCTTGAAATGCCTGGTAATGATTGTCCAGATTAAATGGAAAACCAATACAAAGGAGCAGGAACCAAGGAGGAGGAAGATTGGGATATAGAGCAAAAAAAAAAATTTCAAGAAACCAGGCTTTGCTCATTTTACTGCTCACCAAACAACTTGGAGGAGACATAGGGTTACTCTGCAGGGATTGTTCCTGTGCTATGAAGTGATATCCTTTGTTTCTCTTTCCAGTTACTGTGCTGGTGCTCACAATCATTGCCTGCAGTTGCTGCTGCTCCAGCTGCTGTGGCTGTGATGGACGCCCTGACCCCAGGCACAGGAAGAGTCAAGTCCGCCCAGCTGCCCGTTCATGAGGTGACACAACCTGCTATGGAGGACATGCATGGACATCACGATTCAGTGCTACGGGAATGACTTTCCACACTAGCCCACTGAAAATGGCAATAACAATATACATTAACATGACTCAAAGGACCAGAAATCACAGCGTGCAATTCCTTCTCTCTGTGACAGCCACTACTGTGACCAGAAAGGTAAAGCTCCTTTACCATCACTGTCTCCCTCTTCTGGGCTGGGATGAGGTAGGAGGGCATGGACACATTGCTGAGGAAAGAGACAGCTTTCCCAAAGACAGCCTTGCAGCTGGGCCAGCTGAGGATCCCCTCTGGGACACGCAGCCAAGCAGAGGCCACGCACACAGCCACACACAAGGCAGTGCCTGCTCTCCTCACCAGAAGAATGGTACTGGGCATTAGCAAAACCCACTGACACCTCTGGGAGGTCCAATTGCTTAGGTCATCGTGGATCAAGGCCAAACCTGCTGCAGAAGACATGTTTAGCTGAGATATCTGCTGAGAACAACAAATGGTGGACCTTCTGATCCAGATGTGCCAGCTGAGGTTCTAAGTACAGCTGCTAACAACTGCCCCTGGAGTCATTTCATTGATGTTACAATGATGGGAAATTGCCAAAGAAAAGCCAGATCATGTGAAATACTCTTTGTAAACAGAAAGATGAGGGTAAAAGGGAAAAACTCACTAATCCTATGGCTTATTTTAATCATTCTCTGCTCAACATCCTCCCTTCTCCACCCCTGTGGTTCTACTCTTCTGCTTATTGCAGATGAATGGTTCCTGCAGAGCATGTGAGCTCCAGGAGATGAACAAATCCCAATCCTTACTTGAGGGATCTGTGTGCTTAACTCCCTGCACTATGTGCAGTTTATTTTAGTAGACATGAACATGACGCCAGGGGTGTGTTTATGAGCATGCACAGAGGCATTTCAGAGGAGTGGCCCATGATGGGAGCCATCACTTCAGGGTATGTGTGCAGCAGCTGACAGTGGGCACAGTGACAGAGCAGAGCCAAGAATGGGCTGTTGGGCTGGAGTTAACAAGTGCAAATAAATCCCTTTTCCATGCTGCAGCCAGCTGTGTATGTTTGGTTTACACTCTGGTGAACTTCCGGAAGGGATTTATGGATGTACGAGGCTGTGGCACAGGCCACAATCCCACAACTGGCACAGCACAAGAAGGCCACAGTTCTGCACTAAACTCTGAACCAGTGGTGTTTCAGCCCCAAATGGAAGACCAACCACCTTTGTGAGAAGGTATAAAAAATTACATACATATAGAGAAGTCATCTTCTGCATCCCAACTAAGTGTATGTACCAAAGCCAATGTCTAGCTAGGGAGAACAGAATCATCCACTTTTAACAGTGGGCTTTAAAATACTCTTTACACTTCAGAAGGTACAGAAAATAAAGAAAACTCTGTAAAGAAATGTATTTTCTCTGTTGCCTGCACCCATATTAGTAAAAGGCACATTACATCAGCTTCTTATGTATTTAATGCACTTTATTTTTTGCAATAAACTGGATCTAGGTATTTGGTATTTTTGTACTGCTGCACATTGGAATATATCTGCAGCCAGAGACATAGTGAATAGTCTAAGAATTACAAGAAAAAATAAAATTGCTGAAACTACCAGTGTTACTTTTAAATCAATAAAAAGAAAAACTTCCCAGTAGCAAATGAGGATATTCTTTAGCAAAAATACTTGAGAATCAACTGAGACAACTGTTCAGCCAAGAGCAGACTGCACTAGCACGAGGTACTGCATGCACAGTTACACAGGGACCAACAAAGTATAAAAAAAAAAAAAAGAATTTATTAGGCTGTCCCAAAGCTTTCACTGCCAACCTGCATGTTAGGGGGAAACAATCTCAAGCACAGCATCAATTTAAACATTCAGAGGTGCATCACACCACTCTCCTACCACATAAGTCTTTGCTCACTTCACTCACAAACAAGTGGCAATCAAAGTGACATCAGGAGCCTCAGAACCTCTTTTGCAGAGACAGACTCAACAGATGTTTTTGTATCTAGATTAAGTCACGAGACCCAGGGAAGAACAGAGCTCACTTACTTTCTGGGCTTGTGCTAGACAGTGCCAGCTGCAGACATTAACAGCATCCCATTGAGGGCTGTTCCAGCAGCACGGAGCCAGCCTGTGCTGAGACAGGGGGAAGCTTGGCAGGCTGGACACACACCAAGGGCTGACAGGTTGCTGTCACTGGGAACAAGCTGCCAGGCCTTATCTCAACAGGAAAAGCCACAAATGCATGTTTCCCAGTGATGGTACAAGTTAAACCACTGACAGATAGCAGGCAGAGGAACAAGAGAAATGGCTCCTGTCTTATCTTGACCACTGTGAGTTCCTGAATTAGAAACAGAATAAACACAGCACCGTTACAGAAAGGGAAGGGATGAAAAATAGGCAATCCTCTAAAGGATTCAGGTGGCTTTCTGGAGCAGAGGACCAGCTACCATGTAGAGGAGGCCAATTTCTACATACTTGTCTGGACCTCACAGGCCTATTGCTCTGGTTTGGACTATTTTGTACCATTGCACTCAGCTGGACTATTCCTACAGCTGGGATTCAGACATGCCAGTTGTTTGCCTGATCTGCTGCTTCCTTGCATGCATTCAGGCTAGCCTGAAAGATGCCAGCAAGTGCTTCCTGCAGCTCTTTGGCTTCTGCTGACTACAAACCTGCTGGTCCCTGGGCCCCTGCTCAGCACTCCCACAAACTTTTGTGTTTTGGCTTCAATCATTACTCAAATACAAGTACCTATAGGGAGCAGCAGTGAGGATGGATCCTCTTATTTCACCCTGAAGAGGGAGATTCAGAAAAGCACAGAATAAGGCAAGGCTGCTTCTAATACAGCAACTGCCATTGATATTGTGAAAGCCTAGGAGGAACTGCACAGGAATACCATCACTTCAGTTGTGATGATAAAAGTGTTGAAATAGGTTTTTTTTCCCTGAGGAACGTCAAAGAGCCAGCAAGGCCAGCCCCTCCAGCAGAAGTGGTTGAAGTTCTACTGATGACTTAATGGAATACTTTCTGTTCTGTAACAGAACAGTTTGCTTGGCTTGTGAAAAATAAGTTTCGTTTTACACACAGACAGTCACACACCTTACTCCTCCTTCTCCCCTCCCTCCTCTCTCCAGCACCATCCCTCTGGTCTTCTCCAGTCAGGAAAGTGATAGAGAGTTTAATTGCAGCTCACAGCAGTGCAGTGCTCTGGAATGAGTTTATTCACCTAAACTGTCACAATGAATTTTGGACTGCAGGGCAGATGTGTTGGCAGTCTCACTCCAGTCTCCTCCTGGAGCTTGCAACACAGACACAGTCAGGACCTGGGAAATAGAGCCCTCTTCTCTCCACCACATCCTGCAGCCTGCCCCAGACAGAGGCCACAGTGGGCCTTTACAAGAACTACAGCAGCTGCAGGAGTGTAGCAGTGCATAAAGCCACCAAGAGGAAGAAATGTCTGAGGAACAGCTGAATTAGGACTTTTTAGTTTGGTTCAAGGCCTTTGATTTGATTAGATTAGCCACACCTTTGCAGGAAAATAAGCTGTTAATCATTTACTGCAGCCTGAAGAGGCAACTTCCAGGCTACCTCCACAAGTCTCCAGGTACAGCAAGGGGTCCCTCACCACAGGCCAAGATCTCTTGGAGGGGTGAAGAGGAGGCAGAGGAAACACCTACTACAAACCACAACAGCTTCAGGTATTTGTAAAACGTTATACAGCTCTCCTGGGAGATGAACTGCAGTTAGCAAGACAGGAACTTTCTGGGGTGTGGAGTCCCATGGGATTTCTAGTTTTGGGTCTGTGGAACTTTGCCTCCTTTTTGAAGGCAAAGGAATCCAGAACAGCTTTGATGTCCTGTGTGCTGGTTGGTTAAAGATGGAGCACAGTGATCTGCCATCTACCCAGAAAACAAACCATGAACTGAGTAAATATGGCTGTTGAGAAAGAAACAAAAACTTCAGGAAGTGTGATCTTGTGCTTTGAGTCAAATCCAGCTTGCTGAGGATGAAACACTTTACAGGAGCAATTATTTTTCTTAAGAGTATTCAGGATACAGACATAAGAGGCAGCAAGTCAAGCAAATTTTCAAAAATAACCAGTATCTCTTCCTGTATTACATCTGCATAGTCACATTTGCAAGAAAGTGTGAGAAATATTCCATCCTCTCCCTTGACAAGCAAGGGAGCTTTAGTAAAACCACAAGCTGCTCACAGAGAGATGCTGGATGTTCTTTAGAAAGCTGACTGCCAAGTCATTATTCAATGTATCACTGAAAGAGCAAGTGAGTAGAGCCCACTGAGATTCCAGTTTAAATTATTACTGGACCTCCCTGTGGGAGGAAAATTTATGCTTCTATTGCAGAGTAACAGAAACCATTACTAAAGCAAACTCCATTAACAGGACACCCTTTTTAATATAATTGGACTATTCTAAGCCCTATGGAAGAAAGAAGTTGTAGATGATATTTGCTTATTATTAGTGGGGTTTTTGCTTTTGCTTGTTTTTAAATAAGTGTTCATTTAGTCTCCACTGTGTCCTCAGAGTTTAAGCCCCCAACTCTCCCTTTTAGAGATCCTTCCAATGGTATCAAGGAATTTCTCCCACTGAATACTTGTCTTTCATGTATAGGCTGTACAGATGAAAAAGAGTTCATATTGAACATGCTGGAGAGACAGTGTATTATTTAAAATATTGATAAGCTATGATTAAAATAAATTTCAACTGCCAAAATGCTGTAGAGTGAGCAGCTTTTCCTCTTTACATCTCTACAGATCTGATTGTCAAACAAGTCTCAGCTGTATTTCCTCTGACTTATGCTCCTATTTCTGTGACTCTCCTTTTGGAGGGGGATGCCAGCAGACACAGACACTCTGTATACCTGCAATGGTTTTGGGGCCGTGGCTAAGGGCATGGAGAGAATACAACACCTAACACTGTTATTGTCTGCCCCCAGCAGGGTGGAAGCCAACATGTCACTAGAGCAAGAGGCATCCTCAGTTCTGGAAGACCTAAAGGGACAGATTGCAACAAGTGACTGGGCTCTTGGAGGGCTGGTGGTGATTTGCATCTTCTGTTTTGTTTTTATTGTTCTCATTTTATTTGCTGCTATCTTTGGGTGCTGCACATCTCCAAGGCACAAACGGAGTAACTTGTAGACAGCAAAGTGGGAACACAGAACTTGGTACAGCAGAGCAAGAACCAGCCTGGGTACAACCTGATTGTGTTGTTCACAGAAAACTCTCATCTCACTCCCCATGTGGTTATTTCTCTCCCTGCAACTTCCCTGCATCAAGAGCAATGTCCCAATGCCAGCAAGTTGTTCTGGCACACAACAGCTGGCTGTCCACAGCAAACTGAAGAGATGAGAGTGTCTGGATTCAGGAACTGCAACATTTGCCAAATACCAAAGAAAATTCATCTCTGATTTTCATCTTTCAAGCAAAACCAACAGAGGTGGCAAATGGTCAGCCACTGCCTAAAGCTGATAGAGATGTGTTCTGCTGCTGCAGCTACAGGGGTTGGGGTTTTTTTTCCACCTTACAGAAGAGCAATAGGAAACTCTGAAAGCTTTGTCTGAACCCACTCTCTAAAAGCAGTTTAGACCATTGCTCTCCTGTCATACTCAAGCCTTAATACATTATGTAAAAACTTTCTTGCCAATACACAGTCTGACTTTATTTGTTCTTGTTTATAACCTTGCAAGGTCAGAGTTTGAGGTTTGCTTCCATTGTTTGGACAGTGAGTAGAACTGTATTAATTCAATATGTAAAAAAGAAATGCAACATGGCTTTGCTTTCCACAGCACTTCAGTTTCCTGTAGAGTTATGAGCAGGAAAGCCAGGCAGGGGTGCTGGGTGGTGACTCTGGGATGCATATCCCATCATCTACAACTGAAAGAATGGATCAAGCTGAGTAAGGGAAGAAAAACTCTGGGAAAGGTGATTTCTAATTAGGTCAGTGATATTCCCTTACTCAGATTATTACTTTGAGGATGGTGAGACACCGGCATAGGTTGCCCAGAGAAGTCATGGATGCCCCATCCCTTGGAAGGCCAGGTTAGATGGGGCTTGGACCGACCTGGCCTATGGGAAAGTGTCCCTGCCCATGGCAGGGAGCTGAACTAGGTCATCTTTAAAGTGTCTTCCAATCCAAACTATTCTATGATTATACATTACCAAGCCACAACAGCTATCTGTGAGCTGGGAAAACACCCCAGAAGGAGCAGAGCTCCTCAGACAAGTGGATCAAATTCTTAGAACAAGAAGCCTCTCAGCAGCTACTTCACAGCATCAGCCTGACATTGGGCACCCTTCAAGTGCCCCAGGGCTCAGTGTTGTGCCACACTTCAGTACCAGCAAGACTATCCCATAAACCCAGGATTTGTTTGCTAAACATGACAAGAGAACACTCTCACCAAGGCACCAGAAAAGCAGCATGTGTTACATTCATGCTGAAAAAGCTGTCCTAGACCCACATGTGAGAAATGAAACAAACTGAAGAACTTGAAAGCATGACATGCAAAGACCATTTTCAGTTAGTGAACATATACTGCTCTCTTCCTGGCAAAATTATAGCTTTGATGTTTTATCCAGCACAGAACAGCAATTAGTACAATTACAGCATACAAGGCATGAACTAAGCCTGAACAAGGCATGTTGTGGTTGCTAGTCTGTATTTAGATTGAGCACATCCATAATTTGAGCCTGTTTCTGAAACATTCTAAGCACCATCAGGTCCCTCTAAGGTCAGTGAGAATCACAGGCACTTGGCAGAGCAGAGACACTGAGATTTACAGAAACATTAAATCTAAATGCTTCGATCCCATGGCTCTCTATTTGCCCCCTTAGGAGAGGGGTGATGTACTGAAGGAGGAGAGTCAAAGCAAAAGCAAATGCAACTAAGTCAACCCATCATCAAAGACAGAATATTGTAAAATGCATCTCTAGAGAAGTTAAACATCATGACTTGGTCAGACTCCAAGACCAACATCTCAGCTAACTCAGAGGTGGGAGTGAAGAGAGATTTCTCAGGGACACATACAGGATCTCAGCTGTAACAGTTTCTTGGAAGAACAGGGCATGTTTTCCTCAGCATTAACACTGATGTTTGAAAGAAATGCACTCACCCCAGCTCCTCACAGAAGTTCACAATGGCGTCAAAAGCTGTCATCACAGCTTTGTCACACTCTTTTAAGGTGCCTTTTGTTTCCTGAAAGTAGATGGGAAAATGAACTGTAGTCTTCAATTTAAATGTATACAGAGTAACTCTAGCAATGATCAAACCCACCCCCTCTGAGCTACAGTGCAATCAGCTACAGACACCTCCCTGACTCTGCTCTAACTTCTGCTCACTCATTCCTCTCTAATAGAGCTGGCTCTGGCAGCCTTTTCCTTCCCCACTTCTCTTCCTTCTGCTGAAGGAAATGGGAGCCCCATCCCTTGAAATGGGGCTCCACACAGCTCTAGACTCAGAAAATTTACTTTGATCTTTTCATATTCAGAGGTTGCTGCAGGCAAAACCAGACCAGAGCCAACACAGTGTATCCAGGCAGGTGGGTACCATTCTGTAGCTCTCACCTGGATGTTAGAGAGCTCCTTCTTGATCAGGAAGCTGACTTGATCCCGGTCATTCCTGGAGTAATAGAGGCGGCAGCAGGATGGTTTTCCATCTCTTCCAGCTCTGCCAGACTCCTGGTAATATCCAGCCATTGACTTGGCAATATTCCAGTGGGCAACAAATCTGCATGTGGTAAAACAGAGAACACGAGGCTGCAGGTTTCTCAGAGCACTGCACACACCAGTGTGGTGTCTGTGGGCATCAACAACAGCAAAAAAAGGGTAGCAAAACATAAAAGAGGATGGAGCACAGCAAGAAAATTTGCACACTGAAGTTTTAGTCCTCTTAACACACAGACATGGAAAGCAGCAGAGCTGTAAGAAAACAAGTGCACCTGGACAGCATGTGAGCAAGGACACCACTCCAAATGGATGGAAGGGAATAAGCACATGAGTATCCCAAACATGCATACAAATGTGCAGCTATGAAGACTAAGAATAAAGACACTGAATTAAGGAGTTTGGGAGATTTTACCATAAATACAGCATTAATAAAAAAGTCATATTTATTTTGTGGGACACATCTGCACCATTACAAAACACATTTTGAAAGACTTCATTTTAAAAAGACAGCCAAAATCTCCATGGGAAATTCTACCTCACTATGCTTCTCAGATGAAGGCAACCTTCCTAACCAGCAAATATGACTAGAGGATCATTTATGTAATCTCTGCAGGAAGGCTTTCAACACAGCACTGAAAGATGCTTTAAACCTGCTTGTACCTGACTATTCAGCAATTCAGCTTTTACCTGTTTAGAGAGGATTTGACAGCACAGTAATGCTGCCAATGTTTTCAAGTCTTCCTCAAAGCCAGCATGACCCAAGGGCAGGTATGATACATATGGGTGTAGCTAAAGATTAAATGACAAAAGCAAGCAAATGTATTTATTCAAACACAAACAGCCCAGGAACAGGCCAAGCAGGAAGCATCAGAGCCCTACACATTTAAACCCCATCAGGAAGTTTGCTGAAGAAATTGATAAATAATTTAAGCAGAACTGAATTAACTGTGAAGAGAGAAGAACAAATTCCATCAGGAAAAAAAGGGACACCACCTCTGTTTTCCCTTTTGTCCAGAAGAGTCACCTCCAGAAGTTGTCAGACCTGATCTTATTTGATAACATATGCATGAATACTCAGGAATCTGCCAACACAGAGCAAAAGCTAAGCAGCAGTGCCTTGTTAACTAGGCTTGGGTATAGTGCTCTTTAAGTTATTTTTAAAAAATCCTGTAAAGTGCCATTTTAACTCCATTCCTTGTAAACTGATTAGATTACAAGTGTATTTCAGCTATATTTCACTTTCAGTCAGCCCTATACATTTCAGTTTCTCTTTGCCTTTTTAAATGACCACTGGACAGGACAGAGTGGCTTCAGCAGGTCATTAATTCATGTCCTAGGAAACTCCTCACTTCTCTGTTTGGAAAGATGCATCAAGGAGTAAAATTGTCACTGCTATGGGATCCTGTTTCCTGGCAGCACAGTGACACAGGCAGAGGGATGACACAGTTGTGAACTAATGGGATTGGCTCAGTGATATCCTACCCTTCTTTCACAATATTCAGTGCAACTTCTGTACGTGGATTTTAGAGATCAGGTTTGTTGTGGGTGTTGTCTGAGCTGCACCTGAATGATCCCTTCAGTAAGTGACAACAGTAATAACTCAGCCCAGCCATATTGCAGAGCAGAAATTCTAGCACAGAGCCCTGATGGGGACAGCAATCTCAGATGAACAGCAATGGAAACCATGTGCAAAGTGTCTGTCCTTGGACCAGAGCTGTATTTTTATATGGTTACTGCTATTTGTGAAGGGTTATTTTTTCCCCATTGCATGGCAAGAGATCTCCAAAAAAACCCCTGTCTCTGCCTATTTTAATAGAGGGTGGATGAATTATTTTAGGAGCAGATTTTCTTTCCACTGCTTTTTAATAGCAGCTATTGCACTAAGAGAAGTGCAAGAAACAGCTGTGATTGCACTGAGATGGCTCTTTCTGAAACCCTGGAAGGTGTGGCAGAAAAGCATTCCTCCAATTGTCTTGATTTTGAGGATGACTGGCAAAGAGGAGCTCTGCTGCCTTGTGTTTAATGTTTTCACAAAGCCCTCCCAGGTTTGGTTTTGCTGCTTCTAAGATAAAAGACTTCCAGCACTGGTTTTGTTGGCTTAAGCAAGTGTTCATCAGGGAGTTGAGTCAGGTGTATTAGGTAACAGAGCCTGAGACTCTTCCTTCCCTCTGCTCAGGTTTCTGATGGTGAAAGACACAGCCTCACACACCTGACATTTGCTTTGTCTACTCCCATTCCAAAACTGATGGTTGCAACAATGACAGGGATCTTCTCCTCCATCCATTCATTCTGGACAGAAGTCCTGTCAGCTGCCTTGAGCCCTGGGAAGGAAAAGAGAAGAAAAGTAAACACCACCACAAAACAAAACAAAAAAATAAACCAAAAAAAACCCCAACAAAAAAACCCCAAACAACAAACCAACCAAACAAAACCAACCTATGAAACAAAGAATCCCCAAACCCCCTAGAAACCACAAAGAAAACAAAATCCCCAAAAAAGCAAGGAAAGAAACAAAGAGTATTTTCTTGCTCATATATTCCCCCATTGCAGGCCAACTCCCTCACTAAAACTGACTGATGTACACACTCCTCTCTTCCCAGTGTTTAAACTGGCCTAGGACCAAGCAGAAGTCAGTAGCAGCTGGTTTTATTCCAAAGAAAAAAATCTAGCTCCCCACCCGGGAAAAAAACAGTTGTTATATTCAGGCCATGAAAGATCCAACAAAACCAACATCTCTGGAGACAAGGGAATGCCACTGTGGTGAAGGGCCTGCACTTACCTCACAGACCTGATGTGTGAGTATCACACAGAGAGCAGAGCATGCCCAGAAAGTTCTTTTCTAGGTAGCCCCAACCCAGGTGGCAGAGTTCAGTTCTCCCAGCTAGTAAGAGATGCAGACTCCAGTACCTGCATGGTAGGCTTTGGCTTTCAGCCCTCGGTAGCTCAGCTCAATGGCCAGCTGGTCACACACATCCCTCATCCTGCAGTACACGATGCCACAGCCCGAGTACACCTGGGAGCCAGGAGACAAAGGCCAGGACACTGCCTGAAGTCAAACAACAAAGCTGCAAATACAGCCCCTCATCCTCTCCTAGCAGACGCAAGGCAAGAAGCATTTCATGGACACACCCAGGTGCAGAGGTTATAGATGAGCTGCAGAAAGCTGTTTTGAGAATTAGTGTTAGAGCAGGAAATTTAACACTTCAAATGCTTCTGCTCACCCTCACCAAACCAAAAGAGCAGAACACAAAACACACAATGGTCACGGAGGATGTGACAATCCAAGTGGAAATGCTTGTTCCATATTCCTAGTCAATTTTCTTTCAGACTAACCCTCTCCTGAGGACACCTCTGACAGGTACACAACCATCACATTCTACTTGTTTTAGAGGAACTAAAAAACATATGCGTGCATTTTTAGAAGACTTAGAAAATACACATGAGCACTTTCCTTCCTGGGACCTCCTCCTTTCCTGCCACAGACCTGTCAGGGTCCCACCAACCCCTAGAAGGTCAGGGACCATCAAGGTAGATTTTGTCCAATTTATTTTTCTTCCCTAAAGGTAAAACCTACCCCAGTGTCGCCCTTCACTTCAAGCGCCTTCAGACAGAAATCCTTCAAGTTGGCGTACGGATCAGTCAGCAGCTCTTTGAACTGCACATCATAGAACAAGTTAGATCTGAAACAAGGAGTCTTAAAGGTGGAAAGTGGCTGCTTGAGCTTGAGTGCTGCCACCACGTCCTCTTGGACCTGCTTGGTGGCAGTGGCAGTCAGGGCAACGCAGGGGGTGTGGGGGATGCGGGCACGCAGGGAGCCCAGGCGCAGGTAGTCGGGGCGAAAGTCGTGTCCCCACTGGGACACACAGTGAGCTTCATCAATGACCAGGTAGGACAGGAGGTTTCTGGACACCAGGGAGTTCAAGGTTGGCTGGAAGGAAGAAGCAGCTGCCATCTCTGGAGTGATGTACAGGAGCTTTACTTGAGGCTTCTCACTTGCCAAGTCAGCCAGGATGGTTTTCTTCTCCTGGGCAGACAGCTTGGAGTTGAGAGAGCAGGCTTTGATCTTCAGAGCAAGCAGGTGATCCACTTGATCCTAGAGTAAATACAAAATAGAAATGAAAATAAAGAATAAAGAAAGTCACCAGCACCAAGAAAGATTAGTAGGGAGACTCAGGTGAGGACCCAGCTTCCATCTCCAGGATCAAACCCCAGGACAACACACATCTACAGTCCTGTTAGTTACAACTTCATTTCTAGATGCCTTCTTCTTCACCTGTGAGCTCCATCCAGCTCTTACATTCAACTGCATTTTTGTGCTTACATTCACCTTAAGACAAACTAACACTTAACACTTTAAGGTGTTCCCTTTTTGCTTCTAGGGAACACCAGCAGGGATCTGTGCAAAACAACTCAGCACAGGCACTGTGACCTGAACATGTCTCAGTATTTACAACATGGAATTGTCACAGATGGAAAATGAACACTCCCACCCTGCAAGAACAGGGAGCAGTTCAATCCAAAATAACTGAAGGATGTCCTAATGCAACTGAGACAGGACAAAGTACAAGGATCATGTAAATCACCACTGCAGCAGAACCAGAAGCATCACAGCCAGATGAACACTGGCCATACAAATTCACATCCCTGTCCCCTGCTCACTTGTACTTGAGTAGCACCTGACATTTCAGGACATGAAGAGTCCTGAAAAACAGGTATCTCATTATTTTGCTCAATATCTGGTTTCAGTCATTGATTTAATGTCTGTTTCTGTTTTCTTTTCACAGTCACCCCTCAGCCATCCCTATAATGAACTGCACAGGCTGAACTCTTCAAGTTTGGCTACATTGAAATACAACATTGATGATTTTAAGCACAGCAACCCCTTCTCAGGGCTTGATGAAAAGACTGGGGGTTTACTCCAGCTCTTTCCCCTAAGACTCATGAAGCCCATCTCAATCTATTTATAACTCTCTTATCAGTGATATATTTTAACCTCCATTTCACTAATACTGGCCATGCTGGAGTTTAACCAGTGGTCTTCACATGTGGAACAAATCCACACTATATAGTATCTTTCTCAGAAGTATCACCAAGCCTGCTATTGTCCTTAACATGTATTACAGTGAGAATATAAAAGAGCTAAAATAATTCCACAAATAACAAATCCCAAACCAGAAGCCTGCAGTACCAGATGTCATGCAGTTCTAGTGGTCTACACAAGTCTAAGAAATGCTACAGCTGCTCTTACAGGGATTTGTTTGTCCCAACAGGTGATGAAACAGTAGACAAGGCAAAACAGAGGAAAAAAAGTCTCACAGAGGAAAGTGCTCATGGAGCAGCTCTGCTAAAACAGCTTCTTCCCATGAAATGAAAAGACATTTTTATGCAGGATGAATTACGCCTTCAAAGGCAACTTCATCACTCCTGGAGTTATTAATTTATAGGTAAAATGGCAGGTTTTTGTCTGGGGAAAGATCCATTTTTTGGTGCATTTGAGTTACTCTGCTTTGTTGCTTATGTCTGGAGAACATAAAAACCACCAGATTATTATTAGAAGGCAAAACCATTATTTTAGAGAAATGCAAAGTATCATACCAGAGAAACTCTGCTGTTCTCACCTATCCCAGGGTAAGGAAAGCACAATGAGACATTAAGAGAATCCAGAGGCAGGTCAGCAGCAGAGACTTTGGGCAGAAAGACAAAAGGGCAGCTGCTGTGCCTCTCATGACCCCTTTTCCCTGATTGCTGTGCCCCAGCTAACAGGAGACAGTTACCTGAATCAATGCAATCAGAGGTGAAATGACAATGGTGATGCCCACTGCCAGAACTGCAGGAAGCTGGTAGCACAAGGATTTCCCTGCCCCTGTGGGCATGCACACAAAGACATCCTTCTCTCCTGCAAAAACAACAGAAGAAAGCTCAAGGCCTCTGAGTGGTGTTGAGTTCCTGGGGCTCGGGCTGGAGGGGTAGGCAGAAACAGCACATGTGTGCATGTACCAGATGGCATAGCAAC
Organism: Cinclus cinclus; assembly: GCF_963662255.1. Lineage (NCBI taxonomy): Eukaryota > Metazoa > Chordata > Aves > Passeriformes > Cinclidae > Cinclus > Cinclus cinclus. The sequence goes on along the minus strand of NC_085065.1, from coordinate 5,796,441 downwards.
AAAATACTTCAGTTTAGGTTCTAAAAGCACAGCAATACTTTGCATGCCAGCAGTGGTTTCCTTCGAAGAACCTCAGATTGCTTTGTAAACATTTAGAGGCAGCTGTACAAAAGTACCAGAAGATACACAGAAACCAAGATAAAGAGAAGTTAAATTGTTCATGCTGAATCTCCTCCAAAAAAGCTGCTTTTGCTAATTTTACAGACTTCCACTTAACACATTACTAGCCCCATGACAGAACTTCACCACATCCTCTTAAAGCTTATCCTAGAAAGGCCCCTCACATGAAACAGAAGTTGGAAATCTCAACCACATTGATAGTATCCTGTAGTGAGTGACTGTTTCTGCACTAACCAGGATCCAGCTCAAACCAGGAAGGTGCTCAGGACACCAGAGACATCCTGCACGCAGAATCCCACTTCTGACAGGTCTGTTGTCAGCAGTGAGTGGTAACAGATGGAAACTGAACTGGGCACTGGTCTGATTCACACTGAGAGAGCTGCTGGGGGAGCTGGCAGCTTGTTTGTGTGAGCTGCCTGTCCACCCCCAGCTGGCTGTTAGGGGGAGTGCCAACATCAGCACAAAAATGTTTCTGATAATAGTCCCATGATTCTGAGGATCTCAGCTATGCCAAGAAATCGAGTCCTCTACTGGTATTGTCTTTAACACAAGGACAATTTTACTCTGAAAATGTCTGAATGTTATCAGGTTTGATGCCATCTGACCACAAATACACAGGCAGGTGTGAGGAGACAACTAGGAAAGACACCAACAATGCTGCACTTTCCAACTTCCCATTTCCATGGCTGCTGCAGTGGCACTGTTACAAAACAAATGAAAGGAAAAGATGCAGAGCTCGTGTGCAGCACGTGCTGCTGAGCCACCAAAACCATCTCAGAGCAGAGGAGGGCATGGAGGGCTGGGCACTCCTTAGTCCAGGTGAGGTCTGCTCACATCAGGCACAACAGCAACGCCTGCAGTGTCACCCCCACACGGAGACGGACACCCAGCCGTGTTCCACACGTCTCCCATGCCAAGCCTCACCTCTCACCACAGCCATGGTCGCACTTTCCTGCAGGGAAGTCTTGAAGGACTCGAACCCGAAGACCTTGTGCAGTGTTTTCCGGACCCTGCCCTCCAGGCCCGGGGGAGCCTTCCCGCTCATCCTAAGGATGCTGCGAACGGCGACAGGAACCTGAGCTAGACCCGGACGCTACCACCCTCCTCTGCCCCAGGCCTGCCCGACCCCCTGCCACCTGCACGACCTCGCCCAGGGCTTCCCTGCCACACTCTCCCCTTTTTCGGGTCTCTCAGGGATGCTTATCCAGACCTCCTCACTGGAGAGGGACACGATACGTTTACTCCGAGTCAGCCCCCTTCCCATGGGGGAGCAGAGGGGGCTCATGGCGGGGGGGCCTCAGTGCCCACCCACCCCTCCCGCACCCGACATGGACGGGGGTGTAGGGGCAGGCAGCTCCTTCTCACCGCCCCCCCCTTCCTTCCCAGGGGCCTGTGTCCTTGCACACTCCTGATCCCCTGTCCCACCTCCGCCCTGTACCGGCCCCCACCCTCCGCGCTCACAGCAGACACGGCAGGCGCTGTCGCGGCGCCACAAAATGACGTAAAAAACTTCAATTAAAGGGCCAGCCAGCTCACTTTTCATCCCCTCTCCTCCCCCGAGACACTCCACTCCGCCCCGCTGAGGGTTTTCCCCTCCGGCTGTCAGCTTCCCCGACCAGTTTCTCCCCTGGCTGCGAGGACGGGAATCCCCCGAGGCGCCGGGATCCCGCTGAGGGCGGAAGAAGGGCAGCGTTGCCATGGTGACAGCGCCGCGCGCGTCATCCCCGTGCGCCGGAAGTGCACCGCGGCCGAGGCGGAAGATGGCGGCGGCGAAGCGTAGCGTTCTCTCCTCACTGGCGGTTTACGCCGAGGACTCGGACCCGGAGTCGGACAGCGAGGCTGGCACGGCGGGGAGCGATGGGGGAGGACCCACGGGTGAGGGCGGGCAGGGAGCCGGGACAGGCGGCGGGCTGGGGCGCCAGAATTCCCTTGCGCGGCCCGCGCCGACCTGGCGCTTTCCCCTATGTGAAGGGAAGGCCCCGCACGCTGCCACTTCCCCTTTCCTCACCGTTTTCCTTTTCTTTTCCTCCTTAGGAGAGAAAGGAGGCCTGGTCTCAGTTGGGTATGGAGAAGATGACTTTACCCGCCTGGATGGAGACGAGGAAGGGTACGAAGAGGAGGACGATGAGAACAGCAGGCAGTCAGTAAGTACCTCCCTGCTCCGGAAGCTTGTTTTGACCCCTTACACAGGTTGTAAAGGCTTTTCTCTTTCAAATAAAAGCCCCGAATAGTGACCTGTGATGGAATCTGGATTCCTGGTGTGGGTTTCAGCACTTTCCACCTACTCCTTTCCACTTTGTTTTCAAGTAGAAAGCATTTGCCCTGAAATCCATCAGCAGCTTGGCACAGCTCATGTTGTTCGTTACTGTGTTGGTGTTGTTGGACTCTTTTATGGGAGAAAGGCTATTACAGCCACTCCAAATAAAAGCTATTTTTTAAACATAGTTGTCATATAAGAATCTTGTAAGAGGACCACACTGTCAGCTGGTGGATTAAAAAGAATAAACTTCTGTGCTGTTTTAAATGATTCTTTTATGTGTAGCTCAGTCCGCTCCCTGCATCAGGTCACTGTGATGTAATAGTGTCCTGTCTACACGTGGGTGGCTTTTGTCTGTCATGGGTGCATGGCATGTGTCAGATATCACCTGAATTCTGAGATAATGACAGGGTGGGGGAACAGGACACGGAGCTTACAGTCTGTGAATGCAGCTGCATGACACAGAAATATGTGTAGTTCTGCCCTGGGTCTGGGGGAGTGGAACAATAAGTTTGGAGGAGAAAAGGGAAATTTTTCATCTCCTTTCTTTATTGTCACTCTTTTTCTTACCACTGTGTTACCTTCTCCCTCTTCCAGTTCCTTCTTCTACCACATAGCCAAAACTCCAAGACTACTCCTATAACTTTTCCTCGCTGAAATCTGCTTTGTTTGTGTTAGATCAGTCTCTTAGCACACACTGTTTTCTGCCATCTGTCTGCCCAAGTAGCAGCCAAGAAATTCCTCAGTCTTTTGTTCCTGCTTTAAGTTCTGTTCTGTTGCCCCTGGTGTCTCCCTTAGCAAAGCACTGAAGCTTTTCTACTGCTCCAGTGATTCTTCTTTTTATATCTATCCAGCACTTGTAGACTGTTTCAGAGAGGTCTCTCTAGTTCAAAGGAAGCCCTGTGTGTGATCCAGGTGCTTGCCAAGGTCAGCTGTGTTTAGTTGGTATTTTAAAGGGGTTGTAAATGGAGTGCATACACATACATTTATGGCATACACAGCTTTTGGTGCAGGTTGCAGGTGTCCATCATCTGCTGCTTCTCAGGAAATGACCATCAGTCAGTAACTCTGGTGTCAGACAGGGGATCTTGCATAGGTTTGTGGTTATAGTGCAGGTTGCACAAGTTACTCTTCTTTTTTTTTTTTTATTAAACATTCTCTGAGCAGGCTTGAAAGCTTCCTTGGCATTGTTTTTGCTGGTAGCTCATGGGGGTTATGAGCTGTTTTAGAAAGCAGGATGAGATGGACTCAGGCTGTCCTGTGCTTTGCTCTGTACAACTCAGTGGATGTTTTAACTACTTTAACAGTGACTGAAAAGCCTGTTTTTACTCAGAGTCAGTTCTCAGTAATGCTGCTTTGTTTGTTAATGTTGTTACTCCCTGCTAGGTCAGAAGTTTTTGAGAGCTGTTTCAGTTACTGTCTACAACATTATGGCTTTGATGTAAATCACTTTTATTTATATAATAGAGACTGTAGAGGGGAGAGCAATCTCATTTGTGGTAAACACCAAGTTAGTTGCCTTTTTTCTAGTTACAAACTCACTGTAATAAATCTTTGACAGGCTGGACTCAATGTCATATGTGCATCTTTCAGAAAGGGAAAGTGGAGAGTAGCTGAAGTGAAGGAGTTGTGTTTCACATCTGTAAGAGAGGCATCTTAATTCAGTCAGTTAAAATTTACTGAGGTTATTGTGTCTCTAGCTTGCCTTATCAGAACTGACTCATGTGCCAATCCTTTGAGGTAGGCAATTCCTTGTAAACTTTTCCTTTCAGTTGCACCTCTCTTTCACTTTTTCTTTTGTTTCCCTTTTTGAAACTGAAACACCAAGATCTTGTTTTGGGGCCAGCATTGAAATTTGTGGGAAAGTTTGGAGGAAAAAACATTTTGCTGAGTTATGTGAGCATGAAAAACACTTTCTGCTCCTCAAACTTGTTTTGAACCCAGAGTATGTGCTTATGTCTAGAAACAGGGGTACCTGGAGGATGCCCAGTGAGGGGAGAGCAGCAGGTTTACTGCCAGTGGACCAAACCGGAGCTTCCTGCTCACCTGGTGTGGATTTTCACACAATGCTGTGTTCAGTATTTTAAACTGTCACAGGGCAGAAGTTCCCCCAGTTCTTTGGTTTATTTCTGGTTCATAAAATTAAATGTTATAAAAATGGAGACTGACACCTGAAATTTGTCAGTGTTCCCTTCTGTGGAGGTTCACAGCATCTGCAAGCAAGGCACAAGAGCTCTCTGCACCAGCAAGGAAGTTGTGTCTGCTGGATCCCTGGAACTTGGTGCTGGGCCAGACCCTCTCCAAGCCTGCATGTTTGGTTTTGGTGGCAGGCCAGCTGTGTGTCCTGTGTGTGTTGCTGATGCTTGGGACTATCACAGGTCTTGCAAATGCTGCTTTATTTTTGCTGAACAGAGGCCCTTCAATCACCACCTGCTAACTGGATGGGACAGAATTACCAAAGGACAAATGCTTTTTTTCCCCAGTTCTGCTGCTTCTAGTTGTCTAATTCTGAGCATTCCAGAGCTGCATGAGTTTTTTAGGGACAACTGCTACTGAGTGATGCTTTTGCCTACAAAAACCCCCAAAACCAAACAAACACTTCTTCCCCTGACTGTAGGACCTATTTTGTGGTTATGAGTGGGTGGGCCAATACTGCCTTCCATGGAAAGGGTCTTGGACTGCTGCTGGGCTGCTGAATGCCCTTTGCTGTAAGTTCAGTTACTTGCCAGGCCTGGTCTTTAAGCTTAATCCTGTAAATTCTTGTCTTGTAGGAAGATGACGATTCAGAGACTGAAAAACCTGAGGCTGGTGACCTAAAGGTATTTGAAAGTGTGGTCTGGTGGTGGTGGGGAAGCTCAGTACAAGAGGAGTAAGTCTTAACAGCATGGCTTGGTGTTCATTTGTGATCTGTAGTTAGTTCCACACCTTTTGTAGCTTTAACCTGTGTTTCTGACTTTAGTTCTGGCTTCTGCCAAAGGCAGTTAACAGATCACAGGCTCTGAGTCACAATGAAGGTTGGTCTTCATGAATTTGGTCATGTTGTACATTAGAGCTGAAGTTTGCTGACAGCATCTCACCTGTTTTGCAGTGATGTGGGAGGTGCAACATCCAGTACAGAATTCTGCATGACCAGTGTTAGTTGGAATAATTTCTTCATTTAGAACAACTTAATGAATAAATCATCCTGTGCTCTTAGAGGCTGTGGAAGGTGTCAAAATCAATTCAGTTCTCTCCAGCTCTGTCTTTCTGAACGAAGCACTTTTGTAAAGGTCATAGATAAATTTAAAAATTGAAATAAGATCCCCAGATGATAGCTATTATCATAAATAGTTGAAATCATCTTTATCTTGGGATTTCACCTTGCTTCTGCTGAACAGCAGGTGTTTAACAGCACATAGGACATAGGTCAGGCTAAAAGCTGGAGGACAGAAGACCAAATCCAGTTGAAACTATAGACATCTGTGCTTAAATTTTTTGTTAGTTCAGTAGAAGCAATCCCGTTGATCAGGGATGCCAAGTGATGAACAATTGAAAGGGCATTTATGTTATCCAGCATCTTCCTCAAGGATGCAGACAGTCCCTAAACTGCTACAAAAACCAGAGAACTGTGCTGCAAAGCAAAATTCTGTAGAGAATTTAATTTACTACAGGGCTTTGATAGGCTAAGATGAAGGCAAATGGATGTGTTTAGCTATTCTGTTTGAATTAGTTTCATAGCAGCATCTTCTTTCAGGTCCCACAATATTCTTATGGACTTACAGTGATACACAACTGGAGATGTTGGCAGCTGCACTGCAGCTGGTAAAATCTCAGAAATTGGAAATGGAATGTATTGACTCCTTTCCTTGTTGCAAGATTTCTTTTTAAAAGAAAGGAAGATGTAATCTCTCACTTTAATTCTTTTTCTGCTTCTACATTTTTGCCATGGTAAGCATGCTAGCAAGATGTTTCTGTAAAAACTGCTGGATTCAAATGTGTACTATGAAATAAAAATATGGAAATTCCTTAGAAGATAAATTTGGTGTAAATCAAGTCGTTGAAGTTGTGTAGTAGAGCCCTGTTGCAAATGTGTGCATTTCTGTCTTCTCTAAAAGGGCTGCAGGACTTCAGGGCAGTACAGAATAGGTCTAGCAGAGAGAAAGAACAGAATTAGACTGTGGTTGCTCTTATCTGAGTAATCATTTGTGACAGAAACCTCACCCCTGAATTGTGTGGTTGCTGCTTTAATATGTCACTGACGTTTCATGTTGGATTGTTTAAAAAGCCTCTTGCTTTCAGTGAGTTTTTTGTGCAGCTGTCCAGGTGCATTTTGTGCTTCTGAAGAAGAGCCACAAGTGGCCACAGAGCAGCATTTCAGCTTCAGTGAGGAAGCAAAGAAATAATGAATGTATTAAAAATAAAAGGCATTTTGTATCTTTGTAGACTGTGCAGTAGTAACTCTGCAGCAACTGAAAATGTGAATTAAAGGAAATAAATACAATAAAGGTAAAATGTAATTCCTGCCATCCCAGTATGACATGAAAGGTGAGGATTTGAGAAAAGTAGGAGGGAGGCAAAGCTGAACTGAAACTCAGAATTTCAGACTTCCTTTGGCCATTTGTTTTTTTTTTAGTATTAGGTCATAGCTGTAAAGTCAGTTGGCACTGGGCAAGGTGGGGCTGTGGAGGCAGCCCAGTGCCCTGCTGGGGTGTGGCTGTGGGGGCACTGCTGTACCTGTACCAGCCATGCTGTTAAGAAATTCACTTGGGATGGAGAGAGGTGGAACATCCCTGTGGCATTATTTGTACTCGGCACTGTTGCAAATGTTTCCTGTCCCCTTTTTCCACCAAGTGGCAGTGTTCTCCTCCATCCTCACTGCTTGGAGCTTGCAATGTCTGTGACAGCTAAGTCTTGTAGTTACTGTAAAGCCAAAGTGCAGCAAAAAGGGAGGCCCTTGATTATAACTTGCTATCACTTTTGGGTAACTTAATTTTGTTTTGAACCTGCAGAGTGCTGTAGTTGTGCCTGCTCAGTTTCATGGAGACACCAGAGACCTGGAAACATGTTTGAATAGATTCCCCATGCTTCTTTTTATATGGCTAGAGCTTTTCCAAGGTCTGAATCTGACTATAGGCAGAAAGTAAATAATTTTAAAAGCATGAATGAATTTTAAAAATGCAGTATATCAGTTAATTATAGTAATTTCAAGTCCTGAAGATACCTATATAAGTATAGATATATATATATATATATATTTTTTTTTTTGCTGGTGTTTTGCCTCTTTGTACATATTGTGAATGAACTACCTAGGGTTTATACCTTGAATAATGGAGCCAGGCTGTGTGAAGCAGTTCCCTTGTTGCTGGTGCATACCTGTGATTTGGCCTCATTGTACACTTGGATAGTGCCAGACACAAAACCTCCAGAAGGGTCAGTTGGTGTCACTTGTGGATGGAGCCAGAGGAGACAGAAAGTGGGGAATGATGTAAAAATTCTTTGGTAAGGTGATGATAGGGAGCTTGGAATTTGGATCCTGCCTCAGATAGCCCCACTGGGAAGATATTTATTTTGTATTTGTCTCAGGTTTTTCTCTTGATTCCAGGGAACCTGCCCGTCTTGTTTTGATGAAGGGGCACCTCTCTAGCTGTTCAGCCCTAGTTCCTCACTGGAGGGGAAGCCAATACAAAGTGCTGGTTGGGACTGCAGCTTACCTGTGGGTTATGTTTTTGCCAAGGAGCAAGTCAAAATAAGTTTCCCAAGTTCTGACATTGTGATGTCAAACCACTGTTTTCTCTCTGCTGTTGGTGAGATAGAGAAGTTCTTATACACCTGTTTGGAGGAAAGGGTGTGCCAGGAGGGGGAGAACATTTAAGCCTCATCAGTCACCTAGAAGCATTCTTCCAGAGCAGACTTCTGACCCACAGAATTCATGTCACTGAGCATCTGTGAGTTATTAAGAAACACACCGTGCTTGCAGCAAAAAGCAGAATCCTTCTCTTTAGGCAGCAGATTCAGGTATATTCAGATGTATTCAGTGGCATCCTGTAACTGCATTTTGAAGTGCTGTAGGCACTCATGGGGAACTGGAGATTCAAATCTGGGTAGAACTAACTGCTCTTCCAGAAATCAAATCTGGATGGATGTGCTCAGGCTCTAGGACAGGATAGGTTTGTGAACCACCACAATCACTTTTACCTGAGCAGTCACCACTCGTAAACAAGCATCTGCCTGAAAAGCACTTTAGAAACAAAACCTTCTGCTTTGAAGGAAAAAGAAATATGCAACAACATCTGTTGTTTAACAGTGATGTTAAAACAGTGAAATCCATGATCTGGATGAGTTCTTTGTACCCTTTCCTCAGCTGATGGAGCCCTGGGTACAGACTGAAGGAGGTTTGGGGTTGGGTGTGAAATGTGTTGTGCTGGTTTAGAAGGACAGGGTTAAAGGGCTGCAGGTTGCTGGGGCTCTGGCCAGCAGCTGGCTCTGGTTATAGCCTTTATGCAGTAACAAGATACAGGCTTTCAGAGCTCACTAAATGGACCAGCCCTGCTGGAAAATGAAAAATGAACCTTAAAATATTGACCTTATGCTCCAAGCCTCACCTGAGAGGTTCTGTGCTTCATATTGGAGGGCTAGATGAGTAACAGGTTGTAAGTGTTGATCAAGGACAGAGCCCAGCCTTGCAGCTTGGCTGCTGGAGCTTTCCCAGAGGGAAATCATTAACTCTAGAGCCTTGATTATTGTATCAGAACCAGCCAGTGCAGGAAAGCTAAGAAATTTGCCACTCCCTTGGCAGGTGAATGCCTGACCTGTGGTAGAAGTTTTTAAGAACAGGTGGCTAGTTTGGTGTTTTCCTTTCCTTTTGGTTTTGTTTTAAGGGTCCCCTCTGCATCCTCGAGGTGTTTTATGGAGAGGCAGCCAGACTGGGATCTAGCAGAAAGCTGTCAAATTTTCAGAGGAATACTGTGACTCTAAGTATGTCTAAGTACCTCAGCTCTTTATTATGTTTAGCTTTTATTGATCCAGTATACCTGTAAAGTAATTCTACTGTTATGATGTGTAGGTGTGTACTAATACTTGGAGGCTTTTGACTGCAGTGTTTTTTTTTTATCTTGCCTACCCACTAACCTGTTTAACTATCAAAATTATCTTGATTTAAAGTAAAAGTGGTAAGTGCTGAGAACCAATAAATGGGTGTGTGCAGTTTTGTAATCCATGAAATTAACTCTTACTATGATAAGTCATATTAATTTTTCTGAATTCTCCATACATTCATCAAGCCAGGTTTTCAAAAAATGATTGAACCTACTCATTAGCTTCCATCTCAGGTATAATTATTTTGCTGCAAAGGGGAAAAGTATGTTTGGGAAAAGTTTTGTCCTTAATGTGGCCTTGCATTATGCATGGCTGTGAGCATACCTCCCTAAACACTTTCAAAGCATGAACTGTGCAGTTCCCAGGGTCGGGGTCAAGGTTGGAACTCCAGTGGTTTGTTTCCTCACTCATTCCTTTGCCTGGAAGCACAGCCTGAAGGTGCCAGTGATAAGCACTCAGATTCTTTTTCTGTGTTTTAAATTCTTTTTAATATAATTGTGTGAAATACTGTCTGTGCTTCCAACTCTGTGTGGTTTTCCCTTGTTTTGAGTTTGACAGACACTTTTTCAGAGCTCTGCAGAGAGAACTGGAGAGTTTTGCAGAAAGTTTAGAGGGGAGTAGAGGTAACCCAGCTGCAAATGCTGTTCTCTGCACTGCTACAGTGAGTGCCCAGACATGAAACCAGCTGATACCTGGTTCACATTTTATCTGGGTGAACCTTGGTTATTGCCAGAAAATATCACAAGCAGTCAAAGCTGTTCTGCATGCAGGAAGTAAACAACACTTGGCATCTTGGATTATTTTGCCCCTTGCCACACGTACTCCTGTCTCCAACTCAGTCTGAGAGGGAGACAGATCACAGCCTTGGAGCTGGAATACCTCCTGGAGAGCTCCTGGCTTCCATCCAGCTCTGGAACTGTTTGGAAGATGAGACATGTCCACGGACATGCTTGTTCCTTCCTCCCCGCCGGGCATACATGTTGCAGCAGACTCTTCACTCCCTGCAGTACTAAATACCAGGGATTATTGACACAGGTGTGGCTTGCCTTCCTCCAAAGAAGAGCCAGGCTTGTTCTATTTGTCTTTAAACTTGAAGAAAAGTCCTCTCTGGAGCTGCTTCCCCACACATTTTTCACCTGATAAAGTTCTGAGTTCTTCAAGTCCAGCTCTGTAGCTGCAATTATTTCTGGCTGCTGTTCTGAGTGTGCAGGTCTGTGCATGTCAGAGTGAGAGGCCAAGCAGTCAGCACAGATGGAGTATTGCCTCCAATAGCAGCAAATAGCTGAAAATAGCTCCTTCCAGCTGCCCTGTTCTGAGTACAGAAGGAGCAAAATCTGGATAAACTCCGTGGGATCCATTCATGGAGGAGTGAATTTCTCACTGAGGAGACTTGCTCTTACACCTTGCCTCTACTCCAAACCATGAATAATTTTTAGTACTATGTGCAAGGGGAGAAAGCCTGTGCAAGAAGTTAGTTCTGTTAGCTCTCCTGAGCCTTTCCTTTGCTGCTGTGAGGCTTCAGAATTTTCACAGCCCACCTTCACCTTCTGCTTGAGTCTCCACTGCAACAAGCTGTAAAAGATAAAATCATCGGAGTAGCTTGACACCTCCAGCCTTGTCATGTCTTGCTGGTATTTCACCAGTGAATTTCTGTTTCACTGTAGGAAGCAAAAGTGACTTGAAAGCAGAATTTTTGGTCTGTGCAGATCAGGGGCAGTCTGCTGGGAGCTGTTGAGCTCCTGGGGCTATGAAGGGAAGCAGGTAGCTTTGGGACTAGTCTTGACTGGGAAGCAGGTGTTATTGACTGTACCTCCACATAGCAAAAGTTCTGGAACACAGTTCCTTCACTGGAAATTACTCCTAACAAATAATCTTTGTCAAATATTGAGATAGCATATGTCAGGTGTATAGAGTCAAGTTTCAAAGAAGCTATTTAAGGGCTTTATTCTATGAATGCTTCCTTTCTAAAGCACTTTCTCACTGAAATGTTTTGCCAGGTCTTGGTTGGGATTTTTTCAGTTGGTTTGTGTTTTGTTTTTTATTTTTTTTTTTTGTCCCACTTCATTAATGAATATGGATTTTTAGATGTAATTTAGCTGGAAAAGTAAAAGGCAGTGTCAGCGAGACACATTTTGATAGGGAATGTCTCAGGAATTGACACTCTGATTTGTTCTTCCTTCCCTTTCTCTCTGTGACTGTATCTCCAAACAGATCTGTAAAGCCTGTACATAAGTGTCACTGAAGGGGATGTATCAGGGTTTTTTTTCTGTGGTGGCTTATTTCTGAGCTGTTGGGCTTCTCTTGGTATCTAGATCATGGTCCCTACAGGTTTTTCTTAGTTCAATTCCTTACACTGAACTGGGCACTTTGCCTGGAGCTAGGTAGCAGAGCTGGCAAACAGGATATGGCTGTAGGAAATGTGCTTGTTTCAAGCTTTCTCTTGGGATTCTCCTCTCTCACAATACAAGAAAAAAAAAAGAAGGGGGGGAGGAATAAAGGCATTGTACTTTTGTTGCCTGGCTTTCTCTTTCCCAGACTCTAAATGCACTTGACATGCACTCTGTTTGCTGCCTTCAGCGTGGGTGCACACCAACATCAGGCAGATCTAGGGAGCAAGAAATGAAATCGTTGTCGTTGTCATGAGCTTTCAATATTAAATGAGACATTTCTGGTGTTCTGTTCCCATAAGCACTTCTGATCTTTGTAGAGGAAAAGCAAGAACATAGTTGCTACCATGTTCCTTTAAAAAAAAAAGAAAATAAAGGGGAGGGGGGAAAAGCACAATGCAGGGTTTGGGGTTGTCTTTCTCCTGCTGCCTGCATGATGTAGATGTTTCACCTGTTTGCTCTGGCAATGCCATCATCACTAATGGCTTAGACAGCTCTTCTAACACTTTCTGCTAAGTTATAGTTTCTTTCCATCATACTCAGCCAAGTGAGGCTGCTTGTGTGTTGGGACTACAGCAAATACTCTGAATTGTAAAGAGGAGGGAAAATTACAAAAATTTCTTGCTGGCTCTTGCTCAGATTAAAGATTCACTGTAGCAGCTGTTAAGAACCAGATTCCCTGGCTGCTGGTGGAAGGACTGTACTGAAAAATTCTCTGCAATATCTTCAAACTAATACACTGCTTGACAATGATGTGACTGGTCTGTACATTTTGTGGCTGACAGTTTAAACTGCCATTAAATTTATGTGACAGCAATCAGGGAGAGGGAAAAAAATCTGCAACACAAGAGCATTTGCTAAAAAAAGAAAATGTTGAGGGGGAGATACTGTCTGAGCTAGTTGTTTTTAATATTACCTGGGAGTCGGTGGAAGAACAAAGCTGTAGTTGACTGCAAATCTGGGAATGCAACTGAGTGGTGGCAAATCTGGCATCAACATCACCATTTCTTAAAATTTGCATCTTAGTTAAAGCCATCAAGGTCTGATTTTGTATCTTCTGCCTCCCTCTTGAACCCTTCCTCCTGACAGTTTGAAGTGCACCTGCATGACATGTGCACCTGCTTCTGCAGGAATTGCTTGAATTTGTACCTTGTGACAGTTAATGCCAGCAGTTATGTTAGATGTGAGCATTGTGCTGGATTTATGGATCTTGTTTCAGCAAGTATGTAGTGAGCATTGTTTTAAGTCAGTCCATTCTTTCCATTAAATAAAGCTGTTCTGGGCAAGCCTGCCCAAACTGGAATTCATCAGTCTCAGATTTATATTGTTTTGCTTCCTTCCTTTAATCTCTGTTCCATGCTGTGATGACTGTGTTTGGTTGTTTTTATTTTCCATGGAGCCTGAGCAGACACTGTTTTTTATGTAACTGAATGGAGAAGATGCTGTAGGACTGAAAAGATGGTCTGTATTTCACCCCAGTGAGGTGGAAGCTTCAGGCAAAATGCAGCACTTTTTATGTGTGTGTACACACACTCCTTCCTCTTGCTCCTCTTTAACTGATGATAACACATGAAAACTGAACCAGCACTCTGGGTGCTCATGAGCCAGGTTCTTGCAGGCAGAGTCATCTTGTCCAGGCCTTGAAAAAAAACATTTGTCTTGGGAAGGTGGAAAAAGTGAAAAAACCTTTTCCTATACTCGAACAGGATTAGTAATAGCATAAGCATTTTCTGCTATCAGTGAGCTGATGTGCACAGTTGTTCTTAGAAGCACAGAAATCTATGAAAAATGTGTGGTTTGGGGTTTTTTTAATACTTGTCCACAGCAACTTATGCTCTTCAGAGTCTGCTCTTTATTAGTCTCCAGATCAGAGGAAAGGAGTCTCCCTCCTGCTTGTTTTTGTGTTTCTGGTCTTCTTCCAGCTTGGCTCTGGAGCACTGTGGCATCCCTTGACTCCTTTCAGTGGCTCTGTTGGAGTGAGGCTATCTGGCTTTGGGCCCTTAAACTGTTGGTCTTGTGAGATCAAGGCTGCAGAGTAGATGGCAGCCAGAAAATCAACTTGCTGAGTGCATGATAAAGCACAGTTCTGCTATTTTTTTTTTTCCCAAACTCAGTCAAGCTGTAAGTGAATTTATAGTTGCTGCTATACAGATTTTCAGGTGTTTGGTTTGTGAAAACTCTGTGGTACAGATGCCACTAGCAAAGCCTTAATCTTGTTATTCTTTGAAATGCCCAGAAATCAAATGGAAATGAACCCTTTAAGTGATGCCTTTAGCTCTGGGATGCTTGAAATCCCTATTCATTTCCTATATTTACACTGATATGGAGAGTTTTGACATAAATTCCCTACTGCTGGAGCCACTCAAATGCTTGTTTTTTATGCTTCATACGAGATACTGATACATAACACAGTGGGTATTGGTGATTTAATCTGCAGAGAGAGATCATCTTTGCCTAGGTGGATTTAGGTAACTACCCTATATAAAATTCAGTTGCCTTCAGATTTTTCCATTGTTTAAATGCTTTGGAATTCCTTTGGAAATCTCTCATCCATGCATAAATATTTATTCTCTTTCATAACCAAAATGTATCAACATTTCAGTATTTATTATACCTTATTTTTCCACTTGGTGATTCTCCATTTCAGTCCACTTAATGGATTAGATTAGATTAGATCTGCAGATCTGTGGTTTTTATGCTGTCTTTCCTAATCAGTTTATTGTACTCATCATTTGTCTCAAACTTAAATTAGCCTAAAGGAGTGTAGAACAGTTCTTGTGTGATTGCTCCACTGGTGGTTTTTAGAATGTTCTGGATCTTCAGCAGATACTCAGATGTTTGAACAAGACTCCTTAAACCTTGCATCTGCCAACCTTTGGTCAAGTTGTTGATACTTGCCTCAAACTGAGCAGATATGAACAAGCACTGTAGGAGAAGTTGGTCATCCATTTGTTGTTTGAAGGCATTTAAGAAGTTTGAAAGCAGCCTGAGTTAGTGTTGATGTCTCCAGCTCCTTCAGGATGGGTGGAGGTATGAAGGAACTCATCACTAAGCAAAATTCCTGTCCCCTGGGAAGTGAGGTGTGGCTGCAATCCAGTGCTGAACGTGTTTGCTTTTGCTTGGTGTAACTCTGGGCTCTCTGATGTCTTGGCTGAGACCTGCAGTTGTGGGTTCTGGACTTGCTGGAGCAGCTGTGGTGGGAAAGTGTGGGCCAGGGCAAAACAGTGGGGCCTGATTTAGCCTGTTACAAATGGGACAGACTCAAAGGATGCAAATTAAAGAAGAAATTCTGGTAAAAGTAAACTTACTGATGATTCTGGAAGGTCAAAGAACATACTATTAAAACAGCTGACATTGCAGGGATCTTTGTCTCATATAAGGTACATGACAGGACAGGATTGGCCATCAGATTCTCTGTCAGTATATTACTTCATGTTTCCTGAGAGCTGTGTGCTTATGCTTGGTGCTAATTCCAGGCATACAGGAGACTTAAAAATGGGCTTCTGGAAAAGTCAGAAATGCTGCACAGCCCTTTGCAAAGCTGTTAGTGGCCCAGATAAAAAGGCTGCCTTTTTGGGGCCATGTAGCCAATGTCTAGTGCACCTGAATCTGTCTGTGCCACTGGGTTGTTAAAGTGTCTGCTTGGCAATTTTGCTATTTTGGGGGATTGAGGACAAGTGAGCAGAAGGGGAGCATAATGGAATAATAAATGCAGTGCTGGGTATGAGGAAGGATCAAGAGGAGCTCAGGGACACAGCCTGTCTCTTCCACTTCCCTCTCAGTTCCACTTAAAACTTTCAAGAGATGAGAGTGCAGGATGTAGTTTAGTCAAGCTTGGAGCTGAAGCAGTTCCCTCCTTTCACCTCAACAAACATTTGCTTGTTGTCTCAAGCCAAGGTGAGAAATAGTTTTAATTACCCTTCTATCCAGTTTCTCCCTGAAAGGGAATGAGCAGCCTCCTGACCACATCCATTTACTGCTGGTGAGTCACTGTATGTGCCTGGACAGATATTACCTTGCATCTGCAGCTCTGTGAGCTCCTCCAGCCTCGTGTTCATCTGAATTTGTCTTCACAGCCCATCCGTTAGCACAGAATTGCTTCCACTTCTCCAGTGGAGACCTCAGTCACCATTCTCAGGCTGTGAACTCCCCAACCACATAGGTTTGTGGAGAACAGTTTGGATTCCCTGGATTCCTGTCCAGTGCTCTCACTAAAGAGACCTACTGTTTTGGCATGAATTTTTTACTTTGAAATGTCATGTTCCTGTTTAATTTTTTCTCTGTCTGTGCTGCTGGAGGCCCTGGGAGAAGAGCTGTTGATGCAGACACCAAAGGCATTGTCTCAGAGAGGCTGGAGCTGTGACTCTTCAGCCCATCTCAGAGGGGCCAGGGGCCAGCTGGCCAGGGAAAGATGTGTGTTCCTCTGTGTACTTCTTTCTTTTTCTAGAATAGCTTTAGCCTTGTATTTGTGTGAGCCAACTGTACTAATGCAGAAATAGTGCTTTCTTTTTTTTTTTCTTTTTTTTTTTTTGTGTGTGTCTTCCATGAATGCTATAAAAATGCCCTGTAGCAGTTCCGCACAAAGAATTTGTTTTTCTGCTTCCAGAGGGCTTTGGCTTCTCTGAAAATGGGTCATTTTCAGAGTGAGTTTGGCACAGGCTGTTCCCACATCTGGCTTGGTGACCTCACTGCTCCTTCCTCACCTGATGCACCTCTCACCTGACTGGAAATAGAGAAAAGGAGGGTGTCAGGGTGCAGTTACCAAGCAGCAAGGAGGCAGCATTCTGTCAGTGTCAGGTTCAATGAATGGCTTCAGTGTTTGGAGGCACCGAGGAATTTTGGACGAACAGTCCAGTGAGTCACAAAAGGTCTTTGGGAGGGAGGCAGGGAGAGAGGGCAGTGTTGGGATACAGCTGGTACTGTTTCAGAAACTTTACTTGTGCTGTGCTTGATATCACTTGTGACTCTCTTGGGATCTCCCAAAAGCACCAAAATATTTGGGTGTTGGTCTCAGTATGGTGAAACCATACTTAAGAGTGTCTTGTCCTACATAATGCCTCCTACTCAGCACACTCTGCTGCAAACATCTGCAAATGAAGTGTCTTTAATTTCTATAACTAGGCAAGGATTAGCTGTGTGGAGATCTCCCATCAGAGCACTGCAAGCCAGTGGAGATTGCCCTTGAGTCTCTGGTGGAGCAGGTTGGCTGTATCACTCTTGGAAAGCAGCTGCAAGAGAACTGACAGTGGGATCATGCTTATAAAACAGGATCTGCATCACCACCTCGCTCCCTGGCAGTTTGGTTTGGAGAGGGTTTGTCAGCCAAAGCCCTGCATGGTACAGTGGCAAAGATGAATTTAGCATCACACACACATACATCTGGCAAACCTCTGCAGCCTGGGACCCTGCAGAGCCCTGGGAAGCTGGAGAGGCTGATGAGTAGCTGCCCTGAAGTCACTGAGCTCTGGCTCTGTTGTCACATTGCTCTGGGGAATGCACCAGGTTCATCCTGCTCAGAGCACTGGGAGTTGCACAGGCCTCTGGTCAGCATTCCCAGGACTAAGAGTCACCTGCAGGTTGGATCCAGCCTGTGTTCACATTACTGGGCTCTAAAACACTGACTCCTGGTTGGTCCCCAGGGTCAGTCACCAAAAATGAAGAATCTGTAGCTTGATCTGTTTTGAGGAAAGGCTTTGAGTACAACAGTTTCTGTGGAATTCCAAAGGAATTCAGCATCCAAGACCTGGTGACACAAAGCCTTAATTCTCATTAAATTTAGCTTTGCAAAGAAATGGAGCATCCTGTTAGACTTTGACTTTCCATGGTCCAGACATTGTTCTCTTATCTAATAAATTGAGTTTCATTCTTAAATTTTATTCTCTCATCTCAGAATAAATTTGTAAATTTCTAAATTAATAAACAGCGAAGCTTTTTAGGTTGGAGGCATAACTTGATTAAAATCTGTTTCTACCTCCTTTTTTTGCAGGAATTCTCAGAAGTGGAGAAAAGAGATCCTCAGGAGCTAGTTGGTAAGTTCACTCAGAAGTATTTATTCACAGGGTTCTTTTCAAGATAATCCTTGTAAAAGTCCACTTTGTAAAAAGCATCTTCCCTCTGCCCTGGCAATGCTGTAGTTTCACTTACTGCCTGAATATTTTCAGTGACCTTATCTTCTGGGAGAAAGGTTTCATGCCTAAAAATATGAAAATAATTTCATGTTTAAAACATGTATGTAAAGGGCAGTGTTGGTGTTTTTCTAGATGAGCTTATAACCAATAGTGTAGCTTTGTCTAGGCAGAGGCAGTGGAACCAGGAGTGATGACTCTTTTTTCTGTGGCTTTCAAAACTTATCATTTAAATGTGAGCCACTTAGAGATTTACAGCTGCTGTGCTGACATAGTACTCTATGTTTTCTAATGGTTACTAAAACTTAATTGATTTTTGTAACATCTCATTTATTCATTGCACCTTTATCAGATTTGTAAAGTCCAGGGTTGTCAGCTTGAAATAACATCCTCTACTTGGTTTCTTTGGAGCTCCACAGAAACTGTATTTTATATTGTATTTCTGACTTTCTTGAACTGATCCTCTGTTCCTGAGGTTACTCCTGCAGGTGTATGGTATCATGTAATAATAAAATTAAAAACTTAAAATTTTGGAAGTTGCTTCATCTCTCAAATCAGTTTGATATTTCAGCCATAAAATGTGGTTAAGTGTAAATTAAGGTAGTAACTGCTGAGGTGCTCAGCTTTGATTTCTACAGCAGCCATTATTGAAGTCTGGAATTTTTAAGTCCTTTTTAGTTGGCCTGCCCAAACTTTGCAACTGCTGTACTGGATTTTCTGCCTTTAGAGGGCAAAACTGCTTCAACCAATCTCATCATCAAATGCAACAGAAATCTTTCCCCAATCTACTCATCTGCTTCAAAATGCACCCTGGAAACATGGATGAGACAACAGCATTTGGGGTAAAAAGTACAGCAAAATCTCTGGAAGCCAACTGCTCTTCTGTATTTTACATATGGGTGAAGCTGTGCAGTTGTGAATCAATGTAGTGAGAAGTACTTTCTTAATGAAGGTATAAGACTCAGGTTACAATTCTGTTAGTCCCCTTTTCTCCCAGTGACTGCCCAGACTGGATTTCTTTTTTTTCATGAACATGGGTTTGAAAGCAGCACAGGGAGCACTTGGTAGTGTCACAACTCATGGGTGAACAGTATTGGAGGGTCTGAGACCTGGATTGAGATCTCTGCAATCTTACCTTTCATACTCTTTCCCAACAGCAGTGTGCAGGCTGGCTTTGTGCAGATCCAGGTTATTAGAGGTCAGCATACTTGCCATGCAGGATTCTGTAGGTCTGTTCCATTAGACCATATCTTATCTAGTTGAAAAGGAGCTGTTGCAAGACATAGGTTGGAGTAATGTGAGAACCACTCCCTTTCTGGAAACTTGGACTTGCACAGTTAAAATTCCTTAATGGAAAAAGGTGCAAGATTTTCTGACACAAAGCAAGTAATGGCTCCAATCTAGGCACCTCAAGTTTTGTCTATCAATCTGTGGAAGTCAAGATCCTCCTTGGACAGTTTTCCACAACTGCTTTTTGCATTGAAAGTGTGGAGGCCTGCCCTTCTCAGAAGATAGTCCTACATTTTTCAGCATCACCTTTATTAAAGTCTGTGATGGTGCAGTTGCTGAAGTATTAAATAAATGTAGGCTCCTGCCAAAAGCACTGTTTGTATTTTACCTCCCCCGGATGCACAATAATGTTGGAGCAGCTCTGGGAATGGGAGCCAGCTGGGATCCATCTTCACTGCTCTTTTTTGTTGTTTCTTTTTTTTTTTTTTTCCCTCTGAGGCTTCCAGCTGGATCCATTCCCTGATGTGCTTAATGCATGCTTAGGTGGGCACTGAAGTTGACACAAGGAAAACAGTAGGGATGAGCTGCTGGGAGGGCATGGTTGTCCTGACTTATGCCAAAGTAGTGATCACATAATCAATGGCTGACAGAATGAGAGTGAAGGTTTCAGCCCCGTGTTTGAGAAGGAAATATGAGTGAAATTTATTTTCATAGATTCCTACATCAGCATTGTCCTTTTGGGCTTTTTGTACCATTCTGAAGAATTCATGGTGCTGCCACAACATTGCATTTGCTGTTTCCTGCAGCCTTGCAAAATAATGCTTCTAGGATGTAGGGTATTTTTGCCCTGAAGTTCTTTGCAGCATGGTTGTTTACCTTTTGGATCATAAGAAATGTTCTCTCCAGCCCTTGGGATAGCTAAGCACAAAGTCAGTGTTCATAAGAGCAGAAAGTATGGCTGAGTTGCAGGTCTCCTTCTGCATTTCTCAGCCCACGGAGCAGAAAGGGACCTGGTGTCCTTCCATGGATGGGTGACTCACTGGCATGTTGTTGTCTCCAGTTCTTCCCTCTGATTTGGCTGTTCTGGTGCCAGGAAATCAGAACCCCCCACACCCTGGTTTATGCCAAGCAACCTTGACTAGAGTGCCAAGGAATGCAGTTTTAGAGACCAGGCACCACTGGTTTGCATGTCTCCAGGGGAAACCCTTGTCACCCTGATCACTCTTTCCTTGGTTTTTTTTTGGTTTGTTTTTTTTTTTTTTTTTCTATAGTGTGACCTTTAGAAACAAACTGGCACCTGAACTGCCTCTAATCCCTTGTGGCTGCTTCAAGCACAGCATATAAGTGACCCCTGAAGGGGACAGGAGTTCTTCATCCTACCTGGGAGCAGCATTAATCCAAGAGCCATGACCCATACCATGTCTGTCCTGTACAGCCAGCTCCTGTGCTCTCTGTTACTTTGGTTTCCTCTGCACTAGGAAAACATTCCTACCCATCTGCAGGAAACAAAAATCCCTCTGTGCTCTCTGACAATGTCTCCAGCACAGCCTTGGGGCTGACAGCAGTTGTTTCCTTCTGGAAGTGGAGCTCACAGTTTGCACTGTGCCACTTTCTCTCCTGCTTTGCAGATTGTCTCCTGCTATTGGGTATAGGTCACATATAGGTCATCTATCTCAAAATGAAGCACATTAAATGTAGCATTTCCATTTAGTTTTCTGCCTCACCAAGATGGGGTGAGCAAATATCCTTCACTGACTGCTGAGGTGCTGAGTCTTTGCAAGGTACCCCTAATATTTGCCTGTGCTTTGGCCTGGGAGCAGAGGAGTGGGTCTCCTTTACTACAGAGCATGTGCTAACTGCCCAAAAAGCTACAAACATCTCTTGCTTGTGCTGATGAAGGTTTTAATTTTTAGGTCAGCTTGTGAAAGGAGAATTCAGGACTAAGCACAACCAACAGTGTCCTTTAGCAGCAGGATGCTTTCAGGGGCAGTGGCCCCTGCTTTCTTGAACCCACATCTGACTCATGGGATCTGCTTCACAGCCTTGGATCTTTGTCAGGGCTGAGGACCTGATTGGGGAAGATTTACTTACTGTGAGCCAGAATCTGGGTGTGCCTGGGGTGATTAATTGTGCCAACAGCCACTTCCTGAGGTCCACTCTTGGAGATCCTCTAGGCTGTGAGCCTGCAAATCACAGGGCAAATTAGGGGCTGAAGCCAATGTCACTACCTGTGACTCACGTCAAAGTAAAACTTTGATCTTGGCAGAAATAACAGGATGCACAGAGCAGTTGGATATATCCTGTGAGGACACACCTTGTTGTGAGCTGTTCATCTGCAGTTATTGCTGTAGAGGTGGTGGAAAGCTGCCCTTGGGACTTGGAAAACACAAAATGTTTTATACAGGAGTGTGTGGCCCTACATGCAAGTGTCAGGATTTCTAGGGAAGGAGCTGGTGTGAAGATACTGTGGGTTCAACCTTCTGTCTCTTCAGGGAACAAGTTTGAGGACTTGCTGGAGGGCATGAATAATTTGTACTTCCTTACTGTAAATAAGCCCAAAGGGGTTAAACTCGCCCTTAAACTCACCCTTTTCTTCCTAATGATGTGGCATCTCAGTCTGACTGTAAAGTGATGAAATAACTGAGTAATGCTGCAAGTTTGTGCTCAGTTTATGAGATGCATGTCCTGCCTTGCTGCTGGCAGTGTTCAGCTGCCTCCAGCTTTGGTGGAATTGCAGGAGGCAGAGATTCCTTAGTTCCAGTCCCTTGTAAACCATTAAAAGATGCTTCCCCCTATAATGCTGATAAAAGATTGTTTTCACAAGGCTCAAACAAAAGAGGAAAGAAGCACCAAAACTGAAAAGTCCTGCATCAAAATATATTGCCTCATTGAGAGCTCTTGTTCTGCCTCCAAAATTATTTATTTTTCAAGGGGGCTTTGAATGGATTGCTGAAGATACTCTTCTGGCTTCAACATTTTTTGCTGGTAAAACAGAAATCCTGCCCAGAGTTCCTGAGTTTATATGAGTACACAGTTCCCCTTCCCATAAATGTTTTGTTTCTATGTGGCTGATCTGCAAAGACAAGGGTGCCTGTGGGGTGTCTAGTAGGGAGCTAGACTTGATTGTTTTTTTTTTTCAGGTGCTTTCTTTGCCTTATGAAGTCTGGATTTAATGGCCTTTTTTTTTTTAATGTTTCTGCTGATGCTGTGGACCTCTTAAGCCATTAATCAGCTTTTACCTTTCCCAGCAAGCCTTTTTTGCTGTGTATTATCCACACTTCTGTGTCTTTGCCACTGTCTTCCTGGGTTTCCTGAAGCTCTAATTAACCCAGAGGCCTCCCCATCCCACCAGCAGCTGTAACCTGTAATAAATGTGTTCCTTGTTGTCAGGGGGCTCCCTTTGCCTGCCTTTCTCTGGGGATTCTGGCAAGCTTTCCTCCTTCCATAAAGGCTCCCACTTGGTAAATGCCAAAGGACACTTTTTGTTCGTTACTGGCAGCTGCTGAAGAATTTAACCCTCAGCAACATCTTGATCAAATAGAATGAGTGGTCGCCTGCCAGCTTTTCCTTTCCAAAGGATATTGTCCTTAGTGCTTCATATTTTTTACAAAGGACATGGAAACTGTAGCAGCACTGGTCATGTGTGGTGTTGTTTATGTGTAGCCTCAGCTCTCCAGAGTTCCAGCAGCCCTGTCTGGCCTTTGGGCCCTCCTGGCCTTTATTCAGAGGAGCTGAACTCTGGGTGCTGGAGCTGCAGCTCAGGCAGCTTTATTGAGGAATGTATAACTGAGGAGCTGCACATGTGAAAAACTCAGTTGATGTGACTTCTGTGTTGCTCTCAGGTCTCTTCTCCACTACAGAGCAGCTCTGGGATGTGTTCCCTGGACAAGTTATGCTTGAAAACAATCCCAGCTGCTTAAATCCCAGCTGCTCCAAAGCTTGGCCAGAAAACTGCCTGAGTTTCCCATAGTAGTGGGAAGGTAGCAAGCAAAAGGGGAAAATGTGGCTGTTTCTTTTGCTGATAATTCTGTAAACTAATCTTTACAGGACAATCAGGTACTTCAGTAGTATATCCTAGTACAGACAGCTGTGGAAATTTGGCAGTGTGGACTGAGCTGTTCACAGTCCTGCAGGACTAGTTGTTCTTTTGAGCAGTAGTCTGTCTCTGTAAGCAAAGATCAAAGTGCCTGTTAAGGAAGTGTTAACTTAAAAATGAAATGTAATTTCTTGTGGTTAACTCCTGACAGCCTTGGGGAGTGTTGTTCCCTCCTTGAACCATTTTGGTTCATCCAGGTATGTCCTGAACTAAATAGTCACCAAGTGATTATCTCCTCCAAGATGGCAAGAGCCAGACTGCAGAAAATTGATCCTGTGCTCCTCTACATGTATGGTCCAGTTCTCTCTCCAAGAATCTAGGTATCAATAAAACAAGCATCACATCTCTCTTCTAATGACCCAACCTTTAGGTTCTTTAGTTGCTTTCTGCTCAGCACCTTGAAAACACCACAAGTACCAGTTGTCAGCATTCTCACTGCCTTTGCCTTGGATTCCCAATGAGGGAGTACTGTTGACAAAGACATAAATTTAATGACTTGTATGGCTGAAATTCCTGTCAGTAGTGCCAGAACTCATCCCAGTTTGCTCTCTCCAGCTTCTTTTTCAGAGAGAGTGCGGAACATGTCCCCAGATGAGATCAAAATCCCTCCTGAGCCTCCTGGCAGATGTTCTAACCAACTGCAGGTTTGTATAAGTTCATTTTTATTTTTTTTTTTTAAGACTTGTAGTTCAGGGCATATTTGGGAGCCCTGCTCAGTAATTTTGCACAAGGCAAAGCTCCAGCATTAAAGCTAGGTTTTACCACTCTGAGTTTAAGCACCATGTTAATGCTTTAGGCTTTGCAGCAGTTGTAGTTTAGGAATCTCAAAGTACCTTTAAGTGTTTTCCAGCCTCTGTGGGTTACTTATGCTTTAAAACAGCTCTTGATCCCAGCAGTGACACAGAAGCAATGTTTGCTGTCAGGGCTGCTTTTTTCTTACCTCAGCAAATTCAGCTCCCTAGCAAAGAACAAATTGTTTTTCTATACGGGCCCAAAATCCCCTAAACTGGAATAGTTGAGGCAGCAATGCCTGGATTCCTTTTCCACCTACATGTCTCTGGATGGTAAACATTTAGAGGGAAGGCTGGTAGCTTAGAGGCAACAAAAGAACACAAATGCATGTTTTCTCTGGTGCACACCCAAATAACAGCAGGGACCAAGTTTGCAATAACCTTCTGTGTTCTCATTGAGTGCAAATGAAAGAGCAGGGACTGCTGTCTCCTGACAAACACTTGAGTTTTAACTGGTTTTCTGCCCAGCAGTAATGCAAGTAAAGAATCATTCCTGGACTGCTCTATAAAGTAGCCCCTAACATGCAGTGGTGATTCAGAGTGACTCACCATCCAGATGATGCTTTCTTGTCCACACACCATACCTGGGCACACCCAAACCTCCTCTATGCTGTAGGAGGATTTTACTGTTCTGATATCAGTGAACTGGAGTGTGTTCAACCTGAGGAATGCACAGAGCTTGACAGGGCAGACAGGATAAAGCAGAGTTTTCCCCCTTTGACAGCAGTTTAGTGTGTTACATCAAAGGGGAGCTTGTCCTCTGTTGGTAGGTCAAACCACATCTTAGAGCACTTTGAGTAAGGAGATGGGATTGTTCCTTAAAAATGCAAAATGTTCTGGGCTTTTCACTGGTGGTTTGCTCTTTTGTCAGTTTTTTCCTCTGATAAACTGTATTTTGGACTCTGCCAAAAGGAAGATACCTTATTATAAAGTTGGCTGAGTAGTTGCCCATCTGTGGACTTGGGGAACCTCTTTGCTACTCCATGGAGAGGGGATAAAAGGGAGCACCTATACAATCATTTCTACTCCCCAGATTCACCTTTTTGCAGTTTGTTCCTTCAAACCTCACGATGTGTGTGCTGGATGTGGAGATTGTGTCATTTCCTCTTGCTGAT
Organism: Cinclus cinclus; assembly: GCF_963662255.1. Classification (NCBI taxonomy): domain Eukaryota; kingdom Metazoa; phylum Chordata; class Aves; order Passeriformes; family Cinclidae; genus Cinclus; species Cinclus cinclus. Next base: position 5,771,246 of record NC_085065.1, on the reverse strand, counting down.
TTTGTGACAACCTGATGAAAATTTATCTTATAGGTGTTTTTTTTTTAAGGTCGTTGAGTTTCATATCAGCTCTTAACAATCCTCCTTTATTCAGGCTGCAGCAAGCCCTTAAACAATAGTCAGCTCTGTGTTTGACTGTCCAGGGAGGGAGACATGAAGTTACTTAGCCAGAAGCAACAAAGGAAAATTGACTCAGCTTCTCCCATCCTGAAAGACTGAAGGCCCAGCCTCTGGTCTTGTTTTGTGTGCCTCTTGTACATGAGAAATTGCTGTCACAAAGAAAAGATGATGGAAATTACTGAGGATGTTTTAGCAGTACCACTTAACTCTGTCTGAAAGCTCCTGCCTCTGCTGTCCCTTCACCATCACCAGAGTAGGAATACTTTTACATACTTTCATCCACCTTGCTGGAGGAAGGAGAAAATGAAGTTTCATTTGAAATCTTTTAACCTTTTTGGAGAGTAGACTGCTTGACATCTGTAACCTGAGTCAGTTAAGTTGACTTTGGCATGGGCTTGTGCCTTGTGGGGGATGTGCAAAGAGAAGCTGATTCCATCTGACTGGTACCAAAGCAGGGATTTATGAGCACATTGTTCCTAAGAGCATTTGGCTGCCAGTGGGCACCCCCAGCAGTATCTGATGATCACACTGGGTTTAGTTCTCCAGCAGAACTTGGCTCTGGCTCTGCCTGGGTAACATATGAGCAGGAACTTTGCCCTGTGGGCAATGTAGCTCAGCTGCTGTTTCTCAGTTGCTCACCTGAGGCTGCCAGGTGGGTGTTGGTGGTTGCTGTGAGTTGTGGGACAGCCTCTGGATTTCAGAATTGGCTTCTCTGTGTCATGGCTGTAAAGGGAAGCAACAGTCTGGGAAGGAGGAAGTCTGTGCCTTATATGCAGATCTTGAATCACTAAGGCCTTCAGTAGTGCAAAGACAATTCCTTTTACAGTCAGACAGTTTATGAAGGTACTTCAGACATTCAAGGAAAAAGTGTTTCTTGAGTAGCCTTGCCCTGGTGTAAAGGTCTGTTCAAGGAGGTCACTGGTTCAGTTGGCTTCTTTCCACATGTACAGTAGTCAGCTGGTGTGCTCCTCCTTTTCATCATGGCTCACCCTATAACCTTTCTCCTTTAGGATAAAATTCAAAAGCTGTATGAGAGGAAAGTGAAAGAGGGCATGGATATGAACTACATCATCCAGAGGAAAAAGGAATTTCGTAATCCCAGGTGAGCCACCATCTTTTCATGTGGCCACAGCACCACAGAGCAAATTTGATGAATCTTCTTCTTTATTGGAGTTGTAACAGAAGGATCCTGAACAGGAAGAACTACTGCTTACAAATTGTCTTTCTCAATTTTATGACTGAAAAACTCTTCTTTGTGTTTGGTAAAGCAGCAGCTGGAGGTGGTGTGTTGGTGAGATGTTAAATGTGAAGGCTTGGGATGAAGTACTTTAGAAGATGTGACTGTTCTGGGAGCTGGGAGATGTTTTGGGGTGTAGGAAATACTGTGGATAATGGGGTGTCAGATCCATCATAGCAGGTGTAGCTTCCCAGGTTTGCATTTCACTTTGTAGTATGAAAAGGAGACAAACTTTCTCTGTTGACACATCTGAAATACCTCTGTTCCCTTCTACCTCACTGCTTTTATTCTGACCTCTTGCATTTCCTTTGCAGCATCTATGAAAAGCTGATCCAGTTTTGTTCTATTGATGAACTTGGTACAAATTACCCCAAGGTGAGGGGGCAGTGCTTTGCACTGGGAAAGGAGTGGGCAAAGGTAACATAGAGGTGTAAAGTCTCACCTCAGGCTTTCTTGAGCTTGCTTGCTTAGAGATGCTGTAGGGCAACCTCAGTCTGAGCCTCTGCAGTGAAGTGAATATTTCTGTGTAGCACTGAGCCTCAGTTCCTCAGCCTTTGCTACAGTGATTCTCCACAAAAACTGCTGAGGTGTGGAGGTCTGAATGGAACTCCTTGAGGGGGGGAAAGAAGCAGAAAAAGGCATGACTTACCCCAGCATCTTTTTTGCTTCAAAGCTATTTCTTCATTCACAACTGAACACAGTCCCATACAGGAAGGTCTAATGGGATCTTTGTGTCACTGGGATACAGGAAGAAATCAGTGATGATTCTCAATGTCACCTCTGATTATCATCAGAGAACAGAAATACGTAAAACATTTTTGCACTGGGTTTTGTGTTTCTGTGGGAATAGCCCTAATCTGATTTATTTCTTTTTTTTTCAGGACATGTTTGATCCTCATGGCTGGTCAGAGGATTCATATTATGAGGCACTAGGTAATTCCAGGAAGTCTTTTTTTTTTTTTTTTGTCCTAGCTTAGTTCTTTGTGTTTTGTACTTAATTAACTGCACTAGAGTCTTCACTTTCTGTATAAATGAGAAGTCATCACATACTGCTCTTCAGTGACTCCATTCTGGTTGGATGTGCCTGAATGTTATTGATGCTTCATCAGTTTGGAAAGGCTTTTAATTTAAATTGGTTCTGCAGTGTTTTCATCTCTCAAATCATTAAATTGGTGCTGCAATGCTTTGATTACAAAGCAGCAGTTGCTTTCAAGGCAGTTTAATTTTTCTATATAGAATTTGAATCTATATATTTTTTTTAAATCATGGGAAGTTTGTGAATGAGAACTATAGAATTTTACTGTTCTCAGTGCTTCACATCTTCTGCTCTTTCTCAGCTAAAGCCCAGAAGATCGAGATGGACAAACTGGAGAAGGCCAAGAAGGAACGCACAAAGGTACCCACTCAAAACCTAAAGAGATGCAGGTGCAGGGCTTTTGTTTCTTTCCCTGCTGAATTTCAGTCTATTGCTTTGCTATTTCTGTGCTGGAACTGCTTGTTTTATCCCAGATCTCTCAGTTCTTCTTGCATGTCTTTTCCCAACTGTACTGATCAAGTTATTTGCCCTTCCTTATAGGTCCATTTATAGGTTGTTTATTCCACTGGATTTCCTGCTTGTTAGTATTTTAAACCAGAGCTCTAAAAATGGCATTCAGCAAGTCAGATACAGGCTAGATAATGAATAAAGAACAGCTTTTTCCTTAATTTATGACATTTCGCCTGGTGCCTAGCCTAGTTAAAGCTTAATTTCCTCACCATGTCTCAGTGTGAGACAATATCTGCTTTTTGTTCTCCGTGATACTGCCTTGTTGCATCCAATTTCCAGAAAAGCTGGGCCTATTTTAACTTTGTGCATTTTGTGACAAGCCCAGTTATTCTTAGATGTGCCCCAAAAAGAACACAGACATGCTTTGGAAGAGATTTCATTCCTGTCCTGTTTCCTTTAAGCCAGTGGCTGGCATTAGAACATGTCTAACGTTAGAGATTTGCCACCTAAGCTGCAGAAGACTCCTTCCATCTCCAGTATATGGAGGGCTTTTTGTGCAGTGCATGTTGTGTCTTGCTGCTTGTTTTGGTTTTTTTTGCACAGTAGCCCAGGTATCTGATCATGCCCTTGCCCAGATCTGCAGTTCTGAGGCTGCAGTGCTGTTGGAGCTCTTGTTGCCAGATTTCCTGATGTGATGCAGTCGCAGTAAATTGTGCAAGCAGGGACTTGCCTTGCATGTTCCTTAAAGGAAAATGAGTAAGAACTTCTAACTGTATAAATACAGTGTTTAATGACCAGGATCTATCCTGTCTGAGTTGTATCAAATCTTGTGCTTGTACCAGTTGACACATTTTTATTGTATCAGACTTAGGAGTTGGGTTGCTGCTTAATTAATTCTTAATTCTTATGGCCTGAAGTCTGTCTTCCTTCCTGCATGATGGGCAGCTCAGAGGCCAGTCCAGTGTCTTACATCACATTAAAGCTGTCTTTAAAAAACATAGGTGCTCTGGGTTAAAAAAAGCTGTGTATCTTAACACTTCATTTTTTTGTCTTCTCCCCTTTTGCCTGTGTGTCTCTCCCTTCCCAGATCGAATTTGTGACTGGCACTAAAAAGGGTACAACAACAAGTGCTGCTTCCACAACCACCACAACATCCAGCACCACTGTGGGAGGTAAAGAATAGCTGTGAATGTACCCCTTAAGCTGCAGTAACGATGAGATTAGTGCTTCCTGAAGCCTGAAGGCTCATTAATGATCCTGCAGATAATGCAAGGGCTATTTCTTCTAAGCAGTGTAGGACTAGCTTTCCTCTGAAAAGGAAGGACATGGCTGTCCTTCTGGAATGAAAGACTGGGGCCAGATGGGATGATGAAGAGACTTATTAGTGGGTCAAGAAACCTGCTGCTGTCTGTGGTTGTAGAGTATTCCTGGGACTGATAGATTTTGAGATTTGAAAACACTGAAGATAATTCTCCTGCCTTGGAAACTGAGGGGAAGGAAGAAAAACCACTGGAGGCTGATGAGTGTGTCCAGTGCCTGTAGCTGAGCAAGTGGGGTACATGTGCTCTGTTGAAATTAAATCTGCCTGGGGGCAGGGAGTGAGTGATCCTGTCTCCCCTTTGGCTGGAGTTCAGGTCTAAAGTTCTACTCTGACTCCTGGTACCCCAAGAGAAAAGTTGCTTTTCCTCCTCACAATTTACTGCCAGTGTTATGCTGAAATTAATGTGAGGAGAAGCTGTCTAGTCAAGCAGTGGGATATTAAGGGTTGACAGGACAGGGAGTTAAGAAGGGATTGGTGACCTTCTAACATAATGCTAATCCTCGTGTGCTTGGTTTAATCAAATTCACAGATGCCCAGAAGAGGAAGAGCAAATGGGACTCTGCCATCCCTGTAACGACGATAGCTCAGCCCACCATCCTCACCACCACTGCAACACTGCCAGGTGTTGTCACAGTGACAACCAGTGCCAGTGGCTCCAAAACCACGGTGATCTCAGCTGTGGGCACCATTGTGAAAAAGGCCAAGCAGTGACTGCTGTGCTGGGCCTGGAGTCTTGGACTTGTTTGTCACTGAAGCCATTGTCCTTGGAAGGGAGGGGTGGCTTTCTCCTTTGGTAAAAGATTACAGGATTCTTTGAAGCAGCCCACAGTTCCCCTTTGGAAGGCTGGGGGCAGGAGCAGGATGCCAGCTGTGTGCCCACAGGAATGGACCTCTGCCCACCATGCCTCTGCCTTTGCTTGCTGGGAGAAGAGCCAGGCTGCCTGTGTTGTGCTGGAGGAAGGTGGTATCTGGAGTCAGCTTGTAAAAGTCTGCTTATTAATTACTGCATTGGGGTCTTACCTACTTGCAAGTTTGGTTTAGGGAGAAAAAAGAAAGTAAATTAAAAGGGCAAGCAGTGAGAGACTGTCAGTGTTACCCCTGTGTGTGCCAGGTGGTGCTCAAGGACTGCCTGCAGCCTGTGCAGGTGCCTCCCTCCAGAGTCAGCTCAGTTCTGAGGGAGTTGAAGCAGAGACAACCACTCAGTGTCCACGTCCAGATGTGTAGCAGAGACTTGAAGCAAACTACATCAGTGAGTGTAGGCTCACTCTTTGTTCTAGCACTGACACCTGTACCCTGTGCTCTCTGTGTAGACCTTAGTGACCATGTGTGAAACTGTGGAACTCTTGAGGAAACTGTGCTGGAACATCCTGTTACCATCTCACAGGGATGGAGATTTCTATGCAGAACCCTCAAGCTGTAGAGGTTTGATTTGTGAACTCACTTGCAAAAACCTGTGCAGAAAACACTTCCATTGCCACGGAATGAGGCTGGACAGCAGATTAGCAGAGGAGAGTGTCTGATCCTGTTTGTGATGTTGTCCATCTTTGTTTTTAGCTTGTGATGTTCTGTGAATGCACACATGGCAGTTACTGCTTGCTCCACTGTTGTGAAAAAGTATTTTCAGTTGAAAATTTTGTTGTATAAAAATTGCAAAGTCTTTTTAAAAAAACCCTGGTGTCATTGATGTGTCTGCATTACTTTAAATTTCTACCCAGAGCCTCTTTGTCATAGTGTATAAGCAGTGATAGGAGAGATGGTTGCCAGATCAGCAAAAGCATAAGTTTCTGAGAATTCAGTGGTTTGGGGTTGCTTTTACTTTTTTTTCGTTTCATTTTTTTATGTAGCTTGTGTCACTCCTGATGAAGACTTTGCATTTATGGAGACTTCAGGTAGAAATAACAGGTTGATACCCTGCTTGTTGATATCCTGGTTTTAGATAATTTTAAAACATGTTAAATAGTTTGTCCTGGTGGTCATTTAAGCTTTAAAAAAAAAAAAAGTATCTGTGTATCCAGGAATGCTCAGGGGAGCTAAACCAGAGGTCTGATGTTACTGTAGCGTGGGAAGTTTGGGACATGGTGGAATTGTTCTTTTTAAAGCAATAAAATATCAAAAGTCATGACAATAGTTAGATGGAAACATCTCTGTTAATTTACTTTGCATTGGGCCGCTGGCTTGGCTCCTGCAAGCTTGTAAATGTGCCTTAACTCTATCCCCATCCTATGGAGTAACAGCTCTGCCCTGACACTCCCTGGGGGTCAGCACAAACTGGGAGAGCCTGATGCAACCATATTAATTGACCAGCTTTCCAATTAACCCCCTGACAGGGCAACTGCTGGAGTTCTTGGGGTTGAAATCCACTAGAGAAGGTACTGAACATTGTTTAAATGTATCTTACTCATATCACACAGCCTGGCACCCCACTCCTTCCATGTCCCCTCTTCCTCCTTGCTCTGCGGCATCCATAGTCATTCCAAACCTCTGGATTGCTTTGTGGATTTTAGGATCAGAACTGAGAAGTCATGGTTCAGCTCCTGCTTTGCTCTCGCAGCAGGAAGTGGCACTGAGTGACACTGGTCCAGTACCTGGAGCAATGGGAAAAAGCTGATCACAGAGGGTTGATGCTGCTGTATGAGGGATGAGGAGAAATCTTCCTGAGCTCTGCTGAGCAGAGTTGCCGTGAGACCCCTGGAGCAGCAGTTTCCAGACTCCTGCAGTAACAGCTTCTGCAAGAGACCTGCAGGACTGGGCTGTGCTCTAGCAGTTCCCTCCTGAGCTCCCAGGAACTGGTGTTTGCTGTCTGCAGTGGAGAAAGCAGCTTGAAACAGGTGTGGTTTGGGGTTTTTTTCCCCCAAAAAAGCTGGAGTGAGAATGTCAACCCCTGTGTAACAAAGTTTCAGCCAATAATTCACTGCTCTTGTTTGTCTTGCATGTTGTATTGGAGGTAAAAGATGGATACTCAGGTTGGAATCTGCAGCTCTGAGGGAAAAGCCTTTATCCCTGCTCTGAAAATGGGATTGGACAGGTTGATGACTTGCACTGGGCTGTGGTCAGTCAGTGCCCCTGAGAAGCTGGAGGGAACATCAGGCACACAGGAGTGATGTCCTGAGGGAAAAGGATCCTTCCCGGCCTGGGAGCCATGGCCTGGAGCCCTCAGACAGGATTTGGACTGGTTTGCTTTGGAGCTCTGTCTGTGTGAGCCCTGCTGCGTGTGTCAGTGCCTGTGTGCTAAACAGCCCTCGAGCACTGCAGCTGTGCCCCAGCGTGCCCTGAGGCAAACTCGGAGCTGACACTGAGAAAAAGTTCCTTATGCTGCTGCAACAGTGACTGCTCAGGCTGCACTTGTGACTCCAAAGGCTGTAGATACTCATTCTTACCTCTCCTTCCAAAGCAATGCTAACCATAGCCAGGAGAGTAAAGCCAGTCCCATTTTCATCACTCCTTAGTCCAAGAATTACAATCTCTGCTCCTTGAACACCACAGGGCTTCTCTGCCTGGCTCCTGCCTAAGCAGTGGTGTCTCGTAGCTCCAGGAGCTTTGTCTCAGCTGAAACTCCACGTTCATCTGTGTGTCTCTGCCTCAGCAGAGGCAGGAGAGCTGCAGTAGTGAAGTCATCCTTGGCAGAGCTGGTTCTGTTCTCCCTCTCCCTTCTGAAGTCTTTTCTTCCACCTCCATGCCCCGAGGTGTTGATTTTCTCTCCTATTTGCTTATTGTGCTTTAGAGATCTTCCCTCCTTTGATGCTGCAGTGGGAAGGGATTTTGTGTGTTCAGGACTCTCTTATTTTTTTGTCTCACTGGGTGCTGCTGGGCTGAGGGAGCAGGTGGGGAGGGCAGCCCTTGCCAGCCCCACCTCAAACCGTGGAATGGGAGCACCTGAAGCTATGTTTTAGTTGGATTGCTGCTGCACTGTCTGGTTTAGAGGAGTTATGCACTGAGATGAACAAAAAATGAAAGAATCTTCCTTGCCAAGGCTCTGGGCCATGCCAAGGCTTTGCTGATGACAGCTCCAGCAGTGAGGGGGGGGGTGATGGCTGCAGCCAACACCTGCACAAGCTCCTTTCCAGCTCTTCTCCATTGCAGGGGAGAAGTTAGCTCCCGAGAAACCCCTCAGACAGGTGGGCTTTGTAACGTGCCCAGAGAGTCATCAAAGGGTATGAGCTGCTCATTCCTGGGAAATGGTGTGAGCCCGGGAAAGGGCAGAGTTGGTACCTGCAGGGAATCACAGGATGGGTGAGGCTGGAAAGGGCCCACCCTCCCTGCTCAAGCAGGGTTTTTCCTGGAGCACTTGGCACAGGGTTGTGTCCAGACGGCTCTGGAATATCTCCAGACAGGGAGTGAGAAATGCAGATTATCTCAGCAGGGCTCCCCAGGACTGTCTAATGTGAAACGCTGAGATAAATAAATTGCCCTGGAGGCTCAAGACCCCCTGAAAGGACAACAAAGTTCCATCGAAGTCTCCTCTTCCCTTTGGGGGGAACGCTTACCTCAGCACATTCCTGCATGGCCTTTACAGTGCAGCTTTCCACCTCTGAGCCTTCCTTGCACCGCTGTTCCTCTGACTGTTTATATTCCACTTCCTTCCTTTTGTTCTAAGCGAGAACCATGGACACCAATGACTTCCCATAGTTGGTCCTTGTTTATTTGGAGCTTGTCTTTGGCTGGGGCCGGGCTCATGCTCTGTGTTGCCAGTAAACAGCAGAGCTCTGGGGTTCCATATGGAAAGGTTTTGCCTTTCTGCATAGAATACATCAGTGTGTGCTCAGGAGGGTGAGGTGCTGATGTATCCCTGCTGTCCCTGAATGGGTGATAGGATTGTCCCAGGATGAAGTTGCATCCTGGATCCTTTACTGATGTTTTCTTTCTGTGTCCCACTTCTCCCTTGCTGCTGGTCTATCCCAGAGGCAAATGTTCATCAGGGATGTTCATCAGAGAGATTTTCCTTTAGGAACATGTTCATGACAAGGAACATCCACTGGAAAACAAGGAGCACATGTAGTTAATGCTGCCTTGGGGAAAAGGCTGAGGGAGAGAATATGGCAGGATTTCATCTGGCACTTTTAATTGCACGTGGATAATTTAGTGCAATAAATTATATGCATGTTAACGTACTTTAATAATACATTATTACACACTCCTTTTATTTAAACCACATAGCAGAATATTGTCACTACAGTGTACAGTGCAGTGATGGGATTAAGTGTTTATTTTTCTTTTAGTAATGTGTGTTGTTACAGAATTTTAAAAGGGGATGAATGTGCTCTAGCAGCAGGATTTTGGCTGTAACTGCTCAATAAAGACCTAGAAAAAACCCCAAAGCTGTCTCCAGGCATGCTGTGGTGGCAGGACAGAAAGAAGAAAGGCCCTGTTGCAAGCTGGCGTGGCATTAAAAAAAAAGAAAATAATTAACTCTGAAATCACTTGTAATTATCAGTAATTGGCACTCGGACTGGTAGTCTCAGCAGAGAGAGCAATTTTGTGTGAGCTATAAAATTACTTGTTTTCCTTCCTAGGGCAAAAATTTCTAGGCCACGTTGCTACCACAGAAAATCACTGATTTATAAATGTGAGATTCACCACAAATGTGGCTGTGAGCTGTGGTGTAGACATCTGCACTGAAATCTGCTGACCCTGCCTCTAAAGTCCCTGTCCTGTGTTCTTAAAACCAGCAAATTTGTGTGGCAAAAGTCTGATCCAGCAGGCAGGGAGAGGAAGGTATGGAACCAAAGCAAGAACTTGAGTTCACCAGGTGTTCTTCCCTGGTGGAAGTAATTTGGAGAAGTTGCCTGAAAGACAACTCATAAAACAAACTTTTTTTTTAAAAAAAAAAAAAAAAAAAAAAAAAAAAAAGACAAGATGAAGTTAAAACCTTTTATCGTGAGTATTTACAGAAAATTTCTAATTTCTCTCTGCTTTTTCTCTCTAAAAATTTGGTGGTGAAGTTTCCTTTATATTGGAAGAGTGCCTTTATCAGCCCTGCAAATGTAAAAGCAGCCCAGTTACAGCTCTGGGAAAACTCATGTTCCATGGGCTTGGGATCTCTTAGGTGCTGAGGGGGATGTGTTTCAAAGAAAGGTGCATAATTGGTATTGAGCTCTTCTGGCAGCACCCACAGGGTGCAACTGGGCTTTTCCTCACAGCTGGAAACACTGAAGGGAGCTGGTTCTTCCTTGCTGCTGCAGGGATGAAGGGGAGGCAGAAGGTGTCAAGAAGCCCTGGGGCTGTCAGGGTCTGCAGGTGAGACCAGAGCTCCTTTACAGGATGCAACATAAACATTCTCCATCTCAGGTGGAGAAAGGAGGGCACACAGAAAATCGGGACACTGAGTATTGTGGTAGAAGGTGGGTGCTCATGAGCTTTTGAGGTTGGCTTCAGGATTCCTGTTAGGGATCTATCAGTAAAATAATTGGGTATTTTACTGCTGTGCTTCTTGCTTGCAGCCTAAATTGGCTTTTTCAACTGCAATGGCAGCATTGCCTACCTCGAAGAGGAAAATTTCAGCAGTGGGAAGTGGGGTGGGGCTGGGTGCTGCTGGTGGCCAGGGCCAGGTGAGGTGACAAGACATGTCTGTGAGCACCAGCACAAGCTCCCCATTTTTAGGAACTGAAGCCCAGTTTTAATTCATCTGCAGTGTTCAACATCTGCTGCAGCTGTGGCTCCTGAGGCAAAGCAGAACCCTCTGCCTTCAGTCCCTCCATGGGAATTATCTGCTCTTCATCAGCACCTGGCACTCACAGCCTGGTCCTGCTCTGCTCTTTTTTTTTTTTTTTTTTTTTGTCTCATGTCCCACCTCTCATGTTGTTATTGCTGTCTTGATGTGTTTTTTAAGAAACAACAGCAAACCTCCTTTATTTTCAGAACTTTTGTTTAACTCTAGGAAATCACATCTCCAAAAGGGCTGGGGTTGCCAAGTCATGTGTTGGGAAATTCGGAAATGCCAGATTTAAAGTGCCTGGGCCATCTTCCCCTGTATCCCTGCCTATTTCCCATTTGCTGCACTTTTTAATGGCACAAGCACATCCTCCTTTATCCTGGGGCTAAGGCAGTTTGCATATATTAACTTGAGCTTCTTAGTTTCTTGTAGTGAAAGGAATCCTGCTCCTCACTTTTCAATTATTTCTGGTGAGCAGCAACCTCTAATGCTACATTGAGAGTGAGGAGGGCAAAATTGCCCAGCTCATAATTTTAATCTCCAAATCAGGCAGGAAATGTGCCATTTTTTCATCTGGCTGTCGCTATTGTTTGTGTTGAAGCTCGGGGGATGCAGTTTTCCTTGTGAGGATCTATCAGGGAGCTGAAATGCAGCCTTTGCTATTGCATCTGCTCCAGGACATGTGTGCTCTACTCTGTAGAAAGTGTGAGTTCTTCTGAGCTATGACCAACCCCAGGCTCTAAAGCAAAAGGGTGTTGTGGACAGAAAAACAACCTCACCTGGACTCCAAACCATTCTCTGCTGTTCCTTGGCCTGGAGAAAGGATTTTTTGATCCAGCTCAGCAGAAGGACTGGAATTAGCTGTGGGATTGCTGCCTGTTGCAGCCCTGGACCATGGTGGGATGCAGGTACGGATGGGTCTCGTTCATGGTGCTACAAGGGGTTGCATTGGCTCTGGAGGCAGATTTACTGCAGGTGAGGAGTGCTCTGCTTGCCCATGCCCTGCATGAAGCAGGATGCAGATCCATCCTCCCTGCACGCAAAACATCGAGGCTGGGCTCTGCATCTGCGGGTTGTCCGGGCAGGAATTGCCCTGATAGCTCAGCAAGGCTCCGAGGGTGACACCTCCCAGTCGTGCCAGGGGGAAATTCGGAGGAGAATCCGCTGCCAGGGGAGGTCGGGGAGCTCCCTCGGCTCTGCCCTGAGCAGGTAGGTGAAACCAAGCAGCCCCTCCAGGCTCCCTTTTCCCGTGGGATGTGCTTGCACGGAGGGAGGGTCCAGAGGGCTGTACCTGCCCAGGTGTGCGAGGGAGCAATGAATGCCAGCCCTGCGTCACGGGCATCCCCTCCTCCCTCCCAGCTGCGATAAAACTTCTCCACACCTGAGATCCAATCTCATTTATCGCGGCTCCCACCTTTCCTCCCTGCCAGCCCCTCGGGAGGGGGAGCGAGAACAAAGTGGATATTTGACTGGAAGGTGCAGGGATCCGCAGGGAGTTATGTGGGATCGCGGGCTGGCTGCGCTCCCCGCCGGACCGGGTCTTGACGTTTAACCGGGAAGAGAAAAGGGACACAAAGTAGAGAGGAGGGGGGGGGGGAAAGAAAAAGAAAGAGAATCCCAAAGCTGGAAATCAAATTGCGCGTTCCCCCTCTGCCTTCGGAAGAATTTCTTGGCTTGCTGTGTGGGTGCCTGTTATCCGGGCTGCGGCACAGGACTTGGACTCGGAGTCAGACCCAGCGCTAATGAGGTTTGTGAAATTAATTCATCCGCGCTCTGCAGCGTCCAGCTCGCTTAGACTTTGCTGCATCGATGAACCGGGCAGTGAATTAATGCTCGGGCAGGTGGGCAGAGCACGGAGCGGGGGGCTCAGCCCCTGCCCGCCTGTTCACTCTAATTTCCCCTCAATTTTGGCTGCCGGACACCGGCCGGTGCCTCTGGGCTGGCTGGGAAAGGCAACGCTCGTGTCCGGGCAGGGCTTTGGGGGCTGCAGGGGTCCGGGTTTGTGTCCGCAGAGTTTGGGAGGGGGTCGGGGAGCGGTGCGGGGCTGCCGTGGGTGGCACGGCACAGCAGAACCCTTTGGGGACGGTTTCTTGGAGGCTTCAGGGGTTGTCCTGTCCCTCAGCCCGGTCCCTGGGGGAAAAGCTGTTGTGCCTCGGAGCTGGCAGCCAGGGAAAGCTTCCACGGGTGGAAGTGTGCGAAGTCAGCCGGGCTGGGGGTGCCTCCGGCCCGCGGGGCTCACCGGGGCTGCTCTCCAGAGCTGGTGGGTGCCCCTGCAAGGGGGAACGAGAGAAGGGGGGATCCCGCAGGAAAAGGCCAGGAGAGAGCGGGGGGGTTTCGTTGAGCTGTAGGTGTTGGGGTGTTTGTAAATTGGTGGATCTGAAATGAACGGGGAATGGGAAAGGAGGATTGGTGTGAGGAGGCTGACAGGCATGGGTTAGGTGGGGGAAAACATTGCAGGGAACGGGAGGGTTCCGGGCTGTGCTGGCATTTGGGCAGTCCCCAGGCAGGGTCCTGCCCTTCCTGCCTCTGCTCCTTGGGGTTCCCCCCTGCCCGAGCCCTGGGGCAGAGGGAGGAGATGGCACCACAGCCACCAGCCCTTACTGCACGGCGGTGTTGGCCACAAAGCAGCTCCAGCTGGGTGCCCAGGCTGGCTCCTGCTGTGTTTTGTCCCTGGCTGGAGGGTGCTGGGGGCCGTGTCTGGGGTCTGGAGCTTAACCTGGGAGCTAAAAGAACAAATGGAGACACTCACATGGAGTCTCCCAGCTGCAGGAGCACACCTGGGGAAGAAGGGGAAATGAATGGGGAAGGCAAACAAAACAAGACTAGAACGATTTTGTGTGTAAGTGATGATTTGATCTGTGGCTCGAGTTTTTGGTGATTTGGGGCAGTCTGGCTCGATAATTTCCAAATTTTGTAGCATGATCCCATGCAGCAGCTCTATGCCACTGGGAGAGAATGTGAGCTGTGTCCCTGATGCCCTGGGCTGTGGCTGCACTGGCTATCCTCAGCACACATGGATACATGGATGGTCCTTGATGCCGTGGACCAGGGTCCATCCCCTACACAGCCCCCATGGCTGCAGACATGGAAAGAGCAATTCCCACCCAGGAGAGGAAAGGCTGTTCTTGGGAACTCATTGCTTGAGCATCTCCCTCACTTTTCCTGCTCCTGTGTCCCAACCTGCCAGGTGTTCCCCATGTGGCAGGTGGGACCAGGCTCCTGCTGTTGCTTTGTGGGTCATCACAACCTGCTCCGTGCTCCCTCTCCCCCAGCTGCCATTCCACCTCTGTTCCATTGTACCAGTGGTTTGTTCGGAGCATTGCCTGGCTTTTTGGGGATGAGCTAGCCAAACTCAGGGGTTCTTGGCACATTCCTGAACCGGGTTTGTTGGCTGTGCTGAGGGGCAGGGCAAAGGCTGGGGGAGCAAGAGGAGACCAGGGGGAAATGCTGGAGCAGGTCTGGGAAGTGGTAGGAAGTTTATGTGCAGCCAGGAGCTGCTCTGCCTTTCTCCTTGTCTTTGCAGAACTGAACAGATTTTTTTGTTGTTGTTGTCATGAAAACCCGACCAAATCCTGCAGCTTTCCTGAAGTGAAAGTGGCGTTTTCCCTTCCAGAGGATAATTCTCAAAGTAAGGGGTGGCCACTCCCGTATTTTTTCACAAATATTGTAGGCTGCATTCCTGCAGTGGCCGTGCTCTGTGCCACCAGCACCCTGCCTGCTGGCATCTGTCCAGCAAAATCCTTGAAGGTCGGTAGCTCACAGGGCAACAGGACTTAAATATTGAGCAGGATTTTATAGCCTTTTATCTCAGCACTTGAAAAGACATGATGGCAATTTATGTGCCCGAGGACAGGGTGTGTCTGTCTGTTCCTTGGTTACTTTTTCCTAACTGGTGATTAAAGGAAGAAGTGTTAGGTCCTGGTGAACTAAGCAGTCTCACCCCATACTCAATCCTTTCGTTGTGATCCATGCCATGGTGGGAGATGGGATTTGCTGAGTGTTCAGGTGCTGTTTTTAACTGTGTTTTCCTTCCACAGGCTCTGAAGATTTCTTCCCTACCTTTTCATCCCACCTCTAACTGGCACCTCCCCACATCTTCACAGCATTGTCCTGGGCTGGGGCAGAGCAAGGGAAAAAGGGATTTTCCTGGCTTCAACATCCACCTGTGTGGGTAGCAAGGGACACAGTATTTGTCAGAGAGTGAAGTGTGAGGACTGACCCTGAGGGAGGTCACAGGCATGTCCAGGATGAGGAATTTTGGCCTCAGAGCCAGTGCTGCAACTGGATTTGGGGGGACAGGGACCACCCGAAGCCAAACCTGCAAAGGGCCTGACTGGGGACAGTCAGTGTGGCAGGGAGGGAAGCAGAGGAGTTCCCTTGGGTTCCCATTTACCTGGTACATTTTACCCATAAGAAAAGCAGCTGATTGGCAAAATGGCACATTGGCTACAGGTCCCGAGGAACAGCAAACCTTCCCGGGGTTTCCCTGCAGAGAGGCTGCCCTGAGGCTCCTGTGTTGCTCGTGTTTGAGCCACTGGGCATTAATGGCTGTGATCAATCCCTCTGGGCACAGCTGACAGGATGAACCAGATCCCAATGTCCTGTCAGTTGCTGCCTGTGCACCCAGTGGCTCTCACATGGAGCCAAGCGCAGCCACCAAGGGAGATGTCCTGTGGTGTCAGTGCTGGGTTGGTTGAGCCCTGTGTGACAACAATTGCTGCGTTCTATGTCTTCCACTGGCTGCAGAGGCCAAGTGTGATCTGGTACTTTTGAGACCAGGCTGGGTTTTTCCAGGGGTTTCCCTGCAGCCCAGGCCAGGCTGTGAGTGCCTGAGTCTCCAACTCTGTGTGCTGGATGTCCCTAAGGGAACTTGGACTTGTTACTGCACACAAAAACTTTTCCTGTTTCCTTTCCCTGTTTTAACTGGTTTTCACATTCTTTTCGTTTTAGAGTCAGGGCTGACACAACAAGAAGCTTTAAGACAATTCATTCACATTTTATATTTCACAATTACATCTATCAGGAAAGAGATGCCTTAATGATATCTTTACACTGCTGTTTTCTCCTTGACTGCTCTCACCTGCCCTGCTGGCTGCAAGGATGAACCTCTGGCACAGCAGCTGCAAAACTCAAATTCCAGCTTTGTGCCTTTTGTTTACCACATCCAAATACTGACTTCTGGATGGCACCAAATTTTCTCAGTCATGTGTGATGCAGGGAGAATGCTTCCCTCTGTTTAGGATTTGATCTCTGTGTCCATCAAGAGGTCCTGCTGCTCTGGACAGGACAAAGGGGAGCTGCCATGCTCTCACAACCACGGATTCATTCAACAACTCCAAACCTCCAAGCCTGGCATTTCCCAAGGCCTCGCCCTCGCTTTATTGTTGGCTTGACCATCCTGGAAACTCTTAGTGTGATGGGAAATAGCTGAAGGGAGGGGTCAGTGTTGCTTTTGGGGAGAGATGTTGACAGTCACTTTGTTTTCCTCCTTTTTTTTTCCCTTACCCTGCCAGAAAAAGCAACTTCTTGGCCTGGCCACTGCTCACATGTATGGATGGTGCTGGGCTCTGGCTGGGAGCCTCCTGTGCTCCAGCTGCCTGCACCAACCCTGATGTCGAGCTGGGCACCCCAACTTCCAGGCACAGGGGTGGCATTGCCAGGAATTTTGAGCCTTTTGCAGAAGCCTGAGCAGAGGATAAGCCATCCTTGGCTTTGCTTTTGTGCAGAGCTCAACAATTGCTTCCAGCCTTGGCTTCCTCCAGGATGTGAGGGCTGTCCCAGCCCAGCATGGTGGGAAGGGGCTCTGTGGGAGCTGTCCTGGACATATCCAGGTCCATTTCCATCTCTTGGCTCTCTGCAATGTAGCAATCCCTTCATTTCAGGAGGAAGAGGATGAATGTGCTGCCACGGGTGTGTGCCAGGCTGCTCCTCCTGTGCCTGTTCTTTGCCAC
Organism: Cinclus cinclus; assembly: GCF_963662255.1. Taxonomy (NCBI): domain Eukaryota; kingdom Metazoa; phylum Chordata; class Aves; order Passeriformes; family Cinclidae; genus Cinclus; species Cinclus cinclus. The sequence goes on along the minus strand of NC_085065.1, from coordinate 5,754,482 downwards.
CAGCCTCTGCCAATGGAGCAAAAGTGAGTGGAGCTGTGGTAGCTCTGTCTGCCACCTCCCCTTGGGGTCTGTGTGTACCTGTGCTGGTCTCCAGAAACACCAGTCCTCGTGCATAGAACACCTGCTGCGTGCTTTTCCTGCTGTTTTCCATCTCCCCAGCTTTTGGAGACCTCCCTTGCTACCCGATCCTATTTTGCAGGCAGTTTCCACTAACCAGGCAAAACCTCCATCTCTCCGCGGGGTCGGCATTTCTCACGCCCTTCCACAGCTCACTTTGTTTTCCCCATCCCTGATCTTTCCTGGCAGACAACCGCTGTGTGCTGTCCCGGGCAAAGAGCTGCACGGAGTGCATCCGGGTGGATAAGGACTGCTCCTTCTGCACCGACGAGGTGAGACCTCACAGGGCAGCACGGGGCTGCACTTCCCACCCTGCTGCTCCAGGGATCCCACCACCCTCAGTGGGGGAGGGACACAAGAGCAGGGATCTTCTGGATCCAGCTTCTCTTCTGGATGGGAAAGGTTGCAATGTGGATTTCCTTTTGGCGTGGAAAATGGGGAGGGAAGGGAGTCAGGGCAGAATTGCAGCAATACAGGGTTTTCTCAGGAAATGTCAGCGCGCCAGAAACGGTGTGTGCAAAGGATGGAGCAAGAGTTTTATCCCACACAATGCAGTAACTCTGCTGGTCACAATTCAGCTGGTGGTTCTGTGCGAGACTTGTCCCCATCTCTCTGCCCCCCTCCTGTTCCCAAAGGCTCATAGCTCTAGGCACGGGACCCTGCTTCTTGGCCCGTGTACTTCCCCCTTTCTCAGTGGATCTGGTGCTTTCTGTGGCTCTGATGCTGTTCTTGCTCCCTGGCAGAGCTTTGAAGAGCCGCGCTGTGACCTGCGGGAGAACCTGCTGCGCTCCGGCTGCGGCGAGGCCAGCATCGTGTACACCCAGGGGGAGATGAGGACACTGAAGGTGTGTGGTGGGGACACGGCCCGTGCTCAGTCTCTCCTGAGGGTCCTTCATCCTTCTCTGGGCTCCTCATCAGGAAAAATACAAAGCCCGGGTTGCTACCTATGTAGGGTCTGCTCAAAAGCAATGCCTTTGCTATCTGGGGGACCTGTGGGCCACTGGTCCTGATCCAGGCTGGGGTGACTTTGCAGGCAAAGCTGATGTCAGCAAAATGCTCACATCCCTCTGGAGGAGGTGCCTGGCTGGACACGAGTGGGTGTGGGGGACGCTGTTTGACAGTACCTGAGGGAGGGGAGTGTGCTCATCCCTGCCTTTGCACTTCCCACACATCTCCCTGCTCCTTGCCTGCTCCTCATTGCACCCACACTGCAGGTGGACTCCATCCCCTTCACGTCACTCTCCTTCACAGAATTCCAGTATCAACACATCCCTGCAGAGGACCCAGGTGTCCCCCCAGGCCATGTTCATGCGGCTGCGGGCTGGGGAGGAGATGAGCTTCGACATGGATGTCTTCCAGCCCAAGGAGAGCCCTGTGGATCTCTACATTCTCATGGACTTCTCCTACTCCATGTCTGATGATCTGGACAACCTCAAAAGCATGGGGCACAACCTAGGTGAGGGCAGAGCTGGGAGAATAGGGGAGCCTGCTCCTGTGCTGATGAAGGCAGGCAGCTTGCTCCTGCCTGTGGCTACGAGTCCTCTGACAGCACCAGGGAGAAGGATGCAGCTGGCAATGGGCTGAGAGGTGTCTGTTTTAATTAGAGCTTCTCATTATCACTGCTCTGTGCAGCCCTGTATGGGGATGTCTCTCTGGTCCTGCAGGGATCCTCACATGCTCTTCCAGCCCAGCTGGTGCCCCTCAGAGCTGGTCTGTGCAGGGCCTTTGACATCTTGAAACCTGCTGGGTGCTATTGCAGGAGCTCCAGTTTTGGAGCTGCAGATGTCTGCCCTATAAAAGCCCAAAGATCTTAAAAGATGACAGTTTGGGAATCTTATCTACGAACTGACCAGCAGAGATAATGCCCACAAAAGGACTTTTTTCCCTGGAGCAGGGAGCTCACAGGCATCTCTATTTATGTGTCTCCCCCTTCCTTTCCTCTCCTCCCAGCGGACTTCCTGCAAGCCCTGACTTCCAATTACACCATCGGATTTGGCAAGTTTGTGGACAAAGTCTCGTCCCCTCAGACAGACATGAGACCTGAAAAGTGAGTAAACCCCATGGGTCCCTGAAGTGGGAGTACAGGGAGTGGAAAGTGCCTTCTGTTTCTCCATGGCTTTCTGTGTCAGTGATGCAAGAGCCTCCATCCACCTCTCTACCTTCACTGCTAGTGTCTTCCCCGATCTCCCCATCCCTCAGAGCTTGCTGTAGCACTGTGACAATGTCAGCAGTGTAATCTTCTGCTTTCAGACCCTCCTTGCTCTGCCACAGCAGACTGCACGTGTTGTCTCCTCCTCTATCTGTGCTCTCATCCCTTCTCCCTCTCACTGCTGGTGGCTGATCTGCTCACCTCCATGACTTCCCTCAAGAGACTCTCCCCACGTTTCCTCTCCTTGAACCCCAGCACCCCTTGGCTCCTGCCCCACACGAGATCCCTGGTTCCATCTCTCCTAGGCTGCGTGAGCCCTGGCACAACGCCGACTCCCCGTTCTCCTTCAAGAACGTCATCCGCCTGACCAGCAACATCAGCGACTTCAGCAGGAAACTCCGCAAGGAACGCATCTCCGGCAACCTGGATGCCCCCGAGGGCGGCTTTGATGCCATCCTGCAGACAGCTGTTTGCAAGGTGAGGGGGCCAGGGCTGTGTTTGTAACGAGTGGATCTTCCTAATGGGCACTGACAAGCAGAAGAGGCACACACTGGACAGCTGACAGGGCAGTCAGTGAGCCCCAGTTCAGCTACAGCTGGTTCTTGCTCTCCCAGCCACACACTCCCAGTGCCAAGCTGTTTTGCATTTCCAGTTTTCCCTAAGGTTCAGAATATGTGTCCTGATGTTTGATGCCCAGCACAGGAGCTGCTTGCTGGGCACCCTGTGTGTGCTCTTTGCTCTGTCCCCCTCCACACCTGCGGTGATGAAATTCTGCTCCCTGGAAAAGAACCCACCTGGGCTTGGCTGAGAGTTGAGCACAGCTCCAGACACGTCCAGGGAAGCGTGGGCTTGCCCCCTGTACACACATGTGCCTGGCACTGAGCTGCTGGGTGGGAGACTCCCTGTGCTTTGGGGGTGCAGATGAGTGCTGGGATTCCTGGGGACACGTGACTGGTTGTGTTTGCTGCCAGGTGCAGGTGGTGCCTTGTCCCTTGGGTATTCCAGCTCCTGTCAGCGCTGGCTTGCAAAGGGATGCAAGTGCTGTACAGGGGTTTGGGAGGCACAGACATAAAGGTTCCTTCTCCCCCTCCCCGGCTGCAGGATAAGATTGGCTGGAGAAAGGACAGCACTCACCTGCTCGTGTTCTCCACTGAGTCTGCCTTTCACTATGAAGCTGATGGTACCAACGTCCTGGCAGGGATCCTGGCGAGGAACGATGAGCAGTGTCACCTGGACAGCCACGGCACCTACGTGTATGACACCAAGCAGGATTATCCTTCAGTGCCCACCCTCGTGCGCCTCTTGGGCCAGCACAACATCATCCCCATCTTTGCTGTCACCAACCACTCCTACAGTTACTACGAGGTGAGAAGAGCATGGCAGTGATATCACGTGGGGACTGCCTTTCCTCCAGGACCTCTGCCTCAGCTCAGCTGTGAGGGGAAAGTGTTCTCCCATCAGTTGTCTCCAAGTGTTAAGCCAACACCTTGGTATTTGGGAGGGTGCCACACTGTGTTGGGAGGCTGCTCTAGGTTGTGGGAGGTCTCAAGGTGTATTACTGGGTGCAGGAATCTGGGATCCTAGAGGCCTCCCTGTGTTTCTGCTTCTTGTAAAGCAGTGGTGGTACAGAGCTGGAGAGTAATTTAGGTTGGAAGGGACATTTGGAGATCTTTGATCCAAGTCCTGTTCAAAGTAGAGCCCACTTCCATGACAGAGGAGGGTTCTCAAGGCCTTGGCTCAGGGAGCTCCTCTCTCTCTGCAGAAGCTGCACAAGTATTTCCCCATCTCTGAGATCGGGGTGCTCCAGGAAGACTCTTCCAACATTGTGGAGCTGCTCCGCACAGCCTTTGAGGTAACGGTGCTCTCTGGAGCTTCACCCTGGCTCCCAGAGAGGGCAGAGGGTGGGTACCTCATGGGCAGGAGAGGAGGCACAAGGCAGGATGTGGCCCCTCTGGAGCGGTCCATGGGGTGGTCACAGGGTACTGCTGAAGATCAACGTGTTTATCCTCCTCCACCCAGCGCATCCGCTCCAAGATGGACATCAGGGCTGACTTCACTCCCAAAGCCCTGAAGACAGAGTTCACCTCACCAGTATTTGAAAAGACAGAATCTGGCTCTTTCCACATCACCCGTGGAAAAGTGGTAAGAACTCAGATGGCAGCGGAGGGAAGGCATGTGTGAGGGGCTGAGCCTTTCGTGTCCAGCTGGGATGAGGTCCAGCAGAGCTGGCTGATCCCTGCAGCGTGTCCCTTCCTGCAGAGCAAGTTCCACATGCACGTCAAGGCTCTGGAGTACATTGGTGGGCAGCACGTCTGCAGCCTCCCCGAAAAGGAGCGGCGCGGAGTCATCCACGTGAAACCCACATCCCTGAGCGACAGCCTCACCGTGTCAACCGCTGTCATCTGTGACGTGTGTCCCTGCGAGCAGGTGGGGTCATGCAGAGGGGTGTCCTTCTCTTGGCCAGCCTGGAGTGGGAATGTGTTGGCAGATGCATGTGGGTCCTGCTCGACCCCTCAGTGATGCTCAGCCTGGCCAAGATCTCCATCACACTGCCTGTTCCAAGCTGGGTGGGATGTCCCATGGCAGAGCTTGGTCTTCAGGGCAAAACTTCTCCTTTGGATCTGTCCTTCTGATTTCTGAAATGGTCTTGGGGGATTCAGCAATGCCTCTTCTCTCTTCGCTTCCAGCAACAAGAGTTGGACTCACCCAAGTGCAGTTTCCATGGGAACTTTGTCTGCGGACAGTGCATCTGCCACCCTGGCTGGTAAGGACAGTGTCCAAATCCATGCCCCTACCAGGACCCTGCTGTATCTGGGGATGCACAGTGACACACGTTCATGCCCTGAGCATCCTGCCCAGGACCCTACTGTGCTGTGCCCTGCTCCTGCCTCTCTCAGCACCATCTCTGTCCCCAGGCGAGGGGACACGTGTGACTGCTCCCCGGCGTCATCCCCCGACAACGAAGCTTGCATCCGCCCCGGTGATGTGGAGCCGTGCTCGGGGAGGGGCGAGTGCCTGTGTGGCAAGTGCCAGTGCTACTCCGAGGACCAGACCGTGCGTTTCGATGGCGCCTTCTGCGAGTTCGATGTCCTGCAGTGCCCACGCATCTCTGGCTTCCTCTGCAACGGTGAGAGCACCCCCAGAGCCCCCAGCTGGGGCCGGTGGCACAGACAGGTGACCTGGACTGATGGCACTGGCACGCAGGGGTCAGTGATGGGCCGCAGGGAGGACGCTGTGCGATCTGTGCGCACCCCGAAGAAAGCTGGGGAGCCACAGATAGAGTTGGGGGAATGGCACAGCAACGGAGCCCAGGTAATCCCTGCTCTCACCCCAGATCGTGGCCGCTGCTCCAGGGGTGCCTGCGTGTGTGAGAGCGGCTGGGAGGGCCAGAGCTGTGACTGCCCCACGAGCAATGACACCTGCATCGACAGCCGGGGGGTAGGTCCTGCCCCACCCTCCTCAGGGACCGCTGCTCCAGGCAGGGCTGCAGCGAGTTGCCCCAGAGTTGGGATCTCTGGGTCACTGAGGTGCCTTGCTGACTCCCAGTGCTGCTCTCACCTCTTCTCTCCCAGGGAATTTGCAATAACCACGGGAAGTGTCAATGTGGCAGATGCATCTGTGACATGTCCTCGCTGTACACCAGCTCCACCTGTGAAATCAGCTACTCCCTGGTGAGTCCCCCCGGGTTTATCACTTATTCCCACGCGGAGCCTCCAGGGAAGAAAGGCAAAGCAGAGATGAAGGCATAACTCAGTCAGGAACAAAATTCTGAGCAAGGGTTTGTCTCACGTGTCCTGTGGTCAGGGGCTGGCACGGGAGCTGCTTTGCAGCCACAGGCTTTCTTTGCCCTCCTGTTCACCCACAGCAGCTGTTGAGTGACTGTCTGTATTTATCTGCACCCTGGTGATGGGCAGAGGTTTGAGGCTCAGCTTGTGGTTTGTTCTGATTTGCTCTAGACTGGGAAAAAAAGCTAATTTCCTAGAATCGGACTGGTTTGGATTGGAAGGGACTTGAAAAATTACCTCATTCCAGCTCCCCTGCCATGGGCAGGGACACTTTCCACTAGATCAGGTCCCTCAAGGCCCCACCCAACCTGATCTTGAACAAATTTGATTTCCCCATGGACAAATGTGGGCTAATCCCACAGTGGGGATGGAGAAATCTGGCTTGATCATGTTTTGGAAAGGCCACTGAAACCCTTGGAGAAGACCTAATTGCTGCCCAAATGCAGGCTGTTGGTATTAAGAGATTTTGGAGTCAGCTGGGCTTATAAATGCTTCATTAGCTGCTTGTTCTCAGCGACTTCTTTTTTTAACCTGGACCTTGCCCTGACTCTGGGATGGGGAGCTGCCTCTCCAGCTCTGCCTTTCAGGGCTGTGTCCTCCCTCACTCCTGACCATCCCACCCCACCTCTCCCAGGGCTTCCAGGCTGTGTGTGAGAGCATCCGGGACTGTGTCCGCTGCCAGACCTGGGGGACAGGCAACCTGAAAGGGAACTGCAGCTCGTGCCAGCTCCAGATCCAGATGGTGGAGGAGCTGGAGAAAGGTAACGTGAGCAGCAGAGCTGGGTGCAGATTCGTGTGGTGTCTCCTGTGTGCCCTGCTCTGCGTGTGTGTTTGTGCACATAGGGCTGTTCCCCAAGTCTTCCCTGGCCCTGGTGACTTCACAGCTGTCTCCCCTCTCCCCACAGAGGAGGGTGGTGAGTACTGCTCCTTCCAGGATGAGGATGATGACTGCACCTACCACTACAACCTGGAGGGAGACCCCAGTGTCCTTCCCAACACCACCGTCCGTGTGCAGAAGAATAAAGGTGAGTAGGGACCTGGGAGGAGCAGGGGTTGTCCAACCTGGGATCTGGATCAGAGTTCCATGGTGCTTCCAATCCCTGCTTTGTCCCTTTGCTGTGCCCCTGGGCAGGCTCAGCTGCAGGCAGCACCTCCCTTCCCACCTTGCTGTGTGACACGGGTGGGTGACACTATCTGTCACACGAAATACAAGGGGTGGAGTGTGGCACCTTTAGAGATCCTTTCCCTCACTACCATGGGCAGGGATTGCTGCAAGGTCCTGCTCAGCCCTTTGGTATGGCTGGGTGTGAGCAGAGCTGTATAGCCTTCCCTGAACAGCATTTCTCATTGTGAGGCATTGCCAAGGTTAACTGGGGCTTCTCCATCCCTCAGAGAGCTGTGGTCCAGCCTTTCCCCTCTGTCCCTGCCTCCCTGCTCACCCCACACAGGGCTGATGCCTGGGAGTGACGTTGCTGTCACTTGCAGAGTGCCCACCTGGGAGCTTCCTCTGGCTCATCCCACTGCTCATCTTCCTCATCCTGCTCCTGGGGCTGCTGCTCCTGCTCTGCTGGAAATTCTGTGCCTGCTGCAAGGTGAGTGTCTCAGTTGGTTTTCCCTGCCCAGGGAGAGAACCAGATATGGACAGAAACATGACAAATTTCCAGAATCCACCCAGTCTCCAGCATGACCAGATTGGCAGGGATGTCCCTGTGATATCCAACCCTCTGGTGTTTCTGATAAAAGCTGCTGGTGAAGTTCTAGCCAGATTTCCCCCATCTAGCTAAAATCAGCCTGAGAAGCCCCATCCACCCCAGTGCCCATGCATCCTTGCTGATGTGGATCCTCCCTGATGGAGAATCGGAGGGGTTTTGTCCTTGGCCACAAAGTGATGGTGTCTCTGGCTGTTTGTTTTCTAGGCTTGCCTGGCCCTGCTTCCCTGCTGCGCACGAGGTACCAGCCCTTGCTCCTGGGGGAAGGGCTCTGTGGGGTGCACTGCCTTCCTGCGTTTGGGGGTGTGCTGGGATGAGCATCTCTCCTCTCTGAGCTGGTGATGTGGATCAGGGACGAGGTTTCTAGCAGAGAGCCTGAGCCAAGGAGTTCTGGAGCTGCTGATCCACCCTTCTTCCCTGTCCCACACCCTGGGATGCCCTGCTGGGAATCCCACTGCTGGCTCTCCCTGACCTTGACTGGTGGGATGTGTTCTCCCCACTCATGAACACCCCTTGCTTCCTCCACCCAACACCCTTAGCCATCCCAACACCCTTAGCATGGTGGAAACCCTAAACATCCCCCAGAACAGAATCTCTGGTGTTGGGAGGCTGATGGCTGGCGTTGTCCCGGTGTGCCCGGGCTCTGTCCCTGTTCCTGGCTCTGCAGGCCGTACCGTTGGCTTCAAGGAGGACCACTACATGCTCCGGCACAGCCTCATGTCCTCCGACCACCTGGACACGCCCCTAGTGCGCAGTGGCTCCCTCAAGGGTCGGGACACGGTCCGCTGGAAAATCCACAACAATGTCCACAAGGAGGGCATCACCTCCCCCGCTGCCACCAACCCCAAGGACCTCAGTGAGTGTCCCCGTGCTTCCAGCTTCTGCGGGAGAGGCTGGTATTTCTCTGACCAAGAAGGATGGAGTCGGACTTGGGAATTTCTCTTTCCAGTTCCCTACGGGCTGTCTCTGAGGCTGGCCCGGATTTTCACGCAGAATCTGGGGAAAACGGACACCCGGGAGTACGAGCAGCTGCGCAAGGAAGTGGAGGAGAATGTAAGAACCTGGGCACAAGGTGGGCTTGGGGTGGCCTTGGGGACAGCCACACAGGGGGCTGGGAAGTGCCCCTTCCCTGGGAACCCACAGCTATTGAAAGGAAGGAGCAGTTTTTCTTCTTTTGTGAGAAATCACAATTTTTAAGGTCATCATTTTTAGAATTAGCAAAGCATCTCGTTGAGATTGCGGGGTTTATTTGGGGTGTATGATCTGAAGCTCCTGTTTGGTTTCAGTTTGCAGCCTCTTGACATGTCCTGGGAAGAAACCAGGTGTGGGAGGGTCTGGGGTGGTCAGAGGGCTCCTGTGTCTTGGCAGCAGCATCTGCTCGCTGAGCGCATCCCTTTCAGTGAGGGATATGCTGTGAAAGTCCCTCTTGCTCCTTGCAGCTGAATGAAGTGTTCAAGCACATTCCTGGCTGCCACAAGGTCCAGCAGACCAAGTTCAGGTGAGTCAGTGGGGGAAGAGACTCCTGCAGGGCAGAGTTCCCCCAGGGCACTGCTGATGATGGGTGGACCAGAGGGCTGGGGTGTGAAATCTGTGATGCTGGGAGGGAACGTGGTCTGTGACACAAATCTGGTGTGGTGCTTCACCCACCCAGGGCTGCACAGCCCACTCAGCTGTGGAGGAGGTGTCAGCTGAATTTGGCTTTGGAGCAGCAGGAACAAATCCTGGTCGCATGGTGCTTAATGGGAGAATTCCCACTGGCTTCAGAAGTTTCAGCCTGATGCAAACTTAGGAGTGCCTGGTGCAGGCTGGAAGGAATTTGGGGATGCCAGTGCTGAGTAGGGAGTGGTGTCTTCTCCTGACAGCCCGATGCAGATGTGATCTCCCCTGTGGGCATGTTCCTTGCTGCATTGGGAAACCCAGGGTAGGAGGGAGCTGGGCAGGAGGGAACATGTGCTGGGGCTCTGTGGGATGGGTTGGCACCCGCAGGGCAGTGCTGCAGCTCAGACCTGCACAGGGCTGTGATTCACACAGCACGTTGTCTCTCCAAAAGCTGCTAGTCACTCTGATTTGGGTTATTTTTTGTTTTGTTATGTTTTGTTTTTTATTCCCCCAGGTTACAGCCCAATTCTGGGAAAAGGTAAGAGGAATTTGAAGCTCTGATGCACCTTCTCCCTCCTTGTACACACACGTGTGGGGTGACTGAGTGCCCACACACTCACTGGTTCCCCAGCTGCTGTGTGAGATGAGTTACCCTGGTCTCAGCTCTCACCTGCCTTTCCCTCCCCACTCCCAGGCAGGAATACACCATTGTTGACACAGTGCTCACTGCCCCTTACTCAGCCAAGCCAGACATCATCAAAGTGGTGGAAAAACATGTTTCCCACGAGGCTTTTAATGACCTGAAGGTTGCACCGGGTTATTACACTGTGACCTCAGACCAAGGTAGGGAGCAGAGCCCAGTGCTGGCTCCTGGCTGGGTACAGGGGGTTATGTCCCACCTCTCAGCCTTGTCTTTTCCCCCAGATGCTCAGGGAATGGTGGAGTTCCAAGAGGCTGTGGAGCTGGTGGACGTCCGTGTCCCGCTCTTTATCAGGGATGATGATGATGATGAGAAGCAGCTGCAGGTGGAGGCCCTCGAGGTCCCCAACGGCATCGCAAAGATTGGGCGCAGGGTTGTCAACATCACCATCATCAAAGAGCAAGGTGAAAAGCTGTGGGAAGGTGTTTGAGTGCCCTGTGTCCAGACTGATGTGGTTTGTCACAGGCACAGTCTGCATATCTGAGCACCCCCAGGTCACAGAGCAGAGACTTGTTTGGTGACTCCTTTCTGAAGTCACCTGGCTCTAAACTGGAGCATCATTTAGTGCACCCAAAGGAGGGTCATATTCCCTGCTGACAGAAACATTTGACCATCAAAAGTTTAGGTGCTGCCAGTTCCATGACAGATTAAGGGCTGAGCCCATTTCTGTGCTGCTCCACTTCATTGAGTGGTGGAGCAAAGCAGAACTTCTTTGATGTTATTGTGCTAATGTCCCCAGCACCTTTCCTCTGCTTCCCACCTGGCTGTCATGAGCAGGGAGCACAAATGGCAAGTGGGGACCTCTCCAGTCTATGCAATGATACTTCATGCACAGTTCACACCCGTGGGTGACCAGAACTCTGTTTAGGGAGGACACCTGTTTGGGATGTGATTCTTTGTGTATTTGCTCTACGCATTCCTTCTCTCCTGCCCCTTCCAGCCAGTAGTGTCATCACCTTCCTGCAGCCAGCCTATTCCCACAGCCGCTTCGATAAGCTGGCCAAGATCCCTGTCCTCCGGGAGATCATAGACAACGGGAAGTCCCAAGTCACCTACAGGACCCGGGATCTCACTGCCAAGAATGGCAGGGTAAGGGTACTGCTCCTGGCCTTGGCAGGCAGGAAGGAGTAGGAATGTAGAGCTGGGAAAAGGCCAGCCCTGGAGTTGCAGAAGAGGGGTCATCAGGATGTGGCTGGGACAGAGTGGGACCCAAGGCTTGAAGTCAGCACAAGGGTAAACGTTCTTCTCCATCCCTTGCTCCCTCAGGGAGGGAGGACCTGAGAGGATGCCTGTGCCTGAGGCAGAGGGTACCAGCTGCCTCTGGAGTTGTGGGCACTGGGAGGCAAATGAGGATTGCCTGGGAGATGAGGGGAAGCTCTTTGGGAGTCTCCTCATGGATACTGCAGGCTGTAATCATGGAATCACAGAACTGTTTGGGTTGGAAGGGACCTTGCAGATCATCTCGCACCAGCCCCCTGCCATGGACACCTTCCACAAGACCAGGTTGCTCAGAGCCCCATCCTGAACACATCTCTCCTTTCTCTTCCAGGACTACATCTTCACGGAGGGTGAACTCGTCTTCCAGCCTGGGGAGACCCGAAAGGAGGTTCAGGTGCCCTTGCTGGAGCTGACAGAGATAGACACCCTCCTCAACAACTGCCAGCTCAAGCAATTCGCTGTCGACCTCCTCCACCCCAAGTACGGTGCCAAGATCGGCCGCTACCCCCAGACCACGGTGACTATTGCTGACCCAGGTAGGGGCTGGCGACGGGGCAGTGACAGTGGCTGCGGGGGCTCCTGCCCGGACCAGCCCACGATGCGGTGCTCGGAGTTCCATCCTCTCGAAGCAGCCGCAGCGAGGTTCCTCCAGCTCCCACTGGTAGATTTGGGTCCCCCTCTAGAGGCACGAGTGGGAATAGCCAGGGGGTGGGGAGAAGATGGATCGTCTCCCTCGGTTAAAGGAAATATAATTCCTGTTCCTTGGGAATTTGAATGAGAAGCTATAAAAATAAGGGAAAGGTAGGACTTGCTATGAATGGTGCATGGTGGTTCCTGCGGCTGGACAAGAATACCTGTCATCAAGTGGGTCAAAAACATAAATAATATATTTATCACAGCATGGCAGGGCAGTGCTGAGAGAGGCACGCTTCCTTCTTTTTCATCCAAGGGGGAGGACTGGCACTGATGTAAACTTTCTTGTCTGCAGAGCTGGTGGATGGTGTCCCCTCGATGACTGTCCTGGCCCAGCTCCCGCAGTCCCCCAAAGGCCGCCTGAGTGCACCACTTAATCTCAATGCCCGTGCCCTCAGCTCCAGGGAAATCAGCTTCAACTGGTCTCCTCCACCGGGAAAACCCCTGGGGTATAAGGTAAGGGGTGAGTGAATCCCAGGGAAGAGTGCGGGTCCCCTCCTGCAGGTGTTTCATGCAGATATTTGTACCGAAGGGGTCCAAGTACACACCCAAAATATGGGGCAGGTTCACCCCTTCTGGTCCACTCCATCCTTGAGGGACCATCACTAGTAAACGAAGGATATGCAAGAAAGATTCCTGATGGGTTCATCTCCCTTCCCATCACTTATGATGAAGTGCCCAGATTGAACTGGCCTCCATTTTAGAGGAATGGCACAATACCATTCCCAGAGCTGATTTAGTAAGAGACAAGGAATTTGTCATGTATTATGTGAGGGTCTGAAGGAATCACAGCTTGCACTTGCTTTGCCAGGTAAAATACTGGATCCAGGGAGACCCTGAGTCAGAAGCCCATCTCATTGATGTCAAAACCCCATCAGCAGAGCTGACAAACCTTTACCCCTTCTGTGACTACGAGATGCAAGTCTGTGCCTATAATGCCATGGGAGAAGGGACTTACTCGGACATCATCCACTGCCGCACTTTGGAGGAAGGTGAGTGACCCCACACCTTCCTTCTCTCCACGTGGGAGCAAGTTTGTACCTCTGCACCCAGCACCGGGCTCAGGGCTCCAGCCCTGAGCTTCTGCTGATCTCGGGGTCAAGCACTGAGTGTCTCCCACCGCAACCCAGCTGCGATCTCAGGAGCTCTGGGCATCCACTGGGTCCTCACTTGTAGTGATGGGGACCCTTTGCTTTTGCTTTCCCAGTGCCCAGCGAGCCCGGGCGCTTGGCTTTCAACGTCGTGTCTTCCACTGTGACCCAGCTGAGCTGGGCTGAGCCTGCAGAAACCAATGGGGAGATCACGGCCTATGAAGTCAGTTATGGGCTTGTCAATGAGGACAATGGTAAGAGCACATTTCTGGATGGGACAGTCCAGCCAGGCTGAGGGGCTGGAGGACACTTTCTGCAGGCTGGGCCAGTCCCAAGCAGAGCAGCAGAGCCAGAACAGCTCCAGGCATGTTTCTTTTGAGAACTGGGATTTGGACAGGTCACTTTTTGATGGAAAGAGCATAGAAAAGTTACCAGTCAGGATTTAACCCTGCAAATGCCAGAAAACCCTCTTCCCATTCACTTCCATAGTGTTTTGTGTTGTTTTTCGTCTCAAAAACTTAGTTCACAGGTCTAGATAAAGGGGTGGGGTGCCAGAAAGGTGTTATATGTGACGCACAAGCAGCAGAAGACTTCTCCTGCAGATTGACTTCAGCAGTGGTTTTGGGAATTACCCTGAAATTATGCTGCCTGTTGTGAGCAGCCCAAAGAGCTTGCTGCAGTTTTTCCCAGAGCCAGGCTGTATCCTGACACCAAAGTGCGGGGTGTCGTGGGGTCCTCTGTGCCTGGTGGGTGACAGGCGTGCCCGTGCCTTGCAGTACCCGTTGGGCCCATGAAGAAGGTGCTGGTTGAAGACCCCAAGAAGCGCATGGTGCTGATCGAGAACCTGCGGGAGTCGCAGCCCTATCGCTACATGGTGAAGGCCAGGAACGGTGCGGGCTGGGGGCCCCAGAGAGAAGCCACCATCAACCTGGCCACACAGCCCAAGCGCCCCATGTCCAGTGAGTGCCAGACTGGGCAGGGGGTAGAGGGACGGGAGCAGTGCTGGGGAGAGCTCCCCATCACCCCAGCTGCTTCCCCACCTCCTGTTTGCTCTGCTGCTCCAGCCATCCTGGGAAAGCTGAGGGCCAGCCTGAGCACTGTGTAGGGGTTTTTTTGCTGCTTGTCTAATGGGACTTTCCACCTCTTCTGCAGTCCCCATTATTCCTGATGTCCCCATCATCGATGCAGGGGGAGGTGAGGACTATGACAGCTACCTGATGTACAGCACAGATGTGCTCCGTTCTCCAGCTGGCAGCAAGAGGCCCAGTGTTTCTGATGATTCAGGTTTGTGTCTCCGAGTTTGAAAAGATAATTTCTAACATTCATTTTTCTTAACAGCAGCTTTCAGCAATGAGCTTCACTGCTCCTTTCCATCTCTCTGGGATGGGGAGATCCAGGTTGTTGAGACGGTGGAGATCAGACTTTCCAAAGCTCATCTGTGGAAACACTTGGCTGGTCACAGTGCAAATAAGGCCAGTGCCCCTTTGTCATAGCCATGGGGCAAAGAGAAATCTCTCAGTGGGATGGGAGAGGAGCTTTTCATGGCCCTCCCTGCTCATCCTCCCTTTGTGTTGCCATTTGGCTGGACCACAAGAGTTAAATCAGCGAACAAGCAGCAGCAAAGGCACAGACCTCCGAGTCCCTCAGGGTCTAGCCAAGCCAACAGGAGGGGAACTCAGCAGTGCTGGGAAAGCACTGGCCTCTCTTCCTCCATCCCTTCGCTGTCTGAATGAGGCTGATCCCCTGGTCTTGTGCTGGGACATGAGCCATAAGTGAAATTATGAGGTGTGTCTGTAGGATCTTCTCTGGAGGGTTCTCCAGGGTCTGGGACCCAAGAGTGAGTCCCTGGTCTTTTCTGAGAGCAAGGTGATGGGAACATCAGGAGTCCAACCAGCCTGAGTCCACATCAAGGAGTGATGAAACCTCTCCTGAGCAGAGGACAATTGTTGCAGACTCTTCATGCAGGGACAGGCATATGGTGGGACTTTGACTCTTACCTTCTGTCATGATGGACACGGGGCTGGAAAACAGTCTGGGGGTTGAGGAGCCCCCAGTCCCACCATTCTCCATCTACCAGCTGGTTGCACCACCCGAACTCCTCAGCTCACACTTGGAACACGGGCTGTGAATGGTCATCGTCCCCACTGGTGCTTGTCCCTTCCTGTCCCCAGCAAGCAGCACGGAGGTGGTGGGTGGCCCACCCTGACCCTTGCAGGCCGTGCCAACACCAGTGCTTGCCTTGTCCCAAAAGGCTCCAGGTGGAAATTTGTGCCACTGCTGGGAGAAGACCTGGACCTTCGCCGCATCACCTGGAGGCTCCCACCCGAAACCATTCCCCGCCTCTCTGGCAGCAGCCACCTGTCCTCGGACACGGAGGGGCTCCTCCACGAGGAGGACAGCGCTGTGGCTCCTGGCAGCGTGAGGAGGAGCGCGACGCCCCGGCCCCAAGCAGGTGAAGGACGACTCCGTCACGGCACTGAGTGTCCTGTGTCATCCTGCTTTGAGCTGAGGGGCTGGCGGATGGGCTCTGTGCCCCCTGCCTCCCCTTGTGTGCCCACCCTCGTGTTGGTGTGATCTGCTTCAGAACCTTGTCCTGGTGTGTCTGCTCACACGAGTGTCAAGGTAACCCCCGTCTCGGCACGGACTTGGGAGCCTGCTAGCAAGTTGTTTCTACCAAAGCTGGACCTTCGAGGCAGGAGCAGACTCAGATGATACCTGCTAAGTGCCACCTCCAAGGGCAGCTCTTCAGCTTAATTAAGTGCCCTGAGCTTCTGGGGCAGATCTGCTGGACTGTTAAACAGAAATCACTCTCTCGTAGGTGGCTGATCTTCCCTGACCTGCTGGGAGGGGATGAGGATTTGTTTGTTAAGGACCAGAACAATGGAGTGGAGTTTGCTTTTCAGGTCCAGCTGAGATGAGACCCAGAAAGAAATCTGGAGAAACCTTCTTCATAAAGGCTGTTTTCCTTCTTCAACCTTCTTTTAAAATCTGAAATTATAAACCCGTGCTTACATCTAAGGGGAGATGTGAGAGAATGTGGTGAGAACCACGAGGCAGTGCCCCAGCAAGGCCGAGGTCTGGAGTTACCTTGGGCACCATGGGTGTGTCTGGTGCAGGGAGAAGTCTTTGTTTACCTCTTTGTTTCTGCGTCTCATGTTGGGTGTTGTGGCTTGTTCTAGATGTAGCATTCCAGAATCACCTTCCAGACTGGCTGAACCTGGGATTCAGCCGAGGCAGGGCAGGCACCATGATGCCTCCTGCTTCCTCCCCATGCAAAGTGGAAGCAGCAGCTTTGTCCGCAGCCATATTCCTCATGGTGTGCCCTCTTCCACAGAGCACTTGTTGAATGGCCGGGTGGACTTCTCGTACCCTGGCAGTGGCAGTGGCACCCTGACCAGGACAGCCAACACCAGCTACCACCAGCTGAGCTCCCACGTGCACCAGGAGCACAGGGTGATGGGCAGTTCCTCGCTGACAAGAGATTGCTCCACAGTGCTGATGGGGCACGGTGAGTACCACAGGGATGGGACTCCTTCCCTTCCATCCCTGTGACTGTATCCTAAAGTTCTTGTGGGGTGAGGACTGTGCTCAAAGCTAAGGGGGCCTAGAAGGTCATGTCCCCACTACTGATGTCTTGGTGCTCTAAGGTCTTTCTGCTTTTAGACCAGTTTGGAAAGGATTCCCTCCCCCGACAGGCAGGGAGCTCCATCCTTTTCCTCACACCACACAGCACTCCAGGGAGAGCACATCTCTCCTCCTCACTCTTCCACAGTGTGGTTGCCTTTCAGCTCCATGTGTGTCAATGAGCTGGTGCTGACAGAAGGTGGTTTAAAGATTCTTCAAACCTGAGCCTTAAAAAGCCACCTGTGCAGTAGCCTGGGCTGAACCTGCTCTGAAATCTCCAATGGTGTTTTTCTTGTTCTTCTTGCACTGCTTGTGTAGATAACCCAGGGACACTCCTCCCTCCCATCCATGAAGATGCTGGGAGGACACTCCTCTGGCCCCGGGACGTGGGTTTCAGCAGCAGGGCAAAGGTGAAGGGTTACTACCCCAGCATTGGCTGTCGGGACTCTATAATCATGACTGATGGGTCTGCAGGGATGTGCAAGTACATAGGTACAGCTTGTCCAGTGTTTTCTCCCAGCCACACATCCCATAACAGCCCAGCCACCATCCATCCATGAGCTGCTGCCATCCACTGCTCACCCTAAACCTCCTCTCCATGGCTTGCTGTGTGCTGTGCTGATCTTCCTTCTGTAGCCTACACCTACATCACATCACCTTTCCATTTGCAGGTGAATTGCAGGTTTCAACCCACCTGGACTGATTAACATTCACCACCACTGCTGCCACGGTGCTCTGATCAACCCATCGTCCCCATTCTCTTCATTCCTAACAAGCTTCTTGTTCTCAATCTTACTCCACAGGCCTTTGGAGAGCTCCTGGGGAGAATGTGTGCTCCTCATGAGATGTTCCTCTGCAAGTTCCTTGTCAGTGAAGGGCTTCAGTCCCTGAGAGTCACTTGGGAGGCTTCTATGCTCTCTGTGAGCCTTGTGTCCCAGTGGGATGAGCTGAGGACAACCCGCATGTGGCCCCAGACCACATGAACAGGGCCCGTGGGGCTGATTTAGCTGTAGATTAGGGCCAGTCTTAATTGACCTACACCCGATGAAGTCTATGAAGCTTCTGGCAGACTGGCCAGAGTGCTTAGGGGTGAGGAAGGTCACAGCCAGCAGCAGGGCCCTTCTGTGTGCTCTGTGCCACAGGGGCATGAAGCTTACATTAAGTTGTCCCACCCAAACTTGGCATCCTGAGGCCGTGGGACATCCCTGGAGCTGTGCAGAGCCAGCCAGTCCCCCCTCATGACAGGTCAGCTTGCAGAGATGACACCTCACCACATCCTCCCCAAACCATCAGGACCATCCCATGTTTGCGTGTTCCAGCCCCTCTTCTCCCCCAGCCCCCTTAGCCACCATCCCCAAAATCTCCAGCCTGATGTTCCCTTTCTGCCTCAGACTCCAGGAAGCCACTGGGCATCCCTGACACCCCCACCCGCCTGGTGTTCTCTGCCCTGGGCCCCACGTCCCTGAAGGTGAGCTGGCAGGAGCCACGCTGTGAGAAGGAGGTGCAGGGCTACAGCATGCAGTACCAGCTCCTCAGCGGAGGTCAGTGAACAGGCACTGGAGGGGGTCTGGGAGTTTTGGGTGGTGGAGAGTCTACTCTGGGTCTTCTGGCTCTGAGCAAGGGGGATTGGACCAGATGATCTCCAGAGGTGCCTTCCAGCCTCAGCCATTCTGGGGTTCTGGGTCCTAAATTTGCTTCTTGCGTAGCCTTGTTTTTGTGCAGGAAATGTTGCAGCTACCTCACAGCTTTAATTCCCTGTTTCTCCTAGAGTGAGAGCAATTCCTGGAGTTGCTTGTAGAATTATCTCTCCTCCAAAAAAACACCCCCCTTTGACTGATTCTTCCATCTGCCCAAATATCTTACGCGAATTTTTTTTCAACACATGGGACTTGGAAGAAGGATTGAAATGAAAATATCTTATACTTACATGAATCTCAGGGCAGTATTAGTGAAAATAGAATTCTTTTGTCAGAAACTTACTGAATTTTCAAGAAGCTGTTGTTTGTCCCAAGCCTTTTTTTTTTGGAAAGACATCTCGTCCTGTGCTACCCATTGTTGGTGCAAGGTGTGATGCAGGTGGCTGGGGATGGCTTTTTGCAGGCAGTTTGATTGAGGCAGAGTTCAGGTGAAAGTTGTGGCTCTTTGTGCCTGTAACATGGTGTTGATGTCTTCTTCCCTGTGTATCCTAGGAGAGGTGCACAGGATCACCATCCCCAGCCCCAGCCAGAACTCGGTGGTGGTGGAGGACCTGCTGCCCAACCACTCCTACATCTTCAAGGTGAAGGCACAGAGCGAGGAGGGCTGGGGCCCCGAGAGGGAGGGAGTCATCACCATCGAGTCCCAGGTGGACCCGCAGAGCCCGCTCAGTCCCGTGCCAGGTGAGGTGCCTGGGGACAGAAGGGTGGCACTGATGTCTGTGCTGCTGGCTACAGTGCTGGCCTGGCTGTTTTCTCTCCCCTTGCCACATCCTCAGCTCTCCTTTCCTTCCTCTCATTTTGGAACAGGACCTTCTTCCCCACACACTCACTTCACACTCGTTGTCCAGAGAGCTGAGCCCTTCCAGCTCATTCCATAAATGCTCTGTGCAGATCCCTCCCAGGCTCCCTTTGCTGTGATTCTGATGTGCCCCTGTGCCCTTGCAGGTACCCCCTTCACCCTGAGCACCCCCTGTGCCCCTGGACCACTGGTTTTCACTGCCCTTGGCCCGGATTCTCTGCACCTCAGCTGGGAGAGACCCCGTGAGCCCAATGGGCCCATCCTGGGCTACAGGATCACCTGTGAGATGCTGCATGGAGGAGGTACAGTGTCAGGCTGAGGCAGCACAGGTCCCTTGTGTAGAGCACAAGATACCTCCAGCTAAGGCAGCAATCTGCTGTATTTTGGCTGGGACCAGTAAAAGGTTTGTTTGCTTACATCAGTGCAGACAAAGTGGACACGTGAGGCTGATTCCAGACCTGGGAGCTGGTGACTCCTGACACTTTGTGCCATTGCGTGATCTGGTCTAACAAATGTGGTGGAAAGAAGAAGAACCTTTTGATTATTGCAGCCAGAACCCCATGGAGGCTGGTTGTTGAGGTTCCCCACTGTAGTGAAATGGGTTTTTTTAACTCTTAGTAGAAGGGGGTGCAATCCTGCAGCCCGTGGGTTGTATAAAGCTCAGGGAAAGCCAAGGCAGCAGATCTGGGGGGGAAGTGTGTTTGGGGAGACCATCACTCTGGTCTGTCCTCACCACTCTGTGTCTCTATGGATTAGGGGAGCCCAGGACCATCTATGTTGAAGGAGACAACCTGGAAACCACGCTGACTGTGCCCCACCTGAGTGAGAATGTCCCATACAAGTTCAAAGTGCAAGCCAACACCACCCAAGGCTTTGGGCCAGAGAGAGAAGGCCTCATCACCATTGAATCTCAGGACAGAGGTACAGGACCGTGTGGTGGTGCAAAGAGAAACCTCTCAGAGCAGGGAACACAACTCCTGCAGTCACTTTCCAGCTCTGGTGGTGACTCCATGCTCCATGAAAGATGTGGAGACAGTTTGCCATGAAGGCAGTGCTGTGCATGGTGAGCACTGTCCCAGTCCTGGTGCACTGAACGAGGCAATACCTGGAAATGTGTAACTTGCGGTGAAACTTCTGCCTGTCTGTTCAAATACCTGGAGGCAGCTTCTTGCCCAGGTGTGAGACCTTCCCAGTCCTCCCAGTTCCTCCTAAACCTGCTCTGATATCAGCAGGGGAAGATTCCTGAGCTTGCTGGTGCTCACTGTGCAGGGTTGAGGAGTTGGAAGATCTTTGTTATTTCTTGACTGACTTGTTCCTTTTCCTTCTCCCCAGGTGCTTTCTCCCAGTTTGGAGGACAGCAATACATGAGAGAAGTTTACAAATTCCCCACTGAATACACCACCAAAACCAGTATCAGCCATTCCTCTCTGGATCCCTACTTCACAGGTAGGAGCTCATTGTTGCCTTCCAGCCCTCAGCAAACAAAGGGTAATTCTGCTTGTCCAAAGGTTGAGGCTGCTTTTACCTCAAGTGCCAAGGGCAGGGGAGGAGGGTCCCTCAGGTGGGATTGAAGAGGGTCAGCCTTTTTCCTACGCTGTGTCCCTGCTTTGCCCCAGGGAGAGCTGCAGTCATTTCCACACGTGCTGCCCAGTCCTGGAGGGAATGCTGTATTCCAGAGTTCTCCAGCATTATCACTAGGGACCAATTCATAGCTCTTCCTGCAAGATTCACACTCTTCAGGGCAGAAAAAAAGCAAAGCAGTGGGACACATATCCTTATTCACATCAATGCAGTTATTCTGTGTTGTCCCACTTGAGTTCATGCTGCAGCACTGAGAGTTTGGGAGCTGTTAGGAGATCCATCCTCTTGACTGACACAGCAAAGCCCCTGGGTGTGGAGAGGTGCTTAAATACTACTTTCGGTGATGGAAAACAAACTGCCTGGAGTCGTGAGGCAGAGCAGACCCCTGCTCCCTGTGACCCCATACTTGATGTGTTCCCCTTGCAGACGGGATGCTGGTGAGCACCCAGTGTGTGGAGAACTCCAGCAGCACCCTGACCCAGGAGTTTGTGAGCCACACTGTGATGACCAGTGGGACCCTCACCCAGCACGTGGAGAGGCAGTTCTATGAGGCCTGAGCTAGGACAGGCCAAGCACCAGCAGGACTTTTGGGATCAGGTGCCAGGATTTTATGGAACAACCCAAGGGTTCTTCATCCAGGGGTGCCTGGGCAGCTCTTCCTGTGGGCACAGACCCTCTGTGCCCCTCCAGGCCCTGGACTTCTCCTTTGGAGCCCAGCACACTCAGAGCTCTGGCACAGCTCAGTGTGTAAGCTCATCCTTCAAGGCAGAAATTGGGGTGTCTCCGTGGCTTCAGCCTCTCCATGTAAATGGAATGGAATTATTTTATTGTCAGGTCATCAGTTTTGAGAGAATCTCAGATGTCAAAATCATAATTTATAGAGGGTCACCATTTCCAACTTTGCTCCAGGCTCTCTGGCAACTCACCTGTCCACTGGAGATGGTTCTTTTGTTCAGTATGGGGTTTTTTATGAGAGCTGCAAGGTAGGGGTTTTGGGTAACCTGTGCTTTCTTACTGCACCTCTTTGTGTCTGTCCTTTGTTGCTGACATTTGGTACCACGATAGCAAAGAATAACTTCCCATTTGTGTTGCGTTACTTGATGGCCTCTGATGCTTTTGGGTTTTTTTGCATACAATATTGTACAGTTTTCATAGTATGTATATAAGTATATAAAAAAGTATTTTATTATTTTATAAAAAAAATGGAGATGAATGAGATCTATGCTGAATGTGGCTACACTGGGATTGTGACTACTGGGAAACATGAATAACTGGAAGAAATGAGTTAAGGGCTTGAGCCAAGGGCCACTTGAACCCTGTGAGGAGCCTGGTGGGCTCTGCCTTGGACCTTGTATCCTTCAGCACCAGAGACTCCTGCAGAAGGCTGCAAGGGGCCAGATCCACTCACTGCAGAGCATCCCCCAGCTGGAGCACTTGGACATGGAAGGAGGTGAGGGATGGGGATGGCCCCAGCAGCCAGGACGGGAACTGTGCTGGGACTCCTTACACAGCTGATGTGAACAGAGTGAAATTTCAGGGCAGAGGATCTTGGATATCTTTTAAAAGATTTTTTTGCCCAGCAGCAACATCCATAAAGGGACCTGTGATCCTTCAGTAAACACAAAGAAAGAGCAAGCCTGGGAACTACAGGCACTCCCACCATCCTGAACAAATCTGAGACTCCTTCAGCTTCAGCTCCCCTCACAAAGCACTGGGCTGAGCTGAGACCCTGCTGGGCTTCATGTCCCAGTGCTGGATCCCTGGAGGCTCCCTGCCCTCTGACATGAAGAACAGACAGATTCCCTGTCTTGCAGAGCAGTGCAAGGATTCCCTGGCATGTTCCACCTGCATGGGAGCAGGTGAGGAGCCTGCCTGGAGCAGCAGCTGCCTCTGCTCTGGCTCAGAGCTTCCAACCAAAGCAGCAGCTGCCTGGGCCCCTGGCAGCATCACCAGCCTGCTTTCATCTCACAATGAACTTTGCCTTTTTTTGTGGTTTTCTTTTTTTAGATTTTCTTTTTTCTTTTGGACTCTGAAGAAGAGCTCACCACTAACCTTTCCCTCTCCTCTTCAGGCTTTTTTTTTTCACTGGGGGGAGGGTTGTAGCTCTTTCAGCCAAAGATGGAGGTGGGTGAATCAAGTCCACAGGATTCTCCATGACTGCAGATGGAGCTGGGTCAGTTTTGAACTTGGCTCCTGAGGTTTTGCTCTGCCTTCAAGAAGCACTTATTTCTCCTGAGCAAGTGCCAGTGGCACGAGGCTGCCTCCCTCCTTGTTCCCTTCTTGCGTGGGGTTGGGATTTTCTCTCCTCCTGTACCAAGGGGTTTCCCAAGCATTTTAACCAAAGATGATCCTGTTCTCCAAGAGCAGAGCATGGCCTGTCAGCTGCTCTCCAGGGAATCAGGCCTTCCTCATGCACTAACCTAGGTCTGTCTTTTTTTATTTCATCTGATTGTTGGAGCTGGTGCTGTTTCAGCCTTTCCAAGCTGGATCCAGAGCAGGTCTTTGATCAGATGGCTTCCTCTTGCACTCAATAAATATTTTCTCTATATTCTGCTCTTTATTGTTGTTGGATTTTTTTAAGTAAACAAAAAAAAAAAAATCCCTCCCTCCCCATCACTGTTCTCCATCAGCAGCAGATGCAGGGCAGGGGCCAGAGGCAGATTCCCAAGTAGGAGCTTCTACCAGGTGTTAGTGCCTGCTGTTCCTCCACTGCCATCCCCTCCTGTGACTGCAGCTCTGCTCCTGGCTCCTTACACCAGTGCAAACTGGAGTTAAACCAGTATCCTCTGAGGAACAGTCCTGAGTGCTTTTGGCTTACAGGGACACAGGACAACTGTGCAAATATTTTGCTTTTATTAGGCAAACAATGCAGATGAACAAACTGGTCCCCTTGGGAAAGCCTTGGGGAGGGAGGCAATGCCAGCCCAAGGGTCCCAGGTGTGGTGGTCACTCCTCTACAGGGCCAGAGCCTTTGCTCCTCCCGAGGGCTTGGTGAGGTAGAAGGTGGCTGTGCCACTGTATTTCTCCTAAAAAACAAGAGGAGCAGTCAAGGCTGGGGTTCTGGGGATGGGGGATGCCAGAGCTGGAGGGAGAAGCCCTGCTGGCCCTCACTCTATTCTTCACTGGACTGTAACTCCTGGTCATGTTTCCTCTCTCCCACCTTTGCCAGAGGCCAAAGCTCTTTTGTTCTCTCCCCATTTCAGACCCCCCATTCTGCCCCTTCTTTCTCCCTCCTCCAGCTATTTTACAAGGTGCACCATGATCTCACAGAGCAGCAGAATTATGCTGTACCTTGTTCACAGGCCCCATGTCCTAACACCCCCATTCTGCTGGCATTTCCAGCTTCCTGTGTACACCAAGGTGCTGAGTTAGGGAACGCTGGTGATGGCACTGAGATCTTTCCCAGGCTATAACTAACAAGCTCAGCTCAGATCACTTTTCTGTAGATGGATTTGGCCTTCCTGAAGCTCCCCCAGGACCTTTTCATTCCTCTTCTTGTTGTAGTGAGGTCCTGGGGCAGGGGCTCTGTGACTGGCACAGTGCTGAACTCCTGCAAGAGCTTAGTGACATCAACACACTCATGGCTACCTCTGCATTGCCCTGGATGGGCTCCACCAACCCCAAATGGCTCAGGAGTGACAATTCAACAGTGTCCCTGTGCTGTGCTCCTGAGTGCTCCCTTGGGCTATTTCAGTCAGTGTCCTGGGGCTTTTCTGTCACATACCTGGATGTGCTGCTGGGCTCTCTCTGCAGCCCCAGCTTCCAGCAGTGTCACCGTGCAGCCTCCAAAACCTCCCCCAGTCATCCTGCTGCCATAAACCCCGTCGACTTCCAGGGCTGCTGCAACCAGCTCATCCAGCTCCGGGCAACTCACTTCATAGTCATCCCTGGAGAGAGGAGAGCCGTGCTCTGCCCTGTCCTGCACCCCAGGGACAACCACTGCACCAGCAACAGCTCCAGCTTGTGTCCTGGTGCAGCCACTGCCATGGCAATGATGCTGGGTGCTGCAGATCCTGGCCCAGCTCTGCCTAGAGGGGCTGTCAGCATCCTCAGTCATCCTCACCTGAGGGAGTTGTGGCTCTCCACCATCAGCCTCCCGAACGTCCTGTAGTCCCTGTGCTGCAGTGCCTGTGCTGCCTGTGCTGTCCGGGCTATCTCACCGATGACGTGCCTGGCCCGCCGGAACACCTCATCCCCCAGCCTGCTCCTGGCCTCTGCAGAGACATTTGTGTCCCTGCAGCAAAGCCTCACAGCCTGCAGGATGCTGCAAGGGTGCATCCTGCAACCATCCTGTGCCAAAGCTTCTCTGGCTGCAGCACGCTCCCATCACTGCATGAGCGCCTGCCCCAGGTCTCAGCCCATGGGGCACCAAGCTCTCGATATCCCAAAGAGTGGCCGAAGATGAAGGTGGGGGGACCGTCCCCACCTTCCAGCTCGGCCAGGGTGGCATCCCTCAGGCTGGCCTTGCCGAGAGCCGCTGCTGCCTCCTCGCAGTGCCGCCGGCGCGTGGGGTACTCGCTGCCCGACAGCGTGTGCCGCACGTTGGAGTTGGTGATGAGCACGGCCAGGCTGGCATCGGTCAGAGGGACAAGGACGGTCTCCAGAGACCTGCAAGGACAGCTCAGCCCTGTGCCCGCCCCCCTGTGCCCGCCCAGGCTCTCACACACCTGAGTGGGGCCACGTGGCAGGCAGATCCTGAGCTACAGAGGCAAAGTCCAGATGGTTTAGGATTTCACTCAAGCATTTCACTCCCTCCCAATTATTGTTGATTGATAGACCCTAACGACCGTGGGAAAAACAGCCCAGGCAAGTATCAGAAAAGTTGCAGGAGGAGGAATCAAGACAAGGAGGAATTAAAGCGTAGGCTGCTCTGCCATGAGGTTTTGGGCTGGGTTCAAGGGTTAAGTTCTCCCTGCACTCCTGCCCTTAGTTCATGGCCATAGGGGCCAGCTCATCCCCAGCTGCCCAAAGAGGTGGGCACAGCACAGTGAGCTCAGTGCTCGACCCTGACCTGCAGTCGATGAGCAGTGCGTGGCCTTCCTTGCCCATCACAGATATGAACTGGTCCATGATCCCACAGGGCATCCCAGCAAACGTGTGCTCTGCTTTCTGGCATGCCAGTGCCTTGGCTACTAAATCCCCGTCATCTGTGCCACAGCAGAGACACACAGGTTAGCAGCTCTTGCAACTTTGTCCCTTGCCTGGCAGCAGGGAAAGCAAACATGGAGGTAGAGGGTTGTTTTCCTACAGAATGGGGTTTTGCAGCTGCAGGTACTTGCTCCTGCATCACTACCTGGCATCTATGCCAGTCTGGGCCCCCATATCCAGCTGGATGTGAAAATTGACACTAGTGTTTCAGGTATCTTGATTTTTTGGGGCATTAGGGTGGGGAGAGAATGCTCTCAAGGAAACTTCCTCTCATCCCCCTGGCCGGCCCCAGGAGTGGTCCATGGATTTTAGAGGTCTGGGCAGGTCAGGCTGGATGAGCCAGAGGAGCTGCACAGGCAGGACAGTGCTAGCTGAGGAGTTGTTACCAGCTCACAGAAGCATTTTCCCAAGGCCTGTGGGATCTAGCTAAGGGCACCCCCCCACCTCCCCTTATCCCAGCTCCCACCTGGAAACAGATGCTGGGGCCCAGGACCAGCTGTGCCTTACCAGGGCAGAGCTGCTGGAGGAAGGTGTACGTAGCCACCTCCAGAGCAGCCGAGCTGGAGAGGCCCCCGCCCAGGGGAATGTCACTGGCCATGACAGCACTGAAGCCTGGCAAGGGACCACCTGCAGAAAGAGAAGGGAGGAGGGGGCATGAGCCCCTGCAGAGCTGAGTGTGCCCCAGAGCTCACAGGGAATGACACAAGGAACCCCTGTGCAACATTTCACAACACAGGGTGACCCGCAGTAGAGTGTGACCCAGCAGCCCCCCAAGCACGGGGGGACCTTTGGAGCTGAGATTGAGTTTGCTGGAGCCTGGTCCTGGTACAGCTGTGGGATTAAACAGACACTAGAAGAGCCCTTGGAGCAGTCCCAAAACTGGATCTGAGCACCAGTCCCCTGCAAGGGGGGCTCTGACCCACCCCTCTGCCCAGGCCTTACCCCGGTAGTGCTGGATGACGCCCTTGACGTAGTTGGCCCAGCGAGGCAGCCCTGGGCTCAGGGAGCTGCCGGGACGGGGAGCCGGGAACTGCACCCTGTGGGGCTCGTCTGCCTCTGCCGAGGTGGTGAGGATGGAGATGGTCCCGTCCTGCGTGGGGGATCCCACCAGCACCGTCCCCAGCTGCAGGGCCTGGGGGTGGGGAAGGTGAGCTCAGACCCTGCAGCGCCCCTTGAAGCATCCCCACGGGTGGCAGGGGACAGCTGTGGCTGCTTCAGCCCACAGCTGGAGCGTCCAAGTGTTCTCTGTAACACCCCAGAGCCCCCACTGCACACTCCTGCTTGGCACAGAATTCAACTTCCTGCCTTTTTATTGACACACAGGGTCAGTTTTCCCACTGAATGCTGTGAACCAACCCCACAGTTTGGTTTAGGGTGCTGCTTGTTGGGCTCCGGAGGAGTGGTAACCACGTCAGGAATGGGAGAGGCTTCGGAAAGTTTTCTTGCCTGCCAGGGAATTCAGCTGACCTGCTCCCACGCTCCTCGGCCTCACAGTAATTAGGTGTAGGTTCGATTTAGGACTGAGTGGGGACTTCCCCGCTGAGCCAAGGGCGCTCTGAAGGAAAAGGAAGCTCGTGCTGTTCTGAATCATCTCTGCCACCAAAAACATCGCTCTCTGAGAACGGGGAGTTGTTTGACGGGGTTGCAGAAAAAAAGGCTTCAGCCTCTCGGAGAGGTGGTTGGGAAGAGAATTCACATCCCCCGTGAAGCGAGTGAAGGGCTGGTCTGCAGGGGGGGCTGCAGCAGGGATGGCTCCGAACCCCACGGCCCCGGGCAGGGGATCCCGGAGGATCCCCCAGGGTGCTGGGTGGGGTATCCTGGAGGGGACATCCTGGCACGGGAGTGGCAAGGCGGTGGCCGAGGACTCCCGGCGGATGCCAAGAGGACCCGGAAGGGTGACACGGCGAGAGCCCGGGGCCGGGGCGGCGGAGCACGGCCCTTACCATGGGCAGCACGAAGCCGCCGTTGTAGTCGGTGTGCTCTCCGATGAGGTTCACCCGGCCGGGGGCCCACGCCGCCAGCACCGCCGCACCCCCGAAAGCCGCTTCGTGCGCTCGGCGAGCGGCCGCCAGCAGCGGGGATGAACAGAGATCCACCGGCTCCGCCATGGCCGAGCTGCGCCGCCCCGGGAGCCCCGCACCGCCCCCGATGGGCCCCGCACCGCCCCCGATGGGCCCCGCACCGCCCCCGCTCCCTGTCCTCGGAATTGCTGTTCGTGCACGGACATCCCTTCGGGCAGGGCTCCGCCACGCACACCCCGCGTGTACCTGCGGCGGGGCCGGCACCGAAGCTGTGTAACACATACATCTGTATGCCAAAGCCTGTTTTAATGCACGTAGAGATAAATACGTTTGCATCTGTTTTGCACATTTTGTGTCTCATGTATGGGGGTTCTGCCGATACAATGTATGGAATTTATACATCTGTACCGATCAACAGGTACACGCGTCGCTGTGTTACACCCATGTACATCGGTGTCTGTGCTTTCAGTTCGGGTACACGTACACCTGTGTGTGTGTGTGTGTGTGTGTGTGTGTGTGTGTGTGAGGTTCCCTCCGCTCCTGGGGCGGGGCTCACTCCCGGTTCTCGGTTTCCGTCCAGCGGCGGTCGCGGGACCACCTGGCCCTGGGGAACAACGAGCCCATGGCCAGGAAAGAGCCGCTGCTGAGCGCTCTTAAAGGTGAGCGTACCCCCTCCCCCGGCACCTGTGCGAGCTTCTCCCAGTAGCGCTTGGCCGCGCACCCGTACCGGTCTGACCGGCCACGGCGGGGCCGCGCTGGGGCTCCCCAGCCCCAGACCTTGGCTTCGAGGAAGTTTTCCCGAGCTCCTGGCCAGTGCAGCGGCGGCAGCCGGGAAGGGTCGGGCCGTGCCGAGGTGTCGGACCCCGCGGCGGGGCCGTGCAGAGCTGTCCCCGGGGTGCCCCCTGCCCTTTCCCCGGCCGAGCACCCACAGGTGCCGCCGCTCTCTGTCCTCCCCGCAGGAGTGGTGCTGCGGCTGCGGGAGGACGGGGGCCCCTGCACGGACACCTCGCCGCACCTCGTATCGCTCTGCCAGCTGCTGGAGAGCATCCTGCGCAAGGGACTCCGACGTGAGTGACCCTTCGTGCCCGGGAGGGCGGTGGCAGCGTCCCCGGGCCCGCGGTGAGGGCTCCGCACTCCCTTTCTCCCGCAGAACCCGCTTGGAGCTTCCGCAGACGGGATTACTGGCACTGGCTGGAGCAGCTTCCCGCAGAGACCAGCGGCCGGTGAGCGTCCCCGAGCTGGGCTGGGGTGAAAATCTGACTTTGTAGTGGCGTCTGTCGCCACGTTCTCATCCCAAAGACCTCAGGTGCAGGGAGGACCTCCCGTGTGCTGCCAAAGCTGCTTCCCCTCTCCCCAAACAGGCCGACCCCTCTGTCCATCGGCATCCGGAGCGCCGGGGGCTGCGAGCGAACGCGGACGGCGCAGGGCCGGGGTCGGTACTTTGTGCGCTTGGCTCTGCAAGGCAAGGTGCTGGCGGTGGCCGTGAGGCAGCTGGCACAGACCCCACGACTCCTGGAGGTGCGGGACGTGGGGGGAAGCTGCTACCCAAGGGCGACGGGCGGCGAAACGGGAGCGTAATCTGTGCTATTTCCCTGGGTTTCAGTTTTATGATCCAGGGAGCTCCATCCTCGGCAGTGAAGATCTCCGGGGTAAGATGGTGGCTCACCGAGGCAGGATGCAGTGTGTGTTATGGCTCTGCACTGCTGCAGGGGAGGGGGAAGAGTCCACTGTGATTTTTCTAATCCAAACTTAGCGTTGGAATCTAAATACATTGCTGCAGTAATGGGAAAAAAAACCCGTGCAAATGTTTAAGCATTATTTGAATCCATCTAAGGTTGGCTTTAGTGACATGGGATAAGGAAATTGCTTCTGAAGTATCTTCCATGTTATTCCTTTGTACCAAGGATTCTAGCTTAAGCAGACCCAGTCTGGCTTTGAGGGGAGGCTGGGTCAGATGGGACTGGGCTGAGGTGTGGCACAGAGGGTTAAATGGTTGCATTGCCCTGACAGGCTGCAGCACTCCATCCATCCACAGCCAGGCTCCTTGGGGGGCCAGAACAGGGTGGAAGCCTTTAATCTTTTGATTATGATGAATAACCCCATGTTAAACCTGTACGTCAATGGTTTATAAATCACCCGTGCTGCTGATGCACGAGCAGATTGCAGACCCGGCAGTGTGATTGTAAGGCTTGTGCTTCTAAGGGGAGAAACAGTAGCACTCACTGCAAGCCTTCATTTGAATTTTGGTACAAAAGGTACTAAAAGTGGGAGCCTGGGATGAGCCTCCAGCAGCAGCCTGGGTGCATGGTGCCGGGGTGCTCTCAAGGCATCACTCCCAGGACTCATTAGCTACACTGCAAATGGTTTTATTCTGTCCTCTGCCGTGCCCCTGTGAGGCTGTGGCTGCCAGGAACCTGGTGGTGACACTGCCTCTCCATCCTCATCCCTCTGCAGAACCTTTCCTCTCGCTGCTGCTGGTGCTGACAGAGATAGATTTCTCCCTGGACCTGCAGGTGCAGTGGTGAATCAGTGGGGTGGTGACCAGCACAGGGCTGCCAACACGGGGCCCTTCCTTGCCAGGACCGATGGTGATGACACTCCTTTGTTTGCAGAATTGCAGCTTCTTGGACGAGAGCTGGCTGCTGCCGGTAAGAGTCCACAGCTCCTGGGAGCCGTCCTTCTGCCACCTGGCCCTCTCTGAAAAGTCAAATCAGGAGGATAGGGAACGGTTTAGTGGGGAGGGATTGCCATGCATCCCGGGGTGAACTGGCTCAGGTTCACCAGGATGAGCAGAGCTGCCTCTGCCCTCGAGGTTGGATTCTGCCAGGCACCTGCACTGTCACCTGGAGCAGATCCCAGCATTCCTGGGAGTAAAACCAAGCAAGAGGAGGACCTAGGCCTAAATCACTGATATACGTGAAGTTTTCCCATGTTTCCTTCCCTGGTTTC
Organism: Cinclus cinclus; assembly: GCF_963662255.1. NCBI lineage: Eukaryota > Metazoa > Chordata > Aves > Passeriformes > Cinclidae > Cinclus > Cinclus cinclus. The sequence goes on along the minus strand of NC_085065.1, from coordinate 5,723,602 downwards.
TTGCCAAAAACATCCCCATTTCCCTGGGCTGACACAGATTACGCATCAGTTGGTTTCACTCTTGGTTTGCTCAGTGAAACATCAGTGTGTTATTGAGAACAGCAGGGATGCCTTCATGTCTTTTAACAATGAAGAGCATCCCTCCACCACCTTTAAAACCCAAAAGAATCCCCAAAAAGCTCAAGGCAGTTTTGGGACTGGTCAAGGCATGCACTGAGCCATGGTGCTGCTGCAGAGCCTGGGATCCCACTGGCTTTGGGGCATTTCTGACAGCCGGTGCCCCTGGCCGAGCTGGCCGTGTCTCGGGTCCCCAGCTAATGTGATGTGACAGTAAGTGCTGCTGCAAACAGCAGTGGCTTTGGGGAGGGGCAGCTGCATCCCCTGACTGTGTGGGGACATGTGGGGTGAGACAGGAGGGCTCTTCAATGAGTTAAAGGTTTGCTGGTGCTCTGCCATCCCATCCACATAGTAGCTTTGTCCCTTCAGGGTATGGGGACAGCTGATTCCTGAGAGAGGACAAAGACAAGCAGCCACTGATGGTCCCAGCTCAGCCTGGGGCACTGGGACTTGTCTCTCCCTGGGCTCCCAAAGCCTTGGGTTGGCATCAGTGCCAGAAATTATCCAGGGCACGGGGTCCCTTGGATGTCCAATGGCCATTTGCCAAGGCCACTGTCACCATCCACTCTCTTTCAGGTGTGCAGTACTTACGAGACTGTCCCGTGCCGAGCACTGGGGATGGTGCTCAGGTAGGAACTCTTGAATCCTCCTCTCCACTCTCCAGAGAAATCTGATCAACACAGCACTGAAAGTGCCCCAAAACAAGGAAATAAATACCCTGCTGAGAGCATTGGGGCTGTCTCAGGTGCTTTTCTCCCCATCAGCTCAGACTTGCCAGTATTTGCTGTCCATGAGGTGGCTTTTCCCTGCATTCTGTGTATGGGTGAAACGTCACGGATGTTAAAAGTGGGGAGCCTGGCACGGTCTCTGCAGCTGAGTCAAGGCTTGGCTGCACCCCCAGGTACGTGGATGGCCGAGTCTTTGTCACCAAGGTGCTCCCTGAGAGCCAGGCAGAGGTGGACGAGGTGGTGCTGGCCGGTGACATCCTCGATGAGATCAATGGCTGCTCACTGAGATACGCCTCCCCCGGGCAGGTGGGTGGGGACAGAGGGCTGGGAAGACCCCCTCTTGTGCCTCCTGCTTCCCTCTGCTCCCCTGTCCCTCCAGGCTGGGGCCATGCTGCAGAGATTGAAGGGACAGCCACTCACCTTCCACCTGCTCCGGTGGCGGTGGCACGACGGGACGGTCTTTGAGCCACTGCTGCCCTACCTGAAGGCCCTGAAGGAGAAGGAGCCCCACTTCCAGCTGCAGCACAGCCCCCAACACAGGAACGAGGGGGAGCCCCAGCAGCTGCAGGGTGGCAGGTGGGTCTGTGCCATGGGCAGCCCCCAGGCTGGGCTGAGGGTCCTGGCACTGGGGTAGCCCCGTGCCCACACTGTCCCTCACCTCTGCTCAAGGCTGTGGAGCCAAGGCTGCCCCCTTGGCCTGGAGGTCAGGAGGGGGCTGGGGGCATTTTTCCCTGCAAGGAGCAGCAGGAGGGATGTGTGGGGTCCTTCCTCTGATGCCCTGAGTCCTTTTCTCCCCAGACTGCTCTACAACCTGCAGTACCTGGGCCAGACCAGCGTTGGGGAGGTGAGGCTGTGGGGCAGACACCTACAATGGGGTGAATCATCTCTTCTGGAGTTCATGTGTCCAAGGGTTATCCCCTCCTTCCCATTCCATTTCAGTGTGGTGGCAAAGAGGTGCTAGAGGGGGCCATCCCTGCTGTGCTGGAGAAGGACTCGGCAGCACAGGTGAGTGACAGGGCTGGGGGCATCCTGGGAAGGGCTTTGTGAGAAAATGCAGGGAAAAAGGGTCTCTGCCATGGATATTTTTTCCTGCCAACTCCAGGTTCACTTGGCTTGGCTGAATATTTGCATCAACCCTGTGGATTTTGTTCAGGTCAGAAGCATCTTGGCAGCCAGAATAGGAAAGGGCATGAAGGAAAAAAATACAACCACATGCAGGAAAATACTTGGAAAACTCCGGGAAGGCTACGCCTGATTTTGGGGGTGCTTTAGGGCTTAGGTCACTGTTGTTTGAGCCTCTGGGGGCTGCTCGTGAAAAGATTGAAGTGTGGAAGGGGGTGGGGGGAAAGGGCAGCACAGAGGAAACTTGAAAAAGCTGAGGTTGACTGTGCTTCATCACCTCTGCATTTAGATAATCTCTGGGGAGTGTCTGATTAAAAACAGAACTCAGGGCTGTGCTGATCAGGGCTTCTTCCCCCTCATCTCCCCTGCAGGAGGTTTTATTTGATGTGAAGGAGGCAGAAGTCCTTGTGCAGGAGAAGGCTTCTTCCAAGGTGAGTGAGAGACATCTGGGAATTTCATGGCATGGGGAGCCCAGCTGGCGAGGAACAGGAAAAAACCAGGAACGGGGCCACCAAGGACTGACCACAGCCCCAAACACCGGCCCCTTCCTGTCCCCTGCACAGCTCCTGCGCCGCCATCCCTACCCCTCCATCTCCTGCGTGGGACGCTGCACGTGGAGCCCCAGGATCTTTGCCTTCTGTGTGGTGTGAGCGCTGCTGTGGGGCCTGGGAGCGGGGACAGAGGGATCTGGGTCTGGAAAAATCGGCGAGCGAGGTCCAGAGCAGCCGCAGGGTCCCTGGTGCGGCTGAAGGCAGGGCTGGGCTCGGAGCTCTGCTGGATAATGGACGTGTTTCCATTTTTAGCTCTTCCCCCGAGAGCCCTGATGGGAGCACGTTCGACTGCCTGGTGTTTGCATCCAGTTCTGAACAAGAATGCGAGGAAATCGTCGGGAGAATCGGTAAGGCAAGGTTTTAGGGCTTCAGCTACCATCAGTCACACTGTGGAATACCAGGAATTCTGTTCTGGTCCACCACATGCATGATCTGACTTCATTCCTTTTGTTGAGGTTACTAAGATGAAGAGATACTTCGATATTTTTTCTGGTGTGGGGTTTTTCTTCAGGACCGCTAGACAATGATTTTATTTTAAGAAACAGCTTCTAGGCATACCCAGATGCTTCATTGTTTACAGTAAGGACTTGGAGGAAATACCATTTCCAAGGGACGTTATTTTAAACATACTTTTCTTGCGGGAGCTGAGGCTGCTACTGCAGCTCAGCACCAAACCAAGCATTCACAAACAAATCCCATGACTTGGCATTTTTCATTTTCAATTGGCCTAAATGCAAGCTGTGTGGTTCTTCCTGAATTACATGGGCTACTGAGGATCCTCAGATTTCCCATGGGGACATTCCAGACAGGCACTGTCCCTAGAGAGAGCTGCCCAGGTGATTAACCAGAGATCACCGAGTCTCACCCAAAGTTTGAGCTGGCCCTTAACTTTGTGTCTAAATTGTGAACTTAATTACTTTGTATCAAAGGAATCTTTTTCCCCTACAGTTTTAGCAAGGAGAAAAGGAAAATACTTGTTTAAAACCTATGATTTCAGAACAGGATTTCGGCAGGATGCTGCCACGCTGGCTTGTGTAAGAAGGTGGGTGAGGGGTGTCTGTTCCTCCAGCTGCAGGATTTAAGCACACAGAATGGTTTGTCTGAGGGAGAAGCACACAGTGAGGCACCACTGTCCCAGCAGCAGCTGAGGGATGCAGGCCCCAACTCCCAGAGCAAGTTGGGCTGGTTTTCATGGTGGGAGAGAGCATGGAGAGCCAGCACCAACCTACCCAAGTCTCCTTGGAACTGCTGCTACTCCTCCCCCAGAACACCACAGCACTTCCACTGGAATAAATCAAGCCGGGCTGGCTCAACCACGTCCCTGTGCTGCTTTGTGTGACAACTCCAGCCTTACTCGTACAGCCTGTTGGGCAGGGCTGAACAGCCTAGCCCTCCAAATAATTGCTAATTACCCGTGGCTCAGATACAGTCTGAGCACTTTCCTCCACCACAGCCCAGCAGGGTCTAGCAGATGAGGAATCCAGACCTGCCTTAGCCAAACCTGAAGCTAAGGTTTGGGTATAAACCCACTCCATCCAAGAGGAGTGAGGATGGGAAATGAGAATCCCACGGAGCACCCACCCGTGTGCTCAGCAGCCCATCTGCTCCCAGGGTGTAGAATCAGCTGCTCCCCTTGCACATGCTGCCCCCGGGCAGATCCAGGAGCAGCACAGCCCAATCCCATGGGAATGCTCTCCCCACACCTTGGCATCAGCACGGCATGGGAAGAGCCAGGTGCTCCTGCTTCAGCAAGACCTATCATAACTACAAAATAAACCATCCCTGCACCCAGGGGAGAGAAGAACTTAAGAGCTGAATTTGTGCCCTGATTTGAGAACCCCCCCCCCCCAAAAAAAAGCCACTGTAGCCTCAACCAGTCCTCCTACAGAGCTGCAGCATTCCACTCACATCGGCCACATAAAATCCCAAAACACTCCAAAAGTTCTCCATGCTGTTGCCAGCCAAGTTTAAGTTGCCACAGCAGCAGTCCAGCATTACAGCAAGCTGTAGGAGGCAGGAGGTTCTTCAAGCCCATTCAAACCAAATGACAGAGACTCCTCAGATGTGAATGTAAAACATTTAATTTAAAAATGTTGACACTACAATATATAAAATAGCTATTATAAATGCACATAGTGTATTCTATAGCTGCCAGGTTTACGTTTTTAGGAAACTGTAAGTTACACTGTGGTTAAGACTTGTAGTTTCACCCTCTGAAGGAAGTCCACATTTGATCACAGTGATGCATGGTCAGACTAACAGCCCCAATTGTTAAACACTTGGATCAAGTCATAACCAGTTTTATTGCAAAAGGACCCTGTACACATTTATATCAATTCTAGTACCTTACAAGTTTATCTACCCAACAAGTCATTAACATACAGAAACATGCATGAGAAGCAAGAAAGAACACCCATCCCTTCTGCATATTAGCAACTTGTCACTCCTGAGCCTGAGGCTCAACATCACTGAGGTTTATGTGAACAGTCACTTTTAGCATTCATCCTGAGTGAAAGATGGAATGACTTAAGTACAAATGCAACATATTATAAACAATTTCTTACAAAAAAGTCACAAATTAAAACCAAAGTATTTTACAGAATTAACTACAAAACACCATAAAAACAGCCTTCACTTAAGCCCTCTCTCCCCGTATCCTGCGAGCCAACTGGATATCTTTGGGCATGATGGTGACTCTCTTGGCATGGATAGCACACAGGTTTGTGTCTTCAAACAGACCCACCAGGTATGCCTCGCTGGCCTCCTGTTTCAAGAGCACAAGAAGAAATGTTAAAAAGCCCTCGGCGCAGCTCCCCCAGCGGCGCGGCCCAGCCGGCCCTCAGCAGTACCTGCAGCGCACCGATGGCCGCACTCTGGAACCTCAAATCTGTTTTGAAATCTTGGGCGATTTCCCTGACCAGCCGCTGGAAGGGCAGCTTGCGGATCAGCAGCTCCGTGGATTTCTGGTAACGACGAATCTCACGGAGCGCGACGGTTCCTGGCCTGGATGGAAAGAGGAAGGAAGGGGCGGTGAGGCGGGGCAGGGGCTGCGGCAGCCGGGGCCGAGCCGAGGGCCTTACCTGTAGCGGTGAGGCTTCTTGACGCCGCCGGTAGAGGGGGCGCTTTTCCGGGCCGCCTTCGTGGCCAGCTGCTTGCGCGGCGCCTTCCCCCCAGTGGACTTGCGGGCGGTCTGCTTTGTACGGGCCATTTTTCCTCACTTACCTACAGAGACAGGCACGCGTGACGCGGGGGCCCGGTTCTCCCCTCTGCGAAGACGCAGAGGCCAAATCCCCCTCAAATTCCAAATGTCCCCCTCCCCCGCCGCGGGCAGGCGGCCAGCGATCTCCCCCGGGACGGGGAGGAGGAGTAGCGGTTACCCCACCGCCCCCGCCTCGCGGCCCAGCCGCTCCCCTCCCCGGGGAAAGCGGACTGAGTCACGCCACCTCCGCCTTCCTCCCAGGCCGCTCGGGGCGGGGAGGGGGGGAGGGGAACCGGCCGTGACTCAGGGCACGTAGGCAAGGCCCGGCCTGTCCGCCGCGCACCGGGAGGATCCAAGGCCGCGAACAGCCACGGAGCACCACCGCCCGCATGGGAACGCGTCCGCTATCCGGTACTTACCGGTAGGAAGAAAAGCAAGCGCCGGTGCCGGTAGCGCTGCGCGCCGAATCCTCTACGCTGTAGTGCTACCGCGAACCGCTCCTCAGCCGCCGCGCCGCTCACTGCGCCCTCCCCGCCGCGGGGACACGCATTTTATAGTGGGGGCGCCCGCGCGGCGCGGTTACGTCACAATGCCTGTAAGCAACGCGCCGCGCTATTGGTTGGGACCTCCGCCGGCGCCGTCGCGTCACCAGACACAAAGGCCGTGCTCCGGTTCCCCGGCGCTGATTGGGCGCGCGGCCGGGCGCTGATTGGTTGTTAAAGTACGCGTCCGATTGGGTGTTGAGGGAGGAGAAGCGTCCAATCGGTTGCGGGCGGGCGCTCTGCGCGCTGATTGGACGAAACGGGGCAGGGTTTGGATCCTACCCTTTGTTGCGAAGCTCCACAATGGGAAGTCAATAGGAGCGGGGCGAGCGGCGGCGGCGCCGCGGGATCCCCCGGGCACCCCCGGCCGGCCCCGCCGTAGAGCGCCGGCCCCGGCCTGCGGAGCGGAGGAGCCCGGCAGGGGCTGCGAGCGGCGAAGGCCGGGCCGCGGGGTCCCCCCCGCCTCCGCCCCCTCTTCCCCGGGAGCCGCCGGTGTGCGGCCGCTCGACACCCGCGCTCGGGGGTGTCCGTGGGGGAGAGCCGAGGCCCTCGCAAGGCAAGGGGGTCTAGCAGTGCCCCCGGCGCTTATTGCCCGGGCTTGTCATTCCAGATGCCAAGGAAGGGTTGTCACGGGACTTGGATTGGCAGTGGGCAGCGGGGCTGGGGTGTGACTGCCCCAAGTCAGGGCCTGACCTTTGGCCCTGAGAAGGGAGCATTCAGGAGTTGGGGCTCAGCCCCTCTATGCTGCCATCCCCCAAATCACACTTACACTGTGGGTGTAAGTGGGTCACCTTCATCCCCAAAGCAAATCCCAAAGTTTCATTACAAGTAGAAATCATGAATCCACGCTGCCTATCGGTGCCATCTTAGCATTTATCTTCCCAACATAAATAATAATTCAATTAAAAATATTGTCTTTTGGGGAAAACTGCTGCCTTAAGTCATACCTTGATTTATATTGCTATTTTACTGTATTTGCACTGGCTGTAGAGGCAGGTCCCTGCACCCATGGGAAGGCTCCCAGGATCAAGAACAACAGGTCCCAAATGCCCTGGAGCTGTAGCATGTAGGATATGCAGGGAACACAAACAGACGTTCCTAAAGGCGTCCGTGAGCTTCCCAAAGTGGAGCGCAGCTGGAATCAGCCACTCTCTGCATGAGGCTCTGCATCCTTGGCCTCTGGGTTCAGCACTGGCCTGGTGGGAAGAGCCAGGATGGAGCTTGGCACGTCGAGAACGTGTTGGGACCATGTCCTGCTCCACTGTCCACTCAAGCAAACGTGGCACTGTGGTGTGACAGGGCTGTCACATATGCCTAGGCCATTGCTGCCTGAGGGATGTCATCTCCCCTGCCTCTGGTCCTCATTTTCAGGCTCATTTTCTCTCTTCTAGAGGAAAATGTTAATTATTTATCAGAGGCAAAAAGCTGTGTATTCATGCAGTGGCTTGGGAGGTGAACACTCACAGTGTTGTTTTGGAAGGGGGAAAGGGAAGAAATCCCCTTCCGTCTGAGTTGTTCAGATTAGGGAAAATAAATTTAGGAGCCTGTTCTGGGGGTAACAGCGTTAATACATTTAATTTGTTGCTTTTGAGAGCTCATTGCACTGTCACTAATGCTAGGAGGCCGGGTGAAACTTTGATACCAGGAGTTCAGAGTCTCCTAAATAATTTCTTTCTCCAGTTTTCAGACCAATGCCTACTTGGACTTCTCATTTTTGGGATACTTTAGATTTTTTGCTCTCCTGGAGAAAAGACAGGTGTCCCCTGGGGTGGAGCAGGGTAAGGGATGGGTGTAAACACACAAGCTGAGGAGGGCAAACCAGCACACCTTAGCAAAGGTGGGAATAAATGCACCCTGGGCACATCACCCAGAGTGTCCTCAGTGTTTCCCCAGTGCTTGGCAAGGCACGTGGCCAGGTGTGTAACAGCTGAAAGAGGAAACAGCATCAGCACCAGGTTGTAAACATCAGCCACAAGGGACTGGAGCTTGTGACACCCAAATCCCTTCGGACAAAGTGCAGGTTGGTGGTGTTTTCAGTGTGATCCCTCAATGGTTGAGTGGGTTTTCCAGCAGGTTCATGGCTGATAGTGGCTCTGGGTTGGGTGTACAGGTGTGTGTGTGGAGACACTCACTGAAACACCTGCACACGTGTTGACTGAAGAAAAGCTCTGTGTAACCAGGAGCTGCATGATTCCAGTGCTCCAGCTTCCCATGGAGGGTGATTAGATGAATAAGAAGGTATGGATATCCTGTGACTTACTCCTGCAAATGCCTGGGAATAAGCTACTAAATCACCTCAGGACAAGCCTGCCTGCAGTAGATACTGAATTAGTATAAATAGGAATTTTAAAAGTGATTTGCCTCCCCAAACCAGCTACAGAGACCAGGCCTAAAATTTATTATTAACACTGCTCACCCCATGCGGGGCTGGCAGAGGTAAAAAAGGCGTTTGCCCGATAAATGCTGCCTGCCCTTTCCCACACCGCTGGAGATCACAGCGCCAGGAGCGTTTCTGTGTGGAGCCCAAGAGATCAAAGTCCTATTAAAAGAAACTAGTATCATTTCCTCCCCCGGGAGAGAAGTTAATTGGCAGAGGAAGCGCTCCACATGGGAATTCGGCCGATTCCTTGGTCACGGCTGCTTCGGTGGGGGGGGGTTTCTCCCAGGGGAGGACGGGGTGCTCCGATGTCCCAGCAGCCAGGTGCCATTGGTGTCAGCTGCTCCGAGGTAGGTTCTCCATGCGCTTGCTGGGCCTTCCTCCCCCTCCTCCTCCTCGGGCCGCAGTGCTATTCCCGGGCACTTCCTGCACGGCGTTGTCCCGTGGGTGGGGAGGGCCGTGGAGCGATGAGCGATGCCAGCACTAAAATAACCCTCTGGCCGCGCTCCCGCGTCCACGCTCAGCCCCTGAGGCAGAGGAAGAGGGGGGAGGAAGGAAGTGAGGCCGCCTGACACAAATAACGCCCGGCCCCTCACCAGCCTCTCCCGGACCGGCCTCCCCCGCTCCCTGGAGGGACTGGGCCGAGAGGGCTATGCCGCCCCCGGGACCGGTGTCCCGTCAGGGCTCGGTGTTCCCCCAGGGATTTGGGGCCACCCTGCGGCTCGCTCCTCACCCTCAGGGGTTTGGTGTCCCCACGGGTCTCCGTGTCCCCTCAGGGGCGCGATTCCCACCGGGGGTCGGTGTCGTCCTTGGGCTCGGGACTGCCCCGACCGCAATCCTGCCCTACCACCGGGGGGCGCCCCGGCGCGCCGCCCTCATCGCCCCGCGCACTACACCTCCCGTCGCGCCCCGCGCGACAGGAAGCGCGGAAGCCACGCCGCCGCGGGGCGCCTCTGGGAGTTGTAGTCCCGTCGGCCGGAAGCCACCGCCCGCCGCGTCCCGCGCTGGCGGGCGGCGCGCGCGCGACGGGACTACAAGTCCCACCCCGCCCCGCGCGCCACCGGGACGGCAATGGCGGCGGCGGCGCCTGCGCGCGGCGCCCTCCGTGCGGACCGCGCAGAGTGAATAATAAAGGTCTCCTCGGCGGCGGCGGCGGCGGAAGGCGGGAGGCATGTCCAAGGGCCCGGTGGCGGGCGGCCCCGCCGCGGCCGGGCCGGCGAGCGCCGCCAGCGCGCTGCAGGCGCAGCCCGAGAAGCCGCAGCACTACACGTACGTAGAGCCGGGAGCTTCCCCGCCGCCGCCCGCGCGCCAACACGCGCCTGACGTCAGCGTGCGGCGCGCGCGGGGGCGCGCGGGGGGACGCGCGGGCACCGGCTGGAACCGGCCTCGGCCGGCGCGGGCCGGGGGCGGCGGGGGGAGAGGGAGGGGCGGGGGATGAGCAACCCCCCCCCCCCCCCGCAACCCCCGTGATGCACCGGGCCCGCCGCGCCTCCCCCGGGGCTGAGGGGACCCCCGGACCCTCGGGTGACATCGCCGGCCCCTCACCTCCTGGTCCCTCCCTCTAGGGTGACACCTCCGCCTGGGGTGGGGGTCCGTCCCCGGAATGTGAGGGCACCCCCGATCCGTTCGGCGGCGGGTGAGGGGAGCCGCGAGTGACACCCCGGGTCCCTCCTCCGTGGCGCTGGTGGAGCGCCGGGCCCTCCCGTGGCACTCCTGCCCGAGGCTGGGCGGCTGTCCCACGGGATGTGAGGGCACCCCTGGGTCCCCAGCTGTTTGGGGGGTTGAGGATTTGGTGAGCTGTCACTCCTCCATCCCCTGCGGGGTCCCGGGGGTTCCTTGGCACCTGTGGAGGCAGGTGTGAGGTGACAAGAGCTCTCCAGGGTTGCATTCTCCGTGGTTGGTGAAGGATGGTTCGAGTGGGTCCCTCTTAGGGCAGGTGTCTTTGGGAATGACATAGGTGACATATCCCCCTTGGAAGGCTTACACTGAAACCTGGATGAACATTTATATTGTTGACACTGCTCGGGTGTGATCTGGCTGTGCAGGGCACACTGTTGGTGTATTTCCATCATCACTGGAGATACTCCCTTAGGGAACGCTTGTTGCTGGGATGTGTCTTTTCTAACCAAAACACACTGCTTCACTGTGTTGTCCCAAGGAAACACAACCTGTAGGAACTGTGTGAAGTTGACCTGTGAGCTGTTGTTGGAGTTGGAGGTTGTGGTGATGATATTTCTATCCTCTTGTGCAATAGGGATAGCAGAGTGGGAGTGAGCATTATATTTGTGAAGTGGGCTGGGTGATGGATGGGTATGGCTGGAAATAGGTCATGTGTTCCCTGTCCTTAAAAGAGAAAACTTTGTAAGTATTCTTTGTGAACAAAATATATGCGTTGAGCCGTTTGCCCTTATCATTTTAGGGTGTTGTCCTACAAATACCCTACAAATACTCATATCTCTGGCTTGTATTGATGCCCCCACCCAAAGTGGGACATGTGCTCTGTGTGCTTTTAATTTTTGTTTTTGAAAGGTTGGTGGTGGTCTTCCCTGCATTAACACAGGTTACCTGCCACCCCTTTCCTTCAGGCTGTTTGAAATAGTATGGCAAAGTGAGGCCTTCCAGGTTTTATTGTCATCGTGAAGACCCTGCCATGATCTTTAGGGAACTGGCAAGCTGTAGTCTCGTAGGTTGTGTAGTTTCTGGTGTGGTCTACAAGTTTGACAGCTTTATTGGGGAAATGGGCATGGAAGGAAGCATTCTGGTGGGAATGTTGCTGTCGGGAAAAAGAGGGAACAGGAGCTGCCTATAGAGATGGAATGACACCAGTGATGGAGAAAGAATTGGTCAAAAGTGAGAAGGGAAACAAGGAGATGAGGTTGAGAAAGTGAGGATATTGGATAGAGGAAGGTGGAGGTGATAACTTGGCTAAGCATGACTGTGGAAATAAGAATGTCAGGTGTTAGGAAAAACAGAGTAAGGAAGACTTCAAGAAACGGGAGGAGATTGGGAAAGAGGATGGAAATGGGACAGCATGGAACAAAGCTGGTGGTGCAGTAGACTTCTTTCCAGAGGGCAAAACCTATGTTTTGAAGATGGATGTCAAAAATACTTCAGTGAAAACAGTTGCAGAGGAGCTGAATAACCATAAGTGAAAGACAGGTTTGGGGGCTGCTGAGTGCTGACAGTGGGATGTGAGCCATCCTTTGGAAGTCTAGGATGTGTACACTGGGTCACATGAGACTGTAAACCTCCTCCTGATAACATATGGGAGCTTACTTGGTGGTCGCTCATGTGAACAAGTTGTATGTTGTCAAAATGTAAATATTTTCTTCCTTTTTTTTATTTTCCCCTTAAATACAGTTTGTTTCCATAAAATGACACGAAGGTTACAAATTGTAAACTCAAGTAGGCTTAATTATCTGCATACTTTGCTGTTCCCTGGGGACAGGCAATCTGGTGCTGGGGATTTCTCGGAAAGTTTTGGTTGTATTTGTAAGGAAATGTTCCAATTTCTGTATTAGTGTGAATTTCTAAACTCTTGGTGTTACTTGCATGAAATTTTTTAGATACTTCAGACCTCTGTTTTTCTGTCAGGAAGCCTTTATGTTTACTTTAGATGTGCAGCAAAAGAAAATGCGGGAAAAATAGAGCTGGTGATGCTCTCTCACACCTTTTTCACTGTTTGTTAGCAGAAGAGGCCAAACTTCCATGATTTGTGTCCTTTGGTAGCAGTACAGCTGGATATTCCTGGAGACAAGTTGCTGGTAGATGCCAAAGTTTTCTGTTTAATTATGGATGTCGTTCTCCTTGTCTGGGGATCTGCTATTCCATTTGTAGAACCCGAGTGAGTAACAAAATACTCTGTGGCTGCTGTTGTGTTCTCCCCGGGTTGCTGGATTAGATGTTCTGCATGTGGCTGCTTTCTGATCCCGTAGCAAGATGAGACCAGCATATTCCCAGGAACAAAGGGGTGAGACGGCCTCATTCCTGAGGTTCCTGGAGGCTGGGATCAGCTTGGGGTGATGTGCTCTGCAGGGCCTGGATGGGAAGTGGGTTTTGTTTGGGTGGGCTCTGTCAAACCTCAGCTGAGGATTGGTTTTGCAGCGTTTCTGGGCTCTGCTTAGCATGTTATTTCTGCAGGTACCTCTGTCTTTAATGTGTATCTACACATGTGGGCAGAGCTTGAGTTGGAAGAAACTGAAAGCAAGTGCTCAGTCACTGGAGCTGTAGGTATGGAGTGCTCTGGGCTAGTTTTGTTTCGGTAAGGTTCCTCCTTTCGGCTGCTGGCAGCATGGTTGGTTTCAGTCAGACTTGATGCCTTAATTGTGAATTGTAAAGATTGTTTCCACTGCTTGGGTGTTTATTGATCTGGCAGAATTTAGATAAGTGAAAGTGGAGCAGCCTTTTGTTCACTGTGCATTCACCTGAAAGTCAGTTTAGTAACTCTACAAGAAAGCAAACGTTCAGGTGGAGATAAATGAACACATTTAATAAAAGTCAGAGAGTCCCTTTAGTCAGGTGCGTTCAGAGCGCACACAGTTCACAAGTGGCATTGAAAATACTCTGATTTAGGTGGTAAACTCTTTGGGACACAGATTTGTTGTGCATATCCCAAGTCATTGCTGCTCAAGACATTTCTCTTGAGTGTGCCCATCTTAAATACGAACAGCACCCTTGGAAGTGGCCTTTAGGATTCCGTGTCCTGGCTGGCTGTACCCTCACTTGAGATGTGGGTAAGATACCTGGGAGCACATCCTGTCCTCTTTTGCAGTGCATCAAGATAAGCTTTATGATTATGGCTTTGCAGCATAAAAGGCAAAAATCTTGTCTTTCCTTTTGCACAAGGAGAGGAGCTGTGGGAAGTTCCTGAAGGATTAGTACCCTGTAAGTCGTGCTGGAGCTGCCATCCACATGTCTGCTTGGGCTGTCATGTAGTGACTCCTGGCTTGTGCTCACCCAAACTTTGTCTTGCAACCATTCTGGTGCCGTTTAGGCAAGGAAGGATCAGAGGACTTGAATAAAGGACATTGTAAGGGGAGATGAAAATGGAGCTGGTGCAATACTTTGGCTGTAACTGAAATTGGAGACATTCTTCTCTCTGCATTGTGCCTTATCTGGTGGTTTCTTGACCTTAAATAGGAACTCAGATTATGACAGCAATGGAAATATGGGTGAAGAAAAAGTAAAAAGACCGAGACCATAGGTGTGCTTATTTAAAGTCTTATTTACCTCAAAATTGTACATGTGAATTCTTACTCAAAAATCGACAGCTCTCAGAAACACACCTCGGAGCATCTGTAGTAGCAGAGAGTAATCCTTATCTCCTTATCAGTGGATGGTGTCTTACTACTGACAGAGCAAACAGGCCATGTCTGATCTCCAAGGTGCAGACTGAGTGTCTGTCAGAAGAAAACCAAAAAACCAGATGTGTAGCTAACAATTTTTCAGGGTTGTTGTTCGCTCTTCCGGGGCCTATAACATTTGCCTGCATGGTCTGTTAGATCATACATTTGATGTGTTTGAGTTGGGTGGTCTTTACACCCTACTGCCTGAGTTGAGGCTTTGGAAATTGTTTTTAGAAACCTTTTGTGCTCTTTTTAAACCACCAGGACTCTTAAAATAACAAACTGCTGCCCTAATTCTGCTTTGGTTTTGCTGGTGATAGCCCTTAGATCAATAAGATGATACAGACTTATACAAGTTTTAGAAACTAGCCCTAAAAAAAAAAAAAAACCTCAACAAAACAGAGCACAAAACGAAACAAATTTTAAAAAAAGCCCAAATAACCCAGCAAACAAAAACAACAAAAAGAAACCCATGTGTTTTTAGGTTTCAGATTTGGTAATGCCTTTGGAGAAAGCAAAGAAGATGTATCATAGATTATGTTATTATTGTATTATATGCAATGTTTGGTAATACCCTTAGGAAAGCACAATGAGTCAATATTTCTAAACCTGTGACTTGCCAGTGGTCTACTACATCATTACCTGTAAATGTCATCTTACCAGGAGAGTGTAAGCTGGTTATTATTATTATTGGTATTTTTTGAGTCTGTGTGAACTTCACTGAATGCACATCCACTGCCAGCTGTTATTAGGAAGTGTGAATAGTTACAGGAAGTTGGAAATATAAAGTGCTGGAGTGTGAACAGGAAGAGCTGCCTTCACAATATGCTCTCACCACCGAACACATGTGCTGAAAGTAACATTTTCGATTTTATGGTTCTTCAAAGGCTGAGTGTTGAAAGGCTCCAGCTTGTGAGAGGGGCTGGCAAGGGGCACTTGGGCCTGATCTGTACCCCAAATGTGTTGGGGCAAAAAGGAGTTTTTCCCTTGTGTTGAAGTGTGCCTGGACCTGTGGTTTGCTTGCTGCATTCCCACTTCTTGAGTGCTTCTGGATATCAGTCTGACAGGGAATTCACATACGGATAACTGCTCTAGAGGTGTGATATCAATATTTTGCAGAGCAAAAACTTTGTGTAGTGCTGTGACGTTTTCAGAATGAGCTTTGATCTGGCAAGGTTTGCTGTTTCAAAAATCCAGAACTCTGTGAAAGAGGGGTTCAATGGTGCAGATTTTTTTCAATGTGGAAGATGGCTCTTTAATTTTTAATTTAATAAAAAAATATTATGTTGATGGTTGTATGTTGCTTACATGTATGTTGCTTACAGGTTTTTTGTGGCATGGGAGGCAGTATTAAAGTTAATAATTGTTCTAGAAAATCTAGGACTTGGTGATTCTGTGGGTCCCTCCCAATTCCATTTATTCTATGATCCTAAGAACCTCAGAGCTTAGAGTTTCCCATGATAACAATTTTTCTCATTTTGTAAGTTTATGTATTGTCTAGTATTTTTTTACATTGTGTGGCTTTATTTTAAGGAAAGTAAACATTTAATTGTCTTTAGGCCTATTCTTCTTCCAGAAGAATGTTTTGCTGTCTTCTAGGAGCAGCTGAAACACTCATCCTTCTTGTTCCAAGGGGTCTGACCAGTGTCCTGAGGAAAATCTTCCTGCAGTGTGTTCCAGCATCCCTGCCTGGCTGCTTGCTGCATGTCCCTGCCCCTGTGACAGCATGGCAGGAGGGAATGTGTCAGGACATCAGTTAATCACACTTATTGTGAGGCATATTAGCATGAGCTGTCACTGGGGACTGTGTTAATGCACCCGGCTGAGCCTCGGCAGGGACACAGCCCTTCTGTGGTCCCTGTTAAAGGAGCTGTAATTTCCGAGAGAGAAGCAAAATAAAGAGCCAATAACATCTTTAATTGCTGTGTTGAGGCTCGTGAGAACCTGCTTGTCAGGACATGAAGAGCCATGTTCACTTTCAGAGGATGCTGAGGAGAGGTTTTATTCCTTACATGAACTTTCTACTTTTAAAAACTTCATAAATCTTTTTGAAAGCAGCAGAAATAGGCTGAAAGAGATGCTGAGAAGTTACCTGGTCCCTTTGTCCAAGAGTCACCTACATCACTTTAGCGAAGATTTTTTTGGGTATAATTGTCATTGATTTTTAATATTGTATCAGTTTCCACTTTAAACGGATTTTGGTGAAATTGTGAATTATAAGAGGGAGTAAAACACAGCAGTTTCTATCTCATAAAGAATTTATGTATGCTATAAACTTTCTGTAACGTTCAGCACATCACTTTCAAATCCGGTACAGAGCTGTTGCTGAAAGCTGTGTGTGCACAGAGCCAGCCAGCAATTCCTCCTAAATTGATGGGTGTTCACATGCCAGCAGGCTGTGGAGCAAGTGCTATTTCTTAGCTACCTTTTCCCCCTCTAATTTATTAAGAAAGAGTTTGTCTTTTATATCAGGGCATCAAAAATATGGAGCCTCAGCAGAAGGGTGCATAGGGAGATGCTAAAGGTTTGTACCTTCCCAAACTCCTCCTAGTGATGACAGTTAATTTAGATGTTTGTGATGATTTTCTCAGCAATCTCTTGTGTGTTTTGATCAGCGCTTGATGCAGTTAATACCAACTTGACATTCGAAATATCAGTTGGAATGAATGTTCCCTTGAAATGAATACCAACAATTCCTACTCTCCTTAGCTCTGGTGCAGGCTGGCTTTTGACTCACAGACCCTCACCCTGCTGTAGTGTTCATTCAGGTTTAGGAGGTGATTGTTACAACAGGGAAAGTTCTAGGTTTTATTTGAAATAAATATTTTTAACAGTTTTATGCACTGAAGTGCAGTGATGGCAATAAAATACCCAGATCACTGAAATGCTCAATACTGGCCTGATTCTTACCTCCTGTTAGGAGTCAGAGACATTTAATTGAATGAAATTGTCAGAACAGTGGTAGAGAAGAAACTTGCACTGAATTTGTGGTCAAACAAGAAAAATCTCATACCATCTCTAACTGTCTGTTGGTCAAAATGGCAAATCCATTTCAGCAGAGCATATACTGCCTTCCTAAGACTGATAGCACTGCTCAGTGCAGCTAAGAAATTAAGGTGGGATGGCTTTTTATCATTGTATTCCTAAAATTTGATTTGATTAATATGCAGTCATGGCAATATGAAAAGGCAGTAAGTTACTTAAAACTATTCTGGATGAATTTGGAACCAGAACTTGGGGCTTGGAACTGGATGATCTCTAAGGTCTTTTCCAACTCAGGCCATTCTATGATTCTACAAATATCTGCAAATAAATGAATTAAAGTCAGTATTATTTGTTATCCTTTGTATTCAGCATGTCTCCCCAGTTCAAAAAGAAGTTGTCAGTCCACACCCAGTGTTCTCAGAAGTGATTTTTTTTTTTCTCTAAAGTTTTCAATAGACTGAGTTTTCATTGATGGCACTTGTCTGTTACTGTCATAGCAGAAATACAAACAGCAGATGCCTGAGGATAACTGTGCAACTTTACAGCAACAAAAAAAAAATTGTTTGAACACTTAAAATATCATGAGAGTGCCATCAGGTTTATCAGTGCATTGATTAGTCAAAGTGGGAAGTGAGAAGCTGTGCTGTAGCCTGGGGTTTGCCTGCCTTCCTCTTGGAGGAGAGCTGGTGTCAATGTGCAGTGGAGCTGCTTTGGACACCAGAACATGCAGGACTTTCATTCAGAGGTGTCCCTGCCCTGTGGAGTGTTGAAAGAATCCACTGGGCCACAGCAGACACAGATGAAGTCTGATTTGAGTGCTGAGCAGAGAAGAAAATCGATTGAATGGTTGACATGGATTCTTCAAAATCAGCCACTAAGGGTTGCCTTTTATCTTTGTGCTGGCACATGTGTTATGATGCAGGTTCATGCTTGCTAGATAATCACCGTGTTTTGTTTCAAACTCACAGCAGAAAATGTGTGTTCACAAATGAAAGCCTTTCCAAAAAGGCTGCTGCAAATCTGGTTGGTGTTTAACCTGAGAAGAAGCAGATGCTGTTTCATTTCCAATGTAGATTGGGCTGGGTGAGAGCATTATAGAGCTGTTATGTCATGTGGGGCTTTGGTTGTCTGGTTTTGGTTCTGTGTAAATACAGCCCTTCAAACAGCTCATGTTCTGTCTTTAAACTGTTGTGAGTGTGGGGCTGCAGCTGATCTATGAGCTGCCTGTTAAATCATGAGGGTCTTGGCATGGCCAGGAGAGGGAAGGCTACTGTGCTCTGTTTCCAAAGCACCTCTTGTGAGACAAGATGTTGAGGCTTAGCTGGCTGAAAATGCTCATAACAATGTGCAGCTGAAAGCCTGAGCTGTGGAATGGCTTGTATGGAAATAATATTTTTCTGAATTGGCCATTATGAATTCTTGCATGTGGGTTGTTTTGTTTTAGGGAACTAGCAGAGTGAGTAACACAAGTTTTCAAACAGCCCAGCCCTGTTCCCAGCCTTCCTTGGTGTTTCTACAGTTGTAAGCCCTGGGTAGGCTTTGTTAGTGCTTGAATCAGTGATGAGAGAAGTACAGTGTGGAAAAAAACCTTTGCTGGAAACTGGAACTTTAATTTTTAGAGCACATGATATCAGGGTGTTATTCAGGCTTTAATTTGTTGTACCAAACCTGGTGTGTGTTAACTGTACATGGGCTCTTACCTTTCTGAGGCCATGAACACTAACACTGGGATAAAGAGGCATCATCTATCCCCTCCATAAGAGATGAGATAAGTTAATATAAGAGAGAAACATTACCTGGCTATAAGCTGAATAAATGAATGGGGATGGATGTTTTTTGTGAAGTAATTAGTAGTAAAATATTTACCTGCTTGTATTTAAGCACATGTTGATGTATTGTGCTGACAGCTGAAGCAGGTACAGACCTTCAGCAGTGTGCAGCTGTCTGGATGCAGTGAGCTCCAGTGTTTTCCCTGCAACAGGCTCAACCCACGTTACTGAAAAATAATTATTTCCATATGATTGTGTTTTCATAGACTCAGCACTTACACAGGTGCTGTAGGGAAGGACACATGACAACTAAATATTTTGTGGAGCAAAAACCGGCCTAGAAAGGGATGAGGGTTGTCTCAGTCAGGGTGATCCATGTTTTGAAACAGGAAAATGTGCTTTAGGCACAGTTTACATAAACTAATGGTGTCAAATGGCAAATATGTCCTTTAAACTTGGAAAAATGGGCTGTGTGTTTAAAACATTGCATGAACTGCCTAAATACTGAGTTAATTTTGAGGTCATGTCTAATACATATTCATTGCCAAGTAATTTTGGAAAAAAAAAAAAGGATAACTAACTCAAGGAAATGTAAATGTAAGTTCAAGGCTTTATGCAGAATTCTGGATCTTGGTGAGTGGCTTTTAAGGAAATGCCTCTGAAATGTAGTGCCATTAAGTGTTTGCCTTTGCCAGTGCTTGGGTTGTTTTAATTAAAAAGGTGAAAGCTCTGTGTAAACAAACACTTGTGTTTGAAATGGATTTTATTGCTATGACTTGGTTATATACATTTCATGGTCTGCTGATGCAACAAGTGCCTGCTTTTTAAAGACAGCACACCAAGAAATGATTCAAATTGCTTTATTTGTCAGGTTTTGAGTGACACAACTCGAGGAGTGCCAAGCAAAGGGATGCACAGCTCCCAGGAAGTCTGAGCAAGCATCTCTTCCCCAGCACCCACGGACAGGAACACAGTTGTGACTCGTGGAGCTCCTGTCTTGGCTGCTCACAAATGTGATAAATGTGCATTTTATCGAGTGAACTCTGTGTTGAAAGCCTTGATTTTTGTTCCTCATCAGGACAGAGTGTTGGTGAACTTCTTAGCTGCCACGTGGCATATCTCTCCAAACAAAGCCATTTTTGCTATAACTGGAAGCTGAACAATGTTTTGCCTGAAGCTGGTGCAAATCTGTCTTCCCATGATGGGCCAGCACCACACAGTAGTGCTTCTCTGTTTTCCCTTAATTTTTCAGTGTAGACAAGGCACAACTGTTTGTCTGACTTTTTTCTTCTAATTGAAAAACGTCCTGATGGTTTCTGGTAGTTGCCAACACGTGTTATTTTTAGCCTGAACTTTTGCAGTCACTCAGTTATCTATGAAGTATTGGTAGTACGGAATTCATCCGTCGCAGCTAAAATGAATTTGTTGTGTTCTTGTCCAGCTGGGGATCTCCTTTGAAATCCAGAAATGGAGCTCCAGCAGGGATCAGGTTACTGTTGAATATGACTGTGTGCATTTTGGTGTGTTATCCTCACTTTCCTGTAATCTGGCAGTTTGGATTTTACATTCTGCATTTCCATTTATTTGGAAGCACCCAGCTCAGCTTTGCTTGCTAAGTCATTCAAAAGGGAAGAGTTAAGTGCTGCCTACCTATTTCTACAACAAAATCTGGGGGAGCAATGGGTTATGGATGTGACCAGTTGTCATTTTGACCACTGAGGTACACAATGAGTTATATGAAGTCCTATAACAAAAAACCTCCACAACCAAACAAAGCCAGCTCCATGTACCTGTAATAAATCTCTCCAACTGTCACTTTCTTTATTTGCCCTCAGACTGACATTGTTGTCAAGCTCTAATGGAGGAGGGGAAATCTAACAGCTTTAAAATCACACACTACTGTCTTCTGTGTGCCCTTTTTCCAGTTGATGGTTCAATTTATTTAGGTGATAAAGAAAACACTGAGGCATGTGAAGTCTATCTTCTTGACAGATCTGAGTTCACTGAAACTTTCTCCTCATCCTTTTCTCCTTCCCCACATTCACAGACAGCCTTTTGTTTTTATAAAGTGATCCATGCATTTTTCTTTGAGATTTAAATGCTTTTTAATCCTTTCAAGGTTTGCAGAACTTGCACCTGGCTGCTGAAGTTGTGGAAGGGCAGATGGACTGATGATTGTGGAGATGTCCTGAGAGATGTTTGCCTTTTGTGCCAAGTGGTGCATGGTGTATGGAAAAAGCTTGGTGTATGTTAAGTGTGAGGGCTTGGTCAGGTCTATGAGGTTATTTTTCTAAATACTGCTCAATGTGGTAAAAGGGGAAATATCCAATATTGTGAGCCACAGTAGCTGATAGACCTCATCTAGTGTGTGAGCATCCCTGCCCATGGCAAGAGGTTGGAAACAAATGATCTTTAAGTTCCCTTTCAACCCAAACCATGCCTTGGCACAGATTTCTGGTAGAACTTGATGAGAATTTTCCCTGAAATTATGATTAAAACTTTGAAGATTGCTGCTAGAATTTTTTGTTATTGTTTCATATTCAGCAGTGATTAATGTGAGGATCTGTTTCAGTATTAAATTGCATCTGCCAGTCAAAAAATATATTTATTGAAACAGACTTATCTTAACTTCTGCTCTTACTAGAAGGACACTAAACATCACAGAGATGTCAACCAGGCTGCTGGTGGTCTGCAGCTGCTGGTTCAGGGATTTGCTTGATTCGTGCCACCCCAAGGAACAAGGAACTCCCAACTCCCATGAAGTCAGATTGTTTCACTTCTTTCCTCCCAAGTTGCAAGAATCTTGAGAGTTGAAGGTTCTGTTCCCTCTCAGGAAGCTTTGCATTGAAATTGCCAGCATTTCCTAAGTCATTGTGTGAGTGCTGGTATCAAACTCCAAATTATTTTAGAACAATCCTATTCTTTAATTCTGTATTCTTATCTCACTTATTCTGAAACATCTCCCTTGCCCCAAGAGCAAATTCTCCTGAGCAATGTCAGAGCTGCATATCATGGGCTTTCTCTATCAGTAATATGTTAAACGAAAGGTGCATTAGTAGGATTTTTATTGAGTATCCTGTTGGAATAAGTAGATTCTGTCATGCTCCACTGACTCATTTCAATTGGAATACCACAGTTGAGTAAAAGAAAATAATTGAGTCATGGGTTTTTTACTTAAAGTGTGTCTGATACCATCTTTTGCAATAAAATTTTATGAGGGTGAAATGAATTTAGAGAGCTGATTTAATATGGACAGCTCTTTTCCTCTTGTGTTGGGGTGGCTCTCTGAGCTTAAGAAGAAAATAGCAGTTCTGAAAATATTCCCAAAAGATAAGCATTATTGAATTAGAAATATCAATATCTATAGTTAGATATTTTCTTCTGGGTTTTGCAATGCTGTCTGCTGAGCAGGCAGTCTGTTGGATAAGCACACACTGGTTTGCTTCAGATAATTTTTTCTGTGTTAGCTCAAACCACTAATTTAAAATTTTAAATTAAGCTGGTGGGTTTTATATATATATGTATATATATATATATATATGTATTTTTATATATGGGGTTTTTGGTTTTTTATTTTTGTTTTTTTTTAAAAAAAAACTTTTCCTAACCTGAACTAGGAAAACTTTTGCTGTCTGGACAGGTCAGTGCCACTCAGAGCTTCCAGAGGAGGAAAGCTGATGTGCAGCTGAGAGCAGTGACTTCTCAGTCAGACTGCATTTTTCAGGAAGGATGTGAACTGGGACCACCTGAGACTTTACAGAGAGGTCCATGGCCTCATGCAGTCCTGTCAGAAACAGCAGGACATGACTGATATAAAAGTGCCAACAAATGTCCCCAGCATTCCCATGTACTTTTGTGCCAGTGAAATGGCATTTTTGTCAGTGTAATACTTTGAGAGAAGGCACACATGACTGAAATAAATGGTAATGGCAGAAAAGCATTTTCTCCCTGATATCTTATAAGAAATCTTATAAAGAATGTAAGACTAGGTTTGAAGAAAAAAACAGAATGAAACAGAAAAAAAAAATCCCAAAAGCCAAGACAAAACACTCAGCCTAAATTTTAATTTGTAGATTTCTTGTTAGATTTGCCTCTAGAGGCTCTTCTGGACAGTGGCTGAGAATCTCTATGCAGCCATGAACTAGTAATCTGTAATATTAATGCTAATAACAAAGTGAAGTGCCCACACCAGGCTGGACTTTACAGGAACAAGCCAAGCCTGAGCTGCCTTCTCTGAGTTGGTTTTTTGACCCAGGAGCAGCTGCAGGGAGGGAGCCCCAGTGACAGTGACCATACCCTGAGTGAGGATCTGGTGTAAAAGCTGCTTGTAGCTTACACTGCTGTGACACCAGACAAGCAGTGCAGCTACAGGCTCTCAGCACAGGCTGAGAGGTGCCACAGCACAGTTTCAGGGGTGTAAACACACCCCCAGCCTGTGTGGAACGTGGATGATGGTGGTGTTAGATCTCACTACTGCCCTACATTTGCACACCATTTGCACACGTGTCCTAGTCTGGATCAGCCAGACTGTAATGGTTATGTTATCTAATGGTTTTCTCTTGGGTGTCATTCTGCTGCAGAAGGTTCAGGTCCTGTTTGTGAGCCTCTCGTTGGGACTGAGAGGAATTTTGGCAGAAATGGGGTTGACCTGGTAGAGCAAGAAGGGCTGCAAAGGAGAGGAGCTTGTCTTGGGACCTACATAAAGATCTCAAACAGTGCAAGGGGTGTTGGAAGTAAAGCTTTGTATCACAGTAGCCACAAGTATTTTGAGGAGTTGTTTTTAATCTTTTCATTTCCTTGCTCCTTGGTGTTGTTTCTTTCCTCTATCCTTCTGATTCCTCCGTTACAAAGCAGATACTGTCTTGGCATCAGTGTGCATCTTCCAGTGACTTCTGGGAGCTTTGGGTTAAGGCTTTTATGAGGAATTTAGAGCTCAGCTGTGCATTACCAGCACATTTTCCTGAATTGAGCTCACGCCATTGCATGTATGACTTGGGTCAAGTTTGACAGGAGGTGCAGCCCTGGATGCAGGAATCCTCTTGAGCACACCAGTGTGAACCAGCAAAGCTGCAGAAAAACGAGATCTCTGCACTAGGAGGCAAGGAGGGGACCAGGACACAACTGCAACTGTGGAGGATAAAAATGAACCTTCTAGGTTAAAAATTCTTCTTGGGTTCTCGCTTTTTTTTTTCCTTCTTCTTTCTAGGTTTGAATTTTTTTCTTCTTTCCCTACTGTACTTGTCTTTTTCCCTGAAGCTCCCAGAGCAGGTTCCTGCTCCATTCATCCAGGGCAGAGGGGGAACTCCTGTAATTCCAAGCTGCAGAGGTAAACACTTCCTACCCTGCC
Source organism: Cinclus cinclus (assembly GCF_963662255.1). NCBI lineage: Eukaryota > Metazoa > Chordata > Aves > Passeriformes > Cinclidae > Cinclus > Cinclus cinclus. The sequence continues at coordinate 5,699,520 of NC_085065.1, read as the reverse complement.
CTGGAGACTCGAGTTGCTGCTGGCAATTAAACACTGTGAGCAGCTCCCCACTAGTGTAAATAATTGCAGAATAATCACTGCCCCTTCTCTCATCCCAGAGGAAGTAGAATTTCAGCAAAGTAGCATTTAAGTTTTTCTGATGCTGTGCTGCTCCTGTTGATCTGTGGGAGTTCCTAAAACTACTCCAAGAACTTCTCCTCTTGTTTTCCAAGGAAAAAAAAACTTTAATTTCCAGCAGCATCCATCCTGTTTGACAGCAAGTTCAGCTCAGCCTGGGGAATTTGATCTGCATTGTTCTGGCCAGTCTTGTCCTATTTGTTTAGAATTGCATTCATCTTTGTTTACTAGGGCTCATAAATGATAACATTTCCTCCAGGATTCTGGATGTTGCTGTTGATGTTAATGTTGTAGCAGAAGACAGTGCTATGTGCTTTCCAATTTTTAATAATTACATAGGTATGAAAATACAACATATACTTAGATTTATTTTTTTTAACAAAAGAAATATGGAGGTAGCTCCACTATAACATAGAAACAATAATTCTTCTGCCTCTCAAGTGAGGGCTGTAGAGTTTCCTGAGAGGAGTTGACAAATGCAAGTTATCGTTGCTGGATTTCCTCTTCCTGTACAGACACAGCATTTGGCTGACATGCTGTGAAATGTTTACCAGTCATCAGCGTGTTTTCAGATTCGAGGGTCTTCCGAAATTCCTTTTTTCAGCTGTTCTGGAAAAAAAAATGCAGAGACATTTGACACCAGAAGGATCTGTCATGACATTGTTCTCTGCATTTTGTTTAGAGCCTTTGCAAAGAGGCTCCTGAAATATTAATGGCTTTCTGCTTTGTGAGACATCACACTGCGGTGGTGCAGGCTCTGTATCCTCTCTGTGTTCCCAAAACACACGTGGTTTAGAGGCCTTTTATATATTTTAATACAAAGTGGCTGGTTGAGTGGTCCGTGTTCTCCCAGAGGAGCCAAAACTCACTTCATGCCTCAAGAAAATAAAGGGCTGTAAGGCAATTTACCATTCAGGCTATTGTGGAGGAGGGTGATTTAAAACGTTGTAGTGACTTGGAAAAAAGGAAAACCCAAAGCAGTGATTGAAAGGCTTGAAATGCCCAAGTTAATGTGACAACTCTCCTTTCCTCAGTTGGGTCTGTTGCAGAGGTGATTGTGCACAGTTATTGTCTGTGGAGCTCAGTGGTACCTGTTTGCAGGACTTGCTTTGAAATTAAGAGTGAGACATCATTTATTTAATAGAGACCATTAAAGAATAACTTTCTGATGAAGCAAGTTAGGTGTTAAACACTTTTCAGGTGAACCATTTACTTATATAATTATCTCTCGTTAGCATTACAATAAATGTTTCTCCAGGGACTTTAGCCAATCATGAAATGCAATTAATTTTCAAATACTCTTCAGCAACAATTGAAATACTAGAGACTGAAATCCCTAGTCATTGTGTAGGTTCTTAAACTTCCCTGCTGAAGGGAAACAGCTTCAGCTCAGCTGATTGTGGAGTTGTTAAACTCTCAGATTTTTAAGTATTTCATTTGGGCCTATCACAGGTGTGGAGTGCTGGGCTTGATACCCAGGTTGTGTAATCCTGATATCTCCCCTTAGTTTCCAGAACACTGAGGAGGTTCAGGATGCTGTTCTTGGACTTAAGCCCAGCACTGGGTGAGGATGGAGGAGTTAAAATGCTCTTGGTTTCTGTCTGGGATTCCAGTTGCTGTGTGATACCAGCTGGGGCTCATAGCCACCTGTGTTGCTGTTTGTCCATGTGTAAAATGGGAGTAACACAAATCTTGTGTTTCTAAGGTGTAGGTGGAGATGTGCAAGTGGAAAGGACTGGTTGGTGATTGTATCATCTGTGGACAGCATTATTCTGCTTAAGGTTACTTAATTCACTGTCTAACCAAAATGTTGTTACAGTTGCTTTGGTTCCTAGTGTGCTGATGAAATAATCTGTGAAATTCCACCTTCTACAACTACTTGGTCCAACAACTTGGAAAGCTTTTAGAGAACAGATGAATTTACCACAGCTTGCAGTTTCCAGATGAATTATTGGTGTGGCTGAGGTAGGGATCTCGGTTTGAACAGAGCCAGATTTTTAAACGGGAAAAGGAGCAGAGTGATGTTGTTAGCCCTCACCTACACCAAGCAGACATGGTTCTGCAGCTGCCCCTGGTTTTTTGGCTGTTAAGCTTTGGCCCTCAGTGCAGATACTGTTCCAGCCACTCTGCACTGCAGGGGACAGAGGGGCTCAAGTAGAGAAGGGCTTACAGCAGGCTGTGGAGGCTTCCAGCCCTGGGTGCTCACAGATCCCAGGCAGTGGAACCTGCAAATCTCATGTATTTAGAGGCTGAAGAAGAGGAAGAGCTTTTATCCTTTCATGCTTGCTAAATCCAATGTAGGAAAGCTCTTGCCACTGATACTGTCTCTTCATAGCAAACAAATAAAACCACTTTGGTTGAATCTGTGCATTTTCCTGAGGCTTTCTCCTCAGCTGGGGTAAAGAGGAAAGGAGGCTTTATTTACAGATGTTGTTTTCAGAATGAGCGTAGCGTTGTGATATTATCTATAAATACGTCTTTGGGCATCAGACATCTTTTCATTTATTTAGAAACAGGAGATAAAGACTGCCTGACATGGGAATGAATTCCTACATTCCTTTTTGTTGCTTTTGAGTACATACGCGGTTTAAAATGGGTACAAAACTGCTGTTATATCACCCTGTTGCTTCCAGCAGAATACTTGTATTTTTTTTTTTTTTTGACCTACAAATTTTGGTCCTTGCTGTTTACACTGACCTCTAAACATAAGAGACCAGAATGCTCTGGATTTTCTGCCTTGTTCCTGGATGTGTCTCTGAGATTGAACCTGGTGGGATTCAGGTCCAAGCTCCTGGAGTTGTTTGGATGTTCCCTGTAAATACAGGGCAGCCCGTGGGTTTCAGCAGTGTGGATTTTGTAAGCACCTACACATAGATCACAGTCAGATCATTATGTTGATCCAAACCATTTTGTAATCCTCTACAATCTGGGTTTAGAGACTGTTATTAGTGTCACAAATAAAAGCTTGTGGCTTCTTTAGTTCTCGGGATAAAGGAAGCCATGTACTTTCAGGGAATTCCATATTAAAATTAAAGCAACATAAACACGTGGAAATTTGCAGATAGTTATCCCACTTTTCAAGACTGAGCCCTGAATTCATATGATTGAGAGAAATCTGTTAATTTTTATTTCATAATTGACCATGTACTGACAAAGCAGAGCTAAACCAGGAGGACAAGTCATGAAAGAGTCTTCTAAAAATCTTTCTCAGTATCTTGAAGCTTTAAATGTGGCTCGAAGAAGTGTTCTATTTGGATTTTTTTCTGGTTTTTTTTTTTTTTTTTTTTTTTTTTGTTTTTGTTTTGTTTTGTTTTTAAACTGAACATGTAGGAAAGAAAACCCTTTTTGCTCAGGTAGGTCACAGATTTAGAAAGGGGTAGAAAGGTACGTAAGAGTTCTGTTTTCTCACAAACTATTTCCTAAGTTCATGAAAAGCCTCTTCAAAACGATCCCAACAGAAAGTGATTTCAGCTCTTGTTCCATTCCTGTGTGTAATGGATATCTTGCCATTACAAACACTGGCAGCTCCCAGCCTCCATCCTGGGAGGGGAAGCAGTGAGGTGTGGGAAGGACAGCAGACATCTCTGCGATGGCCGCGGGGCTCTGCGGGTGGCTGGATCTCAGCCCTGCCGGCGGGATCACATCCCCGATCGCACGGCGCTTCCCGCAGGTACCTGAAGGAGTTCCGCACGGAGCAGTGCCCGCTCTTCGTGCAGCACAAGTGCACTCAGCACCGGCCCTACACCTGCTTCCACTGGCACTTTGTGAACCAGCGCCGGCGCAGGTCCATCCGCCGCCGCGACGGCACCTTCAACTACAGCCCTGACATCTACTGCACCAAGTACGACGAGACCACGGGAATCTGCCCCGAAGGAGATGAGTGAGTAAAGGCTGCACCCTGCTTTTCAGGCATTAGGCTTCTGGGATCAGGCCAGGTTACGGTTCCAGCCGGTTCTTGCAGAGATGAGGCGAGTCAGCAGTAAAGCAGCTTTGTCACATACGTAACATGAGACCAGATGTAAAATCTGGAATAGCAGCCCGTGTGCTCCAGGCCTGCTGCGCACACAATACTGAGGGTGGCTGAGATGGGAATTCGGTTCTTGGGAACTCATTGTGCTCACGAGCTTCGGCATCTTCAGCAAAGCTGAAGTGGGAAAAGCAGCTCAGTGAGACAAATGAGTTTGGAAACGCTCTGTTCTCTAAGTCCCTGACTCTCAGCTCTTGCTCATTAGCAGGGTGACTTAGTTTTTCACAGATTGAAGGAAGAGGAGGACCTTTGTCCTCCAGTCTGCCCCCTGAGTTATCTGTCACAGCTTTTTAACTCATATCAGTTTATTTTGTCTTTCTGAACTTTTAAGAAGCCAGTAGAGAACCAAGAGATACCCCGAATCGGCAACATGAGGAAGAGTTTGGGTTTTTTGGGTGTTCTCCCCCCTGACTGCAATAGGTTTAATGGGGAATAAACCACAAATATTTCTACTGTGTGTGTGGCAGACCCCAGCAATTAAGGGGTTAAGCCTCTAATATAACTTTAGCCGTGTGACAGATATGGGATAAATAGCGTAGCCAAATTGTGGTCAAATTGGGAGAGTTTTATAGAGAGATGCTGTAAAAAGATGGAATTTCAGTTCCCTTTTGTGGTGCCAGTGTAAACATACAAAACTGCTATTTATTGGCAAAATTTTATTTTTCAACTCGATTAAGTAAAGTTTTTTGTGACTACAACAGAATGGAAAAGTCCCTCAGGCCTGAGACTTCAGTTTCAATACTTTCTTCCTTGCTAGAAGAGATCTGGAAGGAACTGGAAATGAGATGTTTGTGGGCTTTGGCTTCTAGATCACTGGTTGATACATGGCTCAAACTCAGTGAATGAAAGCTGTTGTCATCTAGGAACCTTTGCTTATTTATATTTTTACCTTGATGCTGTAATATCTGAACTTTTCTCATTCCATCTTACTATATTTCTGTTTTATTTCTCAATTGTTAAAAGGGGAAACAAAGCTAGTTAAAATGGTAGTTTTATAATTGCCCTTCCTTGTCCCACATCCTTGCTCTTTTCCAGATCCCTGGCAGCCACTTGTCCCAAATAATAAGGTGCTGCTGGATTAATAATCCAGTTTTCTTTTAGGGAGGGAAACTCTTACATCCTTTGTAGTGACAGGTTTGGGGGTTCTTTGAAGTGTTGGAAAGCACAGCATGAGAGAAGGGGCAGAGGTAGCAAAGATGGTGTCAGCATCTGCAGCATCTTCTCCCAGCAAAGTGTCTTCTGGTAGCTGAATCCCTCACCTGAGTGACTAAACCTTGTCTGTTCCTTCCCTCCTTCCTTCCTCAGGTGTCCCTTCTTGCATAGAACTACTGGAGACACGGAGAGGAGGTATCACTTGCGCTACTACAAAACTGGAATCTGCATCCATGAGACAGACTCCAAGGGAAACTGCACCAAGAACGGCGTCCACTGCGCCTTTGCTCATGGGCCCCATGACCTGCGCTCACCCGTGTATGACATCAGGTCAGTAGAGCTTGGGGCTCCTGGCAAAAGGGTAATTTCTGTACCCAGATGAAAAAGGAGATGATGGAAAAGGTAATTTCTGTACCCTAGTGAAAAGTGAGGTGATTGAAGGGTAGTACTGTTTCAGCCTGAAATGAAGTGATGGTGAGATATCCTTTCCTAATAAGGTAAATGTAAAAACCTCCAGGGAAGATTGTCAAAATGGGGGAAGGGAGACACTTTGGAATCTGATGGAGGGGGTCAAAACAGTGCATCTGGAATTCCCAGGGAATGAAGACTTATTTTTATTGCAGTTGCTGTTCAGCTAAAGATGTTCTGACAAAACATGCATTGCTGAAATGCACCCACTTAGCAAATGCTCCAGTATGTCAGTTTTTATACACATTTATCTGACTCTTCCTCTGCTCAGTCTGTTTGTTCATTTAACTCTGTCCCTGAAGAGAGCTTCAGGCAATGGAAGCTTTACAGAATGGTCAGACAACATCTGAAGGAGGCATCGAGGGTCAGTCTGCGGTCGCTGCCAGCCATGCCATGATAGAGAAAATACTCAGTGAGGAGCCAAGGTGGCAAGGTGAGTGTCACTGAGGGTCTGGGAAAGCTTGGTGTCTGTGAAGTCACTGCTCCTGCCCAAAACTTTTCTGTAGTAAATATGAACTGTGGTCATCTCTGTTGACTCATGGGGTTCTTTTTTGCAGATACAACGTATGTGTTGGGAAATTACAAGACAGAGCAGTGTAAGAAACCGCCCCGGCTCTGTCGCCAGGGTTATGCATGTCCCTACTACCACAATAGCAAAGACAGAAGACGAAGTCCAAGAAAACACAAATACAGGTACTGTGATCTTGGATATTGTACTTCCCAGCTGACTGGTGCAGGAGGCAGGATTTTGACCACTAGATACTTGTTTTTAGTGTATCTCCAAGCCATGTGCTGAGAGCTATGACGAACCGTTATTGCTTCCTAGCAGAAAGATGACAAACTAAACAAGATTTCCTGTATATAGTGACCAGTACTCTAATAAATGAATTATTCAATCATGTTACAACTCTTATTTTATAGCAAAGAGACTCTGTGTTTGGCTTTCCCTTACCACATAAACTCTGCTTTAGAAAGCAGTGCAGGGAAGAGAAAGCAAAAGAAAGTTTTAATCCCATCTAGAAACAATCTCACACAACAATGTGTTCATGGTAAAGGATTCAGAATCATCAGGCTGCTTGTTGTGTATGCCTGGTGATGGAGGTCATGAGGAGGGACTGTAGCTGGACATGCATTCCTAACCAGCTGCTAAAGGCTCTGCTTTTGAGTCACCAGGGTGTTCTGTCACTCAGCTGTCACTGGATTTTTCAGCGTGCTGTGTCTCCTTGAATGCATTTCATCCAAATTATAGGCCCTCATTTCCTCCAACACAACAGAGCTTTTGTTGTGGTCTCAGTGGGGCTTTTCCTTAGTTCCTTTTTGGAAAACACAGGAGCAGACCAGAAGGCCAGAAGAGAAAGTATCAGGGATGTTCTCGCTTCTCTTCCCTACCCCCAACATTCACAGCAATTTTAGAATTGGCACTGAAATTCCATATTTAAAAAAATTCAACAGGCAGCAATCAAATGAATGTTAATCTCAACACTTTAAGGAAAAACAGAACCATTAGGGCAGTCTTCAGGCAGCAGCTATGTGCTTTTTGCCCCTCTCTGGGCCCTTTGGGAAGGGAAGAGGTGAAAGCTTCTCTGCATTCACTCCTGTGTTTTCCCTACCCCAGCTGATGTGGCTGTGTTGGTGCTGCTATCTGCTTCCCTCTGCCGTTGTTTGAGGGAATGGTTAAGAGCATAAGGAGCAGGGGAAGTAGGTCACAGCAAAAATTCAGATCTGGGAAAAGGAACTGTTCCTGGCTGGGAGAAAGAAAATGGACTTGCCTTTTCCCCAGTGACCTGACTCAGCCTTTTTTGTACATGGCCACACTATAAACCTGGAAACATACTGCTGTAAGGGTATTATGTGTTTTAGGATTAGCCAATTAACTTCTTAGCTTTCTATGAAGGTGCAGTTCCAAAACAGAAACCAGACCCAGCGTCTCTGACACTAATCACATCAGCTGCTAATATTTTTATGCTGGTTCAACTTGTATTTCGTTTCAAATAGAGAATTAAGCCGTGTTTTGTTTTTTTTTTTCATTGGGAAATTGGAAGAAGGGGGAGAAGATGCAACAGCAGCTGGGTGGGGGTGGGGAAGCAGCAGCCAAGCAGATTGTACAGCTGGGGGGGGGCAGCCAAACCTGCCCCCAACTGGGGAATTGTAGCATCACAGAATGGTTTGGGTTGGAAGGGACCTTAAAGCTCATCTTTTTCCACTCCCTGCCATGTGCAGGGACACCTTCCACTATCCCAGGTTGCTCCAAGCCTCTTCCAGCCTGCCTTGGACATTTCCAGGGATCCAGGGGCAGTCACAACTTCTCTGGGCACTCTGTGCCAGGTCTTCCCCACCTTCATGGGGAAGTGAATTTCTCCCTTGCATTTAATCTAAACCTATTCTCTTTCTATTTAAAGCCATTTTCCCTTGTCCTGGCACTCCAGGCTCTTGTCCAAAGCTCCTCTCCAGCTCTCCTGGAGCCTCTTTAGGCACTGGAAGGGCCTCTGAGGTCTCCCTGGAGCCTTCTCTTCTCCAGGCTGGACACCCCCAGCACTCCCAGCCTGGCTCCAGGGCAGAGGGACCCTCACAGCACCTTTTATGGCTCTCTCTGGACTTGCTCCATCAGGTCCACACCCTTCTGATGTTGGGGAACCCAGAGCTGGATGCAGTCCTCCAGGAGTGGATCAGAGGGGGAGAATTACCTCCCTCCATCTGCCCAAACTGATCAAAGCTCAGGGCATGTCTGTGAGTCTGATGCCTTCTCCTGCTCCCTTATTTCCACAGATCTTCGCCGTGTCCCAGTGTGAAACACGGGGACGAGTGGGGAGATCCCAGTAAGTGTGAAAATGGAGACTCCTGCCAGTACTGCCACACTCGCACAGAACAGCAGTTCCATCCAGAGGTACATCCTCACTCCACTTAGAAAAGCAAAAGCATTCCAGTCTTACAAAGTAAATTACTGTGCCAGGTGGGAGAGGATGTGGGCTGCTTGTAGTGTGGTCCTGGGATACAGAGGAGCTGCATGTTGGGAGTAAGCTGCAATTCAGCTGCTTAACAGAATAGACTGTATGGGAGGAGGTAAGAAAAGTGGGGGAGAACTCAAGTGTAGCAGCAGTCCTGGGTATGGGGGTCCTTTGGAAAGCACAATGTGGGTCTGCATGTGAACAAACAGCATCTGTTTCCTTGACTAAGAGTTTGTGGTTCATGTTGACAGCACTAAACACCACCAAGCTCTTAGCTGTGAGCATGCCCAGAGCATTCCAATATCCTTACAGAAAGTGTAATTAAGACCTTTTGGTAGTCTGCTTCATGTTACAGTGTTGAAAAGCTGTATCTGCACAGTAGCCATTGTCACCGCCTGTCAAACTGGGGGGAAAGGGAATAATCCATTTGCTACAGTCCTTGTCAATGGTTTGTTATTTTCCTTGCAAACATGTGGCTGCAACTTTCTGTGCTGTCATCTGTCAGCTGTTTCCTACCTTTTGCCATTTGTAATGTCCATGGAGCTTCCAGTGAGTCTGAGATGGCAGATGGTGACCTCTGGGTGAGCTGGTGTGTGGTGGGTTGGTCTCCGGGTGAACTCTAGCTCTCATGGGCATATTTTGGTGTTTCCAGAACTGTAGTGGGTTTTCCTTTCATTGAAGCAAAGCACTGAAATGGTCACCCTGAGCTCTGCTGGCCTTTGCACCTCTTTTCTGTATCCCTACCTTGCTGTCGAATTCCTTCATAATACTTCTGTACCTGGTGGTCACTGTTATTCTGTTCATTTGTTTGGTGTTTTTGTTTTGTTTTGTTTTTTTTCCATCCTTAGATCTACAAATCCACCAAATGCAATGATATGCAGCAGTCTGGCAGCTGTCCCCGAGGACCCTTCTGTGCCTTTGCACACGTAGAACGTACGTGCACTACTTCTCTCATCTTTCCTGGATGTTTGAGCTGTGAAAAGTTTCAGACCATGAGAATTTAAAAGTAGAGCTGCAAAACTAGAGTTTCTGTGAAGAGTTAAACCTTGATTTCTATAAAATTGTGCTGGTGTGGGAGGTGTTGGCAGAGCTGGAGGCAGTAGGTGGTCTGTAGGACTCAGCCTTTAGCTCTCACTGCACTGTCTCTTGAAGGATCTCCCTCTGTTCCCTCTCTCCTGCTCAGTTCTCTGGCTGTCAGTTCAGGAGGATGGAAGTGGAGAAAGCTTCTCTTCTGTACATGGGTGAACTGTACCTGGCCTAACTGCCAAGTGTCATATCTTTAAAAGCTAAAGATAAAATTGCTGATTGTAGATAATTTATGGATCCATTAAAAAAAGCTACTTTACTCTTTTGAAGTTTTACTTAGAGTTGAAGTCTTTAAGTCAGGTTGCAGAAGAGAAATATGCAGCTTTTTTTTTTTTTTTACTGCTTTATCTCAAATCCTCTTTTTTCAATAGCTCCCTGATTTACAGGGCATTATTTCAATCCTCACTTTAATCAACTATAAACTGGTGATGCAGTTTTTCTTGTGGAAGTTCTACCTGCAGGTGGTTCTAACATTCATAACTAATGGTTAGTTCCTGTTCTAGGGCTCCTCCTCAGATGCTGCTCTGCAATCCCACTGCTGAATTTGCAACAATTAGAGCAGGTTACTCACTAGATTTGTTCTAATACTGACTCACTACAAGGCATTGAGAAAATCTCTTTGTTATTTGATTATCCTTTGTAAATGAGGGAATTAGTAATTGCTGCCTTTGACATGGAATGGGGAGAGTAAATTCCCTACAGGTTATACAGTTCCTTTTATAGGAGGGCTTGTTGACAAGCAGTAATTATAGCTGGAGCTGTGGGCTGTAATAGCCCAAAACACAACAGTGCAGCTACACAGTGGGATCCAGGAAGCTTTAGGAAATGAATCTTGGTAAAGGAACAGTGTTTAGCATTTGGTTATAACATAATATTTTTGTTTAGGGATGTCTTGTTCCTAATGAGATTATTGCACTTGATATTATATTACTTAGAGTAACATTTTGTGGCATTTAGGTCATTCCAACTTGGTTATTCCTTGCACTGTCTTATGGATGTGTATCTTTTAGTCCTTCCTACAAGGTCAACAAGGACAGGCCTAATGCAATTAAAATAGCAGGAGTTCATTTATTATATCTACTCTTAAACCTGAGTTTTACTGGTTAATGGCAAGAAACCATTTTGAGGATGTTGAAATATAGATGTAGTATCAGTTCTGTAGTTTTTGTGAAGATGCTGAGTGTTAGTTGTAAATCTACAGCATCTCTGCCTTCCAAACCAGTGCCACGTGGGGTTTTTTTGTAATGATTTGTACTGAGCACAGATGGAAACTTTAACTCCCTCAGCTAATTATGATGCACCCATCAACTTTGTGCCAAGCAAAGAAGGAAACTCTGCTTAGTTCAAGAGAGCTGGATGAATAACATGCAATTCATCCAGGGAAGATAATTTTGGAGCAGCATTAATGAGCTAAAGAGCAGCATAGTGTGTATGTGATGACAGTAAAAATGTGAGGAATATTAGATAAGCAAATAAGCCAAATAAGGTTTCTCTTTACTTCTATATTTATAAGTAGGTGCTTGTGGGTGTTTTTTCTCTCAGGAATATCTGGGTATTCTTTTTCCTAAACGTCTTGTGCTCCATGGAATTCAAAGCCCAGCTGTGAGTGGTGTCCTGTGCTTTGTCTCTTGCAGAGCCAGTGCTCAGTGAAGATTTACAGCAATCCTCAGCTGTGTCCAGTCCCACCCAGACAGCACCAGTGATGTACATGCCCTCAGCAGCTGGAGACTCTGTTCCAGTCAGCCCTTCCAGTCCACATGCCCCAGACCTTAGCAATGTATGTAGCCCTGTGAAGAAGCCTTGTCCATATTGTGCAAATCTGTGTTTCTCTGAGTCACTGCTTTTTCTCCCAAGAAAAGTATCCAAAAGCCCAGAGGATATGAGATTTTTCCCTTTAGTTCTCAGCTCCATGCTTTTTAGGGGGATCTCTTATTTTGGAACATACATTCAGTGGCTTTAGCATTGTCCTCTCACCTACAAAAATTCCAGGCCTTCCTTTCTGTGCAGGGTTTGTTGATGTACTTTCAGGAAAGTGGAATACATCCGCACATGAAGTCCAACTCCTTCCTGTCTGGAGGTACAGATTGGGCTTAGCTTCCAAGACCTATAATTAAAGGCTGTGAGCCAACAGCCTCTAAAGTACATAACTACAATTGAGTTTGTTTACATATGTAATCTCAGAGCCTTAGCCTGTGCATATTGTGTGTTGCATTATAGGATATCCTTAGTTCCCTCCCTCTTGTACTTCTGGAGATAGCTGAACTCTGGGATATGTTTCAGTAATGCCCCAGATTGTTGGTAGTTAGTTGTCTGTACAAGAAAGGAGATGTCTAAGTGCTGAACAGATAGTCAGATTAGAAACCCATGGAATGCTAGACTACATTTTTACTTAGGGTTTGTTGTTATTTTTTTTTTGTTAAGTCTTTCCTGTTTGTACTGCACTTGATAAGGTGTGTAACCTTTTCAAATGGTTGGCTGAGATTTTGAGAAGGTACAATGACCTGAATTTAACTCATTTGAAACTGGTCAGGCTGTGGTGAACTCATCTAGGACCTCTGCTTTATTTTATTCCCTCTCTTTGGAAAGAGAAGCTGTGTTTGAGCCAACCTAGCAGTTCATAGTTGTCCTGAATTGGATTTCAGGTAGAATTCCAGACAGATCTTGAAAAATCTGGACATAATATTGTCTCTTGCTAAATAACACTGGAAAACAATAAAAACCAAAACCCCTCCATCTTATGAAGGTATAGTTTAAATTCTCTGAAAACTGCAGGGCAGTTGAAGATATCTCCTACTTTTAGGCTGTTTAGGTCTTGTCTATCTCAAGCTCTTAGTCTTTCAAACAGTCTTTCCTAATCCTTGGTTATGTGCCAAATGGCAACACATGTCTGTCTATGACTTCATCACTCCACAGGGCATCTGTGTGTAGCTTGCAAACAAATATGGCTTTGGTGGTGATCATTTTACATGATGAATTAATCAGAGAAAAAGGTCCCTGTAGCAGCCAGCCTCACGTGGCCTGTTCTGTTTTGTATTTGTACTGTAGGTGTGGAATAAATCAGGAACTCTGCCAACTAGCCCCACCTCCACCACAGTGAGTAGTTATCTTTGCGACTGTAGGGAAGCGTGGACAGCAGAATGTCTGTATAAAAATAAAATAAAAACATTGTAGGCTGCTCCTTTTTTTTTTTTCTAATGCCAGCCCAGACTGTGCCACATTTGGATCTGTGATGTCTGAAGCACAGTTGTACTTGCCAGTAGAGGCAAATAATTTTTTGTCCCAGAGAAGTGGGATATTTGTGTTCATCCAAGTGGACACATTCTCTAAAACTCAACTTTCTTTGCTGCTGTCTATGTCTTCATCTACAGTGCAAAACTAGCCTTGTTGCATGTGATTGTGATCCCTGGTATTAGTCCAAAGAATGGAAATGTTGGAAATCATTGGGGATTTTAAAGTGCAGCCGTTGATACCTGACTTATGTCTATATTAAAACTTTGAGATTTCCAACTGGAAAGCAAATAATACAGTATTACATATAGCTCAGATATGCCTGATTGTTGTGACTGCCACAGCACCTTTCCAGGTTCCACACCACTACCCAGAGTCATTCAGGACCCTCTGTAGCCTAAGGAAAGAGAAGAGTGTTTTGGTCATGTTGGGAACCTGATCAGTCACCTCTGAGGCCTCAGAAAGAATAAATGTCACTAGAGCTGTAGCTTAGATTTTTACAAGACTTCACTCCAAAGTAACAACAATAAAACCATATTTGTGGGACAATGTAAATTCAGTGGAGCTTTTTCCTGGTTTTTTTTTTTTTGATGGGTGTTTACTGGAAGCTTGTATAGTTGTGTTGGCTGTCAGTGTAATCCATCTACAAACAGTGACGTGATTGAGCACTTCCATGGATGCCTCTCTTTGAGCAGTTCCTGCTGTCTGGCTGTACTTTCCTGACACTTGTTCCCTCTGTTAGATTCTTTGTAGGAACAGCAGTCTTGGAAGCCCATCTAATATATGTGGGTCTCCTCCTGGTGCCATTGGGAAGCCCCACAGCTTGGAGACCATTGGTTTTCCTCCAGACTCAGTCACAGCAGCCAGCAGCTACAAGAAAGCACCGGGGTTTGAGCGAGAAGATCAGGTGGGGGCCGAGTATTTGAAGAGTTTCAAATGCCAGGTTAGTGGGGAATATTGGCTGGAAGAGTTGGGGGGGGGGATGAGAAAGAATGAGAAATTGCCCAGTCTAGCTTGAATGGGGTTTTGTTTCTGATGGAACAAAAGTGGGAAAGCACTGTTCTCATTACGAGCAGTTTCTGGATCTTTGCTCTTGCTTTCAGCCTCCCTTCCAGTCTCTTTCATCTCACATCTGGCCTTGTCTCCCTTAACTACCATCACACACCCAGTTTGTAGAAGTCAAGCTGCTGCTTGTTTTCCTAACCCCTCTCAACTTCTGTCTTGTGTTGACCCTGGGTAGCTTCCCACATCACTTCTTGCTCTTTCTTTTTCCATGTTTAGATCCTTGCCAAGAGTTGCTGTGTCTTTTGCTGTATTGTCTCATGGAAGCTCATCTTTCCTTCTATCTTCCCACTCCAAACTCTTACCTTGATCTCCATGACTTGGTCTGTCCTCTGTTCACCATTTTTCTGGTGTATTCAAGATGTCTCTTAGTTGTCTCTGGCTTCTGTGGCTGTATCATTCTGATCCTTGATTCTCTTCTGTGGCTTCTGTATTAAATTAGAATTCCTCATTCTTATTTGAAGAACCCTCTGGATATTACCCAACCCACATTTCTTAATGACATTCCCTCTTACTGCTTTTGGATATCGCAGTCTTGCCTTGCTGCTTCCCCAGTCTTCTTCCTGGTGTCATGCCTTATTCATGCTGCTCCCTAGGCCTGGAACAGTCTCTTCCAGCTGTTTTGCTACACATGAACTTTTCCACAGTCAGCTTCTTGCTGTGAATTTTCTTTCTTGATGTTACAATTAATAGTTTCTCTGCACCACCCCTTCCAAGCTGACCCCAGCCCAGAGCTTGGGTTTTTATTTAAATTTTAATTTCTCACTGGGTTTGTAATTTTATCTTGATTTAGGGGAGGGGAATAGCTACTTGTATGAGGAGATGCCTGCAAAAGTATCTCCTACAAGTTCTTTTGGGACAAGAGTGTAAAAAGGGATAAGAATAGCAGGTCTGTATTGCCTGAGAACAGAGAGGACAAGAAGTGCTGCTTTCAGGCTGACCATGTTTTAACTTTGGTCTGTGACATTGAAGAAGTCAGTCTTAATGAGCCTGTACTGCTGTGAGAAAACTGTGGAAATATCCTGTCCAGACAAGGTCTTGCATAAAGCAGTTGAATTTAGAAGCAGTCTCTGTGGGTTTTATTTATTTTTATGGCTTTGGGGAAATATGGCCAAGCTTTGCAGTAGGGCCAGTCTTGAGCACTGTTTAGTCTAATTAAAATGATGCAGTGACAAATCCAGATTAAGCTATATGCATGTGTGCTCTCTTATCAATGCTCCCTTTGTCTGGCTTGAGGGGGATGTGCCTTAGGAAACTGTGAATTGAGGCAGCACATCTTTGGGGGTAAAGAGCAGAGCATGCTGTGATCCTGGCACTTCCTGCAGGCACAGCAGCTTGTAGCAGTTGTTTAGAAACAAAAGGAAAAACATGTCCTCGTTCTCTATGGCCTCTGCTGCAAAGGAGGATTGAACCCAGAGCTGGAGGACTGAGAGAACCCCTGTCTGCTGCCAGCAGAGGCAGGGTGCCAAGGAGGCCCTGCTTTGGAGAAAATGGGCAGCAGGCCTAAGCCAAGGAGAAAGGGGATGGAGCATGAATAGGACTTCTAAAAAGGAGGGCCAGATGATGGGCATTTGTATCTGAAGTCAGATCTGTGCTACAAAGATACAGTATTCACAGAACTGCTTAATTATGTGGCTTTAATTAAGCAAAACCTGTGTTAAATAGGAATAAATAGCTATTAAGGTATAGACAGAAGTAATCAAAGTTGTCTTATGCTAGGCTTCTACAGACAAAATTAGGTGTCTCATAAGTGTCCTGATTTAATTTTACTTTAATCTATGATTACTTAATTTTTAAATTCTCCTGTAATTCCCTTTGGCTGCAGTGGGCACCAGAGATTCTCAAATACCCTGTAAATTAGACCAATAATGAGTCATTTAACTTTGTCAGCTCCTGCATGATAGCATCATAGGAGACACTCTGGCTCAGTTCTGCAATGGCCTTGTCATTTTTCCCCTGTAGAATTAGTACAAATATTTCCTAACTTATTAGAACAAAAAATGCACCTTCTGTCTTAAGTTTATGGCAAGGCTGAGCCAGCAGTTAAAGCTAAAAATACTTTTCCCAAGTCCCAAAAGATTTAGCAAGCTGGAAAATGCTGGCTGCACTGGAAGGATTTGAATACCATGACCAGGAGGTGTTCCTAAGTCTTGATACACAACACAGCAGGTTTGTTCCATGCTGGTCAGAAAGCATTTAATCTCACTCATAATTTATTTCCCTTGTTCTCTTCCCTGACTGCAACAGAGGGAGCTGGAGAATTTCAGCCTGTCCTTTCAATGTCTGTCTCGATGTGTGCCTTTTCTAATGTTATTCAGAGCTAAAGGAGACCGGTTTAGTGGTGACATTTTGTTTGTTCTATTTTTCCCTTGTGTTCTGTGAATTCCAGGCAGTGGGAACTGGGGCTAACTTGGAAATATGTTCACTTTTCTCCTCCTTAAAGAAAAAAAAGTGCTTTCTGTAAGACTGAACTGCAGCAGAGCCAGCTCCCCACGTTGGCAGGAAGCCTCTCAGTGGGGGCACGGCTGAGTGTGTGCCCTCCCCTCAGCTGCTGACGTCTGAGATAGCACATTCTGTGTTCAGATGAGTGTCAGATGGGGCAGGGTGTGCTGGATAATGCAGCAGGAGTGTTATCAGACACACACAGAGGCACTCACAGAGCACAGAGAGCGAGCCCATCGTGGGCTCCTGTGTTGTGAACACGTTCCAGGAAGTGTGAGACAATGGTCCCCACTGCAGAAAGATCTTTGTGTCCATCTCCCAGCTGTCTGCCAAGCTTTGACCTCTCTGTCTGCCCATGGGCATAGAGCTGAGCAGAGAAAATGATTTAATGAAGTAAAACCAGGGGAGGAATTCTTCTGCTGCTCTTTTGCCTGTCTGGTTACATCACCCCTCTCCAGCATTCCTTTATCTTTGTCCTGAGACTGTTCAGGCCAAAAAGTCAAGGGGTATCATTTCAGCTCAGGGTGGTGCCTCATGTGCTGCTTTTGCACGTCGTGCCTCTGTTTCCTTCAGAGATGGTGCCTGCCTGGATCTGGGATAAAAATCAAGCTTGCTTTATGGCTGGAATATGTCTGTGTTTCACACTGAGGGGGTTGGAGAGTGAGTAAAAAAGCAGGGCTGACTCCCAGCACTTTTTTGCTGCCTTTTGTGCCCAGAGGGTGAGATTGATCTCCCTGTGCCATGTCACAGCACAGGAGGGAAGGGGCAAGGCCTGCAGACAGACTGTTACACACTGACAGGCTCCTGAGGCCACTTCCCCACTGGATCCCAGCAGAACTGACTGATGTTGCAAGGCAAGACAGTTGATACCCATTAAGGATATAATGCTGGAAGGACCTTAAGCTGAATTTTTAGCCTGCATAGTGGGATTCTAAATGTGCATTGGCATTCATGCAGTTTTGCAATTCCAAACAGCCTTATGCTTTCTACCTTTGAGCTCTTACATTAATGGATGAGGGGAGGATTTTAAAATAAAGTTAGTTTGATGATGTTTCTTTGAAAATTGGTTGGTTATCACTGTGTTTTACTTTGCAATCCTAGCTGGGAGCTGGAGAAGCTTGAGGGAAAACATAATCTACCATACTTTTATTTTCCCCAAACTGAAAAATATTTGCATAATTTAACAATGCAGTGTGCCTCCCACCATTTCTGGCCCTTTCTGGGTGTTAGATGTTAGTAGTGCTGATGAGTTGGTTATAGCAAGGCAAAATAATTTGGTTTTGATCTAGGTTCTTAGGATGTGCTTTGTGCTAGCAGGGGTCTTACAGCAGCATGAAAGGCAAATGTCACTGTGACAAGTCTCTGCATAACTCTAGGGGTGATGTCTTGGTATACAGAAAGCAAATTACTTGGAATGTTTTCAGTTTGCTGTGCTTTTCCTCTCTGCAAATTCTCCAGTGCCTTGAGCAGCCCAAAAGAAGAGTGGACTGTGTTTTCCATGGTCTCTCCAAAGCCAACAGCCAGCCGTTTTAAATTTTGCTAAATAATCCCTCTGCTTATCTTTTGTTTTGTTTCTTTACTGCAGCAAGCAAAGATGAAGTCCCACTCCCTGGAACACAGGAGCCAGGAGCAACCTTTGTTACAGCCCAAACAGGTATGGAACTGCTGACAGGGCTCTGAACCCAGCTCAGGGCTTCCAGCACCACAGAAATCTGTGAATCCAGACAGCTCTACAGTGAGTAAATAACAGTCCAGACGCCATTAGGGATGCTCAGCTGGAAGGATTACTTTATGAAGATGGGATGATTTGCTGGAGGTGTTATTTGTGAGTTGTTAGACCTGAGTGAATTCAGGGTAGATTCATAGGGCTGGACTGTGCAGGAGAGAGTCTTCAAATTACAGAAAATTGAGCTGGAATGGATCTCTGGAGTCATCTAAGTTCAAGGATTTGGCAAAGGGAATTTAATATCAGGTTCTAAGTCATGTGCTGAACTAAGGCTGAGTGAGTGATTGTGTGGCCCATGGCTGTGATTGCATGCAACCTGTGGGTCACAGGAGTTAATTCTGGGGCAGCCTGAAAGATGTTTAGAATACTGGGGAGGGGGATGGGGGTCATGGAATGGAGAACAGTCGACAGAAATTAAAGAAAAGCTGTTAATCTCTCCCCACCCCCAGCCCAGTGGTAGCAGTAGCCATCTGTCAGGTTGGAAGCAGGCAGGAAACAGGTTTGCTGCTGGCATTTGTCTCATTCCTGCACGTTTCTGAAGGGGTTGTTCTATCAAGATGTTTTATTTCCTACCTCTTTTTGCTTTTCACACTCTTGTTTCAGGACATCCTGGGCATTCTCCCAGTGGGGAGCCCGCTGACATCCAGCATCTCCTCTAGTATCACCTCCAGTCTGGCTGCAACCCCCCCAAGCCCCGCCGGCACCAGCAGCATTCCAGGCATGAATGCCAATGCCCTTCCCTTCTATCCAACCAGTGACACCGTTGAGTCTGTCATAGGTAACTTTGCCTTTTTCACTTATGAAAATAGGGTTTCCTCAGCCATGGATTGCCAGGTATGAGACTTGGAATAACCTGGGTGTTCCAGTGACCTCCAGTTTTCCGTGTCTGTCAGTGCTGGCAGATTCCTGAAGCTTGTTCTGTGACTGTGACACATCTGATGTTTCCTGCAGGTCATTTTTGGATGAAATTCACCCACGGGACCAACTGAAGGCCACTCAGAATGTCACATGGTGTAAAAGGGCCTTAGTTTTAGCTTTGTCAAAGTGACAAAGAGGTCTTGGACTAGGCAGGAAATCACAGGGGCGTTTTCCACAGTTACAATCCCTCAGTTCTAAATGACAATTTTATAGCCAGAGCTGCCACCAGGTAGATTGTAAGGACTTTGCCCTTTGTAGAGTGCAGGACAGAGGCTGTAAGGGAAAGGAAAACAGGAAGAGTCCAGAAAGTGTCATCACTCTAAGATAGGCACAGGCTTTTTGGTCACCTGTTTTTCTTCTTCCTTTTTTTCTTTTTTTCCCTTTTTTTAATTAAATATAACATTTCTGAGGTGATCTCATTAATTTGTTAAAAATAATAATAGAAATGAGTGGGCATGTGTGGGATGGAATTATATTGATCATCATTAGTGATGAGGCATGTTCAAATAGATGTAACAGTTTCAGGCATTAATAAGCTTTATTTTACCCAATATGTGAACCTCAGAGATGTTTTTCAAGTGTTCCCTTCTCCTGGTATTTCTTTTCCAAGTGGCTTTTCAGGAAAGCAGGGACAAAGCACAAACCAGACCCAGACATGCTATAAGCCAGTGTTCCTGTGTATAAGGAACAGACTTTAAAAGAGCAGTTTGGGGAAGACCTATGGGATCTGCTGCTAATTCATCAGATTTTTGTTTTCATATACCATTTGGGAGTTCTTTAAGACAAAAAGAAACAGGTCAGGTTAAAGAACCTGAACTGAAAAGCTGCCCATGACACTTCTGCCAAACCATCTGAGAACAGGATGGAGAGTAGGGTCCTGAGAGGTAGCAAGCACAGGCTCCTCTGCATGTAGGCTCTTTGGGCCATCCTATCTCTTGAAGTTGTTGGTCCTTTATAACATAATTGGTACCTCTGTGTCTGGCAGAGTCTGCCTTGGATGACCTGGACCTGAATGAATTCGGAGTGGCTGCCCTGGAGAAGACATTTGACAGCAGCACAGTGCCCCACACGAGTGGCATCATGATAGGTACATGAAAGCAACAGAGCTTTCTTTATCTTCTGCCAAGCAGTGTTGCCCAGTCACCTCAGTGGAGCCAGCCCAACCAAGCTCTAAAACCAGTCCCAAAATGACATTGGTTAAAACAGCAATTACACCAACTACAAAACAAAACTCTGGCAACCCCGAGCATCTCTGAAGTGAGAGTTTGCCCTTACTGACTAGCAGAGCTGAGTTGTTGCCATTGGGCCCAGGTGTCTTGGGGATGTTTCTTGAGACTGAATGGGACTTGCCTGCTTTTTTCCCCCCTTTTTTTTTATCCTTTTTTCCCTTCTTTTTTTCTTATTTTTTTCCTTTTTTTTTTTTTTTTTTTTTTTTTTTTTTTTTTTTTTTTGAGTGTGTAAGTGGACTCTAGAAGCATCTGATGCATTTCAAATCAGGCCAAAATATAACAATTTGCATCTTAAGCAGAAAACTCTCCCTAGCTGTGACAGGAAACTCACTGACCTGGTAATGCCATCCATCTGTCAGAGTGTCATCATGGTCTGCTGATTTGGTTTCTGTAATGTCTGTCTCATTTAGATACATGGAGGTGGGCTAAGGCCTCTTCTACCTGTCTCTGATGGGTAAAAAGAAATGTCTCATTAATACTGTTGGAAATGGTTGCAGTTTCTGGTTATCCTTGCTGTGTAAAGCAGGTGTTAGAACAGGAGCTAACTCTGGTTGTCTGAAGGTTTCCAAGGGAACTGCACTGCCTGGAGATGTATTGAGGTAGGAAAGGACCTGTGGAAGGAATATAACTTCTACTTTTCTGCCAAAGATTAGAGCCTGTTAGAGGTTTACTGTCCCTGTCTGCTTCCAGTCCTGCACTGCCTTAGGGATCCTCCCCTTCTCCCTCTCTTCACGTCAGACCTGGGTGTTACCTGGTGACCTTCTAAGGAGGGACATGGATGAGGGGAGAGCAAGGCTGAGGTCTCCCTAAGTCTGTGAGTGGCAGGCAGAACAACCTCTGGCATAAGGGAAGTTGATGTCTTTTGTGGTTAGGCTTTTGTTTATTTGGGGGTTTTATTACTGATAGATCCAGGTATGTGTAACTACAGCTACTCACTGTTTTTTAGTGGTTGAGATCATGAGCTCACCCAGCATGGTGGTGTTCTCACTACAGGTTGTTTGGAAGTATTAAAGGCAGAGGCACATGTTTTAGAAGTGAATTTTTTATGACGAAGTATTTCACCAGATACCAAATTTATCTTCTCCAGACTAACAGGGACCGAGCTCTGCTCAGAAAACCTTTTGTTCCTTTGGCCACTGAAAGAGCCATCCATTGCATTGTGGAGGGTCTTAACCTATGTGGGTGATGGGATGGCAGCTTCAGTGCTCCTCTTAAAGGCTGAGAGGGGAATGAAACCTCAGGAGAAGTGGAGGGAATCCCGAGGGGCTCAGGGAGAAGAAAGGGAACCCGACACCTCCTGCTCTGAACTCCTGCCTGTGCCCACACCTCATGGTCATACATAGCCATCCTCTCTGTGTGTTCTTTGTCCAGGTGGGAGTTTGCTGCAAAGTTCTGCTCCTGTAAATATCCCCGGGTCCCTTGGAAGCTCTGCCTCCTTTCACTCCGCCTCTCCTTCTCCACCGGTCAGCCTCTCATCGCATTTCCTCCATCAGCCCCAGGGACACTTAAGCCAGTCAGAAAACACGTTCCTGGGGACATCAGCTTCTCATGGATCATTAGGTAAATGCACAGTGTGTGTCCCATGTACATGCCTGTCTGTGCCATGTAAGTATTTTCTTTTCGGTTGGCTTTAATTTCAATGTGTTATTTCACTGCTGCCATGTATCTCTTCTTCCCATGAGAACAGCAATGGGACTGTTTTACCAAAAGTCAGCTAATACCTCATGAACAAGGAAGCAATTCCCTCTACTTTTCTTGTTTCTAGGCTGGGAAAAAGGGGCAGATGTGATGATGCATTTCAGGGTAAAGAGTTCTGCCTTTTCCAGCCAGCCGTGCTTTGCTGCGACTTCATATAAAATTCAGAGCTGGGTCCTCATCTTGGCTTAGTTTAGGTAGGGATTGCAGTTTGCCCTTGGGAATGCTTGTGGGTCAGATTGGCTTCTGGGAGCTATTGAGCAGGCCTGGGCCACTGGAACTTTTTCTCCTGTTTGATACTCTGCACCAGTTCTGCAGTGTGAACTTTCCAAAAAATCAGTGTTCCAGTTCAGTCCCCTTTGCTCCTTCTCCTCCTCGAGGGTCTTTCTCCTGTATGAGGGACTGACAGAAGAGAAATTATTTCTGAGCTTCAGCAGTATCAGGAAGAACAGGGAATTTTGCAGACAAATCTGTTTTATTATCAAGACACAAGATTACCTTGAGAAATTAAAACTGTTTGGCCTCCAGGCTACAGGGACACCAGTTCTGCTAATTTCTGTTCGTAACATATTAATTCTCTCTATTGATGCTGGACATAAATGCCTCTTAAAATCTGAGATGCACTTTAATCTTTAATATTCAGCTTAACCTAATAAAATGATTACATGCTTGTGTAAGCTATTTCTGCATGCACTTATCTGTAACTGCATCCCTTGTTTGCACAGCCCAAGCCCATGCTTCCATGCTTGCTATTGCTGCTTGTTTAGTTTTAACAGCTTTTACAATTAATGTAATAAAAGACATCAGAGACCATCTCTGCTCTTAATTAGGTTGAGGTTGGCTGTTGGTCCCAGTTTTTGTAAGGAAAGGAAAAATTGCTGTTTCAGAAGAAACGAGTTATGTTTATCTTGACTGTGTATTTATACAAATAAAAAGCCAAAAAATGCAGGAAATTCACAAATGCATTTAAATAATTTATTTATTTTTCCTTAAGCACAACAAAGCCTTTGCTGGGGTTTTGAGAAGATATTTAAGTAGTTTCTTAGCAGTTGGCAATCATCTGTTCCATTTAATTTAGTGAATGCACATAACATGTCAAGTGTGTAGTTACCAGTTATTTGTACTGAAATTGAGTTAAAAATACCTGCTTCTGGGCTGGTTTCCACTGTGCTAGGTGCAAAATGTGCAGAAAAGGCTTTCCTGCCCATAGGAGCTTGATATATGAAATGAGAACAGCAGATGGAAAGAGGGAGTTAAAACAAATTACAAGATGAGCTTGGTCACCACTGTGGCAGAATTTGTGGCTTTCCAGCATCCTGCTTAGTGCTAGATTCCCATTCAAGAAAACTGAGGTTTAAAAAACAAAATGTGAGTTGGGATTCCATTAAAACTTCTTGCTTTCAACTGAGCACCCTTGAGAGCAGATGAAATGGATCTGTGGGAAGTGGCCTGAGCCTGCAAAGATCCTTGCTGCTCTGCTGAATGAGTTAATGTGCCTAAGCCCTTGGTGAAGACAAGTTACTATTTTTCAGCTGTGTATTTTGTAATTGTTTGTGTCTTGGCTGGGAAGTCAGTGCTGCTGGGCTAGACCTCAGTGAGAGGCTCTTGACTCCAGTGTTCACTTGCAGGCACAGTTTAGCTGCTGTGAGATCAGAATTACTGATTGCAGCTCGATTTAGGAATGTTCCCAGCCAGTGGTGAGCACCACTGCATGAAATTTCCCACATCAAACTGGAGCAAACTGTGTGGGTAAGAGTCCACACTCTGTTTCAGTATTGCCTTTTACTGCTAGTTTTCCCCTGAATGCAAAGTGTGGGTACCTGTTGTAAGTGAAAATTGTTGAAAGAGCACAGGCAGTGGACTCTGGAAAAATAGTCAGTTTTGTCTCCAGCTGATACTCTACTCCTTTGTCTCCTGAGCCTTGAATTTCTTTCTGAAGAGAGAGTTTATTTGAACCAGCTAAAATAGGGAAATGGTTGATTAGTTTTCTTTGATGTTGCTCACTACCTCAGTGCTAGAACTCTGCAGAGGATGAAGCAGATAGAGATACTATTGTCTCTACTTGTTTATAAACAGGATTTTCCAGTTCTATTTCTTGTGTATGGAACCAGTAATGACTTGGAGCGTTTTTGTGTCACTGTTTGGAAGTGACACTCCTTTTCTAAGCCCCACACTGAGGAGACAAAAGCAGAATTTTTTCAGGGTGTAGGGTGGGAGGAAGCACCACCTGGGGTCTGTGAACCAACTCTGGTAGCTGTGCTGCACTGAAAAGTGGGAAAGTAGAAGCAGGTCAGGGGTTCTCCTGAAAGAAGGGAGATTCAAGCTGACAGTCAGCTCTTCTGTAGAAGTGATGCTTCTAAAAACAGCCTGATTCAAGAGTTGCCTCTACTTAGTGTCATGGTTCCTCCCTGCATCACTAAAGATGAGGCCTAATGGTGTGAAATTTCCCTATAAAGTCCCTCTATGATGGACTGTGGGGGCATGGGGACAAAACTTATTCCTAAGATGAACTTTTTATCCTATTTACACATTTTAGAATCCTGGATTTCACAGGGTTAGGGAGGAAATGGGGAAATTGCCAGCACCTGTGACATAACCCTCTCTATTTCCCTGTGAAACAGGTTTAAATGGGATGAACAGCAGCATATGGGAACACTTTGCTTCGGGGAGTTTTTCGCCCAGTACCTCACCTGCATTTCTGTCAGGTCCAGGTGCTGCGGAGATGGCACGGCTGCGACAAGAACTGGATGAAGCCAACGGCACAATAAAGCAGTGGGAAGAGTCTTGGAAACAAGCCAAGCAGGTACTTGGTCAAATCCTGGGATTAGAGAGTATAGAGGAGTATTGGGTGTCAGCCTTTCCACAGGACTCTGGACATGGAGGTGATGGACAGCTGTAGGATTTACAGGTTCTCAGCATTCTTTCCTTTCCCTTGGAAATCACCAGATCACTGGGCCTGGTGTGTTCAGATGCTGGAAGTGTAAGGCCAGATGTCACAACAGATGCCCTGAAGTGTTTGACAGTCTCTCAGAGCTTTGATCCATGATAATTTGTCAGTATGCAAAGTTCATCCCCGAACACTGTGAGCCAGATGAGTAGAACCACAGCCCAAGCAGATGGGATATGTGAAATGAGCATTGCCTTGAAGTCAGGCTCCGAATGCGTTTCAGAATTTGGGAACAGGGCAGGTTGGTCAGAACTGGTGTGAGAAGCGTATGGAAATGGAAAGTTTTGCCCGGATTTCTCTTTGGAGACAGACCAAGTTTTCAGGCCGCTTCTTTTACTCTCTTTTGTTGGAACTTGCAGGCTTGTGATGCTTGGAAAAAGGAGGCAGAGGAAGCAAATGATCGCGCCAACACAGCTAACATGGAATGTGAACTGGCCCGGGAGCAGAGGGAAGCCTTGGAGCTGCAAGTGAAGAAACTGCAGGAGGAGCTGGAGAGGATCCACACCGGCCAGGACCCGCAGTTCCTGCGCTCCTTCTCTGACCTGGAGACGCTCTCGCTCTCGTCGCTCTACACCCTGCAGAAACAGCTGCGGGCAAACCTGGAGAAGGTGGACAAGGTGAGTGCCAGGGCCTGGCAGGGCAGGGCTCTGCCCTCTCTGCTCCTACAGGTCACAGCTTTTTCCCTTTTCTTTAATAGACCCAGAAATCAGAAGCCTATCATAGATGTAATCAAAGCCAGCTTTAGCTGGCTCACAGGAAGATAACTCCATCTTCTCTGTGCCTAAAATACAGTTTAAATCAATCAAAGCTGCTCTGTTGATCCTAAAGCTCCTGAAACCCACCACACTGTGCTGCTTTACTTTTACTTCGGGAGATGAACAGGGTAGACAGCTGCAAGTCCTCCCTGCCCTTCCCCAATCCCCCGAGCCCTTTGCTGTGCGTGTGATGCTGACGCTGTGCCCTGTCCCCCTCTCTTGCAGGCAGTATTTCAGATGCAGTCAGTGAAATGCCTTAAGTGTCAGGAGGAGAACCGGGTGGTGCTGCCGTGCCAACACGCGGTGCTGTGTGAGACGTGTGCTGAGGAGGGCGAGTGCCCCATCTGCCACCCCAACAGGCCCCACTCTCTGCAGTCGTGACCTCCCGAGGACACTCGTTCTGATCATATCCTATAGAACTTTTTAACTTTATACATACGTACATATATATGTATGTGTATATATATATATGTATATATGTGTGTGGATGGGCGTGGCTGTGCACGTGTAGGGACGTGCACACACACGCACACGCACACATGAAAACAGAAATTAGTTGCAGAGCACTTTTTAATATTTTACATCCCGTATCTAAACTGCCCCTCACCCGTGCCCCACTAATTCTAACTCTTGATGAACTTTGAGAGCTGTTTTTAATACAGATCAAAGGGCCATTTGCAAAGAGTCTGTGTTTCTCCTCTTTTCTATCTAGGTGATAACAAATTTTTGACTATTTCCAGAAGGACTTAGAGTGGGCAAGAGGGGCTTCCACGTGCTTTCCAGAGGAAGAGTTGAGATCACGGGGAGGATCGAGGTGGATGAAATAACTTGCTCATGCCTTTGGTCCCCCTGCTCTTTCACTGACCCAGCTTGGTTAAAGCTGTCCTCCCTGATGGGAGCTCTGCCAGGCTCCTGCCTGGAGAGCCTCACACTGCCCATCTCTGAATGTGCAGGAACTTTGTCTGTCATTTAATCAGCAAAGTTCACTTTTTAAATTTTTTTACACTCTTTGTATATTTGTATGAAAAGAAGAAAAGAGGGAAAAAAAAAATTTATATTGGATCTAGAGCAAGCCGTGCCCCAAAATTCAGTGACCAATGTTCACTGCTGATGCAGCCAACATATTCCAGGTCTGAGCAGCCTTAGAAGTATTGCCCTTGGGTGAGCCAATGCCCTTTATGAAAGAAATTTGGATGCAGAGGTTAGTTCTCTCCAGGCACCCCTTTGTCTGGTGGATGTCTAGAGACTTTTTACTGTTTCAGACCAGGTTAGTTTTGTTTTAGCTGCAGGAAGCTGATTTGTAGTCCTGCTGAAGTGCATGAACCAATTCCAGGTAGGCTGAGGACATTTTTGTTGCCTGTGTCAGCAGCTCAGGGGTGGTTTGTGGATTGCTGGCTCCAGAAACCCTTATGCTGGAGAATATGTGGTGACAGAAATAATCCAGCAGGACAGAGAAATGCCACCAGCTCAGACCTGTCCAGCAGCTGAGTTTTCCTGTGACTTTCCTTACCAGTGTATCCATTGGATTTTTACATCAGGTGGATTGCAGTAACCTGCTGGGATCTCAACCAGAAGGCCACTCAGTTGATTAAACATTTTTATTTTGCACAGGGATGCTCCTGTGCTGCCCCTCTGTGACCTGGAAAAGCACTGGAACCTCCAGCAGCCCACTGTTGTAGGAAAACTGAATTTTTACCAGAGCCTCTCAGAAAGCTTCATATTTAATACAAACACATAATTAGGTTTGTTTCCATAATTCCACCATTCCTCTCCTTGGAAGGGGTTAATATGCATTCCCAGATGATCTCTTAAGTGCAGCTCTGTGTAGTTCTTTTTTATGTTTTCCCATTAACTTGTTTTTGGGTTTTTTGGTAAAAATGCTTTTTTTCCATGTGTATTTTATTGTAACTAGCATCAGGTTTTTTAATTTTTTTAATGGAGAGACACTGTTGAGTGACTATTGTGGCTATGTTGTTTGGTTATAGCCTTTGAATGTCTGTGCCATGGGGCAGCACATCTGCCTTGGTCTGATCTTAAAGAAAGACCTTTTATTAAAATACGTGAACATTTCTCCTTTTTTTAGGAAAAATAAAAAATTTAAAAAAAATTAAAAAGTGGTGAGGGGAGGAGGAGGAAAAAGCCCAATTAAGAAATTTACTAAATTTTTTTTTGTAACTAACTTAAATCATAGGAAATAAACTCTTGAATCAGATCTTTAATATTTATAAGCAGCAGAGCTGATCAGCCCATTTTTGGCTATGGTTTGTAACACTTTTTATGAGCGTGGGGGTTTCTCTGCTCCTCTGCCTCCCCAGGGGCTGCGCAGGGGTGATGCTGCCTTTTGCCAACCCTCTTTTTCCAGATTCTGTCCAGCACCAGCTCTGTGATTCCAACATGGAATCCCTCCACATGGAATTCATCCCCTGAGGGCAGCCTGGGCTGTCTCGGTGGGACTTCCAGTCATGGGGTGATGCAGGACTTGGGGGTGTTAAGGGGAAAGAGCTGTTTGTCCCCAGTTTCCCTGGGGTACAAGAAAAAATTCCAGGCCAGAGAAAATGTGCTTTTCCCTTTTGAGTAAAACAGTTTCTCTGTTTTCAAACTTAACACTGAAGGACCAAAGAATTCAGAATTTCACCTGTTTGTGGCCCTTAAATGTTAACTTTCCATTGCCACACTGCACTCATGGCAGAGCAGCCTGAAGGAATTAGCACTAGACCCTTCCCTTGCCCCCACCCCAACTTCTCTCAGCACTCTCTTTTGCACAAGTACATAGATTTTCTCACTTTCCTCTGGTTCTTGAAGAAACACTTCCTAAATTTAGGTTTCTATCAATTTGTTTGCTGCTTTAAAAAAAAAGGAGAGAAATACTGAAATGTGAATTTATTTTCTTCAGCATCAGATGGAAAAGAGAGCTTCATCTTTGCATATTTTGTGAATGTTCTGGTGGGCCATTTAATGACGATTTCTGAACCAAATGAGGTGGGAGCAGGGGAAAGGAGCAGCATTTCTGACCCACTCCAGCAGTTGTTGCTGCTTGCTCCCCGCAGGAAGGACAAACCATAATCACAGCACTGCAGTTGAGGCTTAAGAGTCAGCGATCAGCTTTTGTATGGTAAAAAGAGCTGAAATAAATCTGGTGCTAATAAGTGCAGCCCCTGTCATGTACTGTCAGGCTTCCTTCTGAAGCAGGAACTCCCTTTACAGGACAACAGTAACACAGCAGAGCTGAAGGGGCTTCAAAACAAAAGTGGGGTCCACAGGGTTCCTTGGGGAGCAGCCCAGCTGAACAGCCCCAACCATAGCTGGGTCCTGCCTCCTCACACAGACTCCTTAGTGGATAATGACATTTTCCTCCCCAATTTTTTGGGAACTTCAGAAGAGCTGACCTGGGTGACAAATCGGGCAGGTCAGACACTTCTGAGTTGAGAGCTGGGGGAAGGGAGTTGTGGTTGTGTTGTGAAACCACAGCATCCTGAAGGTCAATAAACCTTTACATTGTTATGGGAAACCAACCTAGAAGTAGGTGGCTTGTGGGACAACAGTAGCCTGGGTAGATCCAGAGCACCAAGCAGGGTCAGAGCTGTAGGTGAGAGCTGGGAGCTAAAGGATTTTAGCATTTTGGGCTAACAGGACCACCTTGAGCTCTTCTCCAGCCTTAGGTGCTGTAGCCATGTGCCTGCTGGGGCATGGGAGGGATCCAGGAAAGGTCTCGGAGCTGGAGCACATTTCCTGAAGCAGATCCCACCCCGGGGGGGGGGGGGGTCCCTGCAGCTGATCCCCTGCAGAATGGTTTTACACTTTTGTACATCTCTGAAGCTGAACCTGAGCCACTGGCAAGGCTTGTGCAGCTGAAACAATGAAGAGAATTCCTTACCCTGAATGGACTCAGTCATCCCTTGCTGTTCCACCAGCCTCCAAACCTCCTCTCTTCCTCCTTTTCCCCTATCTGAGAAGGAATAATATTACCAGTGTTTTCCTCCAGAGTTACTATAATCCTTGGAGTGATGGCCAACAGCAAAATAGATGTTACTGATGTAAAACCTAGTATTTTAAAGGTGAAGTATTCCTGCAAAGTAGTGACTGCATTGGAGAGATTTCTGGGGCTTCCCCACTCCGTAGCTTCCAATGTTAAAACAAAATACAGTATACGTTTTAAAAAAATAATAATAATACACACTGCAGTATTTCTGGTGGCAATTCTTGCCCAGTCCCTTCCCTGCTTTCTCCAGGAGGAAGGGCACTGGGCAGAGGTGCCCCTAGTCCGTGTAGAAGTTGGCAGAATGGTGATCAGTGGTGTAAAACGTGTTGTTGATTCCATGTATAGATCTGTGATTTCAGCTGTCGTTCTCTCGTACTCTGTAAATATGTGTTTTGGCTGTCGGAAACCTGGTTTAGACTCTTTTCTTGGCAGAGTGAAATTTGCATGTGGGGCTGGAAAGAACTCAATCTGTGTCACAGTTTCCAAGGGCAGAATGGATTTTTTTTTTTTTTAGAGGACAATAAATTTTTATTTTTTTGCTAAGAAAAAAAAATACAAACTGAAGCGGTGTGTGTGTGTGTGTGTGCATGCCCAGGTGGATGTGCAGCCCTGGCTCTGCTCTGGGCCTTGGGAGGGTGGAGAAATCTAGGCTTTGGAGCCCTCAAAACAATAGATCTGTGGCCAATTTTCACACAACCAAGAATAATTTCTGAGCTCCCCTCCCTTTTTCGGGGTGTTGCAATTTACTTTCCTAATGGAGGTGTGGTGAAGGAGGGGAAACATCAATGCAGTGTGGTTAAGGTGGGGCAGAAACCCCTTTGGAAGTGACAAATCCAAAAATTTCTCAACCAGATTCTTTGTCTGGACATAGATTAACGTCCTGGAAGAGCCAGGCTGGGCAGAGGTGAGCTGTGCCTGCACAGTGGATGCAAACTGTGTTTTGTGTGTTGGCACCCAAAAGAACACACCTAGCATGTGGTTCCAAGAATTACCTGTTAATTTTGGTCTAATTAATGCTTCAAAGATGCATCAACCACTTCCCATTAGTCCAATCACAAAAATAATCTGAATGGGCCCATTTGTATTGCAGATTATTGATAACACAATAAAATCAGTAGATCTAAGTGCCAGCCCCTTCCCTCTTGTGTTCTGGCCATCCGCCTGTGTTGGGTTCTTCACCAGGATTAGGAGGATGATGATGGAGATTTCTTCCTCTTTGGCATTCTTGCATTGCTAGAAGATGTTTTTGTGTGCTTCAAGCCTTTTTTTTTTTTTAATGTTTGGGCTGTTCTCCTGCTCCGTGTGGTTAGTTGTGCTCTGACTGATTAAGGTTCATTTGTCTTTCTCTGTAAAAGTCAGGATTTCTTTTAGGGTGGGAGAAGACCCACACAGCTGCCTGGAGCTGAGCAAAAATTAATCTTTAACACCTTGAATAATCCAGTGCAAACAACCTCAAAAGAGAGGTCAGCCTGTTCCACCTGCTCCCTGGGATATGCCTGGCTGGTGGCAGCCCAGGGCAAGGTGGAACACAGTGATTTTAAGAAAACGACTAAAAATGAGCTGAGACCATACCCAAACTTCCAGCCTCGTGTAGCAAACCTCGTAATAAAGCATGAGGTGGCTGCCAGCTGGGTCCAGCTCCAGATGAGCTGCAGGGTGCAGGCACAGGGTGCTGGACCTGGCTGAAATGACACCCTGGGAGAGCAGCCCCACAATCCCAGGCCCAGCTCTGGAATATTATTTATCTGCACTGAAGCCTAAGCCAGCAAATGGCTTCCTTGAGAGCCTGCAAAGCCTTAATCCCTCCCGCTGTGGGCTCTGTCACACAGATACCAAAGGAGCTTTTTTTCTTTTCCCACCCCCGCATCCAGGATTTGACCTGAGCTGACCCAGTGGCTGCTCTGCCCACCGAGGGAGCAGCTGGTGCTCAGGCACCCGGGAGGGGGATGCTTCTAATTCCCTGGTCCCTGGCAGCTCCCAGGGACCTGCAGCTCAAACACGGCCACCCCCGTGCAGGGTGGAGGTAGAGGGAGCTCCAGGTGTATAATTAGTACTTAAAATTGCAAATTGGAGGGAAAACAAGCTCGGAAAAAAAACCAACAAATTGTTACCACCACCTGCCTTGGTTTTTATGACAGCATTTTTGCTGTCATACTGGGTTTCATCCCACATGGATGCACCCTGCAGAGCTTCCCACCACTTCCAGAGGGACCCAGATCCCTGGCACAGGCTGGGAGTGATGCCAGGGACCTGCACCCCATGCCTGGGCTGTCACCTGCCTAAAATGCCTCCTGGTTTGGCTTCCAGGGTTGTGATGATCTTTATTGGTGCCCAGGCTCCAGCAAGATCCCAGGCTTCCAGGAGGTCGGCAAAATTGGTGGTAAAACAAAAAAAATAGAGTAAAAAAATCCAAACAGACACAAGAGCTATGCACATTTTTAAAAAGGAGAAATTCAACTCCCACCAAACCTGAAATGCCTTGTCCCACCCCACTGTGCTGCTGCTCCCAGCACAGGGCCACTGCCCCAAAGCACACAGCCCACGCATCAGCTTTGTGGCTTTTCATTTAAAATAAGAGGCTTATCCACAAGAAAATGAGGGGGGAAAGAAACTTCAAAATCTAAAAAAAAAAAAAAAAAAAAAAAAAAAAAGAAGAAGAAGGCAGGTTTGCTCATGGCTGCCCCCAGCCTGAATCAGTCACGTTGCAGACAGGAGGGTACATGGCCAGGAGATGTGGCACTGGCAGTGAGGGACAAACTCCAGGGGGATGGACAGGGACAGCCACACTTTCACATCCCTCGTGTAGTGTTACTAGTCCAGGCAAGCAAAGAAATCCCCTTGAATCCACCCGGCCACCCTTCCTGGCTCACGGGAGCGTCGATGCCCAAAGATGGGGATGAGCTGGTGCCAGGAGCTGCAGGCACAGGGACCCCTCAGTCCCCACACTCCCTGCAGATGGTTCTGACACCAACACCACCAAGTCCCGGAGTCCTGCTGGCTGGACCCCTCCTTTCAGGGCCATCTCCCTGGCCCTCCCTCACTCTGTCTCCTTGGATTGCTTGGCTCGTTGCTTGCGGAGCTTAACGAAGGCCTGAGCTTCTTTATCCTTTTTCCTGGACTCCAGCAGCTGCAGAATCTCATCTGCCAGAGAGAAGAGGGCAGCGGTGGCAGGAGATGCTCCCCAGAGCCCCCTGTGCACTCTGCAGCCCGGCTGTGGCCCCACGTACCCGTGGGTTTGGGGTGGGTGAGGGGGAGCCGGGTCTGGGGCACCCGTCCCATGTCAGCCTCGTCCTCCTCGGCGTCGAGGCCGGGCAGGTGGCACAGGGGGAAGAAGGCTTCGCCCTCCAGGTCGTTGGATCCCAGAACGTCGTAGTCAAACACGGTCAGCAGCAGACAGGCCCCCTCCTGCCGGCACTTCTCGGGGGGGATCAAGCTGCGGGGGCACGGGAGGCAGGGGATCATCACATCGCACCCCTTGGTCCCTCAGTCACAGCCTTCCGTGCTCCACGGGGAACCACAGCCCCACGCTGACCCAAACCCCTCAAAGCTCAGCGCCCCAGCACAGCCCCGCGCCCTCCCAGGTGTTTGGGGGACCCCACTGGGGTGCAGGGGGTGACATCCCTGGACACGGCCAGTTCCTGGAGCAGCAGCCCCATGGCAGAGGCTCTGCTGAAGCCTGAGGGGGCTGCGGGGACTGGGGGGACCCGGTGGGCGCCAGCCCCTACGTACAAGTCGAAGGCTTCGTCGAAGAGGGGGTGCAGCTCGTTCTTCTTGCACTGGGTGGTCCGGGCCACCACCTCGGGGAACTCGTGCCGGGGCTCCAGGGTGAGCTGCACGAAGGGGTCGCTGGAGCCTGGTGGGGTGCAGACATCAGCCCCCTTCCCCGGCCCCTCTGCCCCGGGATGAACCCCACCGCGGCTCGGATCCACTGGGGTGGCTGCAGGAGGGGTCAGGGCAGCCTCACCACAGCCCCCAGCCCAGCCCGGGCTCCTGCAGGGTGCGGGAGCATCCCTAACCCTGCCCGCAGAGCAGGGGTGGCTGCAGGAGGAGTGACCTCTCCTGGAGAGCTCTCCAAATGACAGCCGCACCGGGAGAAGGTCGCTGCTCACTCCAGAGTATTATTTTATCTGCGACTGCTTGGCATGATGAAGAACAGCCGCCTGTCCTAGCTGCTGGCTTGTGTCACAAACAGTGGGATGTGGGCACTGTGTCCTGCATGGTCCTGCCTGCCACATCCCACTGAACCACCCAGAACCAGTGCAATAACTCCCCTTTTTCCCCAAATCCACCTCCTTGCATAAAAACACAGATCAAGAGAGAGCCCAAGCACTGCCAGCATCTCTCCTGACTGGGGCATACTGGAGACCAAGGACAGGGAACCTTGGGGCAGTGTGGCTCCCCTGGCCACCCACACCCACCGTTGGAGTCCAGAGGGATGAGGTTGGTGGCGTTGAGCACTTCCACACGGAGTTTCTGCTCCGAAGGCCGGTACAGAGCTTTGACGGTCACGGCCCCGTACTTCTCTGAGCTGGTGTCCAGCTGGGCAGTGGGGTACAAGGATAAGGATGCTGCCCTTATCCCCATCATGGAGGGGATGCACAGGGCCTGGCAGAGGCTCAGAAGGAGTTTTGGGGTACCAGGATGTGCTGGAATCCTCTGGGATGCATTGAGTCCTCTCCTGCTCAACGCTGTGGCAAAACCTGCCCCAACAGCCCCAGGACTGGGAGGGTGGTGGGGAAATTCCACATTTCCGCAGGCAGGGCCTGTGAGCAAGGGTGGGATGTGGGATGGGGCTGGGAGAACCACCTACCTGCTGCTGGATCCTGTTCCTGAAGTATTTCTGGATGAGTTTGCGGCTGGTGGCGGAGCAAAGAGCCAGGTGAGTCTCCAGTGCCTGTGGGGAGGGTGAGAGGTGATGGTCAAGCACATGGACAGGTCCACAGCCCAGGGATGTCCTCCCTGGCATCCCTTCCTCCCAAAGGAACCCACAGGGATTCCCCATCCCCATCTCCATACCTGGAAGGCTGCACTGTGGAGGGTCTCCAGTGGCAGCCCACAGCCCTCAGCATGGAAGCACAGCTCCAGGCTCTGGGGACAAGGATGCTGTCAACCACTAAACAAACCCCTGTGCTTGCCAGGGACACCCTGATTCCCCTTGGTACCTTCAGGGCACAGAACAGCCTCTGGCAGTGCTGGACAGAGGGCACGTGTGGGCCCCGGGCTGCTGAGAGCACGGACAGGGTGTGGTGCCACAGGAGAGTGAGGAGGCTGCAGGGGAATGGGAGGCTGTGAGCAGGATCCAGGGACTGGGCTGGAGGGATGGTCTTCAGCTGAAGGGCTTTGCAAAGCCCCAGGAGGAAGTGCCTCATCCAGCCCCGAAGAGGGATGGCCCCAAGCCCCATGGAGCTGAGGGGATGCTCCTGCCCCAGGGATGGTGATGCTGCTGGCCTCTGCCACAGTGCATCCCAAGTGCCTTGGTCACCTTTTGAAGTTCTCCTGGACCAGATGCTCGTTGAGGTACTGCAGCTCTGACTCCAGGAACTTCATGAGTGGGATGATGGACTGCAGCGAGAGGAGAGTGGCATTGGGGAGGGCAGGGGGGTGTATCCAGTAGGCCAGGGAGGATCCCAGAGCCCCCTTCCCATGGGCAGGCTGTGCCTGGTGTGATCCTGCTGCTGACATGGGCATCAAGTGAAGCCTGTGGAGGTCTGGGCCCCATCACTAATGTGTCGTGTGCCCCAGGTGTGGGCAGGGAGCAGTGATGGAGGGTGACAGAGGCACCCACCAAGCAAGCAAAGGCTATCCATGGCTGCCCAAAAAGGATGGTCCAGGAGGGCCTGGAGCAGATACTTACATCCTCAGGCTTCTGGGTGTCACTGGTAGATGAGAGCTCCTGGATGTGTCTGGCGATGCCCTTTTCCAGCTGCCAGGGAGAAACGCAGGAAGGGACTTGGACTTTGCCCTCTGCACCAACCTCCCCATGCCCAGCTCTACCTTGGCTCCATCTCAGGAGCATTATGGGCTTCAGGACACTTTGGGGGAAACTGCTCTGGGCCAGGTGAGGGCCAAGGGGGCATCAGTGGCAGGTGGTCACCTTGGTAGCCAGGGCTTGCACCACATCCTGGACCTCGTGGTCCAGGCAGGCCACGGTGCTGTCCAGCTGGTTGTGCAGAGCATTCTGGATCTGCTGTGGGTCGATGATGCCCTTCATGCGCTGCTCCAGCTGGGCCCAGTCCAGCTGCAATGGCAGCTTCAGCATCAGCAGCCGGAGCTGCTCGATGTTGTTCACCACGATGCAGAGCTGGGGGAGGTGGGTCAGCTTCAGGGTCCACACCCCCTGGAGCATCCCATGTTCTCTTCTCCATCCCCAATGCAATCTCCATCATTATCCCCATTCACATCTCCATGCCCTTCCTCATCCCTAGTCCCATCTCCATCACCATCTCCATTCTCATTTTCATCCTCACCTGTGTCCCCATCCCCATCCTGCTTCCCCTGCTCACATCATTTCTCTCCTGATTTTCCAGGATTATGGCTTTTGAAGGCCAACTGGTCCCTGTAGAACCCAAACTGGGGATGTCAGCTCAGTTCTCAGCAGCTCAGCTCCCCCTTTGTCCAGAAACCAGTGTTGAATCCTGCCCTTCCTGGAACAGCCAGGACAGCTTCCAATACCAACCTTGTTGGCCGCCTCGCCCTCGTTCTGCTCACTCAGTGACAGAGCCTCAGCCCTCTCCTTGATGAGCTTGCAGTACATCAGGGAGATCTTGCACATGTCCTGCAGGACAGAGAGGAAACCAGTGGGACTGAACCAGGCAACACAAGGACCACATCACTGGGGGGGTACCGGCTCCTCCATGGAGACACGTCCCCAAGAGCAGGAGGAGGAAAATCCAGGTGCTGCTACCCAGGTGTACAAACCTCCAGGAGATTGACCATGATCATGAAGGCTTTCTCAGGGTCTGGCCAGTTGAGCTGCTGCCAGGTTGTCATGATCTGGGCATAGCAGGTGGACAGGTCAACAGTGGATGTGCTGTGCTTGTGATACCCGTAAGGCTTCAGCTGAGGGGCAGAGGAGGCAAACACAACTTTTAGAGAGATGCCAACCCAGAGAGCAGAGCTGCTCCTTCACTTTGGGGTTCTCTGGCCCATCATCAGCTCCATATGTCCCAATGTCATCACACAACCACTTTGGAGAGTGGAGATGAGGATGGATGGAGCAGCACGAGCTCCCTGCTTCCCTCCATACACCCACCCAGTGTGGCTGGACCCCACTGAAGAGCAGCCTGTGGCTGCCTTCCCTCTTCAGAGAGGTTGGAAGCAAAGGAGATTCTCACATCATGGCCCAAATGCAGGGTCCTCAGATCACATGGGCTGCCAGTGAGCAGTGAGGGCAGGGACACAGGGACATTGTGTGGGGCCAGGGGGGGTGGGATCAACTGGCCAAGGGGACCACATACTTTGTTATGCATTTGGGAGAGGAACCAGGCTGCTCCTGGGCTGCCAGATGCACTGATGTGGTGGTCTCAGCTCTGTGAGCCAGGCACAGCAGCAAGGCATGGAGGACAGCTGGAGTGTCCCCAAAGGGAGGAGGGAGATTTCTGCTCCCCACGTTACCTGGTCCATCTGGATGGCTCTCTGAGCTCTCTCCAGGGTGGTGGTGTAGGCCTTCTGTAGCCACAGGGGCAACGCTTCCTCAAACCATTGGTGGAAATTGCTCAGAGCCAGAGGTCCATCCCTAGGAATGAAGGCACTGACTTTTCCAACTGCACAGCAGCAGCACAGGACCCTCAACCCTCCTGCTCTCACACCAACCCCACCCAGACATCAGTCCAAACCCCTTTTGTGATGCTCCCATTCACACCAGACACCACGAGCCTCTTCTGTCTGATGTGCAATTAGTGATGTAGGTGAGTGGGTAGGATCTGGAGATCCTCTCAGTTAACTGCTCGACCCCTCCCTTTGGCACCTCTCCTCTCTCGGGGTTGGATACCTGCTTGGGAGGGAGTCCTTCATCTGATAGAGCTCCTGCAGCTTCCTGTAGAGATCAAAGAGGCTCTCAGCCGTGGGTCTGGACATGCTGCTGTCAACCTTGTGCAGCTGCTCCTGGACATGTTCTGCAACCTGGATGGGAGCAAGGGCAGGGGGGACACAGTGAGGTCCAGCCAGGAAGGCTCCTTCTGGAGTGAGGTCAGCTCAGGGGACTGCTCTTCCTTTTGGGTGGCATTTCAGGAGATTTGTTGGGTCAAATAGTCCCCATGGTCACTCTCTGGGCACACACAGAGAGAAGGGGAGTTCCTCTTGCTTCACTTCCATGCTTGCAACAAGCAGTTGTCACCTGAAGGGTGGCCAAAAACCTCAGCCTGGCTTTAGACCTTAGTCCTCTGAGGGCAGAGGGGTCCAGGCTTGCTCACCAGGCTCTCCAGCTCCAGGTAGGCAATGGAGAAGATATTCAACTTCAGGTTGCTGCAGGAGAGAAATGTGGAGTCAGGAGCCTGCCAACCTCAGCCCAGCAAAGCCAGCCTGGCACACCCTGCCAGGCCATGTCCTGAGGACAGTACAGCTCTCAGGGGCAGAGATGGGACCAAAAATCCCACCTGTGGAGCTCAAGGGTCAAGGAATGGGGCATCAAAGTGCCCTGTCACTCTTGATCCCGGGGAAGGTGGATGGGGGTGAGATCAAGTATTGAAACCTACGTGGTGAACAGTTTATTCCAGATCTTTTGGCACTGCTTTAGATCTTCTATCACCTCCAGGAGGAGCTTGAACAAGGCTTTGCTATTCTCCTCTATGCTCTGCAAAGGAAAGAACAGCTGGTTTTGGATACTGAGACATCTTGAGGTGACTTTATCATGTCAGAGGGACAGAGATGGGAACTGACCTTCACCATGGGCTTGAGGTGCTGCTTTTGCATGTGAAACCACTCTGTTGTGCCTGACTGCAAGAGAGGAGTCCTGGTGGGATGGCAGGGAAACAGGAGGAGCAAAGCCAGCTTTGTCACCCCCTTCACTCTCCCTGTCCCCTGGGTGAGGTGAGAACCTGTGGTGGGAACCACAGGCTGGGGCCACCAGGTTGAAGGTGTGGGCATTTCCCATGCCATGGTGATCCATGTGCATTTGCTGAGGTGTGGACATTGGGCAGGGGATGGACGGGAGACCCACAGGGTCCCACCCTGCAGGGGTTGGGGTGGATGAGACCCCCAGTACCTTCAGAGCTGTGGAGACCATCTGGGGGAGGTCAGGGTTGGGTGTGCACAGCTCATGGAAAGCTTTTGTTTTGCACATCTGGACAAGGACCCTGCAAAGTGAGAACCTCTAGTGAAACCCAGCAGCTGCCATCAGAAACAAACACCTCTCCCCTCAGAGACCCTGCCCAAACAGCCTTCCCCTCCCAGCAACAATCCCCACAGGGAACCCAGGATGAGGGATGGGACAGGACAAGCATCACAGCAGCCTAGATGGGGCAGAAAGGGCTCACGTGGAGTTCTGCTCAAGCTCAGGGGCTTGTCCATCACAGCCCCAGGCTTGTCCATCCATCACAGCCCCAGGACCCCACCTGCAGCTGGCACCAGTGTCCAACTCACCGGAGCAGGGACTGGAGCCTGTCCGTGGACCTTGGGACAGAGAGGGGGAAAATGATGCGGAACCTACGGATGAGGGAGACCCCGTAGGTCAGCAAGGACTGGAAGGACTCGGCCAGCTCTGCTTTCTGGGGAGAAGAAAGGAAACATGCACTGTCCTCCTCAGTGACAGGCAGATGCTGGCAGGACAATGGCACCACAATGGAGGGAGCTGGTGCTCCCATTCCTTTCCAGCCTGCTCCAGGGCTGGGAAAAAACCCCTGATGTCTCTGGTAGCTTCTCCCTGCAGGGACCGAACTGAGCTTTGTGCTTAAACCTCATTGCTATGCATGGAAAATTCAGTGTCTCAGCAGGGTGCAGGGATGCTCTGGGAAAACAGGCTGGGAGAAGCAGAAATTGGGTCATATTTAAGTTTTGCACAGGGTTGTGATTGACCTGGTGGCAGGGATGGGGGAGGGGGATGTCAGTGTAAAGGGTAAGGGGTTCTCCACAGAGAGGGGGAACAAACCACTGGGAAATGGCCTCCATGTGGGGCACCCCTGTACCCCACAATCTCCTGCCCTTCCTGGAACACAGGGAGTGAAACAGCCCTAGGGCACCTGGGAGGAGAGGCTCAGGGTGCCTGGGGCACCTTCCCTGATGGCTGCCCTGGTGAGCTGGAGCCCCCTCACCTGCTCTGGCTTCAGGCGCTCCTGCACCCAGCGGTACTCGATGCTGGTGATCTGGTGGAGGAGGCAGCTGCTGTTGAACTCCAGGCTCTGGTAGAGTTTGCTGTAGGCCAGCCACTGCCTGGGGAGGAGGGAGGGCTGGGCTGAGCCCCCAGGGGCTGGGGGACACCCCGGAGCCAGCCACAGTCACAGCTGGGGTCACAGGGGGGCAACACCTGAGCTCATGGGACACACCAGCTGTGGTGAGAGGGTTCCAGAAGGGCCCCAAGTGCTGCACTGGGACACCCTGGGTGTGGGGTACTCACGCCATGTCCTGGTGGAAGTCAGACAGGTCCTTCTGTGTGGCGTGCAGGTACAGCACGGTGCTGGCGTGGCTACTCAGCTCCCCGTCCCACGAGGTGCTGCCAGCCTGTCAGGAGGGAAAGGGAAGGGAATGGAATCCTGGAGCAAGACAGGATGAGCCAGGAGGGGGACAGGCACCATGGGGAATCTGCAGGAGTGGGAGCCCCAGAAGGATGCCAGGCATCACCCTGACCTTCATTCCCATCACACACTGTGTTGGGGTGTGGGCTGCAGAGGAACCTCCCCCAGCCCACCTGCTGGAGGGCTGCTCCTGGTGCTGCCAGCAGCACTGGTGGTACCTGGTGCTGGAGAATCTCGTGGGACACCAGCTGCTGCAGGAGGTGGCGATGGATGGTGTAGCTCGGCTGTGTCCGGCTGCTCGTGGTGGCCCTCTGGAAAGAGACAAGGCAGAGAGAACCATCACCTGCCTGGACATAAAGGGATGCTGTCACAGTGAGGACACAGGACCCAAAAAGAGGGGCTGGAGAGCCAAGGGCTGCAGGTGCACCAGGAGCAGGGTCCTGGTGCCGGCTCAGAGCTCAGGGGAGGGTCCAACACCTGCAGCCCTTGGTGCTGACACCTCTGCTCCTGGGGCAGGCACCTGTGACCCCCAGCCAAGCTCCAAGGGACACGCAGCTGTCCCATCCTGCCAAGGCAACGGGACAGGACCCCTTGCACATCTCATCCCACCTTCTTGTGAGTCAGTAGGAACTGCAGGTGACAGTGCCCCCGCTCAGGATACGTCTCTGTCCGCGGCTCCAGCTGGTACCACTGGTCATTCCAGCAATGCAGGTCCTGCAGGCACAGAGGGACAAGAGGGAAGCCCTGGGCACCCTTCCCAGGAGAAGGATCTCATTCAGAGACCGGGGGATCTCCATCCCACTGCCTTCACGCGGCAGGAAGATTCTTGTGTTGGATTAAAAATGCAGGATGTGCATTGACTGAGTGTGTTGAAATCACTGTGGAACAATGAGGGACCTGACATCAGTCTGTGGCTCTGAGAGGGGATCCTGGGTGTGCCAGGTGCTACCCAGGGCTGGGATTTTGAGGAGTCCCTCGGAGGAGGGGAGGCACCGCTCACCTTCAGGCGAACGACCACGTTCCCCAGGAAATCGTCCTGCCCTTTGTCTTTGCGAGCATCTTTAAAGATCCTGAAAGGCACAAACAACAGAGGGGGTGGGAAGGTGTCCTGCAGCTGTGACTCGGGGTGGAGAAGGGTGACACAGACCTGCTGCCCTTCCTCCCTCTGTCCACTGGAGATTTTTAAAATCCAGGGGGCTAATAAGGATTTTCCAGCCCCTCTTTCCTCAGCAGTCTTGGGGCCACATTAGCACCAACCTTTTGAGGCCGTGCAGGTCTGTCAGCTCCCCCAGCTTGTGCCGCATCGACTCCACCACGTCCGAGTCCCTGTGAGGCAAAACGGGAAAGGGGGAAATCCAGGTGATGGGAAAACCCAGCAGGGAGTTGTAATGACGGTGGAGAGGGAAAGTACAGGACCAGGGAAGTGTCAGGACTGAGGTCAACCCCAAACCTAGCCCAAATCTGTGAGCACGTGGTTTAGCTCCATGAATTAAACCAGGTTTAGGACCAGCCCTGCACAGCCCTGGGCACAGCCAGCCTGGGCTCTCTCTGCTGGGACAGGTCACATCCTGCATTGAGCAGTGCTCCACAGAAACTGATGGGCAAAAGGGTTCCCAAATTGCTTCTGGGCCTTTAAAAAAGTTGCAGATTGAATCCGAGGAGGCAGGACCCCCTGGAGGAGGGTCCTGGGGTCACTGGGATGCTGTCACTCACCACATGTCCAGGTGGAAGCTGGCTGTCTCCACATCCTTAAACTCCCTGCAAGGCACCAGGGGACATTGTTACTCATAACATACTTGCAGTGAGCCCCCATCCACAGCCAAGAGCCCTGCTCACACCCTGCATCCCCCCAGAGAGCAGAGCCAAGGGCTGGGGGTGCATTACAGGATGAACGTCTCGTTCCACACTGGGCTGAGGGTCTGGTTCATGACTTGGGTGCGATGGATTTGGTCTTCAGGGATGAGGTCTTTGACCACAGCCTTCATCCTCTTCCTGTGGTCAGGGTGGGCTGGTTCCTGGCTCCTGGCCTCGATGCCCAGCAGGCAGTATGGGTCACTGAGCCCTGCCAGGGTGGAGGTGTGGGAATTCCACTCGGGAGCAGCAGCTGCCCCTCTTCCCAAGGGACACCCACCCGTCTCCACTTACCACTGACATCTTTACCCAAAATTCCCTTGGCTTCCTTCACAGTGGCTTTCAGGCAGTAAATGGGGCTCTGGAAAAATGAAAAAACAGCTGTTAATGTGCGGGGTCACCAACCCTGTGAGGAAAGATCGACCCTGCAAGGAAGGATGAGGCTGGCACAGGACCCTACCATCAGCTCCCACCCAAGCAGTGACAACCCCAGGGCACCCCAAATCCCAATCCCAGGGGCTCAGAGGCACTGCAACCCCCAGCTCCACCCCAGCTGCACACTGGGGACACTGTACCTCCAGCTCCATGACCTGCTGCATGATGACACTGTGCTCCTCTGCATCCATGCCAAAAGCCTGTGTGGATATTGGGGTTGGTGATGGATGCTGCTCTGTTAACAAGGGCTGGAGAGCAGCCAGGGGCTTCCTTCTGCTCCCTGGGAGTAGCCCAAAGGGAGAGGAGAGTGGTAGAGTCCAGCAGGAAGGCTGGGAACCAGCTGAAAGCTCTTGAAGGAGAGCCTTCTTCCCACCATCCCCAGCCTAAGATAAACACTCCTCTCCAGGGCTAATATTTCCCAGCACAGGATGCTCCCAGCCCTCCAGCTGGATGCTGCTGCTACATCTTTCATGGTGCTTGTGGAAAGCTCCCTCTGACTGACCCTGTAGGGGGCCAGAGGAATGATTATTGGCTCCAAACAACCAGAGAGAAATTGTCTGTGGTGGGGGTCAGGGCAAGTTCTGCATAGGTGGGATGGGGCACTTCCACATCCTGGCCCCTGGAGCCTCTGGTCCAGTCCAAGCCTCTGGCACATGGAAAGCCTAACCTTATTCAACATTAATATTCTCAAGTTTACAAGTGAAAGTTTGTTATTCAGCCTCCTGAGAATTTTGTGGTCTCCCGTGAATCACCACAGTAAATCAAAGCCTCTTTAGAAACCGTCTGAGTGAGCCTGGGGCATAAGAGACCCCTCGCATCCCCTGTAGCTGGGAGGATGGACATATCAGGGGACAGGTTTTGGGGACCCTGTCAAGGAGGGACACACCTTCTGCACGTAGGAGTAGAGCTCCTGGGAATCCCCGACGTGCTGCTGCTCGGGCTTGCCCAGGCGGTGCAGGATGGTGTAGAGAACCTCCTCATAGAGCAGGGCCAGCTGTGGGGGGACAGTGCTGACACCTCATGGGGGACAGCAGCAGGGACCTGCTCCATGCATCCCCCAGGATCAGCAGGATTTCCTCCTCACAGCTCCCCAAGCTCCGTGCCAGGCCCTGCCACCCCCTGCACCCAGCCCTGCCTGCCCCACCCGCTGTCCCTGGGCAGCATCTCCAGGCACTGAGCCACGTCCCCAAGCCCCTGCAGCACTGCCACCCCCTCCAGTGCCACCAAGGGAGAGCACAGTGGGGCCACACTCGTACCTCTTCCTTGGAGAACCGGTGGGACAGATCCATCTGGGGAGAGAAGAGAAGCAGAGAGGTTTCCCATCAAGAGGAGGAAATCGTGGCCGGACAGGGCAGGGCAGCCAGGATGGGGTGGCATCACCCACAGCACATGAGGG
Organism: Cinclus cinclus; assembly: GCF_963662255.1. NCBI lineage: Eukaryota > Metazoa > Chordata > Aves > Passeriformes > Cinclidae > Cinclus > Cinclus cinclus. The sequence goes on along the minus strand of NC_085065.1, from coordinate 5,655,395 downwards.
TGGCACGTCCCAAAGAATGCTGTGACACCCCACAGACGCCACACGCCCGAGGGACCATGTCCCACATCACCCACCAGCAGGGCAGCACGGGGGGCTTCACCCTCAAGCCCCATTAATTGAGAAGGGGGCTGCGAGGGTGGAACAGCAGCTTGGGGTGACCCTTTTAAAAGCAACCACCCACCTTTCACCCCCAGAGCCACTCAGTCCAGCAGCACCAGACTGGAGAGCAAAGCACCTGAGGGACAGGGCAGGGGGACCAGAGCTCCGTGAGGAGCTCCAAGCTGGACAAGGAGATGCCAAAAGCCACCAGGATTTGGTGCACTGCTATAAATCTCTGAAAAGCTGCAAGGGTGCACTGCTCATTCATCTCTTGAAGGATGACCAGCAGCAGCAGCACTGACTTCCCAAACAAGAATGAAATCCAAGCAGTGACACCACCAGAGGAAGGGGACCAGGGTCCCTGTGCCATCTGTTACTGGTCCTGGCACTGGAGCCCCTGGGAGTACAAGGGGGTGACACCCAAAAATGCAAAAGAAGTTTTTAAAATGAGTTTGGGATTTTCTGGGCTGAGGGGCATTTGCAGAGCATGGTCCCCAGCACCTGCCTATTCAGGACTGGTGGGGATGGATGGATGGATGGATGGATGGATGGATGGATGGATGGATGGATGGATGGATGGACCGACTAACAAATCCTACCCGTGGGTCAGCCCAGGCCCCAAAGTGACCTTAGGAACCCCTAACAGAAAAAAAATAAACCAACCCTGAGCTTGAACATTAACATTTGCTTATGGCAAATCTAGGGCTGGCATAATCCCTTGGCCATCTGGACTGAATTCAACCCTTCCAGCCCCAGCAAGTTTAACTCTTGTGCTGCTTCTCTCCCACCTGCCTCCACATCCCTTCTTGTACCCACTGGTGGCTGCTGGGGGCTCTGGTGGCTCGATAGCCCTCTGTGAAAAGGGGACTTGTTGCACTGAGGAGGGTCCCAGCCTGCCCTTACCCAGGTTCCATGCACCTTCTGCTGCTGCTGGCACTGTCCTGCCCATGCCAAGGCACGGGGGGCATGGCCCCATCCCAAATCTTTCAGCATCCCACAGTCAGCAATTGTGACCCATTGCAAGGTCACAAGCCCAAAGGGGAAAGAGAAAGGACTTTATTTTTCTGCTGCTGTTATTTATCAGCAAGACACAAGCATCTGTTCCTTGCCCAACAGTGGGGTAGCACAGGAGAGCAGGGGGAGGAATCCCCGCTGGTTTTGGGGACAGTTCCCTGCTGTTCCGTTCTGCCCCGGACACGGCAGCTGCAGGATCTGATCCGTTCTCCCATGTGCACACGGGACTGGTTAAGCTAAAGCTGAGCTGAGCCACCAGGATGTGTTTACTGCTGCTAATCCTCGTGCCAAGAGCCCAGCTCAAACCCAGGAGTGTTGCTTAAATCCAGGTCTGGATACAGCCACCAGCATCAGCCCACCCCAGCAGCTGCAGCAGCAGGGAGGCAGGGGGGACAGGGGCACTTGGGAGGGAGGACAAGTCCCTGAGCAGGGGACACCACCAGGACAGACCATCCCAGGAGTCCAGGACAGACCATCCCAGGAGTCCAGCACCTGGCATTGTGCCCTGGTGCTCCCAGCAGCACTGGGCAGAGCTGTGGGTCCCATCTCACGGGGACAGACACAGGGACCCAGAGGAAGTCAGTCAGACTGGGATGGCCTAGAGCAGGGTTCTGGGGGAGCTGCCAGCAGCAGAGAGCCCAGAGGGGCTGGGAGGTGCTGGGAAGCTGTAGCCAAGCTCAGAGGGGACCTTCAGTGGGGGCACAGAGCTGCAGCTGACCCCGTACTCACCCCGGGGTGCCCATTTACATGGGCACGGTCCCCCCATCTCTCAGTCACACCCAGGCCTTGGTCCCTTTTCTGTCATTCCCCTTTTACAGCCTCAGCCCCCAGCACTGCCCCAGGGTCCTCTGGGCACAGCCACCCTGCCCCTGCCTGGTGCCATCACACCCCAAACACCGTCCCCAGCCCCCCTGAGCCCAAAGCCACCTACCTCGGGGCTCTCCTCCCCGGGGAGGGTCCCCGGGGGGCTCTCAGCAGCAGGATCCATCTCAGGGGGAGCTGAGTGTGGGGCAGGGCTGCAGCTGTGCCTGCAAGTGCAGCCTCCCCCACTGCCTGGCTTGCTCAGAGGAGGAAACCACAGCCCTTATCGGAGCGTGGCCATTTTAGCAAAGCGGAAACGCGCTCAGGGCTCCCTCCAGAGCACCCCGGGCACGCAGGCACCCCAAACCTGCTCCCCAGCATCCCCTCAGCCCTGGGGACTGCGGGGCACACAGGGCATGGGGGCAAAAGGAGGGTGTCACGGCCGGTCCCTGCTGTCACTTACGAGCAAGGAATTGGGAGCAAGTGGAGAGAAATAGTCCTGAGAAGGCAAAGCCCAGCAGGGGAAGGGGGTGATGGAGAGGATTAGTGGATGAAACACTAAGGATCTGGGCTCTGATGTGTCTTCAGGATCCATCCTGCTCTGAGAGCAGGGGCAGGGACCTCGCAGAAAGCAGGGTCTTCAGCCCTGGGGGATGGAGGGGATTTGAAACCCCACGCAAAAGCTGCAGGATGAGAAGCTCTTGCAACACCCAGGAGAGTTGCACAAGGTTGGGCTGAGAACAGATGCAGTAAAGAGCCAAGAACAGCACTGAGAAAGGGCCTGTGACCTTTCCCCCAAACGGGCTGTCCAGAAAGAGCTGGTTACTGAGAAAAAAAGCAGAAAGAAATGACTTTGAAAACTCGTTCTTTACCGTCAGCTTTCATTCTTGTAAACACTTTATCCGACTGCAGCTTGTCAGGCAGTTTCCCCTCCCCTGGCAGATCCCTATCAGGATGCTCTCACTGATAAACTGGGTGGGGGAAGGCTTGGCTGGGCATGAGGAGCTGGCCGGGGAAAGAGGCAGTCTGCTCCTGGGTGTCTGTTGTGTCTACAGGCACAGCTGAGAGCAGCCTGGGCTTTGGAGGAGCTGTTGAGCTGCACAAGCATTTGCTGCTCAGCGGCCAGACCCGGGGAAGGACAAGGACACCAGCCCGTGCTCAGTGCCACTGCTGGGGTTTGGTGTCACTGCTGGGGCTGCTCAGGAGCCACAGGCCCTGTGCAGCAGGGCAGTGACTTCCCAAGGGGAGGTTTTGTCCTCCCCACACCTTTCTGGCCCCTGGATGGTCCAGAAACCATAAAAAAAAAAAAAAAAAGATGCTTCAGATATAACACGGGTGGCAGTGGCTCCACACTGGGATCAGTGGTACTGGGCAGGCACTCTGGGATTTGTGCTGAACCCAAACAGGAAACCATGACCATGGAAACTGCACTGGAAAATTTGTCTCCCTAGTACCAGTGAAGGAATCAGAGTCATCAGCACAGAGCCCCACAGCATGCTGGCTCCAAGCAGGGCTGCAGGAGGATGGCAACTCATCCAGCACTGGCAGCAGCATCCCTGTGAGAGAGGGAGGGCAGGCAGCCAGTCCCTTCCAGCCTTGCACTCATCCAGTCCTTTAATTGAGGCAGGTTGCACTGTTTTAATTGCTTCAAGAGACACATCCTCCCTTTGCCCTGGAACCCTGTAAGAGCAGATTATAAGGGCAAAAGGGGTTCCTTGAAGTTGTGGGACCAGGAGATAGAAAAAGGGCTGAGAGCAGAGGCAGGGTGTTGATGTCAGGGCAGATTTTCTTTATCCAGCATAGGACTGGGGCCAAGAGGGGCTGCACAGCATAAAAACTGTGCAGTTTTTACTCCTGAATTTCCAGGAGTAGGGGGATGCCAAGACAATCTACAGAACAAAAATCCAGAGATACAGTTAGACACCAAAAAACTGAAATGCACTCCTGAGATTTTTCAGCCTTGTCCCCCGAGGTCTGAAAAAAGCTGCTTGTTACATTTCTGCTCTCTCCCCTGTCAGTAGGGCTCTGGCAACTCCAGGAATTGGGTGCCCCGAGGCTTCAGAACCCCTTCTTGTGCACGCCCCAGTTTGGCACTGGAGCCAAACTTGGTGAGGAGGCCCATTCCCTTTGCTGTCAGAGATGCTCAGAGGTGCTTACCCAGCCCTGCCAGCCTCAGCCTTGGCTTTATCCAGCCTTTTTCCACTGGCTCACCTTGGGCAAGCAGCTTAAAAGCATCTCCTCCCTCGCTGATGGAGGGGGATGTGGTGGAGAAGTCAGTTCCTGTCCCATGACAAGCACAAAGGGAGTTTATTGATCTGGGATGTAGCTCTGTGCTCCCTTGCAAAATACTGTCAGTAGGAACTAGAGAAAAGTGCATAATGGCCTTTGGAAACCATTGCTGTCATCTTTGCTGTTAGCTTTGATTGCAAAAGCAAAATCTGGCCCAGCAAAGAGCAACCCCAGAGGTAAAGGCAGGACACGGACTCAGGATCCTTGAGCTGCTCACACTTTTCACTACTCCTTGCCAACAAAAAATAGCAGCAGTCAGGATGTCTCTTACCTCAAGCAGCACAGAGAGAACAGCTGAAAGCCTTTAGTCAATCCTCAAATCCACTTCTCTCCTCCTTGTAACACTGAAGAAATAAAATCCAATCATAACTAATTGCTAAATATCAGGCAGTGACCCTCCAGCCAGGAGCTGGTGGCTGGCCTGGGGCTGTGCAGGCTTTAGAAAGCACAAGTTCAGCTGCAGCATGGAAATGTCTGTTTAAAAGCAGTTTCCCCAGCAGTTCCCCAGCTGGCCACTGCACTGGTTTGGAAATGCTCACTGGAAATGCTCAGGCTCAGCCCAGCAGGGTGGGAGCACACAGCTCCCATCAGAGGCCAGCAAGGTCCTTGGGAAGGACTTTGTGCGGGGATCACATGGATTTGAGCCTCTGTGTGTGCCATGGGAGAGCTGTTTATTGATCAGGTCTCAAAAGCAGCAAATATCCTTTTTTATCCTGGGTTTTACCAGCAGCCACCTGTTCCACAAAATACCAGTGATAAAAATCACTGACCTTCAGTATTTGCAACTCTAATTACTCCTTGTGCAGGAAACAGTAAGAGAAGCCCTAAAAGCAGCTCCAGAATGAGCAAGGATTTCTGGTTAGTAGACACAATCCTAATAAACTCTGTTCCCTACACTGGCAGACAACTAGCAAAACATCCCAGACATCCAAGGCAGGACTTTCCAAAGGTAGTGGTTAGCATTCCCCAAAATAGCCCCTGCTTCCCACGCTGTCAGTCTCTCTCCCAAAATAACCAACATTTACATGCACAACATGGAATGAAGCCTTACATTCATTTTAAAAACAAGTAATTCTAAAGGAAAACCTTTTATACCTGTTCCCAGTATAAATGAAGCCCACAGTTCACTTGTGAATGGAGTTATAGGTGCTGCTGAGAAAACAGATCTCCAAAGAGAAAACATCATCACCTTCTTTATAGGGAATCATCTTCCCCTTAAAGGAAAACCTGCTAGGAAGGTACCCTACACCAGCACTAACAGTGGTTTATCTCCTACCTCTTGTCTTGGTCCTGAAGCCGCAGCCTGGCCTCACTCTTATCTCTTGGATGGAAATGGGCAAATAGTCAAAAACCTGATTTCAACATGTCCCTCCCTCACTTCTCCTTTTAAACACGGGGTCTGATGACTCTGCAAAACCCAGCGGTGCTTGCCAGGCATTGGCAAAGGGGACAGTGCAGGCACCAGGCAGGGGATACGAGGGTGGTTTCAGAATGAGAGACATCCCTGTTTCCCCTCTTTGGGGCTGCCCAGGTGAGGTGTCCCCCTGGATCTGCTGGGTGCTGTGGGGCCAATGATTCCATACCCAGGAGGGATGTCAGTCATCCCCCTCCGTGTTTCCTGTGGGGCCCTCCAGTTACTGACCCCTGACCCTCCCATCCCTGCCCCAGGCTCTTCTGAGCACTTTGGGGGCACTTCACAAAAGATGGTTGCACCTGGGAAGGAAGTGGGGAACACACAATGTCTCCCACCACATTTGGGACATCTTGGAAGGATGTCAAGGCAAATTCCATCCCTCTGGGAAGAGCAAAGGGCACTTCCAGCCACCCACACAGGACAGGGTAGTTGTCAAAAAGTTCTGTTCCCCTTGGGAGCCCTGTGCAGGAGCAGAGGTTTGGCATAAGAGCTGCCAGCTCCATGGCAGGGACATGCAAGGATGACTGTGAGGAAGTCACAAACTTCATGTGTAGGCCTGGATGTCCCTCATTTGCCTCACAGCACCTTTTGACTGCTTTAAAATGTTTTCACCATCACTGTCATGTGCTGTGTTGTACTTCCCTTTCCCAGTGAGATAATGTCATTTGAAACACTGGATTTATCATCCCCTCACTGCAGGGACAGAGAATGGGGGACACAGATTTCAAAGCCATCTTATTTGCTGGTTTGGGGGCTGAGTTGAGAGCAGCAGGACCTATAGCATGTACCTGAGCTGAGGAGGGAGCAGGGGGATGCTTGTGAGGGTGGAAGAACCTGGGGCTGACAACCAGGCACTTCCATGCCCTGTGGTGCCCATTAAGCAGGTTATTCTGGAGCACAGATGCCAAATTACTGACCAGCTCCAGCACAGAGCATTCTCCCCATGGATTTTCCACCACATATTCTCCCTACACACTTGCCAAAGCCCCTGAGGAGCCCACCAAGCTCCATGGAGATACATGCTAGATGAGATGGAAGGAGGCCCCAGGACAACCCCTCCCACTGCCTCCACATTCCAGAGGGATATGCCAAAACACAGAATATTATTGCAGCCATGGGAAGAGCCAGTGTGTCCCAGCCAGAGCCCAGCCCTCACAGAGCAAAGGACATGGAAAAGGAGGAGGAGGAGACACAACTTGAGCAGGGGAAAGGAAAAGTTTAGAAGGACAGGATTTGCTGAGCTCATAAATGAAGCCAAGCTGGTACCTTTTGTTCCAGCATCCAGAAACCATAGGAGCTGTGTAGGAAATGGCAGGTGGGCTGGGAGGAGCCAGCAGGGAGGGATCCTGGTCCGTTTGTACCCTGAAGTGTGAGATCCAGCAGCCACCACGGGCAGGTCCGAGTCCCTGCTCCTGCTCCCCGTGACGTGGGGCACTTCATGTCCCACTGGAGCCTCTCTCGGAGGCACGGGGCCAGCCCTTGAGCAAGGAGGGGGCTGAAATACTGGTTCCAGTCTCTTGGAACTGACTCACTCCAGAGAGCAGACAGGTGAGTAATACCTGCTATGGCTGCAGAGAGAGCCTTGACTGAAATAAAGATCCCTGCCCCGCACATCTCAGTGTTCCATCCCCACCCACAAACCTCACATTTGTCTCTTGGGCTTTTCTGTGCAGCTTTAACCTGAAACTCTTCCTGATCACAACCTGACTTGGCAAAACTCACTTCCAACACACCCCTGGCAGCCCTTCACAGGTGGTGGCGCCTGTGATACAACAGGAGCTGCTCACTGGCAAGGATATTCCTGGATGCTGCAGGAGCTGCTGGATCCAAATTTCACCCCACAGCTCCTGCCACCTCCAGCAGTGCTTGCAAATGGAGACAGTGCTGTGAGCCAGAGCTGAAAAATCAACATGTGGTAGAGTAGTTTGACCACCTACAGCTCTGAGAGTAGCGGGAATTCCTTATGATCTCCAAAGGAAGGCACACACAGCATGGGGAGGTGCTGGCCAGGTGGGCTTAACCCCCTTAACTCCCTACAACTGCTTAGTGCATCCCCCCAGCCAGAAAATTAATGCATGAAGCTGGAACACTTGAGGTAAAACCTGGGCAGACTGGTGTGGAGGAAGAGGAGGACTCTGTTTCTTCCTTTGTCTGGAGGGAACCTCAGGCAAGCACACACAGGGATGGGGCAATCCTTCCAGGGTAAGGATCCTTCATCCCTGAGGATGGGGTAATCCTTCCAATGTAAAGACCTTCCCCAGCCTCCAGGGACAGCACCAGGATTTCAGGGCTGACAGCAGGAAATCTGTCAGCAGCACCTGTGGTTCCTGCAGCAACACTTCTTTGCACAAGATCTCAAAGCACTTTGGAAATACCCAGTTACCCCACACTCTCCAGAGGAGGGAAGCAGCTGTATTTCCCAGCATCAGGGGCAGGGAGAGACTTCTCAAGTGAAGAGCCCAAGTAACATCGAAGAGACAGAACTGTAGGTGGCAGTGGGAAAATCTGCCTCTGCCAAAGGATCCAACACTAATTGTTCCCTATGCCTCCTCATTTCCTTCAGCAGTATAAAACCCTCCAACTTTTGGAATTTAATGGTACCAGTCTGGCTATCACATGGCAGCCTCCTGCTGCACAGCCAGTTAATCATTGAGGCAGGGACCAGACCTGGGAGGTGTCAATGCACAACATTTCTTCCTGCCCTACTCCCACCCCGCTTCCAGAGCAGCGGCAGACTTCAAACTGCACTTCCCTGCTTTAATGTTTAAAACCTCCTGCCTGGACAGCAGGGCAGGAGACCCTTCCACCCTCCCTGAGCCCTTTCCCAAGCAGAGAACAGCTCCCAGTTTCCATCAGGGGGATGGCAGGGAGTGCTGAGTACCAAAGCCAAATTTAGAGGTTTTGGTAGGGATTCTCACCAGCACCCAAAAATCTGGATTCCCAAATCGTACTGGCCCACTCAGCCCAATACCTGCCTGACCCTGGCTGGCTGTGTAAGCTGCCCAGCCTTCTGGCCCCACAGCTTCAGCATTCCCAAAACGTGCTTCACTTCGCAGCAGCACACCCATCTCTTTTTTTGGCTTGCTCCTCCTCCCCTCCCCACAGACCGTGCCCAGCTCCCGCCTGAGGGAAATGGAACACTGAGGAAAGCCCACAGCTTCAACTCCAAATTTAGCCCAGACACCCGTGTTAAGGAATATTTCATTTATTCCAGCCTGACTCATCCTTTGAGTGCATTTCCCTTTTGCCAGACAGAAACCTCATGGTGTCTCTGGAAGTCTTGCCGCTTCTCCATGCTAAGGGAAGTGACTCAGCTTGAGCCAAGTTCCCATGGGAGCAGATATCTAAATATTTCTCCCTCAAGCACACTTAGTTGAGGAAAAGTTTTAAAAGAACCTCATGGATTTGTTCTGATTGTTGGCCTAAGAGCTGTACAGGGAGTAGGGCTGGGCAGGAGCTCCGGAAAGTTCATGCAATCTGTGTTTTCTAGGATTCTGTCTCAGAGTAGAGGTAACTGGGAATGGGTTTAGCACCATCTTAGAGATGGACAGATGTGAGAGGAAACCTTGATTTGAACTAATTTAATCCACAAATCAGGATTTATTCAACTCCTACTGAACTGTAAAATCTTATCTCAATGCTTTCCTCCTTCAGCCACCTTTTCTACAGAAAACAAACCCAAGTGGCTCAGCCAGGCTTAAAATGCAGTCAAACAGATGTGGGAGGATGTGGGAGACAAAGGGGGTGTAAAAATGAGCAGAATCTGGAAGATGTCCCTGCTGGCTGGTCAGGGAATTCAAGAGAATGAAGGCAGTCACAGCAGCTGCTGGGAAGGGAAATGAAACCAAGTGAGGTTTGTATGATACCTGTAGAGCAGCTCCTGTTTGACAGGTGTCAGTGTGAGCCAGGGGGACTGACCAGCACCTGATCCCACATGGAACACTCCTGTTCTGCCCTGCCAAGTGAGACCAACACACCTGGTTCAACTCAGAGGCAGGAATGGCTCTGGCACTGCTGCTGGAGCACAACTCCAGGCTTTTCCAGGGACAGGAGCACAGGGGGAACACACCTGAGACTCTGACCTCACTGGACACAACTACCCAGGCACCTCAGCACACTTACAGGGGAAAAAAAAAGGTTAAAATTGTGGCTTGCTTCTTATTAGACACACATTTTAGAGGCATTAATTATGCTGAATTGCTGAGCTAGCTCTTGCAAAGTAAAATAATGAACAGGTTGTAACTTTTATGAGGACAACTGGTCTGGAAAAATAATCTCAGAGGCACATCTGGGTAGAGTAAAGCCGCTGCTACACCAGCTTCCAACAGGAACTGTGAAATGGGAATTTGCTGAAACATTTTAACATCTTATTTTCATTCACAAAGTCACCCAAGAGAAATCAAGCAGCTGATGTCACCAGTGAAGAGCCAAATGATTTTGCTTCTAATAATAAAATACAAAATCCAAGTGGTTTTGCTTCTAATTCCTCCTCTCCGCATCCAAAGCTACCAACTCACCAGAAGTTTGTCCACTCACACACACAAACACCCCAGTTTTTGAACTGATTTCTCTTTACTTCACAGTCTTGGCAAAACAAATCTGCATTCAAAAGTCATTTCACATTAATATATTAATCAAATGCTTTCAAAATAAATATTTTTTTTAAATAACCATTTCTTTACATCATCGCAGTAGCAATTCTAGAAAAGTCAGTGCACAAACAGTAGCAATTTCATTAATCAGCTAAACTCAAAGAAAAAGAAAACAAGAGGTGGACCTTTTTTCTCTCCGAGCAGGGTGCATGCAGCAAGTCTCAGCAGTTCCCTAGCACAGGATCTTCTGTCACACTTTGCTGGGAAGGATTCTCTCTCTCAGCTGTCAGAAGACAGTGAAGTGTGACTTGTGCAAAGCTTTGTACAAAGCCAAAGTTTCCCAGCCCAGATTCTGATCAGTCCTGCAGAGGTTCTGCACTGGAGTTGTTGCTAAGGAGACCAAGGAATCAATGAGGAGTCTGCATTCAGGTGATTGGGAATTCACAGCTGGACCAGGAACACAGACAGCAATAAACAACACTTTGTACCTTACAGCTTATTCCAGTGTTTTGCATATTCTCTCAAGTGCTTCCAGGGCAGAAGTAAAGCAACTGCTTTCTGCCCTTCAGCTGTTAATTCACCAGGTAAATCACAGCAGGAAGATGCTTCACTGGCCAAAAGGTGTAACTTGTGTTACAACAAAGGAAAAACAAAAGTGCATTATAGACTATGAGGTGAATGTTCAGGACTTAGTGAACTCACATATCTAACTGGAAAATAGAGACTGCAGAAATATTAGTGTTCCCATGGGATCTAAACTGGTCAGATGCTACTGGAGAAGAGCAGCATGTCTGAGGAAGGGAAGTTGGTCAGCATTGTCACACATGGTAAGCAGCAGGGAAATTTGAAGGGCTAACAGATTATTTGCTATGACTGTCAGGAATGACTTAGATTAAAAAAAAAAACCCAAGGAAGTTGAATATGTATCTGAAAAATATCACAGGTGTGTATTTCCTTTGAGATCCCAAAGATTGCCTTTGAAGTCCTTTCTCAAGAGCAAAGAGTTGGATCTGACACTCTGGATTAAAAAGAGTAAGCAGAGGCATCCCTGTGTCCAGAGGTGCTCTTGGATGTACACTAAGGTAAATTCAAGACACCTCCCACCCCCAAGAGCTTTGTTTCCATGTCATGATCATGTTAATTAGCAGTTTAGAGCAGATGCTGACTCTAAAGAGGTATAATTTAAGTATCAAAAGAAACAGAGCTAAGGGAATCAGTCACAGGCAAAGAGAACCCCCAGGTGTAGCAATGCTGTGCACAGGGAGGAGGGAATGTTGCAGGACAGCAACACCTCAGAGCTCCACAGGTGATCCAGGCTGCCAAAATCCTTCCCCTTGCTCTGCAGAGACCTACTCCTAAAGCCCCTGAAAACAGTGCACCTTGGGAGAAGACTCTACTCCTCAGTGCTATGGACTGTGCCCCAGAATTCTGCCAAAATGGAAAAAAAGAAAGCAATGAGTCGTGGAGAAGTTCTGTGTCAGCTTATTGGTTTTTCTTGTCCTCTGGTGGGAAGTATGGAGGAGGGGGTGGCTGGTCCTGCAATAAAGATGACAAAAGAACATCAGTGTATGGCTGAGAATGAAATATTAAACTGAAAGCCCCCAAAAAACCCAAGACACCAACATCAGTTCAGATCAACTTTGCTGTGCCATTGACAGAAGATCTGCCAGACACACACTTGGGCTCCCCTGGTAGCCCAGAGCAGCAGGGACTCACCGTGGGCATGTAGACATTGTGGGGGTTGCCTGGGCTGTAGTAAGCACTGGCAGCAGCTTCAGCAGCCTTGGCTTCAGCTGTCACAGGGAGAGAAGTGACAGGTTAGGAGCACACAGAGAACTGTGACAACAGAACAAGAACTCCTGGCCTTCAAGAGTTACTAACAGAGCACCCTGTGACCAGTGCTCAAGTTGCAAAATAGCTACAACAAACAACTGAGCATTATCTCTTTCAGTTACCACAGAATTGTCAATTCCCAGGGAAACAGAGGAAGACCGAGTTTGGAAATGTCACCTGGGACTTGTATGTCATGCACAAAAAATGGTTCCTCTTGCCTTGCCTTAATACAGACAATGCCCTTTATAAACCATCCTTCCTGGGAGTGAAATCAACAGGCAAAACAAAAAAATCAGCACAAGTTTACAGCAGCTCAGGGGATTCCTGTATTAAAGATGGTAATTTATGAGGATAATCCATATCCTTCATGTATAGAACACAAAAATCTTGTACAACCCTCTGGAGCAGTGCCACTTTCCAAATAATAGTTCAAAGATGAATGGTTGTTTATTCAAACCGAAGAGGAAAGTTAAATCCTTATCCAAACAGATATTCTTATCTGCAAGAGATCTATGGCTGTGCCCAACCACAATAGCTCTTTTTTCATTTTAATAAATCCCAAATGAGTGAATAATGAGGCTGATATTTCCCTAGCCCCTTTCCATCATCTCTTCCCCTGTTACATATCATTTCATCAAAAATAATCACATTAAGAGTGAAACAGGGGAAGGGGAAGCAAATATCAGCAAAGCCACAATTGTGAACTAAAATGGACCACAAACACATTTCACCATCAGTTTCCTTGAATTCATCCATTAGGGCAAGACTACCATCACAGGAGAGTCACAAACTCTATTTTTTTGTCAAAAAAAAGAATAATTCCATGTGTAAAATACCCATTAATGATGTCTACCCTGGAGAGAATCAGGCTGGAGGTCCAGAACTGAGCTGGATATACAAAGCTGGAGATTAGGGGAGCTCCCTAATCCCCTTTCTAAACAAATTTCAACTTATAAGTGGAGCTTCAAAGTCCCCCAAAGACAAGAAACAAAGTCTGTTTCATTCCTAAGAAAGTTGTTGTGAGTTCATTCACCTGGACATGCTCCTTACCTGCAGGAGTGGAGGGCAGGTCTGGGCCACTGACAGGGGGTTCCATGGGCCCTGGGTATGGTGGGGGTGGAAGCTGCATGTAGCCCATGTTTCCATCTGCTGCAGGAGGACCAGGATAAAAGTCTGTCAGGAAAGAACATCACACAGCAAGAGATTTAAGTCCTCTGGGTGGAGTTAGCAATCAAAAGAAGCCAAAGCAAACATAACTGAACCCAGGAACAAAAGCTACACAAGTCATTACTAAAACACTGTATAAAATCTGTGTTTCTTGCCCTTTTTACCTATTTTAACTCTTACTCACTGGAATAATCCCTAGCCTCACTTCCCAGGCTTACCTGGTGGAGGAGGTGGGTATGGATAGCCCCCGTTAGCTGCAGGTGGTGCAAAAGCATAGGATCCATTTGGCATGTAGGAATAGCCATAAGCTCCACTGGGTATTTCACCTCTGGAAACTGGAAAAGCAAAGACAAGACCTCATCAGAACATCAAGCCTGCCTCAAATGCAGGTCAAGGACTCCAACAAACTTAGAGAGTTCCTTAGCAGAAAAACAAGTGTCATCCCAATAATCTGCTGCTTGTTGGATGTGAAAAAAGTACTTTTTAAAGCAAGCTTCAGGCAAGGACTCCTGAAACCACAGAACACTGGCAGACACCCCCAGACTTCCATACCTTGTGATGCCACCTGCAGCATCCGCTGCCCAAATTCAATTGCACCCCCAGCTGAAAAGGTCATCTTGAATGTGGCAGATCCTTCCCAGCCACCTGAGGGAGGAAAAGACAGCACTAAGGAGCAAGGAGAAGCCATTTCCATGCTATTTAGGTTACATGCTGCATCTACAGATGCTCTGTATATAATTCTTTAAAGAGCTTATCCCTAAAATCCAAAATAAAAATAAAAAAAGCAGAGGAAGTGGCAGAATTATGGTTATCATCAGAAAAATTCACACTGGGGTATTGTCAGGTCAAGAGACACCTGAAGCAGAAACAGCCATGAGGGAGAGCTTCAAAAGCTTTCTGGAGTTGTGGCTGTTGCCACAGTAGCTGTCACAGGCCAAGCTATCAGGAGTGCTGGATTTACTCTTGCTTTGGGTAAGATTAGTGCAGAAGACAGGGATTTTGTTAATTCCATTTGCTAAAAAGCCTTCGCAATTACACCTAACTGTCAGCTCCAAATTAGTTTGGGAGTCTGAGTGCCCGACAAAGCAAAGAGCTTAATGAAAAACATGGTGCACATAAATTGATTAGAGCCCATGGAAAATATTTCAAGTCAGGATAAAAATAATTAAAAAACAAATAAATTAGTGACATCTCACATTACAGTATAAAAAAGAAAAACATGCACAGTCCAGAGTCCCAAGAAAACATCAAAGCAGAAGCTGTGCTGAAGCAGAAACAAGTAGATTAAAGAATCTTTTAAGCTAAACCAGAGTCTCATGGCTGTTAAGACAACAACATCATTAAAAGAGATGGTCTCTGGGGGAAATTCACAAAGATTTAACTAAGGCCTTTTGCCTTTCACACAGTTTAGTCTGTTGTTAATGGTCAGGCTCCCTCTCATGCTGGATAGTCCCACTCAGCTCCCATGAAGAAGCTACAATGCTGATTTCAGAATCCAGTTGAAGGCTCTTACACCCTGTGCTGTGATTTCTGCGTCATAACTACTAGACTGAATCAAGCTGAGGATGAAAGTTTGCTGAACTCTGTGCCTTTGGTAAAAAAAAAAAACAAACAAAACAATCAAAACCAAAATTATTCTTGAAAATGTCTGCCACAGCCTTCTCATTGAGTCTAATGTGAAACAGCTCCTTAGATTTCCTCTCAAGACAGTCCATTCCCTTCCAAGTGCCATTTTCACTGCCAGGATCCACTGCAGCAATAGCACACCTGTCCTTGAACTGCACAAGAAACACAGTGGAGAAAGTGCTCTGGGGATCTGCACCTGAACCCAAACAGAGCCAAAAAAGATCTGAGTTTTTGGCACAGGAGAACCTGGATGCAGGTGGGATAGGTGATCCCGAGTGTCCAAAGCAAAATTACATCCTCATTCTTGTTGACTCTACTCTGATGTTTCTATTTGCTGAGATCATTTGTTTGATTGAACTTCATATTTTGCAGAGGGCAGGAATGAGATGGGCTGCAGAACACATCTGCTCATTGTAACTAAACAGGGAGCAGGTAAGGGGGATGGTTTTAGCTGCCAATGAAAGCAAACGTTTTCACACTCCTGTGAAAACCCATTTGGACAGTGTCAAGGTTTGGTTAGCCAGGATTTTGCTATGAATTGAGCAGCTGAACTGAGACACAGAACACCCACTATGCGATACCTACCTCCTGCCTCTGCTTTCACTGTGCCCTTGATGTAATTTGCTCCAAACACTGGCTGCTTAATCTCACAATCCTTCAACAAGTAAAAGGGCATCACAAATGACTGCATAGCATCCTTCCCCTTTGACACAAAGATAACCTGAAAATAACATAACAAGAGCTATTCAAAACAACCAGGAAATGCAGCCCTGATTTATTATATGAACAGACTTCTACATGGACTGAAACTCCCTCCCACATCACCAGTTCTGCAAGCCAAAGGCTACACACAACAGCCACAGAGGTAAACAAAATCCTCAAGGTACTAAAGCCTTCCAGGAAGTCTCTTGCTCAGATAATGCTCCACCCAGCTTTCAGAGAATCTGTTGCTCACACAGCTATGATTTAGTAGCTGTGCTGTTGCATTCAGCATTTCCAGACCACTGCCAATTTCCAGTCTGATGGACCAAACAGCTGCCTGTACAAGAACTAATCAGATTTATTAACTATTGACAAACAGATGGGATATGCCATGAATTCATAATGCTTCCCCCAAAGGGAGAGGATGAGCCACACTTCAAGCAGGAGTAGATTATCCTGACTTTCATGCATTGAGGACATTTAAATACAGACTCCAGGGCTGTTATCTCCTTAGACAAGATAAAGAATTTCACCACTTACCCGGTAGGGAGTCAGGAAAACACTCCCTTTCTTGGTCCCCTTGAAGGCCTCTGGCATTGGCTCCAGATCACTGAAGGTAATTTCTATGTGGTCATAGGTCATCAAAACACTGCAAACAGTGACAGAAGAGACATGAGTTACAGCTCCAGGTAGAAGTGCAGCAGGCACAGAAGTTTACTGACCTACCAAAACCACCTGTAACCTCAGAATTGATGGAGATGCTGACCAGATAAAATCAGTTCTGGTTTGCCTATTTTGTTGCTGCTGTTGGCAGCAGCAACTGAAGTGGCACTGGCTGCTGGTTCCCCTCCCAGAGTGCTGACACAGCTGCTGCTGCTGCTGTCTGCACAACCAGGCAGCAAACCTGGTCACTGATCGAAATCTCAAGACTTTTTTGTTTGTTTGTTTTTAATTGCTTTGCATTTTTGCTGGATCAGTTCCCTAATTCAGTTGTCCCCAAGTAACATGACACAGGAGGGACTGCAGGAGAAGAAACTGCTCAGGCTGGCTTATGCAACACGGCTGTTGAAGGTCTCACCACAGCTCAAGCACCTCTCACACAAAAATGTGATGCAGAGCAACTCCTGTTCATTGCCACAAGACTTCATTAACTCCTGTTGCCAGCACTGATTCCTTAATTCTCAATTACAAACTGACCTGATTAAAACCTTTGCATGGGCACAACAGGAAACTTGTATTGACATTACAGCACCCACATTAGGGACCTTAATCCCTAAAGCTGCAGAAATCTCCACCGTCTCTATCTTTGGCAGCTGACGCGTTTCCATCCTCAGTCATTTGCCAGTAAATACCTGTCCCTCCAGGAACAGCTCTGTTCAGGCTGCAGCATTTCAGCTGGATCACCCCAGGGACAGGCAGGCTGACAGCTGGGAACAGCAACACCTTCAGCTGCTGCAGTTCTCTCAGGGAATGCAAATGTAAGTACCCGAGTTATTGTTACTAAAGCCTGCTAAGAAAGGCTACATCCCAAGTGAAGTCAGGTGCAGAATTTCTACACCAATGTTTAAGTGCCCTGTGGAAAGAAGCGCTGGAGGATGAAGCACTTTTTGTCCCCGAAGCAGATGACTGCCACGTCAGAACCACGCTGGCAGACGGCGGGTGCGGACAGCAAAGGGCAGCAGACAGAGGCGGCTCTGTGCAGGCTTGCCGTTTCCATGGTTATATCCCAGCACCTTTTTCCAACACTTCTGATCCCTCCCGCACACACAGAAAGGGGGCTGTATTCCAGGAACCCGGAAAACCACAGTGGGCAGCCTTTGAGCTGAGGCACCATGAAGGTGCAGTATCCCCGAGGGGAGAGGCCTGGGTACAGGTGGTATCACCTGGGCGAGAACTGAGCTCTACCAGCCCTTCCTGAGCCCGCGGGGGACAGGCAGGGGACAGGCTGGATGCTGAGGGAACAGTGCAGGGGGGGTGCAAGGCCCGCGGCTGAAGCCCAGCAGACTTACCCCGGCACAGACCCTGGGACAGGGAGATACGAACAGGCCCTAAAGCCCTAGGGAAATGAGGGGAGAACGAGCAACCGAGAGGGTTAAACCACCCCCTTTACCCGCCGCGCCCCCCATGGCCCACACAACCGCTCCCCCTGAGGGGGAAGGCAGGAGGAGGGCGGGAGGAGAAGGCAACTCGCCACTATCCCCCGGCTCCCGAGGCCGGAGGAGGGGAGAAGGGGATAGCACCTCACTTCTCGCTGTTGTTAACGATGACGCCGCCGCCCTCCGAGTGGTTCTTGTTAAGCGCCATCGCCGCCGCCTCCGCCTCACAGCATCGAGCCCTCTCTGCGCCTGCGCGGGAAAAGGCTGTTACCGTCAATGGGACCGAGGGGCATGCTGGGAGTTGTAGTCATCTCAATGGAGCGGGTCACCTCTGTTTCTCCGCGCGGTGCATGCTGGGAGGTGTAGTTCACGTCATCCCACGTTAGCACCGTGCCATTTGCCCCGCGGTGTTTTCCGGGAGCTGTAGTCCGTCCATGCATGGGTATTAATGCCCTTCGAGTCGCCCACGCGGTGCATGCTGGGAGTTGTAGGCCGGCCGCCATGATAGCCCCCTTCTCCGCCTCAGGGCCTGGCACCATGTCTCTCTATAATTTTGCTGTTCGGTGGAGTAAAATAAAAATAGTCTCGGATATCTGGCGGTTCTGTACACGAAATGAGGTTTAGCCTCTTAAACAGCGAAGATGCTTCATTTCCAACGATTTTTTAAATTCCCACTTGATGCCCGTTTTCTGTCTCGCACACTTGCAAGGAGATTTTTGATCCTGTTATTAGCTGCTTTCAGCGATGGAGTCAAGCACATCTGAAAAATTACCCCTTTATATTGAAGTGTGTTAAACTAGAAGGACTAATCGGTTGCCCTGTAAAAAAGCCAGGACCTTGTCTGTGTGTCTCTCTGTCAGGAGTCTGGGAGTGAGAAAATAGCAGTGGCATCCTGTGGATCTGCAGGAAGGGTTTAAACTCTTGCCTCCAGGTGTGAAAGTAGGAGGAATTAAAAAAAAAATTAATGATTGCATAACTTCATTAAAAATAGGAGCCCTGCAAAACTAATCGCTGTTTGAAGGGCTCCTTCAGATCATTACAGCTGTATATCAATAATATACAAATAAGAGCATGTATTACCCTCTATTATATCTTTTTAGATGGATCTGAGCTACTGCTTGGATTTGCAGCCCAGTCCTGTCCGGGAGCCTGAGAACCAGATGTGGGTAGGCATGGAAAGCAGAAAAACATAATGGAAACCAGATTTAAATAAACACAGTGATGTAATCTGTATGGTTTCTTGGCAGGAAAAGAACAAGTTTGTGCTTTTCATATCCGCTTTTTCAATAAGCAGTAAGTTTCCCATTTAAGAAACAGCCATAACAAACAGTTCTGATTCCTCTCCTATTAAAGTCAGAAGCAGAATCCCCTTGGCTTCCACCAGAACGCCCAGATGGAGCATTGGCACCTTGCATGAACTAAGGCTCACCAAATAACATTTTTATCCTAACTCCAGCTGACATTTGGGATTAAGAAAAGGAACATTCACTTTAAAAAGATGCTGCTGTAATTGCCAGTGTGTGTGTGTGAAGCTCTAGACCACCTCATCACACAGAAAACCTTGGAAATCTATTCTCTGAAACTTGAAAACGCTAAGGAAAAAATACCTAATCTGATAATCTTTTCTTATTTGTAGGATGAGGACAGACATAGAAGAGAGAACTGAGACAATTCATTGTTTTGAATTGCCCAGGGCTGACAATTGTTATTGGATTTTAAGGTTCTTCCGCTTATTTTGCAATAAAAATGTGTATGTGGCAGAATTCCCTTGGACACACTTGGAAAATAAAATCTGTGTTATTTTATGACAGATGTACAGGACACAGAAAAGTAAACATGAGATAATGGCACAACTCAAATGGTTTGGTATTTAAAGGAAAAACAACCCAGGGCAATGACTGTATCATATTTAATGGACAAATCATAGTCTCTAACACCATTATATTATTCTGTTACAGTTTTTTCACACACTGTAAAATACCCTACAGTTTCCGTATTTAAAAAATCCTAATTAAAAAGAGAAACACTCTGTGACAGCAGAAATAACCCAAGGGAACAAGGAAAGGCTGTTTAAATTGCCAAGTGCTATCTCAACTCATCTCACCCTGCATTTAACCCTTTGTTTGCAGCAAAATCAGGGATCCAGAGCTGGCACAGTGCACATTCCCTGATCACTCCAGTTTACAGCCCAAATTACTGGCAGCACAGAGCAAACTCTGACCCAGCTCCTGAGGGGACTGCTCCTATCGTAAATCGTCCCTAAACCAGGATGATTTTAGCATTCCCAACCAGGATAAAAGCAAGCAGTAGGAAAGAGAAGGTTGGGCAGCACTTCCCAACTGCGGCATCCACAGGAACCCCCCCCAGATGCTCCTCGTGGAGCTGCGTCCATGAATCCACCCAAAGCAGCAGCACAACCACGCACCATGCCCAGACACCCCAGCGGCCTCTTGAGCTGTTCCCACGTGGTGACAGGATGGAAAGAGAGGATCTCTGAGCCTCCCGAGCCCTGAAGGAGGTCAGAGGTTTGTGTCTGTGCATTGGGAAATTGGAGAAGGGTGGGATGCATGGCTCCAGCGTGGGTTTCCCCTTGGAGCAATCAATCCGCCTACGGTGAAACGAAACAGGGCAAAGACCCAGATCTGCTGTGTTTACTCTGGCAAAACTCCTCGCTGCAGACTGTGGGAGCTTAGCCTGAATAAAGGACATTTAGGGTGCCAATGTGGGCCCACACGGGAGATCTCTTCCCTCAGAGATGAAGGTTCTTTCCCTTCCTCATCCTCCCACGCACGGGCTGTGGCACAGCTCCACCTTTCACACCCCACCAGGAACTCGTGGCACCCCGTTCTCTGTGTGCACAGGGCAGCAGTGGCTCCTGCTCTGTGTCACCGCTGACATCTCGTGCAAGGGCCGAGCTCTGCAGGGGCTGCTGGCGCCGGCCAAACAAAGAGGTTTTGGAGCTCAGGATGCAGGGAATGAATTCCCATCCGGACAGAAGTCTGGGCAGCATTCCCACCAGCCAGGAAAGGCCAAGATTTCAGCCGAAGATTTCACTCTGCAAGCCTTACTGTTCCTTTTCCCACTGCTTGCAGCAGTTTAGGAGTCACCTCATGCAGGGGAGGAGGAGGAGAAGGAATTTGCAGACAGATCCCAGCAAGCCCCTTCCCAAACTGACTCACCAGCCTTGCCCCGGGGAAGGGTGGCTGCATTCAGACCCTTCATCCACTCAAATATCCTAATTTTCAGGGCACTGTCAGCTCTTTCTGCACCAGCAGAAATTGGCAGCGCTGGTGAAGGAGTGACAGTAAAGGAGCTCTTTGAGCCTCAGCATGTAAACGTGGCTTTAACTTCAAACCTCCCAGCTTTGTGCCTGCCTTTTATTCACATTCACATATTCCCCTTTGTTTCACTTGAATATAGCACTATGATTTCCACTATGATTTTCTTGGGAAAAAAAAAAATATATATATATATTTAGCTAAATGGGCTGTTTATTATCCCTGCTGATGGTTGTTGCATCATCCCTGACTCACTCATGCCAGTGAAGAACCCGACCCTCTGTATTTTTTCTCCAGGCGTACATTACATAGCACCATGGTTTGGTAAAGAAATCTTGGGAGGTAGGTAGCAAAATAACCCCAGAAAAAATAAACTCGTGGAAAGGTATGCTGTGCTGGGACAGGGGCTGCTCTGTGCTGCCCTCACAGGCAGTAGTTCTGTGTTTTCCTACTGAAAAAGCTCCCTTAGGACGTGTGAACTGGCAGTTTTGTCTCTCAGCCTAGAGTTTCCACCTTTCCTGAAGGGAACAGTGTTCCCTCTCGGTTTGAGAGCATGTTTGTCAATTGTTACTTATTCCCAGAATCTAAAGGGTCATTTAGTAGCCTGACTGATGCTGCACCATTATGGAGGCACTCACAGCTGTCCCTAGAAGACTAAACCAGACCATTTATCTCTGGGACATATTCACAGCACCTCTCTCACTTAAAAATCTCTAAGATAAAGGGCAGATTTTCAGCTCAAGTGTGCCCAGGGTTTTTGAAGACTTGGTGGTTTAACAGTACTAAAATCCCCCAGAACAGCAGTGTCATCAAAAACATGGGGGGAAATTTGGCGTAAAGCTTTGCTAAGAGATACCAAAGAAAGTGTTTACTTAAAGCACATCCCCAAAACTTGGTTTGTGCTGTTCCCTTCTCCATCTCCGGGTGGGAACAGAGGTGCTGCAGGAAGTTTCTCCCTTTCCCAGCTGGACAGAGATCCTTGTTGTACATTTGCAGCACTAATGGGTGGGCAGCCCTGCAAGGAGAGGTGCTGCATCACCCCAGCACCCAGCCAGGCTCCTCCACATCCCCCTCCCTGGAGCACCATCTCTCCCGTGCCAGGGCACAGCATCAAAGTCACATTGACACATCTCATCAAAGCCACATTGTGAGGAGCATGGAGAAGGTGTCGATGAGGCAGCACTTAAAAAAGCATCAGCAACAGAGCCTGAGATAAGGCACAAAGCATATGCACAAGTTGCTGGGGCAGAGCGAGCAGAGGTGAAGGAGAGGGACTGGGCAGGTGGCCAAGACACAGCTCCAAATCCATGTGGCACTTCCGAGCAGCACACTTTACCAAGAAAGGTTGTCGCAGTCCCTGATGTCCAGAAAGGGAAGCCAAGGGGCAGGGAGCAGCACAGGGACTCACCCAAGCTCCCTCAGTGGCAGAGCTGGCACTCAGATCCAGCCCCATCCTGGCCCCCAGTCCTGCCCAACAGGAGGCTTCATCCAGCCCTGGGTCCCCAACAGTGCAGAGAGAAGGGAGGGCTGCCACAGAGACAGACAGGGCTACAAAAGAGGAGTGGCAATAATCTCCAGGAGAGACTTTTTTGGGTCTGTCCATGCCCGTCTCCCTGGGCAGTCACCGGCGCTTCAGCACCGACACACAATCCTTCTTCAGCGGCCCGATCTGCAGGTGGGCATCCACACTCTCGAGGAAAAAGGCTGGCTTCAGCTTGCACGAGAAAAGAGACGCAAACTGGCGGTTGATCTTGCTCTGGAACGGGTCAAGCTTCCCCTTGGCAGAACGGGAGACCTTGAGCTGCTGCAGGCAGGTCATTTTGGAGTCCTTGACTCCGTAGAAGGTTAAAGCCTTTTCTGAATACTCCAGGAAGACGCCGATCGTGTGGAAGAAGGGCTGCTGGATGGTGCACTCGAAGCCACCAAACCAGGCCACGTAGTTCTGGCCATTCCACTGCAGGCAGCAGGACCTGTCGTTCCTGCCCAGGCGCCCATGGTTGTAGGCCTCCTGTGGGTCGAAGTCCTCGGCGATGACGCCGATGCTGACCCAGCCGTCGATCAGCTCCACCTCCCAGTAGTAGTTGCCCCTGTTCATGAGGTTCAAACCCAACACCTGCTCGCAGTTGATGAAGCGGGTGGGGCTCTCCGGGTAGGGGATGGGGCACAGCACCCGTTTGGCTCCCTTGGTGCCGAACAGCTGGATGAACTTGTCAGCTGTGTCACTGTCCAGGTCGATGATGAAGGCAACTGTGTGGGGCAAGAGGGAGAAGTGAGCCTGCAGAGGGATATGTGAGGAAATCCTCCCTGTCCCAGCCTCTGATGATGAACCTGATCCTTTCTGACCTTTCCCATCACTCCGTCCCCTTGCTTTTTAATCCCATGGCAAATTTCAGTCAATGAGGATGAAAGGCTGAAAGAGGTGACACTCCCATAAACAGGATGAATACAGGGAACTGTGCAGAGGAGAGAGCAGAGGGACTGCTTGATGAACTCGACCATGATAGCAGACATTGGAGAATCCACCTGACATATTGGTGGTAAGAAAATCTCACATAAAAGGGTATTTCAGTTAACCACAGATAAATGCAATTGAGAGACCCCAAGAAGAGAGAACAGCCATGTATGCCACAGCTGCAAACAGGCAGCCCCCAGCAAGTGGGGCCATGTGAGAACCACTGATGGATCCCAAACAGAGGGGATGCCCAAGGGAATAACCCTGGACATGGATCACTATCAACTGCACTGCATTCTGAACATGTCCCAGCCTGATCCCATATCGATACCCTGTAAGGCTGGGGACACACAGGTGGGGTGTGGGAGCTCCAGCCCAGCCCTGGGCCCTCCAGCCTCAGCCTCTCCTGCCTCATTCTGCTCCACCATTCTGCGGTCATTCTGCTGCTGCAGACAGCTCTCACCAGACCAAAATCCTGCAGCAAAAAAAGGCAGATGCACAAACTCTGATCTAATTTAAAGAAGATCCAATTTGCCAAGGGCTGGAAGGCAGCAGGAATTACACAGGATGTCTACAGCCCCCCTGGGGCAGCTGGGTCAGCAGAACCACAGACGAAGGAAAAAACCCATCACCTAACCAGGCTATGACTGTTGTCAGGAAAGCCAGGAGGCTTCCCTGTCAGCCAAGCAATATTTCCTCAGTTGGTGGCAGCACTCCCACAGCCGCTGGATCAGCGCTGCCGGGCGGGCGGGAAGGAGAGAGGAAAGGGAAGATGGGCCTTAGCAACAACCACCACAGCAAAAGTCCCCCACTTACATTTCAGGAAATAGTCACGGCTCTCCAGGCAGGCTGGATTGTTTGACTTGTCTGGAAATTGGGATTCAGCCAATGCTGCAGAGACAGGGACAGAAGGGTTTGCATCAGCAGAGAAACCAAACACCAACAAGGGGAGTACCTGAGCACCATCCCCTGCTCCTGATGGCAGCTGTCACAGCCCCAGCCAGCATCCCTACTCCCCCTGCACATCCCCAGTGGCTCCCACACAGGGAAGGACAGACACCACTTTTGTCACCCCAGGGAGGTGGGCAGTGGGGCAAGGAACTGGCTGCAATTCCCATGAGCATCCAAGAAAATGAGAAAGGAGAGAGCTCAGGTTAAATGAGACAGCATGGGAGGGAGCTGCCACATCAGCTCTCTAACCCTGGCATGCTTGGGAGCCCATAGCCTGCCCTGTGAGGAGGACTGTCTGTCCTGGGAAGAAGAGTCCCCTTTCACAGGAGGCCACTTTGGCCACTTGCCCCCTCCCACAGGGCCCTGCCTAACTCCCAGGCTGTTTGTTGCCTCTCCAGTCTCCGGTCTCCGTGGAAAATTTCACAAAACCTCAAAGAGGCGTAAGCCCAGACAAGAATTGTGCAACATGCAGGGAACCCGTGCTGAGCAGCTTCCAGGGCTGGAAGGACAGGGGCGAGCGCTCACAGGGGCCATGGAGCCTGCAGCCACCTTCCACCCAGGCAGGGAAGAGGGAAAGGGACAGGGAACCATTCAGGCAGAGCAGACAGGTGAACACATACCTTCCTCCATCTCCTGGCAATTGAATCCATCAATTCCTTTCCCCTGCAAGTGGTTCCACTGGTTTTTGCAGGCAGTGGACAGTACATCCTTCATGGCACCCACAGCTTGGGTACACTTGGTGAAGTTCAGCTCTTTCTGGAAGCTCAG
This sequence comes from Cinclus cinclus, assembly GCF_963662255.1. NCBI lineage: Eukaryota > Metazoa > Chordata > Aves > Passeriformes > Cinclidae > Cinclus > Cinclus cinclus. The sequence continues at coordinate 5,630,313 of NC_085065.1, read as the reverse complement.
AGGTGGAGAGAGGTTTTCTTCCATGGCTACTTTCAAGGCCTGAAATTCCTGAGCCAAAGAAGACAGAGTTTCAGGAGGTTTCAAACAAGCCAAAGTTGTCTCTTGTTCCACAACCCCACCCGGCCCTGGAGGATTTGGGATCTGGCAGCTCTCAGGACTTGGCCCAAGGACAATATAAGGGAGGAGAGCACTTTCCTGGCCACGTGTTCCTGGCACCTTCTCTTCACTCCCTTTCAAACCCAGACTCAGACCATGCCCACCTCTCATGGAGCAGCATCTCCTCCCTAAAAGGTCTCCTCTCACTGGGCTGTCAGGAAGGGGGGGTATGCTGGAGGAGGCAGTGGGGCACCCCAAACTCTCGCTCTCCCCCACACCCAGGTACCCACTTGGGCAGCACATCAGCCTCTCCTAAGTCACAGACAGGACAGAGGTGGGGGCCATGGAGGGGAAAATCTTGGCTGCCTGGGAGAGGGGAGGGGAAAGGACTGTGCCAACAGAAGTGAGCCTGCAGCCTGCACATCCCAGAGTTCCTGGCCCCCAGCTCCATGGGAAATGGGACAAAACCCCAAAATACAACACTGTCAGCTCCTTCTTGCCCCATCCCACCTGGAGGAAGTAGATGGTGTCAGTGCTGGGGACGTTCTCCAGGTTTTGCTTGCACTGTGCCAGCTTGGCTCGTCTCTCCTCCTTCCAGCGGAGATCAGCCTCAGCCTCCCCCAGCATGGAGCGCTCCCCATCCTCGATGAATCCCATCACCTCCTTCTGGAAGGTCACCAGCACCTCAGAGGCCTCTGCAAAGAGCTTCTCGACCCTTTCCCTCTCCTTGGTGGCAGCACCCTGTCAGGAAGGAGAGAGGGGTCAGGTCCCACAGGCGAGGGTGCAGGAGGGTCACCCTTGTGCCCTGCCCAGCACCCAGTTCTCAGCTCTGTGGAATCCCCCTGACATCACCCCGTTCACCCAAGAACTCAGATCACTTCACAGCACAGCTGTCAAGGGACATGGCTGCACACTGACACTTACTGCTGCACCACATTTGGTGTCCCCAAGCAGGAAAGTGACATGTTTGCACAAGGGCCAAAGGGAACAACACCCCCCCATGAACCTGAGGAGAGAAGGTGCAAGAGCCAGAGGATGTTCTGGCATGGCCCTTGCCCTGTTCCTTCTTCCATGTTAAAAACTAAAGCAACCAGAGATGCCATGAGTGTTAGCAGAGATGAGGAGAAAGAATCCTCAGGGATCTCTGCCAGGATCACCATCGCTTCATGGTGCTCCTGTGAGCACCACCTCTATACCCCATGCACCCCGAAATCTCACATCCCCTTCTCCTCCACCCCCAGCCCTGCAGAGCTGCACTAACAGAGCAAAGCCATTGCAGAGTCACCTTAATGAGCTCCACCATCTTCTTGGCCTGGGTGATGGTGACTGCCAGCTCCTCCAGCTCATTCTCCACATCGCTGAAGAATTTGGCTTGTTGGGCCTGCAGACACGAAGGACAAACACTGAGCTTTACCCCCAGTCCCACTGGGGCCACAGGGCATTCAGCCTCTCCCTAAGCTCAACCCACAGACCCTCTCTGACCATGACCTCGCTACCAGGCTTCAGGTGAAGGACACAAGGGGAACCATGAGTTGTTTTCCTGTTTTCCTTCCCTGCAATATCCAACCTGCAAACATCCCTTCTCACTCAGCTGGAAAACGAAAGGTCATGTTCAGTTCCATGTTCCCCACCCTGGTCCCAGCAGAAACCAAGCAAAACAGGAATTTGAAAGCAAAACCATCAGACAGTGATTACAGCTAAGGGAGTGCTCTTAGCGAGTATCCAGGGCTGAGAAAAATCCACCTGGGTTTGGTGCAGAAGCTGAAAGGCAGGCCTGGAGCACTCAGAAACTCAGCACAGAGTCCCCTGGAGGTTTCTGTTTAGGAGCAAAGGAAAGCAGCCCCGGAGCACGGGCTGCAAAGGAAGCACCTTCCGAACACGGCGTTTCCTGAGATGCTATTGTTGGCTCAGCCATTGCCCATCACGAGGACAGGTCCCTCGGGAGCCAGGAGGGCACTCCCGAGCCACAACAGCTCCCTGCTGATGCTCAGCCCCCTGGCCCTGCTCCCTGCAGTGCTTGTGCCCGGGAGCAGGTACAGGCGCTTTCCCCGTGCACCCATCCATCCCAGCCCGCAGAGCGAGGGCGGTGGCCGAGAGCAGTCACAGAGACCGTGCAGGCGACATTAAGCAACGCCTGCCGAGGTCTGACAGCTCCTCGGGGCTGCGATTACACCACTTTCTATTTTAAGGCACCCCATGACTAATAATGCCGATAAAAGGGTTTTCCTGCAAGCCTAGCAGCCCATCAGGAGTGGGAGCTGGCTTAGGGCAGGGCTCCTCCTTGGAAAAGGCAAACTTTCCCAAGGTCTCCAAATGCCTCATGGCCATGCGAGATGCCACCACACAGAGAGAGCCTCGCAGGTTCCCCTCTGCCTGCAGCCCCACAGAGGCCCCACACTTTCAAAGCAGCAGTGCCCAAAAAGGCAGCACCACATTGGGACTGGAGCCCCGGCTCCTGGGAAGGCTCGAGGGTGTGAGTTTAGGAGGTGACTCAGTCACATCTGGGAATGGGAGTGATGGAAAAACCCCCGCTGCCAAAACGGCAGGGTACAAAGGGCTGGGGGAGCGGGAGCGGCGGCCGGGCCGGCTGCCAGCGCGGCCAGAAAAACCTCTTTGACGGAGCTGTGGGAACGAGACGGAGCCGCCGGGTGCCCCAGGACCGAGGGGGTGGCCGCTGTGGGGTGTCCCGGGCAGCCTCGCCCCAGCCCTACACCCACGGGATTGCTAGTTCGGCTCCGCAGCGGGAAGACGCCCCACGGGATGCCTTGGCAGAGGCTCTGCCTCGATACCCGTCCCCGTTTGCCTATCCTGTCCCAATCCCGGGGGTTCCCTGATGGCGCAGCACCCCGTCCATATGTTGGGATGGAATCCCCCGAGGGGATGAGAGTACAACACCCCCTCTCCCCACATGGCATCCCACCAGTGCTGCACCTGCACACACCCCACGTGGGGATCGGGCTCCCCGCGGGGACGCGGGTGCACGATGAACCCCTCCGAGGGATGCCGCACCTCATACTACCCACGACATCCCCACGCCAGGCTCCCGCCGCGCCCCTCCCCACCCCACACACCTGCTTGTGCTCTCGCTCCTGCTCCAGGGGCACCACATCGTGGGCGCGATGCTCGTGGGCGCGGCAGCGGGCGCAGACACAGCTCTGCTCCGTGCGGCAGAAGCCGTCGAGGGGCTGCAGGTGGCGGGCACACAGCCCCTCCTCCAGCCGGCGCAGCGGGGCCACCAGCCGGTGTGCGCGGAAAGCCGGGGCGCGCCGGTGCGGCTCCAGGTGCGCCCCGCAGAAGGACGCCAGGCACACCAGGCACGACCGCTCCGCCGCCAGGCGGGACCCCGGCGGGCACACGTCGCACAGCACCACCGCTCCTTCCTCCCCCGCAGCATCCTCCTCCTCGGCTCCCGGGGCCATCGGGGACGCGGCGGCCGGGGACGACGGGGACGAGCCGCCGGTGGCGGCCGCCAGCAGCGGCAGGAGCTCGCACAGGGCGCGGTTCTTGCAGAGCCGCAGGGCCGCGGGGACGGGCTCCTGGCACAGCGGGCAGCGGGCGGCCCCGCCCGCCCCGCCGCCGTCGGGGGGGCCTGGCCGCTGGCGGAGCGCCTGTAAGCAGCCCTGGCAGAAGTTGTGTCCGCACGGCACCGTCACCGGGTCCCGCAGCACGTCCAGGCAGATGGGGCAACCGAGGGGACCCTCGGACAGCCCCGGAGCCGCCAGCGCCAGCCGCAACGCCGCGGCGGAGGACGGCGGGGCGCTCCCGGGCGCAGCATCCATCCCTGAACGCCCCGACCGGCCCCGGGCTCGGTCCCTGCCCCGGCGGAGGCGGGCGGCAGCCGCGCCCCGCCCGCCCGCTCCGCCTCCCCGCGACCGCAGCCGGGGCTCCGCTCCCCGCCGTGCCCGGGGCGGCTGCTGCGACCTCGGGGAACTGACCCACAGCATCAACGCCGGCGCACGCGTCCTCCTGGGAGGGGTCTCACCCCAAATGGGATCTGCTCCCATCTGGTCCCTCTCCCCGGCATCTGCTGCTTTCGGGGAGATCAGCCCCGGGGGATGGCAACCTGCTGATGATGTGCTGCCCCCCCACCCAGGGTGTGCCACCTCCTAAAGGATCTGCCCCACTGGGATCTGGACTCTCCCCGGCGTTCTACTACTCCCAAGGGAAGCTGTCGACCTTCCTCAAATCTCCCATCTGGGGAAACTGTTGCCAGCCCGTTCCAATCCCCCCGCCAAGGATTTGCTACTTCCCTTGAGCGTTCCTTCCGCCTTTAGGACCTGCTGCTACTCCACTGCTCCCCAGGTGCTCCCCAGGAGCTGGGGCTACATGGAAGGTCGTGACGCCCCCAGTGCCTAGGGGCAGTGCTTTCCTGCCAGCCCTCGTGTCCATGGACCTACATCAGCCCTCCCCATGGCCAAAAAGGGCTGCAGTGCCCATGTCCTGGTTCAGCCACTGTCCCCTTTTCCTCAGGGGTCTGGCAGGAGCTGGCAGGCACCAACGAGGGATGGGAAACCCTGACATGTTTTTAGAGTGAAGATCTGCCTCATGAGATCTCTGGACTCCTTCTCTGCAGGAAACACAGACAATTTTTTGACTTGGATAAGTTCCCAGGTGCATGTTGACCCAAGGCCTCACCCAAGGACAGGGCTGGGAGGAGCAGGGAGGTGTTGAGAGAAGCAGGAAGCACATGAAAAGTAACATCTGTTCGAAGAAGAGGGGGATTGATCCTTTTAAGATTTTTGTCCCCAAAGGAAAAAAGATGTGATTCATTCCCCAGGCAATCACATCCCCAGCACCTTTGAACCCAGTGCCCAGTTTCACCCCGTTAATCCTCACCAGCACTCCCAGAGGAGACGTCTGACCTGCAGCCTCACTCTTGGAAAAACATCAATGAAAACTTTAGATTTTCTTCTGTGACAAATCAACCTTGGAGCAGAGCAGTAGGAAACCAGGTTTCCTTATCACAGTGCTACAGTAAATAAAGCACCTTCTGGCTCTGCTGCCATCTGGTCACTCCAAGGGTTGGACATAGGCCCCATGGGGACATGGAGGGACAGGATGGAGCCCTGCAGGGATGGCTGTGAGAGCAGGGGTACCCAGCTCCCCCCCACCCCCAGTGCTGCTGGGTCCCATATTCCCCAACAGCAGCAAGGTCAAAGCAGCAAGAAAATAGAGCTTTATTGGGAAAACCAACATTGTACAAAGAACTGCAGTGTAGAACCCTGAGAAGTTGCTCTGCCAGGCCTGAGAATGGCAAGAGGAAACCAAGAAGGGGCTGGGGGGGGGGGGGAGGGGCAGGGCAGGACCTGCCTGCATGTGAGACTGTGTGAGCACAGAGGTCCCTCCGAATTGTTTCAGAGCACCCTGTGGCAGCAGCACCTCCTTCTGGGGTCCCCCTCATCGCAAACCTTCCCAAAGTTTGGGAAGTTTGGCAGGGATAGAAGAAAGAAAAAAATGTCATTTTTTTTCACTCTCCTTATTCCCCCTTCCCTTGTTCTGTCTGCAGGGACAGGGGGAACCCACGGTGAGCTCCAGCCCTGCCATGAGTCACTAGCGATATTTGCATATGCAAATCAAACATGTTAATTTACATGTCTGTCCCCATCAGCTCTTGTTAAAACACTGCACTCCACACCTGCCTCAGCACTGAGCTCCCACTGTACCATGGCAGCCTTAGCTGCAGCTCCACTATGGCACCAGCCTGGGACTTGCCAGCCTGGCTATGGCTCAGTGTGGTGGCTCTGCCTCAGTCCCTCTGGCACAGTGTCACCACTCTCCCCTCACACAGCCAAAACACAGGGTACAGGGGCTCAGTGAAGACACTGTGGAAGGAGTGGATGAACTCCATCTTCTCCCCAAGGCCGTAGAAGGAGAGGAGCCCCTTGTCATAATCCAGGCTGACCCCCAGGTTCTTATAGAGCTGCTCCTGGATTTTCTCAGCCTGGCCTTTGTGCCAGGCCAGGTAACAATCCTCCCGCACCTGCAGCCCCCACGAGCCCCCATCCAGCCCGATGTTGAACCTGTGGCCCTGCTGCTGCTCCCAGGGGAGCCCCTGGTAGGTGACTCCCAGGATGACAGAGTGGCTGGAGATCTTCACCTCCCAGTAGTGGTGGCCAGGGCCATAGCTCTGTGTGCACAGCACCTGCCAGGGCTGGAAGCGGGGGCCCTGCTCCTGCCCATGGACGGCACCGTGACCGTGCTTGGCTTTCCGGGCACCTTTCGACAGCTCCAGGTACTTGTTGGCTGTCTTGGGATCGAAGGTCAGGTTGCGGTGGTCTGGGGAGAACAAGGGCATGGATGGGGCTGAAAAGCTTTATCAGGCCTTTATGCCCTACAAGCAGTGATGGGGTTTAAATTCTGTAGGGCTGGCTTCCAAAATGGAAGGGAACAGGTTGTTTGGAGAGGAATAGGAGTGGGGAGGATGCAATATCTGCCCTAGAGGGAATGGAAAAGCCCAGAAATAGCTGCTGAAGCACTGAGACATGATGCTTTGCACACTCCTTGCACAACCCAGCTCACAACCAACAAATGGCCATTGTGACCACAGTGGCTCTGTGGCCATTTTGGCAGGGATATGCTTGATTTAAAGAGCAAAAACATACCACCGTGGGTTGGGACAATTGGGAGAAAGCCAGGTGTTAAATGAGCAAATATGGTATTGCAGGGAGTTACTCTCCTCTGCATAGGCTGATAGCTCCTGCCATGGGCATTCACTGGCCACCAGCACCCCACTTTCCTCCCCCAACACCTGGGCCTGGCAGCTGGCTGGGCTCCTTCCTGCTGCCCATAAATAACAGGGAGTTCCTATTAATAACCCTAAGAATGTTCTGTAGGGCCTGATGGTGGGAATACCTACAGGTCCCATAGGCAGCAATTGGCTCCTTGGCAAGAGTGACAACCAACATGGTCGGAACATTAATTACCCAACCCTCTTCCCAACAGGGAGGAGATGGGAAGAGGAGCACAGAGGAATTTTCTAAAAGGAGAGGGATGGACCTGGGGAGGAAAAGGGACATGGAGTACTGCAGCTAGGAATGCTCAGGCCATATCCCTGGGTAGAGAGCAATGACTGCAGGCAGGGCTCTGGACTGGGGCTATGCCATGCAGGGCAGTGACTGATCCAGTATCAGACAGCCTCAGTTCCATGGCAAAGCAATTCCTGGTGCTGCTAATCCCCCTAATGAGTCCTTTGCCATCCCAGTCCATCCATCCTCTCCCTATACCACACTTCTCTGCATTTAGGGAGACATATTGGAGGAACCAGGGAAGGAGCCCCTGTCTCTGCAGCCACAACCACTCTCCTTCTGAGAAGGAGCCTGGCTTGGTGACATCTCTTCCTGCTGGGGAACCCAGTGGGGCACTGTCCCTCCAGGGCCCCTGTGCTCCTTACCCTTCAGAAGCTCAGATCGGAGCTGGCACCTGGGGAGAGGGGCCACAGCCTTCACTGCCAGCTCCTGGGGATGCACTGGGCCTGTGGAGGATGGGAACAGACATTTTGAGTAATGCCACCCAAAAATTTATTTCTTCCTGGTGTCATGGGAAGAAGAGGAGGAGGAGGAGGAAGAGGAGGAACTCCACTGTATCCAAACCTGGGAGCAGGCATGTGCCACCATGGTTCAGCATTCCCAGCAAGAAGGGGCCACATGGTTAGGGCCTAGCCCTATCCCAGCTCATCCCACTTCATCTGCTGAACAGTAAATGTGTGTCCCATCCCAAAACCGTGTGCCCAGCACCTGTGTCCCCAGCAGTGACACAGGCCAGGCTCATCTTCAGGATAACTCAGAGCCCTCCAAAGCCCTGAGAGCAGCAGTGAGCAGGAGGGTTACCTTGGCCAGTGGGCTCTGGGGCTTTGGGGGCCACAGAGCCAGGCAGGTCCCCTAGCAGGAGCCTGGAGATGCTGGTGAGGATCTCTGAGATGGGCTTGATCACAGCAGTCACATCAAACTCCACAGGCACCAGCGCCTCTGGGCTCTCCAGAGGTGGGAGCATGGGCAACTCCTGCAGACAGACACACAGACCAGTCTGGGAGGACTGCAAACCCATTTGTACTCACCATGTCTCCTCAGTGGGCAACAGGGACATCCCAGCATTGCCCACACAACTTTACAGGGACCCCCAAAAAGAGCTCTTCCCCATAGCCCCATCGCATCCCTAAGCCAAACTGAGGATGCATTCCCAGTGGGAATGGGTTGAACACGATTCTGCTGTCATCAAAAGGGTGCAAGTGGAAGGATATAGTGCCAGAGTGGTACCTGGAAGAAGGTCCTGTGGTCAGGGCAGGCCAGCAGGCTCTGAACCTTCTCCCTGTGCTTGCCAAGGACATCCAGGCGGTCCTTACACAGGTTCCAGTTCTTGTCCACACGCTCCAGTGCTGCCCCCTGCTCTTGCTCAATCCTGGCCACTGTCTGACATTGGAAATCCTCCAGAGCTGTTCTCAGGTGGGTGAATTTGCTTTGAATCCCAGCTTTGAGCTCAGAGCAGTCCTGGGCAGGAAGAGCCATGAGAACCAGCATGCTTCCACCCACAGGCCAGCACAGGGAGGCTGTAGTGTTACCTTGATGCTCAATGTTTGCAACTCCATTTCCTTCATCGCCAGCTCAATCCTCTCCGATTCCTCCTGGGCTTTTTCCAGGGATTTTTTCAAAAAGGTCTGTGAAGGGATGCACCAACATAGAGTCATTATAGTTGGAAAAGACCTCCAAGATCATCGAGTTCAACCTATAACTGAACACCTTCAACTAGCCCAGAGCACTGAGTTTCATATCCAGTCATTTCTCCCAGTTGCATCCAGGTCCTGTGGAACAGCCCAATGCTGCCCACCCAGAGTCCAGGACCCTCTCAGTGCTGTAAGACAAGGCTAACAGGGAATGAGGCAGCTTGGGAAGGGGACTCCATGTCAGGATCACAAAAAAGTGATTTCTTGTGCTGCTTTTCACCCCCTTTTTTAGCCGTTTCCTCTAGATCAGAGTGATACACACGTGGTACCGTTCATCTCGTGCTGCTGGATTTCCCCAGCTCGCTGCTGCTCCTGACACCTGGTTTCTCAGGGAGCAGCTGGGCACTGGTGGCATCTCCCTGGCCAGCCCCATATCCAGCTGAGGCTGGGCAGCCTGACACACAGAGGGATATCAAATCCCTGCAGCAGGACACGGGGCAGTGGAGGTGGATGTCGTGCGTGCCTGAGCTGTCACAACACCCCCCTGTTCTCCCATCGCCACAGCCCTGTCACCCACCTGCTTTTTGGCTCGTTCTTCCTCGAAGAGCACCAGCCGGTGCCGCTGGCAGTCCCGGACGGTGCAGACACAGCAGATGCAGCGCCGCTCGTCCTCGCAGTACAGCTCCAGCGGGCGCCCGTGCTGCCGGCACAGCTCGGCGGAGGCCACCTCGCACCGGTCCGTGGCCGAGCCCCGAGCGTCACTGTCCCGTGCCAGCTCCACCACGCTGTCCAGGATGACATTCTTCTCCAGCTCCGGGCACCGCTCGAAGTCCCTGCGGCACTCGGGGCAGGTGTAGCTCGCATCGGTCCCGACGGGCGCCTGCTTTTGTTTGTTCCAGTGGTCGCTGATGCAGCGCTTGCAGAAGTTGTGGCCGCAGGGCAAGGTCGCGGGCACCCGGAACAGCTCCAGGCAGATGGAGCACACCAGCTTCTCCTCCAGCTTCTGCGAGATGGGGGATGCCATCCCGTCTGTGCCGGAGATCGGGGAAATAGAAACGGGAGCGCAGAGGAAGAAGAGGCGGTGACGCTGTGCCCAGAGGCGGGGCAGGGCTCCCGGCCAGACGCTCTCCTAAAGTGACACCATGGCTCCCCACTCGTCACACCGGCTGTGCCGCAGGCTGCGGAGTCCGGACGACAAGGGAGGGCCGGAGCTGTTCCCCCGGGGAGAGGGAGGGCTGTGAGGCACAGTGGGGCACTCCGGAGCGGATGGAAGGCTGCAGTGACAGCACGGGGAGACACGCAGGAGGCGGACAGGGATCAGAGCAGTGTTTACTTCCATGAACGTTTGCCGGGCACGCATCGATGTGAAATTGGATTTTCACTCCTTTATTGGAGGAGGGGACTTCCAGGCATCCTCAGCTCTGCCAGGGCGGGATCCCTGAGCTGAGCACGGCAGTCCCCCCAGGCACAGAGACCTCCGTACAGAGCTCCTGCCTGCGAACCAGCAGAGAGAGGCACCCGCTGCTGCAGCCACGTCACCTCCCTGTGCAAGGTTGTGACACACGTCAGCACCACGTTCTTCCCTTGCATCTTTTAAACCACAGCTCCTGCTGTCTGCCATGTCCTCATGCACACCCACCACACCTTTTCCTGCAAACTTCCTTGCAACACCTGTGCACATCAGCACCCTGAAATGCAATAAAAACGGCACCTGGGCCGGTCTCCTGCCTGGAGGCCAGTGCCTGTGCACTGCAAACCTTCACCTTGTTGTCACACAGTTCAGTTTCAATTTTCCCAGCCCAAGCCTTATCTCCCTACCAGGCCCACGTGCTATCTTGCACACGTTCCCAGGCTGCTGATGCTGCTGGGACAGCCTTGTTTTTCAGTAGCTCTGCAGCTTTCCTTCATGAGCAACTTCCCTTTCACCTGCACAGTGAAGGCAAGCAGGGAGGTTTCTGGTGGATCATCCAGACCAACTTCCATACCACAGGCAGGCTCAGAGCCAATCCCCCTGACCACCAGAGAGGACTTGGGATATGTCACAACTCCCTGCATGTCCCAGCAAGCTCCAGCTCCAAAACATTCCTTTAGGTTGCATCTGTCAATTTTTACCAAATATTTAAAGCCCAGATAGGCATAGCACGACCTGTGTGTCTGCCTGGAACCTGTGTCCCCACTGTGGGCACCTCCCCAGTGCACTCACCCCAACTTAAACCAGACTCCAGAACCCTTCAGGGTGGGAGGGGAATTCAGGAAACTCTGAGGAAACTGGTAACAGCCTTGAGCACAGGCAGCAGGGGCACAATTCAGTCCAGTCTCAGCTATTTGCTGAAGGCTCCAATTTCCTGGTAGAAGGAACCTCAGAAAAAGCCACTGGGAACCAGAGCTGGGAATAAGCAGCTGTGCCAGCAGGAACTTGTTGGTATTTGGGAGTCCATGTGAACAGGAGATTCACAGTGGAGTACAGCAGAAAGCAGAGGCTCTCCAAGGCTTGGGAACAGAACCAGCAGCAGCAGCTCTGCTTCTGCTCCACTTGCCCATGTCAGGTATGTCCTGTCCAGCAAGTGAGGGGAAGGAGACTGAGCTTCAGTCTCAGTTACATGCTTGGGTAGCTGAAGCCACCTCCACAAATACCAACCTAGTGCAGGTTTACCACCTGTGTAGCCACACTCTTCCCAAACTACAACATCCAAGAGAAGAGACTCTGGCCAGCAGAAGGGCTGCCCATCTCCCCTGTACTCTGCTGAGCTCCCCAGCTCTGTGCCAACTGGCCAGGGTAACAGGCTCTTCCCAATAAAGACAGCTTTGCCAGCACTGCTCAGAGAGTGTTTAATCAAACTCATCTCTCCAGGAGGACTGCACAAATAAAATCTGACACAGTCCTGAACTGCAGCACTGTGAGAGGAGGAAATCCAGGCTGGTCCGGCTCCGTTTGCTCCATAAACAGGCAAAAGGAGATCTGTGATCCTTGCAGGGAAGCAAGGCAGAGCATCTCTGGGGAGATGCAACCTGCCAGCCACTGCTCAGCTCTGCTGCAGAATCAGGAGCAAGGTTTCACCCTGGCCATGGATTAATTTTGAATGTTCTTGTTAAGCAGCCTCTTGACCACGCAGCTGCCAGCCCTGTGAGCACCCAATGCCAGCTCCCAGCACAAGCGAACTGGGAGCTGAGGGGCTGAGACTGTCATTTCTCTCCTGAGGCACTGAGCACAGGAAATCCAGGAGCCAGCATCCCACAGAAACAGAGGGCAACAGCTCCTAGTAAATGCCATAGGTGGGCTCCTCCGTGTCTCGGTACCTGTCCAGGTACCTCAGGGGCTGGTGGCGAGGGAACTTCACCTGGGGAGGGTGGTAGGTGGGCGGCCGCACAAACTCGAACACGGGCTCCCTCATGTCTGCAAAGGGGTGACAGGGTCAGCAGGAGAGCTCACATCTGAACCCCACACCCTCCTTCACCCACACAGGACCAGGGCTGCTCAAATACGCCCTTGGAGTTATTTTAAAATCCTCATCCAAGGATTAGGGGTTGTTCCTTCAGGCTGCTGTTAGTTTGGAGGAGGATGGCTCTGGAAGGACTTAGTCTGTGCTGATCCTGGACAAGTGCCAGGATCAAGTGAGAGCCTGCAGCCACAGGGCCATGTCCCACCCACAGACCCCCACCAACATCCCCATTCCTTACTGAGTAGCTGATGGAAGGTGGAAGTGACAGAGCTGTCCCACTGACACTGGAAAAATGCCAGCCCTGCTGGGGTCATGGCATCCTTATGCTTTCTGTAGAAGTCAAATGTGCTAAAGGTTCTCATCTTCAGGCTGTAGCTGGAAAGAAGAGAGAAGCACCAGGTGAACCTCTCCTTGAAGCAGTACCCTGCTCCACATCACCCCAGGGTATATGCAAGAAGTGGAAAAGGAAGCCACTAAAAGGAAATCTCCCATTGTCTCCAGCTCTGTGCACATTTCTGGGCAGGACAAACCACTCTCTAACAGCCTGCTCTGTAACAACAGGACTCTGCAGTGCTGGGATTGTGGCCGCAGAGGACACACAAAACAAAAGCAGCCCTGGAGAACTCTGCAGAGTGACAGGAGCTGCTCCTCTACTGACAGGTACACGAACCCCACAAGCAGCAGCAGCCAAGCCCAGCACATGAGCAGAGGAATTACCACGGTGTCGGCCGAGCATCCTGGCTGAAGTCAATGGGGCCGTGTTGCTTGAAGAGCAGGAAGATGAAGCGGTGGTAGCCTGTCCCCACGGCAGGGAAGGGGGGCAAGTAATGGCACATCTCCTTACCAGCCTTGATGTCACTGCCTGGGATGTTGGTCCTGAACACAAACACAGTTACACTCATTTCCCTCCAAAAGATTTATCCAGGGCTGCAAATCACTCTGCCAGGCTGTGGTGGAATTTCTGCCCCATTTGATAAGGGAACAGATAGTAGAGATTGCTTTCACCACAGGAAAAATCCCACCCAGTGATTGGAGTGCTGAACAGCAGCAACATCTGGAACTCCTGCATCCTTAGCATGATCCAGAACACAGGGCTAAAGGAGCTAATGGGAGGAGCACCAGGAAAAGCCATGGATTCTGAGCTGTTGGAGGAGTTTCTGCCAAGTCCACAAGCACAGAGCACATGGCTCTGATGTACTCACACCAGCCAGTGGAGGTACTCAGAGTCTGCATCCCTCAAATGTCCATCTGCCAACACACAACAGAGAAAAGTGACTTAGGGACACCCTGGTGTCAGCATCATCCCCAAAGTGAGAATGCCCTGACCTGCTTTGACCAGAGGGAGCAGCTCAAGACCTCCCAGCATTCCTTCCCTAGCAGAAAAGGAACTCATTCCTATAGGACTGAATTTAAAATGAGGAGCAAAGAACTCTGAAGATCTAATTCCAAGATTCTTGAAATCTTGGGCAGCTGCATCCCTTCACTGTGCCAGGGTAAAGAGTGTCAGGAAAGGTGCCTTCCAGGGAGACTGCCAAGGGGGAGGAGTTTGGAGGCAAACAAAGATGGGAGTCAGGGAATTGTTTCCTCTATAGTGCAACACAGGTCACTGTCCCTTCTCTCAGCTGCTACAGATTTGGGGAGGCTACAATCTTTCCTCCATATGTAATATGTCCCAATCTAACAGATACAGCATCACAGAATCACAGAACAGTTTGGGCTGGAAGGGACCTTAAAGCTTATCTCATCCCACCTCCTGCCATAGGCAGGGACACCTTCCACTAGACCAGGTTGCTCCAACCTGGCCTTGAACCCTTGAACCTTGCAGTGTTCATCATCTCTGTTTAGCCACAAGAATCAGGAGTTAACCTACAGCTGCGTGAAACAACCCAGTTTTAAACTGGGTTTTAAACTTTCTTCTTTTGAAGAACTTGCTGCTCACCTGGATTTGTGAGTAACAAGGTCCAGAGGGAGCCTTTGTCTGCCTCGTATGACACTGCAGGGGGATTGGAAGCCTAAAAGAGCAACATAAAGCGAATGTAAATCACTCACACAACAGCTTCCATGAACTGTGTCTGGGCAAGGCTTGGATACAACACAGACTGGGCACTGCCAGGCCACTGAAGAATCTACCTGAAGAGCCCCAGGGCATAAATAACCATCAGCTTCCTGACAGACAACCTACCATCTCTGTCCCCATCCCATCCATAAAATGTTTCCTTCAGCACAGAGGAAACACCCTTGTGAAAGGCATCCCATTGAATGAACCATGCTGGTTGGAAGCACCTGGCAGAAAGAGGCTTTCCAGGGGCTCCAGGTTGTTCCCAGTTCCCCTCACACACCTCTGATGGAGTCACCATGTTCCCATAGTAGACTGGCACGAGGTGCTCATCCTCCTGGCTGTACTGCACCCTCAGGGCGACCCAGGGGGTGAAGGTGGCCCCCTTGAACAGGTCCCGGAACACTCCGCAGTGCTTGGCCACACGCTGCTTGTGGAACGGGCCACTGGTCCTCTCCCACTCAGCCCTGACATCCTCGAGGGGAATGAGCACTGCAAGGAGAGAGGGAGGATGCAGAGGCAGCAGCTGGACACCCAGAGCAGCTGCAGCAGGAAGGGAGGTGCTGGGGCACTGACCAGTCCGGAGCCGCGCCGCTCGTTCCATCTCAGCGTTCTGGCGGTTCTCCCTCAGGATCTTCTTTCTTTCCTTGAGCTCCTTTGCCCGTGACAGCCTTTCACGTGGCAGACCAATGTCTGTCTGGGGCTCTTCAGGGAGGGGTGAAAAGAGAGGAGGTGAAATGTGAGTACCCAAACCACCTAAACACAAACCTCTGTGAAACATCTGAGAGCGTGACACAGAGACTTCCAGAGATCAAGATCACAGAAGGGTTTGGGTTGGGGGAGGGTGTTGAAGACCATCCACTTCCAACCCCTGCCATGGACAAGGACACCTTGTCTGCTCTCTGTGGCACCATTGGGGCTCCAAGAAATTACTTCTTTGCTCCTTGTCTCTTGGCAGGTCCTGGCCAGCTTCCCTCCCTCTGGAAAACTGCCACCCCTTTTCCCTGGAGATATTTGCACTCTGCAGACTTATACACAGGAAAGGGCTGGTGTGGGGACAAACCTGTACTGCCCAGAGCCACTGCCCACAGGGGTACCTGCAGGGGGGTTGGTGTGTTTGTGGTAGGTGTTCCACCATTTCGGTTTCCGGCTCTCCCGCTCCGCCTGCCGGAAGTACCGTGTGAAGCTGCGGTACCTCTCCAGCGCCTCCAGGTTCCCGATGTCCAAATCCTCGTTGGGCATCGGCCCCAGTGGGGCTGCCCTCTTCCAGAGCACAGCTGGAGGGGAACACAGATCCCAGGGGGTTCAGAGGAAGAGAAAGCAGCCTGGGATGGGCAAAGCATGGACAGGGCCAGAGCCATCCCCACCTCCCACAGCCACGTTCATGGAGTCACAGGCTGGGTGAGGCTGAAAGCGACCAGAATCACCTGATCCCACCTCCCTGCTCCAGCAGCGTCATCCCATGGCACAGGATTGTTTCCAGATGGCTCTGGAATATCTCCAGCGAGAGAAACTCCACACTCTCCCTGGACAATCTGTTCAGGTGGAATTTCCTGGGCATCACTTTGTGTCCCTGGCCTCTGGTGCCATTGCTGGGCCCCCTGGAGCAGAGCCTGGGCCTTGCTCTGCCCCTCCCTGCAGACAGGGACAGACAGGGATGAGGGCCCCTCTCAGCCCCAGCACCCTCAGCCTTTCCCAGGACAGAGATGCTCCAGTCCCCAGATCATCTCTGTGGCCCTCCACAGGACCCCTCCAGGAGCTCCGTGTCTCTCTCGACCCGAGCAGCCCAGAACTGGACGCTGCTCCAGGGGAGGCCTCGCCAGGGCTGAGCAGAGGGACGGCATCACTCCCCGACCTGCTGGAAATGCTCTTCCTAACGCTCCTCGGGACACCAGTGCCCTCCTCATCCCCTCGGGCACAGTGCTGGGCATGGACAGCTCATTGTCCACCAGGACCCCCAGCTCCTTCCCCACAGAGCTGCTTTTCCAGCCGGTCAGTCCCGGCCTGTGCTGGTGCTGGGGTTGTTCCTCCGCAGATGAAGGACCCCGCACTTGCCTCTTGAACTTCAAAAATGAAGTTGAACTTCAAAATGTTCTCTGCTCTTCTCCCCGGCCTGTCCAGATCCCTCTGAAGGGCTCACAGCACTCTGGGCTATCGGCCACCCCTCCCAGCTTTGTGCCATCAGTGAACTTGCTGAGGAGGCAACGACCCCTCATCCAAATCATTGAGGAACAAATTAAACAATCCTGGGCTCAATAGTGAACCCTGGGGGACACCACCAGGGATAAGGCTTGGCGTTCTGGACACAGCCGTCCGAGAGCACCCTCCCTTTCGCCCCCCCATTCCCCGGCAGACTTCGGGGCTCCCCTGATTCTTCCGTCTCTCACCGGCCGTGCCAAAGCTCCGCCCGCCGCGAGCCCCGCGAAGCGCCGCGCTCAGCAGGGGCGCCGCCATGTTGTGCGCCGCGCTCAGGAAAGGACCCGTTGCCATCGTGACCGGCGCTGCGCCGTGCAGGTTTGGAAGGCCCCGCCCGCTACAGGGCTGCCCCTCGCTTCGCCTGACTCGGGCGGCCCCCGCAGTGGGGCTGCCCCTGCTAGAGCCTGATTAGAAACGTCCCTACAGCCGCAGCTGTATCCTCGCCCCGAGCTCCCCATCCCCGCCCTTGCCCCACCGAAGGAAGTGTCCCAGCCCCTCTGGGAACACAGGCTCCTTATGAAACCGTCCCCAAAAGGTGGCATTCTTAAGAATCCATCGCTCCCGACAGGTGAACCCACAGCCACGGACACCTCGTGTCAGGACTCTGCAGGAGCAGTCACGTACAGGCATCATTGCTCGACAGTGAAATTACTCCACACCAAAAGAGGCTCAGCACTTTTGGAAATGGTGTTGCCCGAGGATGGAGGAGGCTGCAGGCACTGTTTGCTGACCCTGAGGCACAGCGAATCCCGAAGTGCACAGTATCCCCACCAAGAGCAAAGAAAGGAAAATGTTTCCCAATACATTAACTCCAACTTCTGCCCAGCACCACGGTCAGACCCTTGCTGCGGGCACTGATCATCTTTTGCTGATGCTGAGCTGCAGTGACACCGAGCAAATGCCAGCTGTGCCCTGTGCCAGCTGTGCTTCCCTGTGGGTGGGAGGCTGGGAGCAGCAGGAAAGGCTGGATGGCTGTGGGATGGGACAGGGATCCCCATGGGATGGGGCTGGCTGCCCTACAATGCTGCAGAGCAAAGCCCGGGAGGTTACAATATATGAAACACCAAAATCCAACTATTTTGAGGTCTTCTGAATACTTCGTTCTACTTGCCCCATTACTTTACATGAGATCCACTGAAGGCAGTGTGTGAAAAGAAAGACATTTTATCTGAAAACACATTTTTGTAATTTATTAGTTCTGTACACAGCTAGTGCTGTTCTCATTAGCGTATTTTTAACTTGCTCCTCCATCCCCCCCCCACCCCAGGCCAGCAACCTGTTCCCCTGCACACAGGGAAGACAGAGCACTCAGCCTCCTCTGGCATCCTGAACTTTCATGGGACCTGAAACACTGAGGAGCCACAAGGCAAGTTTCATTAGTTTATTTAAAATTAAACATTTCTTTCTGTTCAGCTACTGCACGTGGAGCCAAACCTTGTGTCTGATCATTGTTAGTGCCAGAAAACTGATTCAAAATTACAAACTAACAGACACCAAAGCTGCAGAGAAGCAGCTTCTCAGGTGCTGCCTCAGAAGTGCAGGATTTGGGTTTATGCTGAAGCCTTTTATCACTTTAAGCTCAAGAGCTGCCCTTCTCTAGTGTGAAGAGTTTTGATGGTTCCTGGACAGAGTTATTGGTGTGGAAAAGCAGCAATGATTTTACTTGGTTGTAGCTGTTGCACCGATTTCCCTGGGCAGCAGGCCGTTCTCTTCCAAGCTAAATTCTTCCTGTTCAATCACACAGCACTGTGCAAGGTCCAAGTCGTTATTGAGACAAAGTTAAGAAAATCAGAGAAAGCTCCTTGGAAATGCATGGGTAGGGGAAAAAAAAAAAAGTCTGGACACTTCACTTGGGATTGTCGTTTTCTTGACAATTGCCTTGAAAAAAACAGGATAACATCCCAGAAAAATCAGAAGACCCAAGGAAGTTGGTCAACTGATTTCTGCCCTCCAATACTGGCTTCATCATTCCAGGTCAAATTTCCAGTTTTTACCAGTACATGTGTTTTTTTTTCCCACCAAATCAAATAGAAACATTTGTAAAGTGCTTTGAGATAGTGCTAGAAAATGCTAAGAGTGAAAACAGGGGCAGAACATTTGTCATCAGCACCCAGCTTATGAGTTGTTTTTTATCCTCAGAGCAGCATCACTGTGTTCTCCTTTGACCTCCTATTAACCAAGAGCTGGTACAAAAGGAAAAGGAGTTTGTGCGGGGCAGTGGAAAGAAGGAAACCAAAGGAAACACGAGGATTTATTCTGGAAGGATGCCTGAAGCAGAGCTTCAGAGAAGGAGGAGTATTTACTTCAAGATCCATCAGGAAAACAGTGCCACACACAGACTCACATGCACGGAGCTCTGCAGGTCACTTCACACAGCACAAACATTTGCCAAAGGAGGAAAGAGGTGGGGCTAATCTTTAAAAAAAAATTATATATATATCAATATATATCAAGACACTGATGCTTTTTTTGAGGCGAGGACATAACTGCTCACCAGAAGCTACTGCCTGAGGGCTGTCAGCTACTTTGTAGAAAAGTTCTGCCACCTTTTCCAGTTGATAGGAACTCCTCTCTAGTTAGCAGCTTCACAAAAGCAATCCTTGTGTACATCCATAAAGCTTTCCCAGATTTTTAGAAGGTTAATTTTACCATTATAATTGCACTTTAAAAACAGCCATCAATCCCTACACACTCTCCCCAAACACCTCCTCCATTTATAAAAGAGGAAAAAAAGGCTACAATTATTCACTGTCCTACAGCTACAGGATTCAAATGTTTGATTTAGGTGCCTGAAGGAAGGATGCTAACACCCAATTTTCAGGGTAGGGCAAGAGTGCATTTAAAAAAACCTGCAGGCTTCACAGCTTGGCTTGCATTGGCTTCAGATGTTTGTGGAAAGATTCATGAACCTGCAAGACAGCAAGACAGTGGTTACAAAGTCAGCTTTGATCTTTGAAACACTTTTACCTCCTCACATCTTGCAGTATGTTTGTTTACTAAGAAAATTTGAATCAAGAGGCACTTTGGAGATTTAAGAACAGACAGATAACTTCTGTATTTCAGGGTCTACATGATACAAAGCATGAGGATATAAAAAACAGCCTGCCCACTACCTCTTTTTTTAATAAAGAAGTGTAAGATTTATATCCATACAATTGTTTGGCATTTTAATTACAAGAAAACTGGTACAGGCTTCCTAAGAGGCTGCAATGAAGCTCCTAAGCCCCACTGACTTCAGCAGTACAGAACACTGAGCAAGTTGTGGTGGGATTTAACTCCAGGTGCAGTCTCTGGCAGCCCATTGTAGCAGATACAGTCTGCCCTCCTCAAATAAAAGCACCAGGAGACAGGATTTACCATTCTGCCTAATGGAGCAAGGACACTTCAGTTTATTTTAGCTCAGCTGCAGCTCCAATCCTAGGCTAGATATACAACATCTAACATCTAAGTACTACAGGGGAGCAACTTACTTTCTCCTCCCTCACTGCTACTGTTTGAAGACTGGAAGATTTGCCAGAAAATGAGCAAGGCTTCCACAGATACTGTCACTAAACAGAATCAACAGCAAGTGATAATTGATTTTTAATTTGCTGAGATAATTCAGTTGTTTCTCTGTGGAGTGCACCATTTCCTCCCTCAACTGAGAACCCAAGAGATGCCACAGGGATGACTGCAAGGTACACGTGGGAGAGAAACTACAGGGAGAAAACTGAAAAGTAGGTTGTTAGTTTTGGTCCATTAGTACTTGTGAGTTTTCTCCCCACTTTCCTCAATTACCTGCTGAGATCACTAGAACATAATTAATAACCCTAAATTGAGTTATTTCTCTGGGCTTATGAGAAAAAGAAAAGAGGTTTCTTTACCTGTGTTTTGTTCAGTGGGGATTTCTTTGCCCACTCAAACATGTTCTCGTAGACGTTGCCATCGTAGCGGCCAAGCACAGACCCCAGATGGACATCATGGAAGTCAAAGGAGTCCACCAGTGCCACTGCATTGGGACGAATGACAGCCAGGAGCTCCTTCACATGTTGGTTCACTTGGCTTATTTGGGCACTGGTCAAGATACCAGCCTTGAGAGGGAAAAAACAGGATTACACAAGTCACAAATCCTTCCCTTCCCCAAGGTCTCACACTAGTCAACTTCCCCCCACATAAAAATGCAGCAGTTCATGAAACACCAATGATTTTTTTTTTCTTCACTAAATGATTAAATTGGCAATTTGTCACAGTGCACAAGCAGAAGGAGATGCCCTCCATACTGCCCAGCTATTAATCCTGGGTGGGAGACTCACTCTGTGAGTATTTGTAAGTTAACCGAAGCACCAAGTTTTCTTGGAGAATATGCATATAAGGATATTAAATTGTGCCTGGCTTCAGGGAAATTTTTAGTAAGCAACAAAAAGGAAAATGGAAGACAAAACATACCATGTCTGCTTGAAAAGCAAACAAAACACTGCTGCACAATGCATTCTCAAAGTGACAGAATGAAGAGAAGAAAAGCAACGCCTGACAATGTAAATCCATTCATTGAAGGATGGGTTAGAATTTGGAGCACAAGATCCCCTTTGAGGGATATTAGTTGTGGAGCACACCTAACTGTAGCTCCTTTATTAATTCCTTGTTTTTTAACACACAGAAGCTGGTCACCAACTGGAAACCATTTCAGCTAAACCTTGGCACATGCCTGGTTTCCATTTATGACAAGGGAAACCCAACAAGAGTCTTCTAGACCTGCACTGCTAATGACCTTCTGGCAGCCACCAGACAAGAACTTACACCTACAACATCCATACAGCTTGGCA
The DNA here is from genome assembly GCF_963662255.1 of Cinclus cinclus. Taxonomy (NCBI): domain Eukaryota; kingdom Metazoa; phylum Chordata; class Aves; order Passeriformes; family Cinclidae; genus Cinclus; species Cinclus cinclus. Next base: position 5,609,067 of record NC_085065.1, on the reverse strand, counting down.
TTTAAAGCACGTTTGCAAGCAGTGAACATGGCTAGAGAGATGTGGAGTGCTGGAGGAAGACACTAACCTGCAGGAAATCACCTGAGTTCCTGCTGATGCCGAACAGGGCGTACAGGAGGCACAGGTCGGTCAGGACCGCGCGCACGGCGGCGTCACCGACCTCGGCCAGCTTGGCTGTGAACAGCTTCACTACCACATAGTGACAGTGGGCCTGCAGAAACCAAACAGGGTCAGTCAGGGGCACAGAAAGATGAGGAGCTCTCACAGCACATTTCTTCAGCAGGCACATCACTGACCTCTGATGCCCGCACAAGATCAACAGAAGTCCTGTTCCAGGCATCCTCCTTGCTCCTTCTGTGGCTCAGCTCAGCTTGCAGATTCTTTGCTGCAGATTCTACAAGCCTGGTTCACATGAAGAAAAAAAACGAGTTTACATAAGAACACCACATTAACAGTATGACATGCACTGAATTCATCCATGTCAGTCATGGCACATGAGCTCAGAATTCTTCTCATGTGCCGTGAGTGAAGACAGTGACTGGAGTGGTAAGTTATGCCTCTAAAACACCACTAATCACTGCTGCAGCTACAAAACAGCTATAGAGGGGAAAGAGGACTTCTGACACCCATGTGGTGCCTCCATACCTACTCACAAGTAGGTGTCTGTTCTTCTCTCCCTCTCCCTCTCCCTCTCCCTCTCCCTCTCCCTCTCCCTCTCCCTCTCCCTCTCCCTCTCCCTCTCCCTCTCCCTCTCCCTCTCCCTCTCCCTCTTCCCTCACAATGAATTTTAATATCAGGATTGTTTCTCTCCAGAGAGATCTCTGAGTAGTTTGGTATTTGTAAGTTTGAATATACTTTACACATAAATAAGATACATCCCAAAGGAATGGGAAGCAGAATAACCAGGCTATGAGAAGCCTCCTACAGCCTCAAAACACTTAACCCTGGCCCCAACCCAGTAAAGTGTGTCACTTCCTGAAAGCAACATGCGGATCAAAGCTTTGCCAGCCATGCCTCGAGAATCCAGCACAAACAGGGCAGTAGTGCATCACCACCTCACCCAGTTTTTTTTTGGCTCAGCCCAGTCAGTGTGAGCTCACCGGGCAGCACGTGACTTGTAAGCCTCCACCAGGCTGGTGGGGTCGTTGATCCTCACAGTGACAGTCCTGGCAGCCACGTGCTGGGGCTGGATGCGCTGCCTGGAGAGGTCATTCAGGTAGGACACCATGCCAGTGACCTGCTGTCCAGAAGTCACCTGGGTGTAGCTTTTCATAAGGAACCTGAAAACAAGAGACAGTAGATGGCAGCTCTTACTCATGAGTTGTTTGAATGGACAGAAAGGACAGTTGTAGGCACACAATTATCTGTCAAAAATGGGGCAGGGGACAGAAACATGACACAAGTTTTGTGGAAATACAGACAGTGCTTCTCATCACTTAGTCACTGCAAATCTGTCAAATAAAAGACTCCTTAACACCAATTTAGTGTTAAGAGGGCATCATTTATTACAGGTGCCTAGTTGCGTGGGGCTAACTCCTTCCTGTGTACATGTGACTTTTTACAAGTGTGCTGCTTACATACAGTCACTACATGCATATTATAATTAACTCATTATCATTAAACCCTTCTCAAGTTCCCAGATCCAGTCCTTGTTTTGGCTATAGCTGCATTCCTAAGCCAGATGTCTCCCCCTTATCTTCCAACTGTCCTTGCTGGCATAGCAGATTCTGCCTGCCTTGTTTCTCTGCTCAAAATTACAGAGATACAGCTGAAATTGAATTAACCCTTTGAGTACCAACTTTAGCCACAAGGACCACGAAGAGAGGCTGGAACATCCCCGTGAGGAGCTCCCATACCTGGCTGTCTGCAGCATCATGACAGTGTTCTCTCCCTCATAGGTGCAAGATGGGGTGAAGGTGACATAGATGTCAGGAATGCCACTGCAGCGGGAGTAGCCATGCCCACCACAGGCCATCCGACATTCCTCAATGCCAGAATTGGCAGTCCATGAGGTGAACGCCTTCAGCCCCGCTGTCAGGGCGTGCAGCTGAGGGGCAACAGCAAAGCCTGGTTTATTTTCAAGTCTTAGCTTGCACACATACATGTTAAGGACTGCAACTCCCAGAAAAGAAAAAAGTAGAGTCAACACCATTCTCGCGCTGTTCTACGCAGTCTTGCTTTTCTTGAAGGAACTCTTTCCTGAGCCAAGTATTTATATGAAAACCCTTTTACATGCTAAGACTTCTTTGAAGTGCACCACTCCTTCTGCCCCTACACATTTTATGTACAAGACTCATTGTCACAAACCCTAACAGAAAATTAGTATTTTACAACTCTAACCCCTCAGTATAGTACTGATACTTTGATCCACACACCTACTCTACCCCAGGCACCTGGAAGAACATTTAAGAAGTTACAGCACAAGCACAAGACCAATCTTTACTCCCAAACAGTACTCCATCATTCCTGGAAATGCATCTTTTGAATAAAAATATATTCCCAGTAGCTTTCTCACTGTGCATGACTCCATGTTTTTTATAGAGTGCTAAATGAATAGAGCAAATAAATGTCACCAGCACACATTAGACTTGAGGGCTTCTGAAACTACAGAAGTAGAAGACATCTCACAAGTGAAAGCCAAAAAGGCTCAATGCTTCTTTTCCCATGCTGTAAAGAAACCTCACACAAATCCAACCAACACTCTGGTTTCCAGAGGACACAGTACCTCTGGCAGCTCACTGAGGTCCCCCTTGCTGATGTCCTCATTGATACGATGGTAGGTGTGCTTTATGTAGGCTCCCACAAAATGGAAGGCATATGCTGTTGCCAGGAGAGGAAAGAGTTTGTATTGCTGGGTTTGATAATCCAGGATCTGGGGTTCTGGTTCCCTAGAGCAAAACACAGATGAGTTAGCATGTCAGCAATAGCAAACTGCTGCAGAAATCCCATTTATCCCTACTCTAAGTATGTTCACCATCCATATCAAGCCAGATTCTCTAAGACCATCCAGCAAAAGCCTCTGGCAGGGGAGGACATTCCAAGAATGAAAGATTATGCACTCCCCAGGACAAAAAGTGTTTTGAAACCATACCGAGTGCCGAAGCAAGTATCAGCCACAGCCCCCATTCCTCTCAGTACTTCAGAATTTTCCCCCAGCAGCTTAGGCTGCTCTGGGTCTCCCTTCACTCACCCTGGCTTCAGCTCAGACTGGTGTCTGACGGCGCTGTAGCGAATGGCGATGGTGCAGGCCCGGGACAGCGAGCGAGCAGAGTCACCCACGATGAGGGAACGGATGAACACCATGGTCCCATAGGTCAGCTTGTCACTGACTGGTTTCACATAGGTGCCATCTGGTTCAACCTGCCAAAAAATGAAAGATTAAAAAAATATACAGCCTGTTGATTAATGAAGTTTCCTCCCTTTTACATGCTCACACTCGAAATTCATCAAGCAGCATTTACAAGCCACCCACTCTGCACTCAACCTCACAGGAGCACTCAGCTCGCCCATTTCTAACAGCAGATGCTGACACTCACTGCTTTACCTGGGCATATTTCATCAGCATGTTTTCCCGAGGAATTCGGAAGTTGTCCATTTTCAGGTAGCCATTATCCATTTCATCATAGCCAAATTTGGGGCCAATGTCACCCACTGTAATACCTGCCACAGACAAAGTCACTTGAATTAAGAAACAGGAACTAAACACCACACAAGACATTCAAGCCTTCTCCAATAAGGAGACTGTTTAGTTGTCGAGCAAGTCCTGGCAATGTTATATGAGTAAGAGTTAACAGGAACCTTAATCTGTTTTATGGAAAAGTGGTGTCCTGGTTTTGTCTGGGATAAGAGCGAAATTATCTTCCCAGTGGCTGGTACAGTACTGTATTCTGGATTTAGCACAAGAACAATGTCGATAACACACTGATGGTTCAGTTGTTGCTGAGCAGCACTTGTATCAGGTCAAGGACTTTTCAGTTTCCACACTGCCCCAACAGTGAGGAGGCTGGGGGGACACAGGAAGCTGGCAGGAGACAGAGCCAGGACAGCTGATCCCAGCTGGATAAAGGGATATTCCCCACCATGTGGCATCATGCTGAACAATAAAACTGGGTGAAGCCAGCTGGGGGGGATGACAGCCTCCTGCTCAGGGACTGCTGGGCACCAGTCAGCCGGTGCTGAACAATCACATAGTGATCACTTGCTCTGCATATTCTGTTATTGTTCTGCATATGCTGTTATTGTTGCTATCATTATTAATTTCCCTTCCTTTTCTATCCTATTAGATTGTCTTTATCTCAGCCTACAAGTTTTACCTTTTGCATATATCTTTCCCATCCCTCTGTATGGAGGGAATGGCTGTGTGTGTTTAGCTGCCTGGTGAGTTAAACCACAACTGGACATCAAAACATGGGAATCTCCATCATTTCCATGCAGCCCTACTATCCACTCACTGCAGGAGCTGTCTCTAAAGTTCATCCAGCTCTCTTCCAGCTAAAGAGTGATGAAAGCTCTTCTTCCTCTTTCAGAAAGCAAGATGTGCTGCTCATGGAATGCACAGCTAGGAGACACTGGGGCAGAACCAAATCCCAAACTAAACTTCACAGGGGCAGAATCAAATCCCAAACCAAATTTCACACAGAAGGCCCAGTAGGAAAAATGATTTAGTAGTTCGGTCATAAGAAAGACTCATTTAAGCCCTGTGATCTACCAGCTGAATTCAGCTAATGAAATAAGCCATGGATTTTAACAAGACACAGCAGCTGTATAGAGTCAGAGAGAAACAAACTGAAGCTACTCCCCGAGTTTGAATTTGTACCTGGCAGAGGTTCATGTGTGCCCAGCTGCCGGATGGGGACAATGAAGGCGTGCAGGCCTTTGCACTGGCCCTGGGTGTAGAGCTGAGCCAGAACAATGGCGTGGTTCGACGTCTTCCCAACTGCAACAGGAGTGAGAGTGAGCACAGAAACACAGTCAGACACACTCGGCCACACAGAGTCTTTCTTCTGAGATAACCTCATCACATCATGCACTAGAAAACCAGACTGACCCCACTGGATGTCACCCCAATCATACAGCTCCGTGACAAAGTGTTGCTCAAGTCAATGGAAGTTGCACAACACAATTTCCTTGACTATAAACCTCCAAGTCCTTGGCACACCTGCCAGTGAAGCTGAAGGAACTATAAATAATTTGATACAAGCAATCAAAAATTACACCAATTCCACGGTCTGAAAGGTTCTGAGCAACAGTCCAAAGCACACAGACACTGTTTAGCAGTCTCTGATAAGTCTACCTGTTTATGCAAGAGTGACTGGCTTTCAGCCAACTCTTTGGATAAAATTTCAGTCATCACTCTGTGTGATGGAGATATAACACACATGACATCACCTCCCTGAGTTTCTCCATACAACTTCCAGATTTAGACACACTTACGTCCACCTGGCCACCACTTAATGGAGGTAACAGTGGGGCTGTTGAGGATGAACTCCTGTGTAGAGGGGTCATAAGTGGCTGTAGTTTCCAGGCCCCGAAGATGAGTCCCTGGAAACAAGCAAACACATTGTTTTGACAGGAAGTCAGTCATAAAACAGAGACAAGGACAGAACTGGGCAATGGAAAGTGGAACTCCAGTAGTAATGCTTAAATTTTAACTTTGCTTTTAGCCTATATATACAGAAAGCTACGTATCAACAAATTAAGAAAGAACAAGTGAGAGCCAGACTACATTCTGGGACCGGGAGCCAATTCTCAGAAAACACTGATTTTTTTCTCCAGTGGTCTAAGACTAGTTTTCCAAGCACCTCCAATCTGACACCTTTTTGCTATCACACACCAGAAGCCCTTTCTCAGTTGAAATGTTCCACAGGAATACACTCACCTGAATTTCACTAAAATGCAATCTGATAAAATTGTAAAATAAAGCCATCCAGTTCTCAGCCACAAGAGGAAATAAACAGTGCCCATCACCTTCATTCCCTCATCAAGCCTACATTCTCCTCAGTTGAAGAAGATGATCTCCCAGAAGAGATCATCCATAGCTCTAAGACAGCTCTAAGACCTGGTGTATGTATGCCAGGTCTGATGCAGGTAGATGAAGAGACTGCAAAAAGACCAAGGTAATTCCAGGAACACTCGTTGTCTTTTGCCCTCAATGCTTCACTTCCCACACACCTGTCTCAGAGCAGTGACACTGCCCCTGAATGCCTTAAAAACTCCCAAAATCACCAGGCCTACTTGCTTAAACTAGACAATCTGTGAACACTCCTGAGAGTCTGGACTGACAGGGCAGGACAAGAGCTCCAACAGGAAAAAGGAGATCACCTTGCAGCAACCACGTTCCCAAAGCATGGAGGTAATGGCAGAGTTCCACAGGCAGCTCAACAGACTTACTCTGCTGGCAAAGGATCTTCAAACCTTGCTAGTTCCAAGAGATTCTCCTCAGACTTGCAGTTACTTTATGCTTCATTATGTCTACATTTCCCTTCAACATAAAGGTGAATCCTGCTCATTTTTAGGAAATAATTCTCATCTGCAACTCTGAGATGACCAAAATTAAAGTCTCCCAAGGCAGAACATCCTCCCTTTGAAACCTGAATTAGAAGTGTTGCAATCACAATACTGCTGGAGTTATCAAAATCCATTTCAAAGCTTGAAATCAAAGGAAAAGCAACAAAAAACAAAGTCAGCTTGAGACAGAGAACTCAAAAAACCCAAATAATTTCATGGTCAGTTAAAAAGAACACATGGGAGTGAACTAAGGGGAAAAAGCTCCCCAGAGAACATGAGCATTGGAATCAAGTTAATCCTGACCCATCTGATCCAAGATTAATCCTGAGGTGAACAAGCAACTTTTAATTTTTGGCATCTCTTTCACCACCTCAAAGCTCTGTCCTTCTGTCTTTACAGTGAACATTAATTAGAGCAAAGCAGAGCTCAAACTGGAAAGAACAGCAAGTGTAAAATGAACAGATGCCACCAAACTGACAGCACCAGTGATGGGCAGTAATGGTAGTGGTCTGAATGCACAAGGAGCAGCCAGGTGCTCATTTATAGAGCTACATACATCAAACCCTCCCTTCAGAGGAAGAGAGGGAAGCAGCACATGGCATAATGCTCTACTAACCCTTCTAGAGGCTGTCCACTTTTCCCTACAACCACAGCTGTATGTGTAAAACTGTGGGATACACACAGAGCGTTCTTCCCAGGCACAGGAATCCTCTGTACACAAAGCCATTCTTTAAAAGAGCATTTACTGAATGTACTGTACCATGGCCCATTTCAGTCTGGGCATAAGTGCCAATGATCTCCAGGTTCCAGGCAGGCATGAAGAAGCGATCCTGCTGCTCTGGGGTGGCCTGGGTGAGAAGAGTGGGGAGGAACATGCCCAGGTGAAGGTCCAGAGGTTCAGGCCGTCCACGGTGAACAAAGCTGTGAAGAATTGTCATGGGATGGGAGCGTGAAGGGAATGTTACGGGAGGGAAGCAAGCATGAGGATTCATGGTGGAGATTCAGGAAGAGACAAAAAGAAAAAAAAAAGTGATTCATGTGTCAATCAGAATTCAGTGTGTATTTTAGAAAGCCAGAGCACTGTCCTTTTCTCAGGCCCGAGTAACAAATTGCACTCACTTTGAAATAAACATGCTGCAACGCATTTCTTTGTAATTATGCAGAAAGTGCATCTCTGACATTCCCCTATTTTTGATGCACTATGATTGACTACAGATTAATCCAAACCAAAAGATGGACCAGGCCTTCTGGTTTGAACATCAGAGCATCTCTAAGTTCAATGGGCTGAGGCAGCCAGCTGAGAATGTCAGTTTGTTGGAAATGTGATGTGTGCTTCAACCAAATATAGGAAGTCCATACATACATATATATATATATATATATATATATATATATATATATATATATATAATTTTTGGCCATGTTTTAAAGGAAGAACCTGGTGGAAATCCCAGGTTTTTTCAGCTGAACAAGTTATGTTTTCAAGGAACTTATTTTTTTTTTTTAAAAAAGGTAAATCCTAACTGGCTGCACTATTTACTCTATTTTTTTTTAAAATTAAATCTCAGACATAATTAGTGTACGTGGCATTTCAAATCAATTCCCTTCAACTTGTGCTATTTTAAAAAACTTTCTTAAAAGGACAGTGCTCTGTATGTGTAAGTCAAAGCAGTGAACATGAACAACTTGGGAAGAAAGCCAACATTTTTCAATCCACAAATCACCAGCACAAATTATCTCCAATTAAACATATTTCATTAGAATTACTTTTTTTCCACGCTCTGTCAAACATCACTGTGAGGTAATTAAGTGGTCCATTAAGTTTTTCAATAAAAAGAATTAATTCACCATTAAATCTTAAAATATTGACACCTTTGAGTATTAAAATAGTGGAGACAGATTGAGGACCAGTACCTCCATCTGGCTCATTTATGTATGAAATAAATTTAATTGGACTTTAACAGGAATATATATATATATATACACATATTTAAATTATATATATTACAGAAAGAGAATTGGTCTGAGCTTGGCTCAAACTCATCTGACATTCTTAGCAAAGTGGGAATAATGCATCCTTGTGTTCTCTAAATACATATTAATATGAACTAGTTCTGTCCCTAGGGATTCCCAAGAACTGTTTTTTGATATTCTCAGACTTCTACAACCAGGAATACCAGATTTTAACTGAGTTCAGTACTGGTGAGAAGTACACATCTGACAGCCAAAGAGTGAAAAAAAAACCAAACCAAACCAAACAAAAACCAACAACCTTATTTACCAGCAGTAGTTATAAACCAGATAAAGACAGCACATTATTTTCACTTTTTCACTGCTCCTTCTTGTTCAATTTTCAGCCCTGTGCTATTTGTGTTTTTTGTCTCTCTTTTTGTTTTGTTTTTTTTTGGGGGGGGGGAGAGAGACTTCTTTACTATGAAACAGGTTAAAATCAACACAGACTATCACACACATAGTCACCAAGATAAAACTAAGTAACTACCCATCCAGGACAGAGTTCAATTCGATAATCCAGAGGTCTGTTACCCCATCACCAGATTTTAAACATCAGGATTAAATTAAGCAAAATCAGTAACAATTACTGCAGCAGCTTCACTGATGAAATATCAGATACTCAACATTCACAGCAGGAATGCCAAATGTTTGCATTTTAATTATTCAGCATAGAAAGTATATCTACTTCACTCTATTAGCTCCATTTAGTGTCAAAGTGCCAATTTAACCATGAAGCAACATGAGAACTGTAAGGAAATCAACCGTCACCAGGCAAGAAAGTGCAATGATCTAATGTGAAATCAGAAGTAAAACCAATCACTGCAGTGTGGATGTGACTGATTTCAAGCAGCTGGTGTGAGAAAGCAAATAAGGCCAGCAGGCACTGATTGTTGCCATCCAGTTATCTCTCAGCTTCTGGTGTTGAGCTGGGTTTGTTGAGCAGGACAGAGGACAGGATTTCTTCCACTGAGTCTTCTACAAATATTTCAGCAGCTGTAACTGAACAACCAGGTAGCTGGCATTGCCATCCAGCAGTGTCCAGACTTGACACCTCAGGCTTTCCCACTTCAGATGCCAGCACAAGCACTGGAGTCCTTGCTTGTAAACTATTCTTGCTGGTATTTAACAGTGGTTTTTTTGATTCGTTAAATGTTTTTCCATTTGAAGTAGTGAAAGTTGCTTTCAACAACAGCAGGAATAAGATGGTTTTTTCTCTTTGTAAACAAGACCTTTCCAGGAAGCTGTTTCAGCTGCAGTGGAGCAGCATCTGGAAGAAAGTGCCTGGGGCAAAGCATACCTGACTTTCAACCCAAAACTCACAATCTCCAAGTGCTCCACTGCTCCTATAGGAATGCTCCTGACTTGTTTCTGCAGGCCAGCAATGCACTGAGGGCTCTGGCATACATGTCCCAAAATCAGGGAAAAGTAAAAACCACAGTACTGTTCACTGACACGTTCCAACTGGTTCAAGTGAAACTCAGACTCTCAGGGCTTAGAACAACCTCCTCATTTCAAACCAAAGGTAACAACTACCAATGCAGAGATCAGCTAAGAGGTGCATTCTGGAAAAGACCAAAAGGAATCCTGGGATTGTCAGGATGTGAAATGAGGCAGCTGTCTGGCTAGAGACATCAACCATTAACTGAGGAATTTTACCTTTCCCCCTTTAGACTGACCCAGGGAACATTAACAATTTACACACTGGAGTTAGAAAAAGAGGTTACCCATTGATCCCTGCAGGGAACTAACCATGTCCCATTTCGGTTTGGGCGTAGGTGCCAATTATCTTGACTCCACGGACCAGGGGCAGCCACTTCTCCTTCTGAGCAGCAGTCGTTTGGGTCTCTATGGTTTTGTGAAACATGCTGAAGTGGAGACCCAAAGGTTCAGGATAATTGCCCAAGCATATTCTACAGGAGAGAAATAGAGGGATCTGAATCTCAGTCTTACTGTTACCATGAACCTGAAAGGCTTTTCTCCAACTGGAGCATAAAATAAATAATCTCTTTGCCTCATTCAACCTTTTTTTTTTGGTCCCACAAGCAAGCTCCAAATGTGGAGACATCAGAAGCAATGCTAGTGGGGAAACAGATGTTTCTTCCAGGCATCTTCTTCACCCCATGAATCCTGCTGTTGCTATGTAACTGGAAAAAATATTACTCTACAAAGGTTCATTAGGAACTTGAAGCTAAAAAAGAAATGAAAACCAAATTATTTTCTCCCCCATCTCTCAGGCTTTGTGGGAATAAATCCCAGTGCTGCTGGTAGCCTACATCGAGGCCATTATTAGTTAGGAGAAATATGCATTAAAAATGAAAATGTTTCTTTGGTGAGTGAGTTCTTTTTGGAACAGCTCTTCTATCAGTTGTGAGATCTGGAACTCACCTTCAATTAAAATTACCATTACAGTCCAGCGCTGAAGGGAATGGAAAGAAAAAACAGACATTTTAGGTGTGCTTCATCAAAGCAGAAGTTACTTCATGAAAGAAAATTCTAATAATCTAGTAGCCACAATCGCAGGCAAAGTATATTCTCAATTAAAACACCTTCCCTTCTGCAGCTTGAACAGTTTCTTCATCTTCAATCTACTGTACACAAATGTTTATTCCATCTAAACTCTAAGAAAGAGAAGGAAAAAATGAGCCCTCTGTGTAAATACCATAGGGAATGTCCTGCACATAACTTGTCAATTATAGCAGCATTCGTGACTGGCATTTTGCACCATGCATAGTGTAAATAACTGATAATTTAACAGCAGGTCCTGTAGAAGATGTGAAAACCAGCCTTAGAGTGAGAGAAAAAAGCACCACTGAACTGCACACTGCCTGCTATAAATGAACAAGACTAAATGAGCCATGGATTTTTCCAGGACCAAAACTACTGTAATCAAGCAATCTAATGCTGGTGATTAATGTATTAACTGTGCTTTAAGCTGATGTGGGTGCAGGTACAGTGTCTGAAGTCCCTGCAATTGAGGCACACAGTTCTTTCACCAAAACATACTCTCTTGACTACAGCAGCACGTTACCAAAGCTGATGCTTTGAGAGTGACCAAGGGCTAAAAAAATGCTGCAAGGACAGCAAGAGAGAACTTTCCAACACTCTTGTGGTTTCCTAAGTGGGTCATTCTTTTAGTCCAGGACCTATAGACAACAGCAACACCCTTTTCTTCCTCACTGCCTACAGCACAATTATTCAATTATTGTGCACCTACTCCCTGGGCCCAAAAAGGACAAATCTACAGAGAGAAAATGAGTGCTGACTTCGGAACATAAAGCTTCAGGATAGCTTGGGGAGAGCTTGAATAGGTTGTTGCTTATTTTCAGCAGTCATTGAAAGAACTTGAGAAAAATGTGCAGCCCACACTTTGCTGTCCAAAAAATCAAGTCAGCCACTGCTTCTTTGAAGGTAATGCTCCAGGAAAAAAAAAATCCCAGAAATCTTCTGAAAGGTCACACCAACAACTTTCACTGCCTATGAGGAAGTTTAACCACAAGTGCCAGATATCTCATGTTTAACTATCAGCTTCTCTGACAGCAGGAAGACAACAGACATCTTGCAAGTGGATGCTTTAAAGCCCCTGTGTCAGAAAGTCATGATGTTTCAGCAGCCAATCGTGCAGCATTTTTACAGCTTCTTGCATTAACTAAGCTGAAAATCAAATTACAGCAGAAACTGCTCATTTCTGCATACTCCACACTGGAGATTTAGAATTTCCTTAATGTGCCTTTTAACAACTTGAATGACAATGAGAGAGAATCCTGCTCTCCTCAAGACACAGGGCAAACAGAAGAGGTACCAGCTGTGAATGGAGGAACAACAGGTTTTCCTCCCTTCTTTTTCTTTCTTTGGACTCTTACTGCTTCCCATCACAATTTCAACACTCCCAGCACCTGGACTGACTGTTCTCCAAAGGCTGCAGTGCGTAACTATTCAAATACTCTGCTCCATCAAGACTGATGGCAGCAGTGACCATCTGATCAATGACCAGCTGCTCTGAGGTCAGCCTTGCTACAATGGCCAGTGTCACAATGGGGCTGCAGCTCCAAATCCACTTCCAGGAGAAGGCTCTGCTGTAATATGTGCTTTGGCAATACAGATCTTCCCAGATTTCACAGCTACCAGTGCCACCCACACAGTAAAAGCCACTTATGTGACAGGCGTGTCACTGTCTCATAGTGCACAGAGGACAACAGAAGCAAAGTCTGTGTGTTCAGAGGCTCCAAAGCTACAGGAACAACTGCAAAGCCATTGTCAGGCTGCAGAAGTGGGTCACAGAACAGGGACATTTATTTTACATTAGTATGTGTGTAAACTTCTCTGTTTTGTGCAGTTCTTGAAGTAACTCAAGGACAAGCACAAAGGGTCACCCCAGTGGAGAAGGAGCAGCAGCTGTGTTTGAGCTGTGCTAAGTGGGCTTCAGAGCTAACAACTGCTATGGCAGTAAGCTCCTGTTCCAGCTGTATCAATGTAAAATCAAGCTAGACTCATCCACCCTGCGTTAATTTGGCAGTGGCAAGTAGGGTCCATAGCAGAGTTTTTCTACACTGATTTGCTCAAAGCTACTCTAGGTCCGAATTTAGAGATGTAAGAACAAATTCCAACAGAGAAAAGTGCACTCATGCAATGCTCATGAACACAGGAATCATCTGGTGACCAGCAGCTCTCAGATCTTCTCTTCTTCCATGACCCAGTTTGTCTCAATTGTTTTTCACTTCTTTGTTTAATCCCATTTTCCTCAATGAAGATTAATTAAAGTTGAAGGTGAATTAAAACTGAGCAGCTTGCTCTCTTCCAAGAGCACTGGAGCATTACACCAGAAACATTTCCCATTTTTCTGCTGACTTACATTTTAATGCAGTTAGACTTTAAAAGAAATCTGAAATACTGGCACTTTTAGGCTGATGGCCTTCAAAGCTGTAGTCACAACAGCTGCAACTGCAGTGTGGACATCGAAGAATTACTACATGAAAAGGAATTAAGTATATTTAATAGATCTTCATGATTTGGAGTCCAACAAAGCCCTTTGGAAACAGGAAGGAGAAGCATTCACTTGGACATGTCACAGCAGCAGCAGCAATTGTTTAAGTATATCTTCAGGGCAGTGAAGGAAGCAGCATTTCTCCTCACCTATTCATAAATCAAGCTATAAAGTTGGTGAGTCATGTGCAAAGCTACCTAGAGATGTTCTGGCACTTTAGGAAAGCTACAGGAAAAATGCTTCCAAATTGCATATGTAAATCTGTCCCTGCCTTTTGGGGATAACTGACAAAATTTCTTAAACTTCCCTAAGTAGAAATGTCAATCACAGTAACAGAAAATGAGGTCTGAATCAAAGGAGTCAGTCTATTTCATAAATTTCATTTGAGGCATGTTGCAACACTATATCCATTCAGTTTTCAGTTTGGAAAAATGAATAAGCCCAAACACACTTTCTCCAGGTCAGCTTTTACACTAATGAAGCCACTTCCAGTTAGCACCAATTAGCATGTTTGGATATGGGGCAGAAATAAACATAATTTTGTCAGTTGGGTGCAGTTCACCAAATTTAAAAAATATTTAACACAACAGATGGGAAAGTGGGGACAGATGTTAAAATGCAAATGAAATCAAAGGATGACAAAACAATCCTTTATTTCATCAATTTTTAGGCAGCAGCAAGCCCACATCCTCCCTTGCCAACACCACACATTGTAATAAAGAAGACATTTCAGAATATTAACAGTGTACAGTTCTCAGAGCAAACACACTTCACCTGCAGGCAATAAATTTATGCACTGCTCTTCATTCTGTTGCATGTTATTACAGACTAAATATGGTATATAAAATAAATAAAAAATGGCAAATACAGTCAGTCTACAGTAACTGAAATAATATTTTGAAATCCTGAATGGCTGCAATTAGATTTTACCTTGGAAAAAAGAAGCCTTTCAGTTGGTTTTGGACTTTGAATTCTGACTAGTCACACCTGACCATTCATGTCACGTTAGATATGGAGGTACTATTTGATATCTGTATGAAATGTTACACTTACATCCATTTAAGAATTGCTGACTCCAATGTAAGTTTATGGAAAGACAAAACTAGAATCTCTCACTTGACTACTTCAGAAAAGTTTGTTTTTATACAATATTGTCATTAATGCACAAAAAGACAGAAAATTTGTTGAAATTTTCCATCTGATAGATTGGATAGACTTTGCTGAATTTTCTCTACAGAAATAAACAACTGAAGAAACTTCCCTGTCACTTTCAATAAACCTTGTGCAGGGAAAAAAAAATAATGATTAACTTTGGCTGTGCAGCACCTGAATAATCCACTACTCTCACTGAACTTGTTCCCTGTTATCACTGTCCACCAATGATAATTTTCACATTATTTACTTTATTTCCACAAGAACTTTCATGACACAGGTCAGTGCAGACCAGTTTCTCTGAAAGTAAAACCACAGTGGACAAGATGATTTCAATTTCCTATTGCTAATGGTGATGCCCTGGGGCCCATGACAACTTTTCTACAAAACCAATCAGAAGGGGCTTGTGGTTCATTATTTAATGTGCCAGAAGATATATCCATGGGATTACAACAGATTTCTAGGTCTGTAACCTCTCTGTTACCAGCTTTGTTTGCTTAAATCAGAAAGAGTTTAACAGAATTAGGGGAAGAAATGCATCAAAATCAGGAACTGAGCTCTAATTCCTTCTGGAAGGAATGAAAACTCAGATGTAAAGATAGTCTTATTTTCATTAACTTGATCCAAAGGTGGTACTATCAGAGAAACCAAAGGTCAGATAGAACAAAAAGCCACTGGGTCAAAGAGAACTTCTGTAGCACCAGGAGCTTAGAGGAGGGACACAGAACAGACAATGACAAACAAGAACTTATAAGCCATGTTGGAACATTTTCAAGTATCCCTGCAATGTGACTTTATTGGGTCTAAGTGCAAAGTGAAGTAATCAGCTTTTAGAGATTTCATTAGAAGCTTAGAAGTCCCAAACTGATCAGATCTATTCAGATTCAAAGTAATTCAGCATAAATTTTATTCATTTTGGGGAAAAAAAAAGTCTGACTTCAAGTTCTGCTTTTCAGTTTCTGCACCACACATAGAGAACAGGATATAATTGTGAATGTTGCATTTGTGCTTAAAAAAAATAAGAAAATACAACATTCAGGAATTCAGGGCTTCATGTGACATTCACTGAAGTCAGACTTGAGTGGGCTTTTATACAGGTCTTGAGCTTCCTTTAGACAACAAACATAGAAAAAAAGCACAACCCTAGCACCCTTGGTGATGACTGAAGTACAAGAAGCAAATTCTGGATCTTTTTAGGTACCTTTTAAACCAGTAGATCTCCTCAGGATCTGCAATTCCATATTCCCTTAGCTTCAACACCATCAAGGAACTCTTCCTGATGGCTTGTTCATAGCGCTGGCTACGGGACAGGAAGTTCAAATCCTCATGCTGGAAGTCAGGGTCATTAAGAACTAAGGCCTCTGGGGACAGAACAGAAGAGGAAAACAAGCTCAGTTTCCACAAACCTCAGCAGGGGGTGAGCAACGACCCACCATTTTACCTGTTCTACCTCAAGACAGAGGTATCAGAAAATTGAAAATAAAATTAGAAGTTAATAAAATAAGAAATCAAAGCTCTTTGCGAGCTCAACTGCTGGCACTCTTATTCCACATATAAACCTCATTTACAGTTTAAAGCACTCTGGACTTGGCAGGAGGGCAATTCACTGATGTAAGACCTGCAGGCCCCTCAGGCAGCCTGGTGAACTCTGATCCCCACGCAAATCCAGCAGGACACAGTTATTATTCCCACTGTGCCAGATGGAAAACAAGGTGCCCAGAGACCACAGGCTTTGTGTGTCCCCCACTTTGGCACAGAAGTTTCACAACACCAGCCTCTGTCAGTCCCAGCCCAGGGAACAGACTGGAAGTAGCTCATTAATCTCTCATAACCACGTCGTGCCAGGTGACAAACAGATGACATTAGTACTGTTGGGCAAGAGCATACTAGGAAGGAAAAAGGAGGGGACGGAGCCCATGAGAAATGCCCATGGAAAGCTGCCTCTGACCCTTTGGAGGAAGGAGAAACAAAAAAGTAAAAGGACACTGCTGTATCAGGGCCACCCTAAATCCTTTCTGGGGAAAAGTGGGGGACCAGGGACGCAAGGCAGCTCCAGTTCCTCTCTAACTGCCTTTACGCTGACCCCCCACCCGCAAACTCTCTCCTCACAGCTTTCTCCTCTCTTTGGGGTCTTCTCGCTCCACAAAAGCTCCTCCACACCCTCTCCCGCCCCACGACCGCCTCACAACTTCGTCATCCCTCACCTCCCCGAGGCTCCTCACCCCGCTACCCCCGCGCTGTGCCCCGCTCTCCCTCACCCCGCAGGTACCCCCTGGGTCTCCAGCACCACGCAGCTCCTCCCTTCCCACCCTCCGAGCCCTGACCGGGGCTGTCTCTCCCCGTCCCCACGGCCCGGGCCCTCCCTCACCGATCTCCTTGCGGCGGCGAGTGCGCTCAGGGCCGCCGTCCAGGATGTGGGTGAGCAGCTCCGGCTGGAAGGTGGCGGCGGCGCGCTCCCTCCGCAGGTCCGCGTTCACCGACATCGCGGCAGCGGCCCTACCTGATCTTAATCCTAATCCTAATCCTGATCCCGATCCTGATCCCGATCCCGACCCCCCGCGCCGGCACCACCCCCGTGACGTCACTCCCGCGACGCCACGTGGTTCCTGACCACGTGGGCTCCTCCCCCGTGCTCGCCTTTCCCGCGGGACGCGATGGCGGAACGGTGAGCGCCCCTTCAATCGTGCTGGGAGCGGTGTTTTGAATCGCGCTGTGATGTGCACAGAGCAGCGCCGGGAGAGGGCTCGGCACGTGGGGCATCGGCATGGAGTAGTTAGTTATATAAACAGCTTAAATGCTGTTGGATAGGCGTTAAATACGTGTTGGATAGTGCTCTGGATCTGCGTGTAAAGGGCTGTGCTTGGGGCTCGGTCTGCTATAAATCTCCCTGCAAGGTCCTGCAGTGGAGGTTGCTCATGCATTAGGTAGCACATTGGGTGGGCACAGGGTATGTGGCGATTGGTGTATAGCTTTTGCAACCTAAATGACTCTGTACATTAAAAAGTGCATTAAATGCACAGTGAGCGTCTTGCATCCCTGGCTGATCTACCTTGCTGCACAGTGCGATTCAGGAGCAAAACCCGAACAGTACAGGACAGGCTTTGCCCTTCTGGAGGTGCAGAATTGACCCTGCTTATTAAATGTTAGGTACGGCGTGGAAGCACGGAGCTGCAAGGGAGGGGATGCGGATTTTCACCTCTGGGGCCCACGTTGGGACCCTGCCAGAGGGGTTTTTCAGCACGCTCTGGGTGTCCACAGCCTGGCACGGGGCTGTGGTGCAGCAGAAAGAGAGAGAGGCATGTGCAGGGACGGGGTAAGCCAGGATCGCCCTGGTTTCGGCAGCCTCCCACGGAGTCCTCCATGGGGCATTTTGCAAGGTTGCAACCCCGTGCGCAATGCATGGGCTGGGCAAGGGACACCAAGCATTAAAGGCACAGCGTGTGTGTCAGCTCAGTGTTCCTTCTGCTGAGTAATCAGTATCGGGGGTCCTGAACACCCAGCAATTGACCCACTAGTCAGTGGCAGGAGTCCCTGCCTGGGCTGTTGTGCAGCTCTTAAGTTCCCTCCCAGAGAGATAAAAGAAAGAAGAGAAAAGCTGTAAATGAAGCATGGAAATACTCCAAAGGCAGACTGCAAGGGAGATCAGAGGGAAGATTATGCAGAAAAAATCCCCTTCAGGGCACAGCCAGGAGCCTGGCTATGACATTGACTGGGCAGGATCAGAACTTCGCTGAAGCTGCTTTGCATTCCTGATTTTCTCTGTGCTGTGGCTGACTTGCCTGTGCCAGCCCTGCTCTACCTCAGGAGCTCCCAGAAAGTCCCACCTGAGCCTTGTCTTGGAATTAATCCTTCTCACTCATGGCTGTCTGCTAAACCCCACTAGACTTCTGAAAAAAAAAAAAACAGGTTGGCTTGGATCCAATTTGTTGTTCCCCAACTGCAGGATCTGACACTGCCGGAAGTTTTTATGCTGCAGTAAGAGAACAGGCTCGGGATCATTCCTTAAATCTTGCTGCTAGTACTCTGTCAACCCCAGCAGCTGAGGCTATTCCTGCATCTCAGTCCCTCAAATTCTCTGAACTGCTCAGTCACTGTTATCCCCATGTTCTCAACTCATCTATAACCTGGGGGAGACCCAGAGGACCTGGTGGGCTGCCTGGGTTGTGGGGGACTAGGCAGCTCCTCTTTGTGCCAGAATGCCCTGGGCTTGGCATGTGCACTCAGCTGCAAACAGGACTCAGCAGGGAAGCTGTGAAGCTCTTGCAGCCCCCGAGATAGTGGAACTTGGGCAAGGAAGGGATTGAAGAGCAATGTCACTTACAATTTGGATCAGGTACTGGAGAAGCATGGAGTCAGACCTTTTGCTTTACTGCAGGTCAGCCGTTGTATGAGATGCTGCCAAGTGCTGGTGTCTATTACTTCCCGTGGGAGATAGACAGCTCAGTCCCTGAGGGGAAGGCACTGAGGACATTTGGCAGGTGAGAAGGGTGCCCTGGTCTCCTTGCAGGCCAGGCCTTTCCCTCACTGGCTGAGCACTCCTCCCTTTATTTTGTGATTGAATTTCTGTACAGCTGAGCTCCCCAAATTGATCGTTCCCAGGTTATGCTGCTATGACCTGGCCCGATCTGAAGCCATTCTTAGCACACAGCACAACTTGGCTCAGTACCAAGTCTGTGTTGACACCAAGTTTGTTGAGCCATTCCAAGCCCAAGTGGGATCTTTCTACATGGTCCTGGGAGAGGCTGAACACAGGGAAGGTAAGTGCTGCAGGAACTGGTACCTTTTGCTGCTCTTCATGGTACATCAGTTCTTTCGGGGCTCCCTGAGTCACTGAGGGCTGTCTGGGTCAGGGCTCCACTTGTGCAGCTCCTCCAATCACATGAGCATGTGATTCAAAGTAAGAGCAGCCTGTCTGTCCCTGCTGACCATGAGAACAGACACCCTTATGTTGGTGAAAATCTGGTCCTCTGGCACAGATTTTTTAGAAACAAGAAGCATTTCAGCAGCATCACTGGGCTTGTGAAACCTGAAGGCTAAAAAGCCTTCTGGCATCACTGCCAGCCACCACACCAACCATCTTCACCCCAAACGTGGCAGATTGCAGCAATACATCATTGCAAGTGGCTGGGTTGGTCTTTGCCATCCTTGAAAGGCTCTAATTATTGTCCCTGCCCTCAGACATGTGAGGAATGCAGGCAGGCTCTGTCATGCAGGGCACCCTGTTGTCCTTTCCTGGGGTGCCCTATGTTCTGGCTGCTTGGTGCTTTGCGTGGGGATTTGATCTGAGCTGGGCCATGGGATGGTGAAGCAAATTCTTTGTTATCTTGGCCACACCTGATAAAAAGCATTCACATTCATGCCATAGAAGTCTTTAGTGGCACATGGAAAGCCATGCCGCACATGGTCTCTAGGGAGTGACCTGCTAAGCCACTGCTACAAAATTTCTGTAGAATATTGTTATTTTGGAAATCTCAGCCTAGGAGGGAGTTGGCCTCATTTTGCAGTGGTGAAAGGGGAGCAGACTGAGATGGTGGCTGTGTCACCAGGGTTATGTCACCAAGGTTTGGCCCCCTCTGTGCAGCTCCATGTTGCCATTTGAATGCCACCAATGAACTGCTGGTTGTAGCCAGCTTTGAACCTCTTCTAAGCCCTCTTGTCTGCACAGGGGCATTCAGAAATGAGCTCAGATCCATCACTGCTTCTTTTCAGACAGGGAAAACCATAGTGCATCCAGCCACAAAGTAGACAGATGCTGCATGGCAGGTACTGGCACTGTTCCCCAGTGCAAGGGGAGTGAGTGTCAGTCACCAGCATTTTGTAGCCATAAGGGTAGAGGGAAAGCACGTCACTGAATTAACCTGCTCCTGCTGCTCACATCAGTGGCAGCATGCAGCCAGTCTGTTCTCCTGAAGTTCTCAGGCTATGGTTATTTGCCCAGCTCAAGTCATATGTTGCCTGAGGGAACTCTCTGTTTCCAAGCTGCTCTGTCTGTTTTTCTTTCTGCAGAAACTTCCAGTCCTGTGGTAAAAGCACGAATATTGACCTGTGTGGAAGGGATTAACCTGCCTCTGCTGGAACAAGCCATACAGGAGCAGAGGAAATACTTCAATGAGAGGCAGGAGCAGAGGGAAAACAGCACACCCTGACAGCAGCTCTGAGACCAGCCACATGCTGATCCTTGCACTACCATTGGCAACAAATATGTTTAAAGTAAATAAGGAGGTGTGTTTGCTGTGGCAAAAGGCAAAGTCACTGAGCAGGGAAACACTTGAAGACTCTGAGTCAATGTGTGTGACTGTGGGCTGTCCAGTCCTGCCCTAGGTATCATGACTGAAAATAGCTCCAGGAAGCAGGTTTGTTGTTTGCTTGAAAGGGTAGTTAAGGAAAGGGAACACTTGGATTATGCTGGTTCTTTTGTAATGCACGACATGAAGAAGTCAGAAGTCTCTGAATCTGGAGTTAGGCATCTCACGTTTGGCAGATGGGGGGCAGAGGGCATTAGCACAAAGTTCATTAGCTCTGCCTGGCTGCAGGGCCCATGAGTGCCTGTGTTGGAGTACCCTGACTCAGCTGCCACACAGGAACATTCCTGGCAAAACACTCATGTATCTGGACTGACCAAAGAAACAAGAAGAGCAGAGTCCCTATTTTCAGTAGCACCTGTTTCCTCGGGTGGGAAGAACTGGTATCTAAGGGGAGGATTAATTCGAACTCTAAAATAAATATTTGCAGTACTCTGAGTATTTGACTTTCTTCCTTGACACAACTAAGTTTAAGAGACCTTAAATCACTATTTTTGAAGTATCTAAGGATTTTGACTGAAATTTTCCTAAATAAAGATGAAAAAAGAAGGCAGTCTGTCTTTTACTGATTAAACCCCTCTTTCTTGCCAAGTCAAATGTGTTAGGCCCTGTACAAACCCTGTAGATGATATAAGAAAATTCAGTTTTTCTCCTCCTATGTACTGGGTGTGTATGGAAGTAGCTGGCTTGAGAAAAGGAAATGAAGTTACATCAGAGCTGGTCTGGTTGAAGAACACGGTGCCAGGCCCACACAGCTGTATTAAAGCATTGACAAAAGGACAGAACATTGCTAATCTCAGATAAGAATCAAATCTTTGTGCAAGGGAGAGAAGATTCTCCTGTGCTGTAGAAATTCCCAAATCTGGAGTGAGCTGTACCTGTAGTTTGCAGAGGAATGCAGCTATCTCCAGCCTTTTCTGCTTGTACTCAAAGATTGTGAGCTGCTGGCTCAGCAGTGGGTTAAATCAGCCCCTTTTTACGTCACTTAAAAGTTGGGGTCTTCCCTGTGCACCCTCACAGCTGCAATCTCCATGCCCACCCAGAGATATGAAGCCCCCAAGTCCTCCAGATAAAATTGCCTTTGCCTCTGCCTTTCCTGGTGCCAAAATACGTAAGATTATTTTAATCTTGTCTTCTGTCAGCTATCAAGTCAATGATTAATTCCCCCTCAAGGACATCTCCCAAAAGGCTGACTGAACAGCCCATGTTGGGGAGATTCAAGGGACAATTGTGCAAGACAAAATAAAAGGGTGAAAAAAAAATTCAGTGGGATCCCCTCAGCGTATCCCAGGGAGCCATAATTATGACCCAAATTACTCCACCAATGCCCAGCATTGTGCAGATGGAGCAGGAGAGCTTCCCCTGGCCCTGTGAAGTTCATACTGCTCTTCCCTAGGCCCCAAAGTGCCTCTTTACATCAATTCCCCTCAATTTTTGGCTGTAGCCAGCACACTGCACAACCTGGGCAACAGAACAACCAACCCTGGGTGGCTCCTGTGTGGCTCTGAAGCTCCCTGGCCACCCCAGAGCCCACCAGGCCGCCCTGTCTGCTCACAGCCGCCCCAGGCAGATCCCTGAGGGCTCCCTCAAGGCCGAGGGAGCAGCAAGGTGGGACCCAGACCCCGGCAACCCCTCAGGGAACACCCGAGGGGCTCCAACATTTTCCTCCCTTTCACCTTTTCGTTTCCCGCCTTTTTTGCTCCCCTCAGAGCGTGGTGCCGTCACCAGGCTGAGGCAGCCCCATGGAGGCCGTCCAGGCGTCGTTCCAGAAGGTGGAGAAGATTGGGGAAGGCACCTATGGCGTGGTGTACAAGGCTCGCAATAAGCGCACGGGGCAGCTGGTGGCCCTCAAGAAGATCCGCCTGGACGCGTGAGTGGGGCAAAGCCCTGGACCTGCCATGGCACTGGGACTGTGCCCAATATGGTGCGAGGCACAAAACGGCCTGACGTGAGGGGGGGAAAAATGTGTCTCTAGGATTAAAATAATCTTATGTACTGTGGCACCAGGAAAGGCAGAGCCAAAGGGAGTGTTGTCTGGAGGGCTTGGGGGCTCCACATCTCGTGGACATGGTAGCTGCGTGGGTGCACAGGGAAGACCCCAGGTCACCTAAAAAAGGGCTGATTTAACCCACTTGAGCCAGCAGCTCAAAATCTTTGAGTGCAAGTGTTGAGGGCCTGACCTGTCACAACTTGGCCCTGGGTCCATGGCACAGGGCAGGGGGAAGCAGCTGCCATGTTGTGAGGTAGTGTCTCCCTCACAGTTGTGCTGTGGGGGTCGGGCAGGGTCAGCCTCGGCCCTCCAGGGTAGGACTGAGCAGGTAAAATCTTACTGCTGATCCCCTGGGTCAGTCCTGAGCTGTGTGCACAGTGAGGGGTATCTGCATGGCCTGGGAGCCAATATGCTGTGACTGGTGGCCCATGGTG
Organism: Cinclus cinclus; assembly: GCF_963662255.1. Lineage (NCBI taxonomy): Eukaryota > Metazoa > Chordata > Aves > Passeriformes > Cinclidae > Cinclus > Cinclus cinclus. Next base: position 5,585,688 of record NC_085065.1, on the reverse strand, counting down.
GCCCCTCAGAGTGGGGAGGTGGCTGGGTGAGGGGCAAAGAGCTTTCATTTTCCCCCACCTCCAAAAAGAAAGACCTAGGTATTTAATACATTATTGCTTCTCTAAATGCACCCTTAGGTACTTCCAAACAAGCTCTGCCCCACAGCTTGCATGTCTAGGTCACCCCCTCCCTCTCCCTGCCCACAACTCCATTTCCCCCTGCCTCACCCCAGCCCACCCCAGCCACTGCTCCACCCCAAACTCAAATGCACCCTTGGGGTACAGTGCAAGAAGGAAGGGACACAGAGACCCATTGGGCTGTGGGATCCCCCTGGATTATGGGGTGCAGTACAGCCTGTCTCTGCCACAGGGAGTCAGAGGGTGTCCCCAGCACTGCGATCCGAGAAATCTCACTGCTGAAGGAGCTGAAGCACCCTAACATAGTCAGGTAAGGCCTGGATGCACCCTCCCCACCAGCTCATCCATAAGCTCCTGCTCCAGCAGCAGAGAGCGAGGGGGTTTTTCTGTCTGTCCCCAACTGCATAGGCAGGGCCAAAATACACAGGAAAATGCAGGATTCCCTTGCACTTCAGCAATACCTCATGGGTCTGCTATTTCAGCGGCACGCTGCTGCTGCCCCATACTAGATTCTGCCCTTGAACTGCCTTTCTCTTCTCCAAAGGACCAACAGAGCAGAGGCATGTGTGGGAGGAGGGATGTTTGGGTATTTGCAGAGGTCTGGAGCAGACAGTGAAGGGAGAGCCTGTACTTCCTTTACAGGCTCCTGGATGTCATACACAGCCAGAAGAAGCTCTATATGGTGTTTGAGTATTTGAATCAGGACCTGAAGAAGTACATGGACTCATGCCAAGCTGGAGAGCTTCCTTTAAGCTTGGTCAAGGTACAGTGTGGAAGGAATGCCAACAGGCAGGGCAGGCAGCGTGTCCCTGCTGCCTTCTGCTGGGAAGAGCCATCTCAGAGCTACTCAGACTGGGCCTGGAAATGATTCCTCAGTCTCCCAGATCTCAAACATTTTCCCTGGGAAACCCCCATGGCACTATTCCTCAGAAATGTTAATTTCCCAGCTCTTTCCAGGCTCTCTAGCCAATCTCTCTGCAGAACAAAGGAGGGATCCATTGCTAATTGCTTTTGTAGACAGTAATGGGTAGGTGGAAGGGACTGACAGTGCCTGGATTAGAGTGTCTCTGTCCCCACGTGGTGTTGCAGCAGTTGGTGTGTATCTCTAAATAGTGGCCCATAAGCCTGATGTTGCACTGTAACAAGGGCTTTCTTCCCATTCAGATCTATAAATGATCCAAAGCGTGTTGGTTCACACAATCCAGAGTTCCAAGCGTTTTCATCGTGGCCTTATCTGAAATATTTCTCTCCTCAGAACTACCTGTTCCAGCTGCTGCAGGGTGTGAGCTTCTGCCACTCTCACAGAGTCATCCACAGGGACTTGAAGCCGCAGAACTTGCTCATTAACGAAGCAGGAGCAATCAAGCTGGCTGATTTTGGACTGGCAAGAGCTTTTGGGGTCCCCCTACGCACATACACTCATGAGGTAGTGTTGAGGCTCCCTGAGAGGGGTGCACAATCCAGAGTGGGTCAACAGCAACAGCAGTAGCAGCACAAATTGCTCATCCATAACAGAGGCACAGCCAGGCCAGGAATGTGCTCTTAACCTCACCTGCACCTAAGGGACCTCCACATCCCCCCAAGGTGTGCTGACTGTCTCTACTGGAGCCTGGCTGCCAGCTGGACTCCCACCTTCTCTCTCCACAGGGTACATTTAATTGTTCCAGAGAGTGTTGTTGAAGACTGTTCTGTTAATCCCAACCTTGCAGGCACTAAAGTGTCTGTAAATTCAGCAAGGCCTTAGCATGCTCTGATTTGTACAGTCACTGCATTACAATTGAGAAGGGAGGGTCCCATGCCTCTGGTTTCATCCAGGGAAACCAGACACAGCCTGTTCATTGGTTCCTTTCCAGGTGGTGACTCTGTGGTACCGAGCCCCTGAGATACTGCTGGGATGCAGATACTACTCGACCCCTGTGGATATCTGGAGCATCGGCTGCATCTTTGCAGAAATGGTAGGATGGGTTTAAAAAACCTCTTTCATGAGCCAGAGGAGGCAGCTGCAGTGGGAACATCTAGGATATTGTGTTTCCACACTGTCCTGGGGTGTGCTTTATGGAAAGTCCACCTAAGGGTTAGCAGGTCCTTATCTCAGAAGGAAATCTACCACCCTGGGGGCCTGGCAGAAGGCTACAGTTCCAAGTACATTGGAACAGGATGCCTCTCTTTGCAAAAGGGGTAACTTCAGCCTTATTGCTGCAGCATTTTGAACCTGGGAGGAGATAACTCTCTTCCAGATGTCCCCATGGTGGGCTACAGAGAACAAGCACTCTCATGGCATGGCAGAATGGATCTCCTAGGGCTCCATACTCCCCTTGGAAGAGCTCTAGTTAGCCCTGCAATATAGTATCACTTTTCCTCTTTCCCAAAGTCTCTGAGCTGCAGAGCAGGCAGGAGGGAGCTAGCCGAGAGTGGGAACGGCCAGACACCTGTGATCTTCCCAGCCACTGCCTAGCAAAAACACTGCATTGTAACTGCCCTGGTCTGTGCAGTTGTTTGCACCTGCTGGGACAGAGGATTGCTTGCAGCAGGAAATAGGGTACACAACTGATGGAAAGGTGGGAACTGGCTTTTTCTTTTCTTCCTCCAGATGACCAGGAAGGCCCTGTTTCCAGGGGACTCTGAGATCGATCAGCTCTTCCAGATCTTCCGCACCCTAGGCACTCCCACCGAGGTGACCTGGCCTGGTGTGACCCAGCTCCCTGACTACAAGAGCAGCTTTCCCCGGTGGCCAAGGAAGGAGATGAAGGACATTGTTCCAAACTTAGATCGGGATGGGAGAGACTTACTGACAGTGAGTGAGAGCTCAGAACAGGGCCTGGGGATAGACAGCATGTTTTCAAACTGGGCAAGGAATATGGATATTTGAGATTTAATTACTTGGAAGTGTGTTAGCTGATCTGGGTTGAATGCTCACCTCTGACATTGCAGAAGCACCAAACAATGGAATAGGGCTCAGTCCTACTCTGAAGTAGGACTGTCATTTCAGGTTCCTCTAGGAACCACTGTGTTGGGAGTCGAGGAGCTCTTCTAACATAATCCCCAGAGTAACTTCAGGTGTGAGTAACTCCTAAAGCCCAGAGAAGGAAAAAGGCAGGACCAACATCTGCAACTGGGACCACCTGTGTGCAGGTGCAATCATCCACTTTCTAAAATCCAAAATGTTCTGGGTTTTCTCTTGACAGCAATTGCTCCTGTATGATCCCAGCAAGCGCATCTCAGCCAAAGCTGCCCTCAACCACCAGTACTTCCTCTGCAGAAACTCTGGGAGCCCTGAGCAGCGACCTGTGCTGAGGAGAGACTGCAGATGAGAGGGCACGGCTCTCCCCAAGCACTTGCATCCCCAGGTAGCACTGGAGATATGGTCTGGGGTGCTTAGCAGGGGCCTGGCTGGAACCCAGGGTCTTGCTTCTCCTGAGGAGCCTGGAAGGGGACATTGTTGGCATTTAGAGACTTTCAGTCTGCAGCTGGGGGGCAGTTTGGGTTACAGCCAGGAGAGCTGTTTTGAAGAGGCCATGTGCAAAAGGTCATTTATCAGCATAAACCACTGAAATGTAGAGAAGAGAGCATCTCTCCAAGGTTTGTCTTTCCACTAGTGATCTAAGGTGACACACTTTGATTTCTGTCTCCAGTTGGTGGCAGTTGCTGGCACCTGGGAAGGGGGGCATTCCTCTGCTCAGCCCTTTGCTGCTGTTATCAGCCAGGCTTCTCAGCACTAGACAAGCTGTTTAGTCTGGGCTGTTTAACAGAGCTGACATCCTGCCCTTTCACAAGCTGAAAAGCACTACCAGGTGTCTTAGTTTGTGCCTTAGCTGGGACCAAGAGGCCAAAAGATCCAGTTAGTATAAAACAGATCCAGTTAGGATAAAGCACTTGCTGCATATGACTGGAAACAGGGAGCAGCTAAACCACTGGCTTTCCAGCATCATTCCAGATGTAATGCTGTTCCCTTTGCTTTATTGTCTTGGAAATGTTTTTGCTGTTCTAATGTTTGGGGGATTGTCTCTGATTCTTGGTATGGTGTTGACATCTTAATTTCTTTTTCTTCAGTATAAAATAAATGCTTGTCATTTGTTCAAAAACCTTGGTGTTCATTGTTTGGCAAAGCCCATCAAGCTGGTAATGCAGAACAGCTTGGCTGGTCCTTCTTTCCACAGAGCTTTTCTCCCTTCCTCACCTCCTGCAGTCTTTCTTTTATCCTTTCCAGCCCAAATCCTTGGCAGGTGCAGAGATGTACTCTCAGTCCTGTTGTGGAACTGGTACCAAAAGTGTTAATCCAATTTCTGCTGTGTCTGTGTACTTTTAGCAAAGAAACAGGGTATGCAGGAGCTGCTTTCTCATCAAGGACAGAAGGAAGATAAGGGGAAGACATCTGCCTTAGGAATGCAGCTATAGCCAAAACAAGATTATAGAAAAAACTGAACCTGGGAACATGGGGAAGGTTTCATGGTAATGAACAATTATAATACACACCCTGTGACTGTATATAAGCAACTCACTTGTAGTGAATCGTGTGCACGTCAGGTGGAGCTTGTTCCCTGTGATAACTTCTTAATGTTACATTGGTGTTAGGGGTTTTATTTTACCTGCTTTTCAGTGAATTTTGGTGACAATTATTGGCCACCCAGATGGGAGCTCACCTCTGAGCCTTGTCGGGTCTGCAGTCAACAGATCTCCAGCTGGCACCGAGGGGTTCTCAGGGAGAACCTTGGCCTCAGACCCTCAGGGGCTCAAGGCAAGATCCCTGGGGTGAGTAAAGGCATCATTTAAATTGTTAATCTTGGGGTTATTGACAAGGGCTACGAATGCCCTCACAGAGCTACTAGTGAGGGGTTTGAGTCACCCAACAGGGCTCAAATCCCTGGGAAAGCTCACTGCCAGGGCTTTGAGTCCCCCAGGACTACTGGGGGTTCCAGTCCCTCAAGACTAGGGGGTTCGAGTTCCCTCTGAGGGGCTCCCCTGGAGCAGGAAACTTAAAGCAGTGTTGTAGTTGGCCAAGGAGGAAAAAAACAGGCTCATAACACCGGGGCCAAAATATTGCTGTACCTGCTTTTGTGGTGGAGTTTGCTTAGATACTCTGAATTCTTTTTGGTCTCTAGCAGGGTGCGTGTGAGAGGGTTGTGTGTTGATTTCAGCTTGCCGGCCTGTAAAATCAACACTGGGACGCCTGTTTGCTGGAAGAGTGTTGAAACTGAACTGGCTGCTGGGGCTTCGAAGCAGTCGGGGATGTCTGGTATCGACTGTTGATTTGTTCGGTGTGCGCGGCTGAAATCGCATTTTCGGACGCGAAGCGCCCTCTCGTGCCAGTGCGCTCCGGATTCCCGGCGCGAGTGGGAGCGGGCTGGCAGGGGAGCCCCCAGTTGCAGCTCAGCCGTTCGTCCGGGGAGGAGGAGAAGAGAAGAAACCCAGCGGACTCGCAGCACAGCAGCCCGGCCCCGGCCCGGCGGGTTCTCGCCTGCTCCAGTGCCAGCCAGCGTCACCTGCCCGCTGCAGCCCAGGAACAGCCGCGGGGACTCCCCGCGCTCAGGTAATCGTTGTATTCACTTTCCAGCCGTTGTTATATACTTGTATTATTGAGTATGGGGATGGTCTGTTCTAAAACTAGAGTGGGAAACGATATCCCGAATTCTCCGTTGAAATGTGTATTGAACCGCTGGGAAAAGATAGGGGGAGACACATTACTTAAATCCAGACTAATCCAGTATTGTAACCACTGCTGGCCTCTGTATAAACTGGATAATCAGGCGAAGTGGCCGGAGAACGGCACCTTAGATTATAACATAATATTACAGCTGAGGATGTTTTGTAGAAGAGAGGAAAAGTGGAGTGAGATGCCTTATGTAGATCTGTTCTTTACTTTAAGAGACCATCTGGAATTGCAAAATGGTTGCCTACCCAGCCTGTCAAATCCTCTCATGTTAGCTTTTGGAAAGGAAGGGGAAAAGGATAGGAAAACAAAGCAATGTTGTTCCTCTTGTAGTGTTGGGCACCACTGTTTGAAATGCCACAGCCAATGGGGGGAGGATGATATAGAAATGATAGAGGCACCAGATGCAGGAGACAGAGGGATAGAGAACTGGGGTGTGCCTTATGAGGGGGAAGCACAAGGAGGGGATGAGCAGTCAGGGGGGAGGCAAGAGTTAATTTCAAGTTCAGTGGTGGGGAGAGCCCAGGGTGAGCAGGAGGTGAGAACACAAGAGGTAGGGGAGCAGGAGGTGAGCAAGCTGGAGTGGGATAAGCAGGAGGCTGTGGCTCAGCTCTGGGCAGGGCTGGGATCTCACAGCATGATAATGGTGAAGGTTCCTTTCTCCCCAGTCGACCTCGAGGCATGGAAGAGACTGGCAGGGCCCTACAGAGAAGATCCAGAGAAAGTATCTAGAGTATTTGAAACCATTCTCAAGAGCCATAACCCGGACTGGGGGGTTATACAAGTTCTATTAGATACACTATTAGACTCCACAGAAAGAGAGGCAGTACTCAGGACTGCTAGGAAAGAGGTGGACAGGATAGGTACAGCAGGTGCATTACCAGGAACTGTGGAAGAGCATTTTCCCTCCCAGGACCCCCACTGGGACCCTAAGACAAAGGACGGGAGGGATTTTCTGGGACAATATCAACAATGGATATTATTTGGCTTTAGACATGCAATGCCAAAGGCAATCAACTGGTCTAAACTTTTTGAGGTGAAACAAGAACCAAATGAGACTCCAACTGCATTTATGGAACGCCTAAGGACAACTGCCAGGAGATACACTAATATTGATCCAGAAAAACCCGAGGAAGCTGTACAACTGGCTTCCATTTTCATAGAGAACTCAGCACCGGATATTAGAAAAAAGTTACAAAAGCTGGAGGGAGCGGAGTCTTGTGACCTAGGAGAAGTCCTACAAGCGGCCTGGATAGCTTTTAATAGTAGGGGAGAAGAGGAAGAAAACAAAATCCGAGAGAGAGAAAAGGGGAAGGAGCAGAAAGAAAAGAGACGGGAAATGGAATGGGAGGAGAGAAAAAAGAAATGGGAAATGGAAAAGGAGGAGAGAGAAAAGAAACGGGAGGTGGAAAGAAAGAGAAGAGAGAGATGTAGGGATGCAATGCTGAGTGCAGCCCTGCGGAGAGCGCTGTTTAACCGCAGGGCGGAGAGGCGCTCTGCCCATGGAGCGCTGCTGCCGAACCAGTGCGCGTACTGCAGAGGGCTCGGGCACTGGAAACGGGAATGCCCCAAGAACCTGAAAGGTAACCGAGAAAACCCTCCACCAGGAATGACGGGAACAGGGAGTGAAAACTCCAGCTAAAGCCCTGGTTACAGCAGAGCTGGGGGAACGAGAAAGTCGGCTTTTTAATAGACACTGAGGGCTACTTATTTGATATTAAATACAAATCTTGGGAAATTAAACCAAGAAACTGTAAATGTTGTTGGTGCAACAGGGAAAGAGGGAAAACATTCTTTAACCCCATTAGCTTTAAATTCAGCAAACGGTGGATAACACCAGTTTTTATAAATTCCTGAATGTTCAGTTCCTGAGCAGGAAGAGACCTGCTAAGTAAATTGGAGGCATGGATTTTAAGAATGGAGAATTGCAATTATTATTGGTACCTGATACTAAAGCCATGGAGGCAAGGACTTTTATGTTGCAGGGAACACTGGAACCAGACAATTCTGGAGGAATACCAGAAGCAACAGAAAATGCAGTAAAACACCCTTGATTTGGACCAGTGGAAGTCCAGGCCATTCCCAACAAGCTCAGCCTGTAAGCATTACCCTAAAACCTGGATCAAAACCAATAAAGCAAAAACAATATCCTTTAAAAATAGTAGCTAGGAGGGGAATCAAGATTCTAATTGAAAATTTCAGGGAATTTGGTTTATTGATAGAATGTAAGTCAGAACACTCCTATTTTGCCAGTTAAAAAGCCTGGGACAAATAAGTACAGTTTGGTACAGGACCTACAAGCAATCAGTCAAATATTTCAGGATATCCACTATGTTGTAGCCAATACCTTTATCCTGTTAACATCACTTACAGAATGTCACCAGTGGTTTACAGTGATAGGTTTGAAGGATGCCTTCTTTTACATACCTCTTGATAAGCAAAGCCAGGGCATTTTTGCCTTTGAATGAGAAAATCCTCAAACTGGTGGGAAGACTCAGCTTACCTGGACTGTCTTACCACAGGGATTTAAAAACAGTCAAACAATTTTTTTGTGAACCAACTGGCAAAAGAATTAGAGACCTGGAGAAAGGAGAACCCTGAAGGCTTGGTCCTGCAGTATGTTGATGGTATCTTACTAGCAACTGAAACTAATGAAAAGTGCATGGAATTGACTATCAGTCTTTTAAATTTCCTAGGCCAAGGAGGTTATGAAGTATTTTGGGAAAAAGCTCAAATCATGAGGCAGCAAGTTAGCTACCTAGGATTCAAAATAATACCAGGATAGTGGAAATTTGGAACGGACAGAGAAGAGGCATCTGCCAAGTACCCCAACTTGCAATTGCTTGAGATTTAACAGCATTCCTAGTTATGGCTGGATGGTGCAGATTGTGGGTTTAAAATTATGGTCTTTTGGTCAAATCATTGAGCTTTTAAAAGAGACCCCAGAAGGACCTTTGATTTGGACTCCTGAGAGTGAACATGCATTCTGTAACTTAAAGATGGCCAAGATGTCTGCACCCATGTAGGACTTCCAGACTAAACAAAGCCCTCTGAGCTTTTGGGGCAGGAATGCCAGCACGTCACCCTCAGAGTTCTGGCTGAGAAGGTGGGAGACTTCAGGAAGCCTGTGGGGTGCTTTTCAAAACAACTGGACAAGGTCAGCCAGGGATGACCCGGATGCCTGTGAGCTGTAGCAGTGACTCTTCTCCTCATCCAAGAGATCAGGAAATTGTCTTTGGGACAAAAGATAATAGTGTACATTCCACACACCGTAACCACTGTATTAGGCCAAGAAGGGGGCCTAACCCAGGATTTCCCCAAGCTCTATGCTGAAATATCAGACTGTTCTAGTGGAGCAAGATGTGGAGTTGAAAGTAAGCACAGTGGTAAATCCAGCCTGAGTCCTGAAGAGCAGCTGACCCTCAGTCACCTACACACAATTGAGCAAGTTTATGCCAGCTGACCAGACCTAAAAGATTCACTAACTGAAGATCCAGAGTTCTTTACAGAAGGAGGTGGTTTGGTGCAAGATGGAAAATAAAAAGCTGGCTATGCCATAGCAATGCCAGCCAATGTAACAGAAGCTGCACCACTGCCCATGGACACCTCAGCACAAAAGGCAGAGCTCACAGTGCTGTGAAGAGCCCTGGAATTGGCAGCAGGAAGAAGAGTAAACAAATGGACTGACTGGAAATATGCTTGTAGAGTTGTTCACCCCCATGGAACCATATGGAAGGAAAGAGGTCTATTAACAGCACAGGGATCTCTGATTAATATACACAAGAAATGTTGTCCTTCCTTGATGCCACCCAGCTGCCCAGAGAAGTGTCTGTACTACACTGCAGGGCATGCCAGCATGGGGATTCCCAAATTCTTGTAGGAAACAGACTTGCAGATAAATCTGCACAAGAGGTTGCACAACAAGGCATCCTGGCATTAATACCAAAGAAGGTATTTTATATATTTATATATCTATATATCTATATCTATATATCTATATATATCTTCCATAAGTTAGCTCTGGATATAGTCAGGCAGATTTAAAATTAGCTACTTATCTAATAGCCCAAAACAGAGAGGGTGGATGGCTGGTAACTTCCAACAACCAGATCATAGTCCCACCACTACGTGGGATGTGACATATGGGTAGTGATGTTGCAAATTACCAATGAGAAATACCAGTAAACTCACTGGGGAATCAGTGCTATGGTGACTGGTCCAAGGACTCAGATACCAGTGTTCCTGTGTCAAAAACGTGTCAAGTCTGTTACAGAAAAATGCCCAATATGTCTTAAAAATAATCCTTTGGATTCAAAACGACTGCCTCCATGGATCACTAAAAGAGAAAACACCCCCAGGGGTTACTGGCAATTTGTTTTTCCTGAGCTACCACACCAACAATGATACTGGTACCTCCTGGTATTATTTATTGGACACCTTTTCCAGGTGGCCAGAAGTTTTCCCCTGCTGCACCAAGAAGGCCAGGAAAGTCGCCAAGGTACTCCTCAAAGAGATCCTACCCTGGTTTAGAGTTCCTACTGGGATATCATCTGATTTTATATCTGAAGTGTTACGTTTTATATCTGAAGTGTTATAGCAACTAAGTAAGCAGTTTGGTATAAATTGGGATTTACATACTCCATGGAGACTGCAATCTAGTGGAAGGGTTGAGTGAATTAATCAAATTTTAAAGAGACAGATTAGCAAAATGTGTCAGGAAGCTTTTTTAAAAAGGCCACAGGTGTTACCACCAGGCTTGCTATGAGTTAGAGTACAGCCCCAACCTAATTTGAAGTGAGCTGTATGAGCTGATGTTTGGGAGGTCATATTCTGCTGCAACTTTCCCTGGATCTGAGAAACTAATTGGGAATTGGGAAATAAAACAGTATTTAATTTTATTAGGGAAACTCTTGAACAAACTAAAAAGATTTGACATTCTCTCAGAACCTCTTTTACCCTAGACACCCCAGTTCACTCATTTCACCCTGGGGATCATGTACACATCCAGATCTGGAAACCTGAGCCACTCCAGGAGTAGTGAAAAGGACTTTATCTGGTTCTGTTGACTACAAGACCAGCTGTGAAAGTGAAAGGAATGAACTCCTGGACACACTGCTCCCAAATTAAGAGGACTCCTGACTCAGGGCGAATCATTGAAAACACCGGACCCTTGCAGCTGAAAATGTCAAAGACATCTGTAACAAGCAGTGAAATGACTCATATTTATGGGAATTATTTTATCTTTAGGTAGAGGTGTTGAAAATTTAATATTGGCTTGAATCCAAGGTTTGGTAAGATGCACAATCTGTCCAGCATTACAGCCTGCCTCCCTATCCTTGGTTCAGCAGGGGAACCTATTCCTTGGGGAATTATCCCTATAACTCTGTCAATGGTGATTCAATGTGATAATCTGACATTACAAAACAGAATGGCCTCAGATCTATTGCTGGCCAAAGAACAAGGGGGTTGTGGATATTTAAAATTGGATAGAGATAGATTGTTGTGTTCACATCCCAAATGTAACAGAAGATGTCCAAAGACCACAAAATGTGGCCAGTTGCTGAGGATAGCAATATTATCCTGGTTCAATAAAATTCTTCAAGGAATAGCAATGATGATTCCTGAAAGAAAGTCTGTCTGAAATACTGGAAACCATTGTAACTGTAATTGTAGTTGTAATAATTATCAGCATTGCTACTGGTTGTGTTCACAAAATGATCAATCACAACCTTGTGGGAATATAGATGAGTATAGATAGAAATCGAGTTGGAACTTATCAAATGGCCTTAAGGAATCTGAGATATTTCAAAGGGGGGGGGGGAGGGGGAATTGATACCACAAGGGTTAATCCAGTTTCTGCTGTGTCTTTGTACTTTTAGCAAAAAGAAATGGGGTATGCAGGAGCTACTTTCTCAGCAAGGACCTATTAAATTCCCAAAATATCTGGCTTAGGAATGCAGCTACAGACAAAACAAGGCTATAAAAAAGCCTGAACCTGGGAGCATGGGGAGGGTTTTATGGTAATGGACACTTGAAATATGCATGTGGTGACTGTATTTAAGCAATGCACTTGTAGAGAATCATGTGCATGTTAGGTGGAGCTTATCCTGTAATAAATGATGTCTCTTCTTAACACTACATTGGTGTTAAGGAGTTTTATTTTACTTGGTTTTTGGTGAATGTCAGTGACAGAATGAGCAGCTGATGGTTCTGTACGCCAGTGATGTCTCAGTGTGGGGTTGCTTTCCATTAGAAGTTGCCATACACTATTTCAGAGTTATGCTCTACTTATTTAAATACTCAAAAGAGAAATCTAATTTATGGAACCCAAACTTCTGCACTCCTGTTTTTTATGCACGTGCACACATGTGCTCTCCTAGTAAGTGCAATCCTAAAAAAGCCATTTCAGCACAACCTGACAGCTATGCTCCTGCATCTCATGGTCTCTGTGTGGTGACAGCCAGCTTGGAGGCACATATTTGTGGATGAATCCATGGAGACATGGATGAATTCTGCTGTGGGAATAATTTCCCTGCCTTTGCATAGATGTTGTAAAGTCAATGCTCCGCTGTTTGCTCTATGCAAACAACGCTCATGTTGTACCAGACAAACTATTTGCAGAAGAGTTTCCTTTTTGTTTTGTTTTAAAAAGATCTGCAGTAAAAAATAAATACCAAGGACATTCATCCAGTCCAGAAACACAGCTAAAACACTAGAGCAAACTTGGCCCAGAAACTGAAGCAACTGACTTAAAACATTTCCTATCAACTCCACTGCCAGCAAAGGGAACAAACAGCAGCTGTGTTGAAATAACTGCTCTGAGAAAGCCACAGTGCAGCACCATCACCCTGTAGGTAGGTAGGTAAGTAGGTAGGAAGGAAGGAAGGTCCTACCTGGCTCCTTCTGAGCAACTCACAACCTGCCAGACAGCAAGGCTCTGGGGAAAGCCCCATGTCTGAGTGGTGCTTCCTATGGACACATCAGGACTTGACATGAGCTGCTTTCTGCAGATAAGGGGCACTTGGTAGCAAACAAAAGGATTTTTAGTGAGTGTTTTTCAAACTAGACTAAACTGCTCTGACACCTAATAATCTCTTAACAACTTCACCCAACCCCAGGTAAATCCCTCCCACCACACAGTTAGGGAGCACTTTGTCCAAAATGATTAACTACCTGCCTGATTGTCGCGGTTACACAGCACTCCCCCAAACCATTAATCACCCCACAGAGGAAGGCTGGCAGCAAACTCACCTTCTGGGCTGAGCTGAGCTGCAGGAAAGGCAACAGCTCAATTGCTGATGGATGCTCCTGCTTTCAGCCAGCCGAGGGGAGCAAAGCCAAGGCATAGCGAGGCTGCTCGCAGCAGTTTTGAAGAGCTGTGACCTGAGGATTCCTGGGAACTGCCCTGCTCCAGGGCTCCTGGGTTGTGCTGGGACAGGATCCTCACCTGGCCATGCTCCTGCTCCTGTGCTTCAAGCGCTGTTGGGCAGAGTTTCATTCCTGGTCTGTGACAGCCCAGCTCCAGAGCCTTGCTCCTCTTCCAGACCAGCAGTGTTCTACCAAAGGAAACAAGCTGCGAGTGGATGCTCCGGGCTGTGTGCAATGGTTTTCCCTATTGTAAACCAACAAATTGCCCAGCATTGATCATGGCAGCTGAGATGGCCATGAACAGCAGCCATAGGCCTGACAATAACCAGAGACCCTGCAGAGCCTGGGACAGAGCCTGGGCAGATCTCAGACTGGAAACTTGCTGTTACAGATTACTGATGCTGGGCACTACCTACCAGCAGGAAGGTAATGGGAACTGAGTGTGCTGAGCCTGCCAGAATGGGAACAGTTTCTTCCTGGAGCCCAGACTTCAAATTCCAGCTAGGCTATATGGAAATCGAGGCTATGCTGCTGGTCTGGTGGGTGAAGGAGAGGGAGAAAAACCTCAACTCTCATAGATTATTTTGGGTATGTTGGAGTTCCTGAATTGCATCAGCTAAAAAAGCCCTTGGGAGTGGGGAGGGAGCAGCTGATATGAATATAGAAGATAATTTTCTCATCCCCTAAACCTGGGGGATGCCCCACAATAGGGTAGATACTGGGGAAGAACATATGGGAGATGAGGATTGCTTGCTTCAGGAAGGATGGAGTGGTGAAAGTTACACAGAGGAGTAACTTCCTTTTAGTTCATTTATTAGTTCATATAATTATTGCTAATTATTTACTTCCTAAATAATTAGCAAGTGTGGATTTTCCAGTACTGTTGGGTGGGACTGCACCCCTTTGGTGTTCAAGTCCCTCTTTTAGAGGTGTCCAAATGACCAGGAAGCAAAGTCCCATTGGTTTTCGGTTTTAAAGAACAAATATAAGAAAATCTTTAAAAATATACACTCATAGGCAGGAGGACATTTTAGGGGAGTGCTGGGAGATCAGGGAGAGCAAGAGACTACAAAACCCATGTGGATTGGGCTGCAGGGCATGGGATTGCATGGGGGAGGAGTAGCTGTGCCTTCAGCCACAGCTTGCAGAGACAACACAGTCACAGACACTCACTTGCTATGTTTATTGCATGCAGAATGACCCAACTGGAAAACACTCTGTCTCTTCCCCCTTTCTGGGCATAGCCATGTCTAACCTACTGCCCCTGAAGTTCTCTCAATCAACCCCTCTCTGGGCTGATTAAGGAACAGCACCTGTGGACTGTGAGGATTCCTCCGTGGCAGGCCCACGACCACGTTTTCTTCCTTGCATGGCTGAGCTATGCTGGGAGGCAGATAGCTAAGACAGAAGAGTAGGCAGCCCTAAATGCTAGATGCACCTTTCCTGTGAGCCTGCTGCCTCTGTGGGGAGAGGTGTTCTGAAGGGATCAATTCCTGAAGGAACCAGCCCCAGCATGTGCCTTGGTCCATTCAATGCCTGAACCGTGAGAGCCTGGGGGAACGGCTCGCCTGGTGGTACCGCTGATACCCCTCCGATGCGGCCGGGAGCAGCAGGAGGTGGCTCAGAGAATCCTTCTGGCAGAGGGCCATGGCCTCCTTGTAATTTATCTTCTCTTTAGTGATAGGGTCAATCAGATCTTTTTCATAGTTGGACTCATCCTGGAGCCTATTGGCCAGGTTGCTCGTTATCATCCCTGTCTGGACAGCTTCCAGCACAGGGATGCGACCAGTTTTCTTGGGATCGATGAGCCCTCCAGTTAGATGCTGGACTTGCAGGTAGGGGAAAGCACTGTCCTTGGTCATCCAACCCTTCTGAACTGCTTCCCCCACAGACAGCCTCCTCTTGGTCACTGGGTCCTCAATGCCTGTGAAAGCTTTCTGGGCATTGAGCAGTCTCTGCATGTAGGTCCTGTCAATCAGCCCCCTCTCGATCGCCTTATGGACCGAGAACCGGTCCCTGGAAATGAGGTCTATGATGCCCCCCGTGGCAGCCTGGGCTTCTAGGATCTTCTGAGCTGTCATGGGATCGAGCAGCTTCTTCGCAACAGCAGTTTTGATGTTGTACTTGTTGTTGGTTGTGGTGTCATACACCCCGGCGATGGGGGATGTGTCATCACATATGCCCTTCTGTGAGGCTGGGGGGAAAAAGGTTTGGGTTTGGTGGGTGGTGGGTGATGTGAGAGGGGATTTGGAGATGATGGAGCCAATTGAGAGGGATGAGGGAGGCTTGGTTTCCCCAGCCACCAGCAAGGCAAATTCAGAGATGGGAATCTTGCCATCCCGGTACAACTGGTACTCCTCCTTTGTGATCCTCCTCAGCCTTAGTGCATCATCGATGGAATACTGCTTCCCACTTTTCTTGTCAAGGAGAAGTGAGACCTCCCCATTTGGGCCCAGGGTGGTGACTTCTTCCCAGTCACACTCCAGCTCTTGCAGCTGGATGTACTGGCCCCTGTCTATGATACCTCGCTTATAGGCTTCATAAGGGGACATGTCCTTCCCTGTGTCAGGGTCCAAGATAGAGATCTTGGTGGAGAGGTTCGTCTCTCTCATCTGGGTCTCATGATTGATTTCTTCACGGTTGACCTTTGACTGGAGATCCCGAATGAACCTCTCCTTGTTGTAGATCTGGTCCTTCTCCCTTAGGATGTCTGCCTCCAGCAGGGAAACCTCATGTTCCAGCTGCTTCTTCTTCTGCCTGTCATTCTTGGTCCGCTGGCTGAGCAGTTTGGATTCCTCCCGAAGGAAGAGGACTTTGTGCTGCTTCTGCCTCTCCAGCTCCCGCAGTTCACTCTCCAGGCTGGCTCTCTCCTGGATGGCCAGGTTCCTGGCTTTCTGCAGCTCCGTCTCTTCACGAGCCCATGTTCTCTTCATGCCTTCAGCTCTCTCGATTTTCTCCCGGAGCCGCCGTACCTCTTCTTCTGCCTTTTGCTTGGCTCCCCTCTCCCTGCTCAGCAGCTCCCAGATGCGTGCACGTTCACTCTCCAGTGCTCTGTCCTTTTCCACTCGGATCACCTCCTTGTAAATGGTCTTCTCCTGGGATTTAGTTTTCTGCAGGACATCAACTTGCACCTGCAGGTTCTTGCATTCCCTCTGCAAGCTCAGCACCTCCATCTTCTCCCGGTCTAGCTCCAAGCGCAGGTTGCTGGCAGACTGTTCCAGGACTGGATCCTTCTCCAGCTTCACCACTTCTTCCATAATGATCTTTTCTTGCACTGGGGCTGGGCTCTCCTCCAGCTCCTTTATTCTCAGTGTAATTTGTCTCATCTCCTTCTCCAGTGCAAGCCTCTTGCTTCGATCCTCCTGAAAGTTGAGCAGCTTCTCTTGCTCTTCCACCAGCACACGAACCTGCTGCACGTCGCGCTCCAGGCGACGCCTGTTGCTCACCTCCTCATCCAGACTGCGTCTCAGCCTGCTGTGCTCATCTCGGAGCTTTGGATCCTTTTGGGTCAGTATCACCTCTTGAACAACCACCTTCTCCTCCGGCTTTCGCCTCTCCAGTAGCATGTATTTATTCTGCAGGTCATAGATAGCATCCTCTGCAGCTCTCCTCTTCTGGGACATGTTACGCACCTCCTGACGCAGGCGATCTGCTTCTTTTTCCAAGAGGGGATCATTCTCATATCGGATGACTTCCTTGTTGACCAGCTTGGTTTCCACCTTGGATCTCTCCCTCCTCCATTCATCCCTTTCCCCCTGCAGCCTAATAAGCTGCTCCTGGGTCCTGCCGTTGGTGTTCACAAGCTCATTGAGCTGCTCTTTCAGCCTGTCAATTTCTCTGAGAATCTCCGGACTCTTTTCATGTTTCACCACCTCCTCTATGACCTCCTTAAACTCCACCTCTGGTTTTTGTGACCTGAGGACTTTGAGCTCTGCTAAGGCCTCTTCCACCTCACTGTCAATCTTTGTCCTTTTCAGAATGACTTCCTGCAGCTCCCTTTTCAGGTGTGCAATCTGCCTCTCTGTTTCAGGGTCCACCAAGAAGATCTCATTGACCCTCTCTTTCACCTCTATCCTGGGCTTTTGCTTCTCTGCGATGCTGTACTGGCTCTGCAGCTCTCCCAGCTCACCTGTCAGCATCAAGTTTTTGCTCCTCTCTTCTTCAATGAGAGTTTTAAGCTTGGAAGTCTCTTTCAATAACTCTGGGTCCTGCTCTACCTGTTTCACCTCCTTAACAATAATTTTGGGTTCTGCTGTTTCAATCAGTCTTTCCACCTCCTCAATCTTGTTCTTCACTTTCACTATCGCTTCTTCTGCAGACTTTCTTTTGAAGGATTCCTCATCAATTTGTAACTGCAAGGTCCTAACAGACTTCAGCATTTCTGGGTTTTTCTCCAGTTTGATGAGCTCCTTCACCACCACTTTCTCTCGGATGTTGGGCTGCTTTCGCTCCAGCATGTGCAGCTCCCTCTTGTGCTGCTCAAGTTCAGAAGCAGCAGCCAAGCTTTCCTGCTGGAGACGGTTGATCTCCTGACGAAGACTGGCTGCTTGGCCATCAAGGCTTGGATCCTTCTCAATTTTTGTGATCTCTTTGGTGAGGAGCTGGGCAGGAGCAACCTTCTTCTCGCTCTCCATCTGGGCAAGCTTACGGCTCATCACATCAATGTCTTCTTGCAGGCTCTGCCTCTTTTTGCCTTCCTCTTCAATCTGCTGTAGCATCCTAGACAGGTTGCTCTCCATCTGTGGGTCTCTGTAGTATTCAATAACCTCCTTTTCTTCCACTCTTTCAATGGGCTTCTGAGTTTTCAACATCAGCAGCTTGTTTCTGTGTTCCTCCAGGTCTTCCTCAATCCTGGTCACTTTCCTCCTTTCCTCCTCCAGCTGTGATTTCAACCCCTCAGATTCCCTGCTTGTTGTGGCTTTGTTTTCAGCTCTTTGGGTTTGCTCATGTACAGCTTCAATGTCCTCATGCACTTCCTTCTGCAAGGGAAAAAATAAAGAATTTTTTTAAAAGGCAGGAAAACCAAGTCATTATTTTAAGGTAACTCAGAGATCTTTTAAGTGACATGGCATGGTGGGGGACAAAACTGGCACAGAATCCTCTGGCAGTCTTCAAATAAGGCTGTTTGTAAATGGAAAGTGAGGACACAATCCCATCATCTCAAGGTGGGTCTTCCCCTTGACTTGAAGGTGCTGCAGCAGCCCACAAAGGTGCATTGTGCTGCCTTCTTGTATCTGCAGCCAAGGGAGAGAATCACAGCCAGTTCCCAGCTTAATCTCTTGTGCTCCCTGAATCCACTAAAAGTGGGATTCAGTCCCGAGAGCTTTCCTACAGGTGGTTCAAACCTTAGAGAGGTATAAAAATCCTATTGTTGTGAGGTGTTTCCAGAAGGTTGTGAGCACTGAATTCCACCACACCCACAAACAAATCTGAAATTCTCAGTCTGTGATTGTTGATTAGCTATGGCTAAGAGAACTGGATTTAAAAGCTCTAATCTTTTTTTTTTTTTTTTCCCAAGCATAAACTACAGCTTCAGTAATGAGCTGAGGGTCCCCAGAGGTGATAAGACTCACAACCCAAGATCAGTGTCAGTGAAACTGTGCTTTCTTTTGTTCTTTTTCTCAGAAGGGTTTCTACTCCTGTCCCTCCTCACACCTGGATATGGAGACTCAGGAAGGGGTGGGGGAGCCCCAGGCTGACCAGATTTGAACCCCAATCTAGAGCACCCCAATCTTGCAGTGAGCTGTTAGCTGGTACCTTCTCAATGATCTTCTTGGCAAACTCCAGCCGGCTGAGCTGCTGTTTATTTTCTGCTACCAGCTCCATGTAGAGCTTGGTGACATCATTTTCCTGCAAAAGACAGAGCAGTGAGAGCCTTGTGCCCTCACCCAGACACAGCTCCGTTGTGTGACAGACTCTGCCACATCTTCACCTGGACCAATTTTGTGTATGGCACAGATCAAGGGATGAGTGTCTTCCCATCTGACTCTTTAGAGAGACACAGAGTCTAAAGATTCATGCAGCTCCTGTCCCTGTTATTTGAATGCTTGTTAGATGCCTGCAGGTCTACACAGGGTCCAGTCTTCCAAATTCACAGATGGAGGGCAGCTGGCAAAAGCCTCAAGGTGACACAGGGTGTAACTGGGAACAGCACAGGGAAGCTCTGGCTCCTTCCTCTCCCCACAAACCTACCCTGTAAATTTTATATTCATACACAATATGGTGAGGAGGCAACATCAGCAATCTCAACCAAGCTGCCAGGCACAACCCTAATTCAGGATCTCACATGCTGCTTTGCCCCAGGAACAAAGAGATCCCTGAGGACTCTGACTCTGGGATTAGGACCATAGTCAGTGGTAGCTGTAAGAGTGGATTAAGGCCTTGCACAGGACATTGGGGCATGGGTAATGAGCTGGACAATGGTTTCCATGCCTTCATCTTAACATTTTACCTGGGCCTGGATGCTTTCCTGCAGGGGGGTCACACGCAGCCTCTTTGCAACAGAGTCAGTCAGGGAAGGGTCCAGAGAAGAGCTGTACTTGCCTGCTTCAAGTTCATAGTCCTGTTCAGACCAGACACATGAGAATCAGGTGGGATCTCTTGGGTGAAATGCTAAGGAAGTAATAAATGGGAAAACCCCTCCTTACATTGAGCGTGGACTGCACGTTCTGGGACAGCCTGATCAGGGCGTTCTTTTCAGGCTCCTTGCTCTGGATCTCCTCCACCAGCCTCTGCAGGAGACACACGTGGTGTTAAGGACACACTGAAATCCAGCTGTCCAGTAATACACTTGCAGCCTAGAGATTTAGCTCAGCTGAGGGAATGGTGGGAACAGGAAAACATTTAGGAAGAGTCTCAAGGGTTTTAGGGTGTCTCAGCAGTGCTATAAACTTGCCCAGGACCTCCCACGCTGATTTATCACAAGTAAGATAAATAGCACACAACACATAGACCTCCACAACTCCTTGTCTGAGCTAGTAAGCTTAGAGTCTACTCAAGTAGAGAAAAAAGGAGGACTTGGATGCAACATCTCAGCCTAAGGTGCAATATTTCAGCATCTGAAACTGTCCTCTCCATGGAGAAGATTTCAGCCTGGAGGTGACTGGCACAGATGATGACACCAGCACTGTAGATAAACCCAGCAAGGTGAGATACACCAGGGAACACCATCCATGGGCTGCAATCTTCCCTAGTTCATTCACTGTGATGGGGGAGCACAGAACTAGGAGTTGGCTGGTACTATTTTGCATGTGTTGTTCACAAGCAAATTGTCCCATCCCTGTAAAGTTACAGGCTGTTCTTGCCCTGGAACACACCTTCTGTGCTTGCAGCTTGTAATTGATCTGGCTTGGCCCATCAGTGGTCTTCACTTGGTGCTTGGGTAGGTTGTTCATCCAGAACATCAGGTTCTCATTGGAGTTTTGAAACTGCTGGTAGGTGAGGCTGATGTTTCTGAGGGTCTTCTCTCTGTACAGCACAAAAGTGGACAGGAACACTAAGGGGAAGGGCAAAGATTCGTGTGCAAATTCCTAGGAAGATGAAAGGTGAAAACATCACCAAAACAAAACACCAAGATAACAAAAACGAGGGGGTGACAACCAATGGCTGAGTGGGGAGCACAACTCTGGAAGCTCAAAGCCTTGTGCTGTGAACAGGAAGGTGGCAGCTACACAGAAGGACACACCTGGTCCTCAGTATTACAGGACCGTGGTCAGGATCAGGGTCCCACAATGAAGAGCACACTGAGGGGTCTGACCCCTGCCCCAGTCCACCTTAGCTAAGAGGAGCAGAGATGACCCCACAGGTCCTCACCGCTGGTCCAGCTGGTCAGCCACGGCGTGGTAGCGATCGTTGAGGAGCTGCACCTCCCTCTTCTGCCGGGGCAGGTCAGGGCAGTACTCCTGGAAGTTGTTCTGCACAGCACTGCAGCTGTGCTCAGCATCCTTGAGGCCCCTGTTCAGCTTCAGCACACAGTCCTCCTGGGCCACCAGGTCATGCCTCATCTTCTGCAGGGGAGAAAAAAAGACACCTTGTGTTTGCAACAGTCAGAGCAGCACCCAAACACCCTCCTGAAAGTGTCACTGACTGGGCAGCACTGGGGGCTGGTCAGGCTCTCCGAGTGACATGCAAGGTGGAAGAGGTGAGGCTTATTCACCAAGGAAGCTGGGATGTGAGGTGTCTTAGACAGTGCACTGAGAAGTTTGGGGGAAGGCAAAACATCAGGTCACTGTGGGTGTCAGGGATGGGGTAAGAAGATTTGGAGCAGGAAAGATTAGGGATAGGTGTGAGGCAGAGCAACAGAGATTAGATGCTGAGGGGGTCATGATGTATTTTAGGGATTTCAAATGGAGGAGCAGAGAGACAGAGTGTTTTGCTGTCCAGTGAGAGCAGGTCAGTCTGCAACACCAATATTAAATCTTCAAGGGACAAGTCCTCAAAAAGGCTTCATCACTGGTGCCTCAAGGTGCTCAAATAAATCCAGCTCCTCCCACATTGCTTCCTGAGCTCAGGGATCTCCCATTCTTAATGAGAAGCCTGATGTTCCCCTACCTGCAGGTCATTGGCCCGATCCTGCAGGGCGTTGGGGGATGCAGGGATGATGCTATCTTGAGCCAGCTTGGCCTCAAATGTACTGACAATCTTGTCTGTGTTCTCAATCTGAGTCTCCAGGTTCAGGGCAGCCTTAGCCCTGGGAAAGGGGAAAATGAAGGACAAGGTTAACTACAGATACATAGTTCTTCTTCCTTTCTCCCTTTGATGTTTAAACTTACTTAAAATTAGAGCTTCTGCAACATGTCAGAGAACGAGCAACGGGCACTCACACCCCTGTTATGCTGCTCACAAGTCAGATACGTTGCAGTTCACCACACAGATCTGGGACACACACCCACTGTGGTGGATTTTCCATGATGGGGGGAATCTACTCACAAATTACACACAGGTACTCCTTCAGAGGCGCCTTTGATGATGGGTGGGAGGTTTCCAACCTGTGCTGGACCTCAGCCAACACTCATACAGATCAAAAGCATTTTCTGTCATGCTTCTGTGTTGGCACACCTGTGCAAAGACACTTCCTTCCCTCATCCCCATCACTCACTTCTCGTTGTACAGGCTGGAGAGCATATTGACATCGTTGTACTTGCTCCTGAGGGCATTCAGTGTGACAGGGAGCTGGGAAGCTGAGGTGCTGGTGGGTTTCTTGGAAAGGTAGGTCTCACACTCCTTCTGCAAGGCATCCTTGGCTGCCCCCAGGTTCTCAAGTTTCTTTGTTGTTTCCTGGCATACCAGATGGAAGCACAGTCACCCAACACAGCCATAGCAGTGCTGCTGTGGAAATGTGTTTCCCTCAGGGGCGGATTTGGCTGTGGGGCTCAGGGTGTGGTGCCCCTCTCATAAGGAGCTGCCCCTTGGGGCACAGCCCCATCCAGACTGTGGTTGTCTGGCAGTGGCGGGGTGTGGGAAAGGCATCCACATAGACAGAGATGGAAAAAACCTACCTGCCTGAGCCCATCCTGCTGCCAGAGCCGGATAAATACCCACAGATGGAGATGGAACAAGCTGAAATACTGCAAACCCAGACCTTGACCCAGAGGAAAGGAGCAGGGCTCCAGGGCACTGCCTCTTTTCCTGTCTCACTGACATTTACAAGTCTGTACACGCCATCAGGTGAGACAAAGCTGGCCCTTGAATTAATTCCTTTTATCTCTTAGACTCTTTGTTACAGACTTGAGAGTGTGGGGTGACAGCATTCCCAAGTCAGGCACCTGGACCACAGCACTGAAATGAATGGACCCTCTTGCTCCAGAGCCAAGGGAACAGCCTGCATTTCCCCAGGGTTTCATTTAGTCCCATTTCCAGGGTTCAAGCCAGCCTGAGACCCTTGAAATTGCAGCATGGTTTTCTCCTTTGGAGCACCAGCTGTCATCTCCTGAGTTATTTCCATATCATCCTGCTTTGGGCCAAGGACACGGTGCTACCAAACTGCTCCTGCTTCAACTCACCTGCTGCTGGTTGATCCTCCTGCCAAGGTCATCTGTAGGGTCGCTGTAATTCACAGGAGACCTCACTCTGGTCAAGACCTCCTTCTCTACCTGGACTAAGTCCTTGCCAACACGATCCAGACTACTGAGGAGTCGGTCAGCTTGGGGATCATCCTGGACTGCTGGAGGGCTCCTGGACAGAGCTGCAGTGAGACATATCTTAGGTTAATCCCCAGGTTTTCACTCTGCCATGGTGAGCCACAGCTCCAAAGGAGAGACAAAGCCAAGTGCTGCCATGCAGACACATTCCTTCTCAGCTTTGCTGGGAGCCTTTGAACTACAGCTGTGGGAATAACACAGATAACCCAGAGTTGGAATTTAGCCATGGCTGCCTACTCATCCCACAGCCCCCAGCTAGGGAAGAGAACTGCAAGAGACCCAGATTACAAAGCAGGTTTAATTAAGGTTTCTGGATAGGCACATCCCCCTGAAATCCTAAATACCCTCCAGCTGTTGATGGAGCTGGAAGTCAATCTCAGAGGCTTGAGTAGGGCAGCAGACTTTGAGTGAATTGCTGAGACAGGAGTCAGGTTTTCTTGCCAGCTGTTTGCCAGGAGGAGAAGGCATCCTCCCACAGGGACCTCTGCAGGTGTCTGTGTGTGAGCTGCAGGTGCCTCTGCCCGCCCTGGGTGGGTGCTCTGGAAACAGAGAGGGTTGGACTGTCCAGGTGACAAACCTTGCTGGCTGGGCTGGATCTGCTCCTTTTGGCTGCGTCTCAGGGTGCTCTGAACCGCTGCTCGCTTCTGCTTCACCGTGTTCAGCTCCCCTTCCAACCTGTGAGCAGAGAGGGGCATCATCAGCCAGGAAGGGACACAGCACTGACAGAGCCCTGCACAGCAGCAGCAGCTCCATGGCTGTGCTGGGGACATGTCCCCAAAGGCAAGGGAAGGTGTCTTCACAGGCTGGGAGCCTGCAGCCTGTTGTACTCAGAGATATCCCTCAGGAAAGAGAACAGCAGCAAGAGCAGCTGGTTGGTTTGAGCAGCTGACTTCTTTCAAGGAAGCCAGTGTTCCCAACTCTCAGCAGAAGCTTTCAAAGCTGGAAATTTATTTCATGTGGCTGCAGTACTTTGCAGCCTTACAGGCAACAAGTGCAAGTGGCTGCTGCACTAGAAATGCCACATCTCACTTGTAAGGTTGGTTCCTGCCAAATGAAACTAGGGCTGGGATCTGCCAGAGCTGGAAGGACCAAAAGATATTTCTGAAACCAGAAGGAGGGGGAACAGGAGGGACCAGGCCAGTTCTCATCCCTGCTGTGGACTGTTCCAGCTAAACACTGTGTGTTAAAACCAGCAGTTCCCAGCTTGCCTGGCTGCTGTCAGATGAGAGCTGTTCCTCTGTGCAGAGGAACTGAATTTCTGTTTTAAAGCATTCATGAAACCCATTAATCCAAAGGATTCAATAATCTGGGATGTGTGAAGAGGGTTACACACTGAGGAACACAACGAAGCAATCACACCCGTGGCACTGGGCACCCAAGCTCCCACTTTGGGCATGCCTGCATAGCTCTGAGTCTGGGCTGTGGGACACTTGAGCAGCACTGATTTACCCAAATGCCTGAGGCCATGATTAAAAAGGCAATGCCAGCCTCCCTGCAGCACCACCCCATCCTGTGGGAACTGCAGGAGCTGACTGAGTAGGCAGGCAGCAAACCTACATAGAGGCTCAAGAAGCATTGCTCAGTCTCCAGCTGGGGCTGGCTGAGAGCAGATACCACAGATAACTCTGTCCTGTTTGGCAAGTCCCAAGCTCCAGACTGATTCTGCAATGAATTTAGTCAAACCTATGCAAGTCACATGTTTGGGTGAAGAAATCAAGCCAGAAAACTCATTGAGAGTGAGGTCTGCATTGTGTGCAGGGATGTTGAGGAATGGTGTACTGCTGGATGAGACACCTGGGTGTGAAGAAAAATCCTTCTCCAGGAGGGATTTAGTTCCAGATAGTTGAGAGGCCTGTCCCCAGCTGCAGTTTCTCTGCAGTCAGGTTATGATCCAAGAGAGTCTGAATGCCTCTCTGGGTCAGAGTCTCTGCTGCACACTCACCTATTGATCTTGTCTATGGACTCAGGGTCAGGAGGAGGGATGGAGAAACAAGCAGAAGGTGCCTCCTGGACCACACCAGTGCTGCTCTGGACCACCCACATCTCTGGGTTACTGTTGTCCTTCAGAGTGTACTTGTCCCCTCTGGTCAGCTGCACCTGGGAGAGGACACAAAACCCAGTGAAAAGCTTGGCTTTCTGGCCCTAAGACAGTTCCTCACACCATGGAGCCAAGATCTGGAGCAACCAGAGAAGAATCCAGTTCTCTGTCCCTTCTGAGGGTGCTGCTGGCTCTCACCTCCCCAGCATCCCAGTCACAGAGGGTGTCCAGGGTGAGGGGCTCAGAGGGACGTGTCCTGCGCAGTTTCAGTGGGCTGATCTCTTTGCTCCTTCTCTTCAGGTCAGTGATGCTCTTCTCTGCCTGCTTCAACACCTTCTCCTCGTTCTTGACAAAACAGGGGAGACAGTGGTTGTGACCAGGTGTGGGTAAGAAGGAAGGGGAGGGTCACACTACAGCAGGTGTACTGGGACCAATTATCTGTCCTTGTGGGGTGGAGCTGGGAGTTTCTCCATTCTTGATCCCTCCATTCCCTTCTTCCCCTTTCCATTGCTCTCCTCAGTTTCCTTTGCTCACAGATCTGCTGTTGAGGACACAGCCTGGGCTAACCTTAGGTGAACCCACACTTTCATATAAAATATCCTGAAGATGTTTTCTTTTTCAGAAATGGAACACCTGCCAAGAGGTGGCTGCATTCCAGTGTCAGAAAGTACCAAGATTCCAGCAGCTCCTGAGAGCGACATGTGTTGCGTACTTGGGAAGACACCATGGTGAATGTGTCTCCTCTCTCTCTCTCCAGGGCAAATCTTCCTTTTCTATCTCCATCTCACCCCTGAGGTCAGATTTCTTTATTCCCTCCCTTGCCCTTGGCTCATGAGGGTGATGAGGAGATGGGAGGATCTTTCCCTGCTTGGATGCCAGTGGCTCACACTCTCCAGGCCCTCTAATTAGTGTCTTATGTTAGGGACAACACATGGCTTCTCCCCACACTTCTCCTTCACTCTGATGGTGACCTGGGGCTTGGCTGTGTGTCACTGGTGGGGACAGGGCCATCTCAGAGCAGTGTGGATCTTCTGGGCTTCCCCCTCCCCAGCACAGAGCTGGGCTGAGCTATCCCTGTAGGATTATTCACCCACCTCTTCCCCTTCACCTTTGTCAACTACTGGGGAGTTTTAACTTAGAATTTGCCCTGAGGTCTGGCTGGTGCCACCAGCCCTGAAGGCCTCACCTCCATCTGAAGCAGCAGATCTGACACCACCCCGGGGCTGTCTTTGTTGAACTTGCTGTATTTGGTGTCCAGGTCAGAGCTCATCTTCTTCAGGGAGCAACTCACAGCCTCAGCATCATCCTGGAACTGGAGGTGTGGCCAGGGAAACAGTCAGGCATGGAGGAACATTACTGTCTCCAAGTCCTGTGGGGTCTCTCAGTTCCCAGCACCTCTAAAAGATGATATTTTGAGGGGTGTTTCCCCAAAATACCTTTACTAGGTGTAAGCCAAGGGACTCCCATCCTCACCTCTTCGCTGTCTCTCTTCCCAGCCTACCCACTCTGGCCTGACCTGCAGAGCCACAGCCCCTGAATTTGCTTTTTACCTTCTTATAGCTCTCCACAGTTTTCAGTTGGCTCTCCTGGCAAATGCAGAGATTCAGGAAATTCTGCCACTCATTCTTCAAAGCTTCCTGGTGAGCCTGTGGTGGGACAGAACACATCTCAGTGGGTTCCAGCTTGTCCTGCCTCCCTCACCTCAGGTCTCCTTTCCTCAGAAATCGTAGAGATCAGAGGAAGAGCAGAGACAAAGCTGTGCCAAGCACTGCCTGATGCTGAGCCTGAGTGAGGACACCCCATGAAAAGGACCTGGCTCACACAGAGCCACCATCACTCCTCAAGTGGTCTCAGCTCCAGTGGTGTTGGAGACTGAGAGCCCACCTTAGCCTGGCACTGGACCTGCAGGCTTGGAAATACAGCTTTGGAGGCTGGGGGATGCTTTCACTTGGGAGAAGTCACAGCATGTCAAAGCTGGAACTTCCTAACAGTGTGAGGGTGGCTGCACTGATGTGTGTGAGCATCTGAGTGGGAGCTATTCCTAGCACACACATGTTAGCCTCTATCTCCTGGAAATTTTGGAAAGGGTGAAAACCCTGCACTTCCCTCAGGTTCACTGTAGGGCTGGAGCAGGCAGAAAGATGCTGCAGTGCAGCCAGTGCAGTGTGGAAGAGTAAATAACTGCAGGGAGAGGTGAAGGAGTCCCCTCTGACCCTCCACCTGAGGCACAGAAGCACTCTCATTCTCCCACAGGGCTGGGGAAGAGACCCCCTCTCCCTACCTGGATAGGTTTGATGGCTGGGTGCTTCAGCTCAATCATCCTGTCCCCATCATCCTGAAGGTGGTTCACAAACTCCTCCTGGCTGAGCAGCTCATTGGACTTGAAATCCTGGAGGGGAAAAGAAACTTTCTGCCCTTGGGAGCATGCAGGGAGCACAGAGTGGTCTCCTGGGGCACCAAACGTAACAGAGATAAGGCTCCCAAAGCACAGACATCCTTGTTTGTTGGGGTTTTTTTTAAAAACAGAAGGGGCTAGGCAGAGCTAAAACAAATTAGACACATTTGGGCCTCAGAAAGGATCAAGACATTAATTCAAAGAGCATTTTCCTAAGCAACTATCCCTCTCATTTTCTGTGTCCCAGCACATGGCAGTCACTGGGTGTTGTACTGCGGCCATTGAGGCTGTTGTGGCACTGAGCCCTTCCCTTCTCTCTGGCCATGGAAAGCCTCCCTGACAGCTCTGCAGTGTATGACCCCACCTGCCTGCTCAGGGGCCTGGAGGGGTCTCACAGAGCAGCTCATTCCTAATTCCAGCGTGGACCCGGGGGTCTGTTCCTCCTCTGTTTTGGAAAGCCTCTCTCTCAGGGCTGGTGGTGGGTGTGCAGGAGGCTGGGGTGCACCCTTCAGATGCCATGTGCCAGTCTTGGGCAGCCTTTCATGGCCAGGACACGCTGCCACCCCGCAGGACTCACCTCGTACTCCCGGCGCACGCTCTGGACATCCAGAATTTGGTCACTCCAGTCCTGCTTCAGGATCTTGGTCTGCTGCTCTGTCAGGTAGCCCAACTCCTTGGTGCAGCCCTGGAGGTGGTGGTAGAGGCTGCCAAGGCTCTGCCCTCGCCAGATGGAAGCTTTCTGCCCACACACAGGACGGAGACAGGGTCAGTGTTCAGCCTGGGGAGTCCTTTTCCAGAGAAACCTGCCACCACTGGCTCCTATCTGATGGGGTTGCTGTTCCCCTTTCCCTCCTCATAGACAAGATATGTTTGTCTAACCAGAATCCCAGGTGTGAGCTGGTACCGGGGCAGTCTCAGAGCTGGCCCAGTTCTGCTGTATTTCTCACAAATCCCATTTTCAGCGTCAACTTTCATGGGCCCAGCTGGGTAAAACCCAAGATGTTCTTCCTGGCCACCTCCTTTGCTCTGGAGCCCTTGTTATGGATCAGGGCAAGCCTCCACATTTCCAATCCTGATTTGGAACAGTGTGGGCAGGTTTTCCTGGTGCCTTCTGGTGCCTGTGCTCATGGACACAGAGGAAACTGCAGATCCATGACCCATGAAGAGGAGAGAGATGGATCTCACCCTCAGCATTACCCTGAGGACAGCAAGAGTTCTTTCAATTTATACCTATCCCAAAGAGGGAAGAAAATGGGGAAATGATATGAGGGACACAACTTTACTTTGCAAGCCCAGGGTTAGCTCCTGTTCTGAACTGAGCTTTCCCTGCTCATCAGGGATGGTGTTAGTCTGCTGTAAGACCCCATCTGCTCAGAAAACCACCAAGAACTTACCAGCAAGTCCTTGTACTGGCTTTTTAAATCTGCCACATCCTGGGTTACAACACAGCCAAGACCAAGGCGGTGAACAAAACAAAACAAAACAAAAGATAAAGAAAAGCTGTTAGCAAAATCTGTGGTGAATGCTGATGAACCAATTTATGGAATATTCTTTAGAAACCATCCAGGAGCCACCTCCCTGGCCCTCTCTGCAGAACAAGGGTGGGCATTCACCATGTGGAGGAGCAGATGGGACAGACACGAGCAGAGCCTGCAGGGTCCCCAGTGGGGTGACAGGAACAAGGAGGGGACAGAGGGTGCCTTACCCCGGAGCGGAGGTTCTTGATCTGGAGCCCATAGGCTTCGATCTCCTTCTGGAGGATGTTGTGCTCAGCTATTTGCTTTTCCAGCTCCGACATGCCAGGGCCATACTGTCCTGCATTGACTTGTTTCTGTGCAAAAGGAGTCAGGGCAGACACCAAAGCAAAAGGCTTCATTTCAGGGAGAAACCCCAGGCAGAGCTGGCAGGGCATGAAAAGATCTGGTATCTCACAGGGGATTTTTTTTGTTCTTTCCCATTATTGCATTTGGTTGCTATTTCCCCAGCCATACACAGGGGCAAAGATAACCAGACCAGCTCTGGGCTACAGACCTGAGCTGAGCCAGCCCCCTGCCCATGGTGACATGGATGGGATGCACTTAATTACTATCCAGCTTTCAGGGGAAGCCAAATTGGCTCCAATCTGGGCAGTCCACATACCCAAACCTTGCAGTGTGAAACCTGAAAGGTAGGGCTGTAAAATCCTAGGAGACTTCATGTTCTCCATCCTTCCATCCCACAGCAGGACTCTCTACCTGACCCCCCTCTGGTAACTCTTAATCTGAAGAGGTTAATTCAGAGGGTTCTCCAGAGGGTTTTAAGAGGTAGAAGGAGAGTCTTTCTTCCACCCAGAGCCACTGAATTATTCCCACCACCTCCAACATCCCTGCATTATGCTGAGCATGCAGTGGCTGGCACAGCCTTACAGACAACAGCAAACATTATCTGGCCTGGTAGGAGATGGGAGATAACATCCAAACCCAGCTGCTGTTACCATCTTTTGGTCCAGGATCCTGGCCCAGTCCACCCTGGGCCCCACCTCGGGGACGTTCAGCTGCTCGTAGAGGGCACGGTACTCGGCACAGAGCTGTGTCACACGGTCATGGAGCTGCTGGATGCTGCCAGGGACAAAGGCACAGGTCCCTGTGTCACTCGGGAAGCACGAGAACCAAGGTGGGCCTTGAGGAGTCCAAATTTCACTTGCAAGACCCAGGGAACTTTGCTGTCCCTTTGTGGCACTGGTGTCCTTCAGCAGTGTCCTGCTGTTCTCCATCTTCAGGGATGTCTCAGGAATTAATGCCCAGGAGGATGCTGCAGGGAAGTCAGGGCTGTCCCTTCCCAGCTAGGAAACTTCCCTCCTGATTTCTACACAGAAGGGATGGAAGTGAAGGGGAGAAAAGCACCAGGAGCAAACTAAAGCTGTTCTCCCACTCCAACCTCCACCTCTGACTCTGTGTTTGCCCCAAATTAAAGGTATTTTTAAGGAAGGCAGAGGAAAGGGGGATTTGCCCTGAGAGTGGAGCCGCATTTTAGCTCTGGATTTTTCTAGTGCCTTTCATAAGGGCTCCCAAAAGACTGGGGTCTCTTGGGCAATTGCTCTGGCATCCCCTCTGTATACCAATTTTTTTAAAATAATTTGGCAGAAAAGATTATTTTAAGGCTAAACTCTGTGGGAAGAAGAGTGAAACTACCATTCCTGGCAAGGGCTGGAGTTCATTCTATGTCCTGAGGAGGTTCCCAATAGCTCAGTGCCCTCATCACACCAGTCTCTCCACTGTACTCACTCTTTCTCTATCTCAGGAGCCTGTGGGTGTTTCAGCCTCTTGGCACGGTCCACATCCAGGAAAAGATCTTTCAACAGGGTCTCAGCTTCCTTCAAGTTCCTGGCATTCTCTGTCTGGAACTCAAAAGCCTTGTTCTTCTGGTGATTGTTGGAATCCTGGAGGCCAGGTAGACAGAAGAAAAAGCCTTTTTGGACCACACGTTCCTCACAACACTGTCCTTGGCCAACACAGAGGTTCTGGATCCTCCACACAGCTACCACAGAGGAGCCCTGGTGCTCAGCCTCCTGCTCCAGCTCCCTCCCTGCCAGGGGTTCTGTGGTCAGACTGGCAGCTCAGGGCTGCTGGGAGGCACAGGGCTGTGCTGCCATAGCCGAGACAGCCTTGGCTGTGCAAAGCCTGAGGCACAGAGCAGAAAGAATCTGAGAGGCCTCGGGATGCAGCCCCAGGGGTTGGGAGGCTTTTTGGGGTGTCTGTTCCTCCCCAGCCCCGAGTCAGCCCCCAAACCTGCACCAGCAGGCACAGAGCAGACACCTGACCTGCTGTCCTAGACACTGAATTTCTAGGCAAAGCCTTTCACCTTCCACCACCCTTGCCACAGCTGACCTGCTTGAGTCTGGACTGAGTCTCCAGGATGTCCTTCTCCACCTGGTCAGCATTTGTCTGCATGCGGGAGATGAGCACGGCCAGCTCGTTTGTGGAGGACCTGAGGGAGGGAACAGCGAAGCAGATGGGTGGGAAAAGCAAAACTCACCCCCTCCATCACTGCCCAGGACCTGCCCCAGGCCTGATTCTTCAGCCCTTTCGCCTCTGATTCTGTCAAGAAAGAGTCTGAGCTGTGGTCAAGGACACACACAGTACAACACCCAGCCCATCTGCACAACTCCTCACTGCAGATGCTCAAAACTTTGTGTGGATTCAGAAAAACATCAGAGGAGGGAAAACAACAGTGGGGGGGGAAAGGGAAAAAACTGTTGTAGGATTCCCCAAGGCATCAAAACCACATCTGGAGTGGGAAGACCTGAAGCCAGAGATGGCTGGAGGCCAGGGGAGCACCCTGCAGAGACAGCACAACATGCTCACCCTGTTTGGAGGGGCTTCCCTGGGTGCCTGCCCTTGGCTGCTGGCACAGCTGGCCCTTCAGCCTGACCCAGAGCTGCCATCCTTCCATGTGAAGCTCTCCACAGCTGGACCCAGTGAGACACTGGAGAGCCCAGTGCCACCCCGAGACTGGGCTGCAGGGGACAAGGACTTGCTATGCAGACCACAAGCCCCTCTGGCTGTTGTGGTGTTTTCAGAGCTTGGGGAACAGCAGGAATCTGAGTCAGGGCAGGTTTAGGTTGGATGTCAGGAAAAGGTTTTTTACCCAGAGGGTGCTCAGGCACTGAACAGGCTCCCAGGGAAGTGGTCACAGAACTGAGCCTGCCTGAGCTAGAGGAGTGTCTGGACAATGCTCTCAGCACATGGGAGGATTCTTAGGGTGTCCTGAACAGGGCCAGGAGTTGGACTCGATGATCCTGGTGGGTCCCTTCCAAATCAGGATACCCCATGATTCCAAGACTCCCAAGGCCATGGCACACATACCAGCCCTCCTCACCCCAGTGAGGCTTCACTGAAGGCTCCCAACAACAGGTCCCCACTACTGTCACCACAGTGCCACCACAGTGACAGTGCCATCACAGCACTTATCCCACCACCACCCTTGGGAATGAGCACCCCTGCTGGAGCAGCTGGATCCAAAGCCTGCAGACAGGCATGGGATGGTTCCCAACACTCCCTGCGGACAAGGAAGCACAAACCTCGGTGCCACCTTTGTCCTGCTCTAACAGCATCTGCCCTTGAGGACAGTGCCGGCCCTACCCTGCAGGCAGGGAGAGCACAGCACTGCCAGGATGTGGGCAGAGGCAGGAAGGTGTGGAGTGATAGCAACACACAGGGATGAAGCCCTCAGAATGCTGTTGATGGGACAAAGTTCAGTGGAGGCTGAGTGCATTATGTGCTGCTGCTGGGATCTGAGACCAGGAGGAAAGAGTTTGAGCAGAGACAATGGGACATCGCTGGGGGGCAGCTGGAGTGGGGGGACACTTCTTCAGGGCAGGCTGGTACCTCTCTGGTGGAAGAATAGGGTAGGAGAAAGGTCATGTCCTGCAGCAGAGCCACCAGGTCTGCCCTTTAGCCACCTTTAGCCATGTGCTTTCCTTCCAAGCCCCTGAATCCACAAAGGGGACTGGGGAAATGATTCCCTTAATGGTTCTGTCATTGCTCCAGCTCCTGCCTGTGGCTCCAGCTGCTCCACAGTTCATTGCAAAGGCTGGAACAGATGCTGGGATGTTCATTCATTACAGCCCCAAGTGACTGTAACGTGCCAGGGAGTGCTACAGTCACCCCAAGCCAAGCACTCAAGTGCCACAGTCCCACTGGAAGTGAGCTCAGCCCACACTGAGCACACCCTGTGTGGCTCCAGGGGAGGCACAGCCCCAGCGCTCCTGCTCACAGCATCCTCCTGTCCCCTTTCCCCAGCCCCTCCCTTGTTTTTAATTTCCCAAGCATGGGCCTGCACAAAGCAGCTCTCAGCTGCCCCGGAGGTTTGGGGCTGGCAGCATCTCCCAGCCATGCCTCAGCTTTGCTGCCTGGAATCAGCAAAGTGAGAGGGGTCAGCTGTGCTGTGGCAGTGCCACTTCTGCAGGGTCTGATTTCAGGGATCCTGGAGTCCAAGAGGTGCATCCACCACCATCAAAGCATCATTCCCTGCTACAACCTGTGTTTTATATCCCGTTAATCATCTCTCCTACTCCATCCATGCCCCTTCCTGGTGTAGACTGCAGTGCTCGGGGAGATGCACAGCAGGGTGGGTGGGAGCAGCACAGGGCTGTGAGCCCGAGCGTGCAGCAGGATGGAAGCTCTCAGAGGTCCCCCCTCCCCAGGAGGTTACACAATCTCCCACTCATCCCTGACACGCCTGGAATGAGGTGGTGTCCCATGAGCAAATACTTGAGCACCACCCAAATTTCCTGCCCGGGCTCTCTGCGCAGGGAGGAGAGTGTGAGTCACGGGCTGGGCTGGGCTGTCCCGGGGGACGGAGCCTCTCCATCATCCCCCCAGCAGGTCTGGCTGAATTCAGCTCCTCCCCAAAGAGTGTGGAAGGGGCGTCCTGTTTGAGCCCATCCCCGTTTATAATGTAGCTGTGGATAACTCTGTGCTGCTCCAAGAGGGGAGAAGTGAGGATCCATCCTCCCCAGGGATGGTAGATCACCAACAAAATCCTGTTTATTCCTGCTGGCACTCCCTTTCTGGTTGAAGGAAACACTGGAGCACTCCATCTCTTAGTTCTTAAGGTTGGGCACAGGAATCGGCTTTGTTTAGGCTGAGACACAACAAAACTATGGACTGAAAAGATGCCAGCAGCCTCCTGGTGACAGGGACTCAGCCCATCCCAGCCTGTGCTGCACAGGGCACCTGAGGCTGGAGACCAGGATGCTGCTGCAAACAGCCTGATTTTCAGGGAAGTGGGGATGATTCCTCGAGAACATCATCTCAGGAGCAGCAGGGGTGTACTGAGAGAAGTCTGTGCAAACACCCACCCATGGTGACAGGGATGCATCACTGTCCCTCCTCGGGGTGTCCCCCTGCCCATCCCTGCCCCATTCCTGCCGCCCCTGGGCAGGAGCTCTCACTCACCCAGAGCTGGGCTCTGCATTTCAGGGTGAACATTTGGGCTGCACAGAAGAAGCCT
This sequence comes from Cinclus cinclus, assembly GCF_963662255.1. Lineage (NCBI taxonomy): Eukaryota > Metazoa > Chordata > Aves > Passeriformes > Cinclidae > Cinclus > Cinclus cinclus. Next base: position 5,550,991 of record NC_085065.1, on the reverse strand, counting down.
GGCATCAGGTGGGATGTGAGCAGCCACAAGCTCACGTTGGACACCCCTCAGCCCCTCGAAATTCGGGTCCAGCTGCACACACAGAGCATGGTACAGCCACAGCCCTGGAATGGCTGAGGACAAGGCTGGGCAAAACTCCTCCTGCTCCTCCTCCTCAGGAGCCAGGGCAGCCTCCTCCCTAGGGCTATCTCATGCCTAGGAGAGGCACAGCACTGTTATTATCATTATTAATTGGTCCATTTCTCGTACCACTTTCTGCCTCCTGGACAGTCCAGCTGCACACAAGGGACAGTGTCTCTCAGCAGCAGCAGGATTGTCCCCCACTCCTGGTAGGGCACTTTGGGCAGGACCACAGTACCACCCACTGCAGTCCCTGACCCCTCTGTGCCTTCCTCATGGGGACTTTGCTTTATGGCCACAGGGCCCAAAGCTGGGACTGTTCTCCCTGACACACACATATTTTGACTTGCCAGCAGATCCCAGCAGACCACCACTGACCCCCTGCCAGTTCTGGGTTAGTGCCTGACCCCCTGCCTGTCCCCAGGGTCCACACTGCTCCAGACTGACTGGGGAGAAGCAGAGGGAGATGGTGGGAAAAGCAGCAATCCCAGGAGACACTTAAATCCCAGGAGATGACTTGCCATCCACCTCCCAAACCACCCACAGCCTTTCTCAAAATCACACCCAGGTGCAGCCAGTCCAGCCAGATCCAATTCAATTCCACCTTCTCAAGATTTTCCCTTTCAGCCCTGAAGTGCCTCCACCTAGAGCAGGGCACATCCAGGATGTCCTTGGGGACAAATCTGTGCTGCTGATGCTTCCTCCCTGGGATGCATCGACCAAGAAGAGACAGCAAAGGGCCCTGACAGCTGGGAGGTTCAACACCACAGGGACCAAGAACCTTCTCTGGGGGTCTAGCTGCTAATTATGAACCCCAGAGACAGGGAAACTCAGCTGCTGCTGAGGCACCAAGAGCAGCTGTTGGCCACCAACATTTTCTTGGGGCCATCTGCAGAGTGCGTGCTGCTCCTGACACAACTCATCCACTTTCATTTTCTCAGCTACTTTGGGCACTGACCAAGCCCCAGGTCATGGCCAGGCGAATTAGGCTGTGTCTGATGTTGGTGCCTACTGAAACAAGCACAACTAGCTCAGTAATTGCTGTGCTCCTGGCTCCAGCTTCCATCCTGCACAGGAAGAGGTGTGAGGTCTTGCTGGGATGCAGCTCCAGTTATTCTGAGAGGTTCATGCTGGGGAAGAGCCTGCCCAAACCCTCTGCAGGGTCCTGAGGAATGCCCAGCCTGCTTCGGAAGCTGGATGGGGAGGTGGAGACATTGCATTAGTAAGGCTGAATGAAAGGGAGCCTGACACAGCTCCTGGGCTGCTGGGGAGGTGCCTCATTGCAGCCAGGCCCCAGGCAAAACCTGGTGTTCAGAGAGCCCCCAGACCTGCCTTTGAGATGTTTGTGTGTGCTCAGCTTTACTGAAGCTTCCCATGGCAGAGGTCCAGCTCCTGACATCCTCCCAGCAGCCCCAACCTTTGAGGGGTCACCTTGTCCCCAAGCCCTGCTGCCCTGCCCAGCCACCCCCTCCTCAGTGGCTGTTGGCTGACCTGGGGTTTGGACCCCAAAACAGCACATTTGAGAGCCAGCACTGCGTTGGGACCACCCAGATACACACAAAAACACTGTGCTGGACTGCTGCTGGTCCCAAGAGATGTGGCCAGCACCCCCTTCACCCTACATGTCCCCTTCTCAGCACAGCCCCCTGGGCAACTTCCTCAGCTTCCAACCATGGCAGGGCAGAGAATTCCCATGGAATCAACTAACATATGCAAAATTGCTGAGGAAGGTGGAGAATCATCCTGAGTTAACAACAGCAGCTGGAGGGAGGGATGAGATCTCCCTGCAGGAGCACTCCCTCCCAGAGGACTCCCTGATCCCAGGGAAGCATCACACATCTCATTCCCTCAGAGCTGAGGGGATTTCTTCATGGAATCACAGAATGGTTTGGCCTGGAAGGGACCTTAAAGACATCCAGTTCATAGCCCCTGCCATGGGCACGGACACCTTCCACCAGACCAGGCTGTTCCAAGCAGATCTGAAAGAAGCAAACTCAGGGATTTGACCTGCAAAGACCCAGCCTGTCCCAGGCTGTGTTAGAGCAGCTACCAGCAAATCCCTCCTCACCCATCTCCACCACCTGAGCAGCAGCAGAGTGAGCATCCTTCTCCAGGGACCCCAGGGCAGCATCACGCCACCCTCACACAGCCAGGGAATCCCAGGATCTCAGACCCAGGCCCGGATCCTTTCCACCATCGAGCAGAACCTGCTTCACCCAGGCACAGAGGCTGCTTTTATCCTGCTCCTACCTGCCCAAAAGGGGCTTTTTGCACCTCCCTGCTCAATGATCTGAGCACAACCCAGAGGCTGCACATCCCAGGGGCTGCAGGACACTTCAGGAAGGAGCACAAAACCCACCAAAAACAAGGACAACAGCCAGGCAGCACATTTTGGTATCAGCTCCCAGCAAACCCCAATCTCCTGCTGCTCCACATAGGGATAGCACTTAGGGTGGCTTCAAAGACATGGATCACCCATCCCTCGTACTCCAACAGGGTCACACAGCACAGACAGAGGAGAGGGGAAACACTTACTTGCTGGGTTTGACAGGGGAACCTCTGCTCGGGGAGCTTTTGCCCACCCCCTTGAACATGTTGGCCAGGTCCCAGCTGGTGTCCCGGGCTCGGCACGGTCCTGGTGGGCTCTGGCTCGCTGCTCCCTGGTGCGGTGTGTCGGGATGGAAGGACAGGACTCAGCCAGGGGCGGTCTGGAGCAGTAAAGAGCAGCTCCTGGGAGGCTCCTCCCCGAACGCAGGTGAGCAGCAGCAGCACAGATGGAGGCGCATCTGAAAAAAATGACTCGAAAAACCAGTTTAGGGTGGAAAGAGCTGAGCCCCAGAGGGAGAACGGGAGACCTCGCCCTGGCTCAGAGGGTGTTGGGGCTCACACAGCCAGAGAGCAGCAGCTTCCCAGCAGAGGGACAGAGAGCACTTTGCAGGGAGGAAACGCTTGGGAACGGGACTTGGAGGGAGCGCACTGCACTCCCACATTGCACTACCACCGAAGCACTTTTTAAAGCATCACCTTGCAGCATCTGTTTAAAATGCTACAGAACTGCAGAATCCCCACGGACAAAGCCAACCAAGCATTTTCCAAGGTGGCAGCAGCAGTTTGGGGATCAGCAGTTCTCAGAACACGAAGTTATTTTGCAGTCCAAACTTTTGGCCCAGGCTCAGCACAAAGTGGCCCTGGCTCCCAGGAAAACACTGAGGGCTCAAAGCAGAGGGAAAGCCAGCAGCTCCAGCACAGCAATCCAGGACTTCAGCCAACAGGATTCAGGCTCTGGGAAAACCCAGCCCCAAAGATCTGGGTCTGAGGCTCTGCTCAGGCACCCTGCCTACACAAGACCTTAGATCAGGCTTCGCCTCTGGGCAGCTCTTTTCCCTCTCTTTCAGAGTCCCAAGTGGTTCCCAGTGAGCTCAGCACCACCCTGGCATCTCTGTGGCTCCTGGGGATGCCCAGTGGGGCTGCCCAGTCCCACGGCTCTCCCTAGCCACAGTCAGGGCTGGCTACCTGCTGGCTTCAGACAAAGCCAAGTTCAAAGGTCCCCACAAACCAGGAACCCTGAGTTTCAGGCTGATCCAGCAGGAATCCCACAGTAACACGGGATCTTACCCAGTGCAGGACCAGGGAGGGAGGGAGGGCAGAGGTTGGAGGAGGAGGGGGACAGGAGAAGATGGGGGTCACAGCCCCCACATAAGCACCAGCGAGACACCAGTGATTCCAACACTGGTGTTTGTGGCTGTTCTTCACCTTTTTTGTGTGGACAACACAGGACCAGAGGAAAAGGCCCAAGGTGCATTGTCCCTTCCTGGGTGACCTCTTTGTCCTCTTTAAATTTAAATCACACTTGTCTGAGGAAAGAGTGAAGGACACAGACAGGATGGAAAGTGGTTGCTGAGAGATCACCCCTTTGCCATTGACATCCCACTGACTGATGACAGCAGTGATGCTCCCTGAACAGAGCTGCTGGAGGCCCCAGGAGGAACCCCCAGACCAGAGCCAGTCCCTGTCATTGACATTCAAAGGCTTTAAGTGACATGAAGCCTTGCCAGAGATGAAAGCTGAAAGCATTTGATTTCACACAGACCTGATTTTGTACCCAAACAAAACAGGGATATGGGACAAGCTCTTCTGTGGGAGGTTACTGTTTGCATGGGCCAGGAGGGGATTAATTCCCTATAGATTCAAAGGAAACTAAATTGGACAAGATCAACTGCCTGTAATCCCCTGGAAAATCCCCTGGCACGTGGAGGAAGTTCTAAGAATTAGTACCAAGAGTAAACCAAGCACATACCAACACAGCCCTGTGGACAGCCTGCTTCCCAAGCCATCCATCACCCTGGAGCAGCCTGGAGCCCACAGCTGGGGCTCCTCACCTGCACAGCTCCAAGACAGCACCTTCCTCTCCTCTGTAACAAAACAGCTCTGATCCTTCCCCTGGCCAAGTCCCTACCTGGTGATGATCCCTTTGAAAGATAGAGTGTTCCAAAGACAAGAGTCCTTGCTGTCAGCCCTGTGCACACAGACAGGACAGACAAGCACGGGGATAATCTCTGGGAAGAGAGCAGCATCCTTGGCAGGGCACAGAGCATGTGAGGCACGAGCTGGGAAGCCAGGCCAGGTCCTGCCTGGTGCTGAGCCTTAGTGCAAGAGTGATGCTGAGCACCCAGCCTGCCTTGAGCTGCCTCTCCCTCACTCAGCCAGACAGGGGAGGAGGACAGGCAGAGTCCATATGAGGGACAGCTCCTGGATGCCTGCTCATCCTCAGAGAAGTAGGGCTTGCCCAGCCCTCAGCAAAGCCCTGTCCCATCCTCAGGAGAAAAGGCTGGCAGGGGAAGCCAGAGGATGGCTCTGTGGTGATGGATCTTGCCAGCCCAGCAGTGCCAGCACAGAAGTTTCTGCTGCTGCCCAACACCTGTGGAACACCAGGAATGTTCTGCTGCTGCCAGCTCAGCCTCCCCTGCTCTGTGATGGACACCAAGATCTGCTCAGGGGAAGGGGAAGTCGCTGCAAGAATCCTCAGGGGATTATGACAGATCCTCACACTTGTGACAGGCACTGCTGGATTCAGCCCAGGTCACTTCCAGATCCTCCATGGGTTTTGCCCAGACTGGCCCAAGCCGTGCCAGGGCAGAGCACCGTGGTTAACCTAGACCCAGCAAGAAGCAACAGGCAAGGAGACCAGTTCAACCAGTTCTGCACCACAGCCACCCACACAGCTGCACCTGGCACTGGGACCTGGGCCGAAAATGCTGGGCAGGACCTGCCTGCCCCTGTGCAGCTGGAAATCTGAGCACAGGCCTGGGAGACCACCCTGACAGCACCACCAAGGGTCCCCCAGCTCCAGACCACTCCAGCCAGGCAGCTCCATCCCAGATCCATCTCCAACAGGACCACTCTGCTGCAATGGGGACTAAGCTCCCTCCTGTCACAGCTGCTGTCCCTACGAGAGATGGCTCAGGAGTGGGCAGCCTTCTTTTCATCACAGTTGTTCCAGCCTGGAAATGCTGCCCCTGATCCAGAGGCAAAACCAAACCCAGAGCAGGTTGTGCCTTGCCCAGGCACATTCCCAGCTGGGCTCCAGCTCTGTTTGGGGGCTGAGACATCTCCTTGGGGGATAGATCTGGGGCTGGCTGCTCCTGCAGGGCTCCAGACACAACAGGAGGTGGTATGGGAAGTCACACCACAATCACTTCATTCATTTTCCAGAGTAGGATTTATCCCCATGGCTGGGAGCTGTGCCAGGTGAAGATGCCTGGTTTTGCAGGGCAGTCACAGAACCAGCAGCTGCCTCTTGCTCCTCACACAGCTGAGCAGTTGCCAGCAGGGACAGATAGCAGGCACAGCTGCCTGGGGTGAACACAGAACATTTCAGGGCAGGAAGATTTCAGAAACCATCCAGGGCTAACCTTTCTCAAGAGACTGGCAGAGGCTGGAGGATGACGTGCTGTCGTTATCAGCTTGTTGGTTTTTTACAGAGGGGATGGCAGGTAACATGGACTATAAATTATTTACTGTTACCTGTGAAGACCATTTGCCTTTTTGGATGACAAGGAACTTGCCTCCCCTGTGCCTCTCCTCTCCTGAACACCCTCTGCACACCATTCCTTCTTTCCATTTCAACTCCTTGCTTTTGAACTTCTTCATTCTTGAACTTATCCCCCTAGGACGTGATGCAACAAAATCAAAGCACTGCACAAGCCTCCTGTGTCATGACACCATCCAGAGCTGCTTCTGGCCAGATACTGCAGGGGAAACTCCACCTTTAAGGTCCTAAATTACTCTATAGAGTACTGGGTGCCACAGCAGAGCAAGGGAAGGACATTTACAACAAATTTAACCATTGGGATATAGGAGGAGAAACACAGGAACCACCAGTGATGCAGAGGGTGGTTGGGGTTTGGTTTGGTTTCCAATTGTTTGGCACCTGGAAACAGCCTGGAGCTGTTTATAAAATACCTGTGGAAAAGCAGTTTGTGCATCTCCTCACCCTGTAAGGCCCCTGCTCATGGTGACCCATATTTACACCAAATAAAACCAAGGGCCCATCTCAGCAGCAGCACCCACCACCACATCCCCAGGGAGCCCTCTGTATCCGTGAGGGATGCTCTGCTCTGTGGAGATGCTGCTTGTTTGGCAACAGGACCAGCAGGTACAGGCAGCCCAGGTCAAGACTTACAAAGGATGCCTGGTCTTTGCATCTGGAGACTGAGCCTGAAACACTTGAGCTGACCTCAGCCACAGGGAAACCATTCTGATTGTCTCCAAAGCCATGGAGAAGAGTGGAACATGAAATCAGGGCTCCAGACACCACACTGGGAGGAATCAGAGCCTGGTCCCACACATTCATCAGCCTCTGTTTGCCTTGCAGACACCAAGGACGGCACCTTTCTATACAATTCCCATTCCAGCCCTTTTCCCTCCTTGTGGAGCAGTTCTCATACTCCACAAGCCAAAGTGAATCTCCAGAGCCTCAGAATAGCCTAGCTGAAAAAAAACTGCCTCACCACTGGGATACTAGGACACTTGATTTTCTGGAGTCTAAAATTACTGGGTCCTCAAAGCTTGTTTTACTTTGCCTTATCTTTGCCAACTGATAAGCAGAGAGGAAGTGCAAAGGCCCCAGGACTCCTCCCTGTAGGTGGAATTAAAACCCATTAAAAAGCTCCCCAAGTCGAGGCAGGCTCAGCATCCTGCCAGGGTCTGCAGAGGTCAGGGGACCCTGAATGCAGAGCCAGCTCAGCTCCAAGGGATCTTTCCCAGAGGTGGCCCAATCCAGCAGGGCACAAATGGCTAGCTCTTGTCCTGCTCCTTTGGATCTCTCTAAATACAAAGGACATTCCTACCATGCATCTCCTTAACAGCCCAGTCCCGGGGCTGTTGTGAACTACTCATCCCCAGACCCTTCAGACATCAAAAGGATCTGCCTGCTTCCCACCCCACGGCCTCTCCAGGCTCATTCCATCATCCTGCAGCTCCCTCTGAGTTCAAGCCCCAGAGCTAAGGAGCAGGACATCAGGGCAATTCCCTGCAGCAGTTAACGCGTTAGCCTCATTTTCCTCTCTCCAGAGGATTAGCAAGGCTGTAATAGCACTAAATCAATTCGCTAATGGCAGATTCTCAGGACACTTTGTCTGGAAATCTTGCTTATAACTTACAGGATGCAGCCTGCAAATTTGGCTTTATTATCCAGTGACACGGCTGAAGGGAGCTGCTCCCAAACAGAGCGATTGGATCTGAACAAGATGTATCCTAGATCATTAACGAGGCAATGAGGTAATTAAACACCTGCCTGGAGAGGCGGCCTCCACACACATGGCACAACTGGAGAAGGAACCCATGGAATCAGGGTGGGACATCAGAGTTTTGGAGTGTTTCTTTCCAAGCTGTTTGCCCAAACAGGAGTGCCCTGGAGAAGGGACCATCCCCTGCAAACGCTGGGATAAAGCACCAGGAAACGAGCCCGTGTTGGGATGATGGAAAGTTAAACATGCCACACTCATGTTCAAGGCAAAGGCCCTGCAATGTGCAAAATACCTGCAGGATGGTGTATGGCAGTTGGGGGCCAACTGAAACATGTGCTTGGAACAGCTCGCAGATGTTCCTGCTTAGGAGAACATCCTCAACACAAAGAGCTGACTGAAGCAGCCGTTCAAAGAAGAGGGGCCCAGGCTGGAGCACCCCATCTAGAAAGACCCAGAGGTCCTTAGAAAGGAAGGTCCTCACACCAGCTAGGAAGGATCATGCTTTCAGACACCCTCCGAAACAAAACAAGATCCTGGAAAGGCTCTGCTTGCACCACAGGGCTACCAGGGAGGGGAGACAAACTCTTCCAGGATGACTAAGGCAGGGGACAGAATGGTGACAAGCCCCTGCAAAACACCTCCCAACCCATCTGTGAGGGCAGAGGATGCAGCAGCCAAGAACACTTGAGCCAAGGGGGCTCATACCCCAAGCTGCAGCTTCCAGCCCTGAGCTGTAAATGATTTTCAATCACACATAAACCTCCTGCAAAGCCCCAGTCGTGAGCTGCTGTTGCCTGACTCAGCAGCAAGTGCTTCTGTGTCACAGAGACCAGAGCAGGATGAATGTGTCTGCCACAGCTAATTCTGCATGGCCAGGCCTCACCTTCCCCGACTTCATTTGATGCTCTGAGAAAATTAGACGTTCTCCTAGTCCTGTGGAAAAAGGCAAGCACTGAAGGTAATTCAGAGGCTTTGATGCTGCTCTTTAGTCATTCGGGCACCACAGCCCCGGCATCGCTCCCTAGACTGACCACGGGCAGGGATGGGAGTCACTAATCCTCATGAGCAGCGTGTGAGCCTGGGGCAAAGCCTGGGTCTGTGCTGTGCACGGCCAGCAATGTCCTGCAGCCCGGCGAGGCAGGGACAAGATTATTTCCAGAGCAAGAATTTGGACTTTAATAACTGCAGCACCCCGGGTGCTCAGCAGTTGAGGAGTTTGACAGAGATCCCAGAGTGGCAGTGCCTGGAAATGTCCAAGTGCACGCCCGGCCCTGGGTCTGGATTTGGATGGGTGGCACTGAGGAACATGAAAGCTGCGCCCAGGGCCACCCGTGCACAACAGACACGTAAATAACAGCCTTTGAAAGTGGCTGTAAACCTCCCCCTCTGAGCCAGTACTGCTTTTTAGGACAGAGGTGGGAAGGTTTTCACCACAGGTCCCTCGCAGCAGCCCAGGGAAGGGCCGGGGACGGACTCAGCCTCCTCCCTCCCACACGGATTTGTGCTTGGGCTCAGCTCTAACGCAGGAAGCAAGCACCAGCAGCGAGCTGCTGGTCAGAGTAAAACCCCAAAGCAAACACAGAGAGTGAGCACACTCCGGGGGCGGATGTTCCCGGACAGGGACTCCCCTGCTTTGTTGCCACCCAAATCCCACCGGGATCCCAAGATCCAAGAGCCAAGTGACGGCAGCTGTCACGCCTTTGCGGCTTTGCAGGACCGAGCCTCTGCTCAGGCACAAAGCAGCACAGTCAGGTCCAGGAAACCTCACCCAAAGGGAGAGGGGCAGGGAGGGGCTGCATTTCTCAAACCTGCTCACCCTCGGCGTGGTTTGGGTGAGCCCCAGACGCCAGAGCCCGGCACGAAGCTCGGCTGTGGGTGCGTATCCCTGGAGCCCTGCGGGACCAGCTCCCGGGGAAGTCACCGCGAGCCCTGCGAGTGCCAGGGCTGAAGGGCACGTCCAGGGAGGACAGGGACTCGGGAACAGACCCCGGGGTCTCAGCTGCAGTCCCGGCACTTCCTCAGCCCGGAGCAGGGAGGGAGGAGAGGGCAGAGCAGCCGGGAGAGCCGGCGCTGCTCCTGCCGCAGCCCCAGGACAGCCCGAGCACAGCGACTGCTCCCAGCCCTCCTCTGCCGGGATCCACCGCGCATCCCTCCACCCGGCACACAAAGGGCTTTTCCTTGGCAGGAAAACCGACCTCCAGTTGTTCTTGTTTGAAAACAATCCCATCCTGAAGAAAGAGGAGAAGCCATAGAGAGTCAGTATCACATCAAATCACTCCTTAAGTGAGCGAACACCTCAATTACGCCCCGGCTGCAGCCCAAAGGGTACCTTGTGCTGACAGGGCAGCTCACAAGAGCTGTGAGGGACCACAGAAATCCCCCAGCAGATGCATCTTCTCTCAAGGATGAATTCTACTCCCACTCCTCAATTCAGCACCTGCCAGCCAAACCTACAACCTGCTGCTCCAGAGATGCAGCCACAAAGACCCCAGAGAACTCCTGGCAGTGCCCACCTGGGATTAGGAAACAATTTTCTAGCAACACAATCCCTTGTTTAAAATACCCCGACCCTTTTTTTCAAAGGAGGCAGACAGTGTTATCTAGGAGCTCCCAGGCCACTGTTAAAATCCCACAGGCCACCTTCCAGTTCTTTTACTGACCAGTTTGCCTCATGCTCCTCACCTCGAGTCCCCCATGAGTCTGTCCCCAGACTCCTGAGTGCACAACCAGAAATAAACATTGTTCAGACACAGGTCTATCACTGGTGGTGGAGTGAGGGCCATGATGAATATCTCGTTCCTATTTTAATGGATGCAGTGGTACCAGACATGGCTAGCTCAGCCTGTAATTAAAATTCCAGCGTTAATCCCAAAGATATTCCATAGGAAAAGTTGACTGAAAGCAATCCTCTCGACCATTCTGCTGGAGTTTCCTGTTTTGAGGGCAATCACATGGCCTCCTTGCCAATTAATTCATGGAAAGAGCACAAGCATTTTAAAGGAACAGCAATGAAAAAGCAGAGCAATAAGGAAGTTTCCAAGCCCCATAAGCAGTGCTCTGCACCTGGCCCTGGCTGTTCCAGGCCCAACACCTGCCTGTCCTGTCCCCCTGCAGCTCTGTGAGCCTCACCTGTGCCAGCCCAGGCTCCACTGCTGGGCTAAAAGCCTGTTTTGTCACTCTGGTCTGGTCTGCAGCATACAGCTGACTTCAATAACAATTTCCCCCCCTTCTTTACATTTTTAGGTTTCTTTTCCTGAGCCTCATCAGCACCTTCCATGATTTAAGCCACAGCACTGCTCACAAACCCCACTCCATTCGCTTTCCACTGACACTACACCAAAACAAATAAGCCAAGTCACCTCAGAGTGGTGTTATCTGAGCCTTGGGGCAGAAGATCCTCCTCTAGAGCTAAGTGGCCATTCCCCAGGGGTTCAGTAGCCCCAGGTGAGTGACCTCAATCCTCTGAGTGCTTGTGAGGCAGAGTGCTCAGTGTTCCTAATACAAACTACATGCCTCAGAGGTCAGGAATAAAATTTTATTGTTTTCAAACTTCTTATCTGTGTTCAACTCATCAGTTAACTGTCAAAAGAGGTTTGGCAGAGAGGCCAATTGCTTTTAGGTTTTTGTAACTGTAACTATAAAGTCGCCACAGTAGGAGTTTCCCTGGAATCAATCCAGGCACAACACAGATCCCTGGAAGGAAAGCAGAGTTTGGTGCAAACCAAAGGAGAACACTTCTGTGATTTGATCCAAAAGCTGAGAAGAGCAGCTCAGCTGGACACAGGGACCAAGTGAGCCTGGTCACTGTGGGCCTTTCCTTGCCTAAAAGGAAATGGGCATTATGGGGAAGAGAAAGCTGCCAGTCAAGACCAAGTTTTCCAGGAACTGCCATCTGATGAATAAAGTCTTACACATTTCTTTCACCTGTATACTTCCCTTTCTTCTATAAAATGCCCCTGCAATACAGGGGCAAAGGGAATTGGCTACAACACCAGATATTCCCATTTTGTTTCCATGTTGCAAAAATTAAACACAAACAAGTTCCTCCTCCTCCCACCTCTTTCTGAGCACACAGTCCTGTACCTTGAGAACTCACAAATCAGATCAACTTGGAACAAAGCAAACATTCATATTAAAATAATGGGAACTGTTAATTCCCCCCATTCATCTGACATGCACCTTGCAAGGAAAATACCCATTACAACAAAAAAAAACAATAATTCAAAACAGTCCTGTTTCCAACCTTAATTCCAAAGGCTAAATAAAGGAGAAAAAACACAAAGTCTAGACAACCAGAACAAACTGATGCTTCAGCTGCCAGCTACAGGCCGAGTGAAAACCCACACAGTGCTGGTGGAATCTTCCAAATGTTTTATTTAGGAACAGTTCTGCCCATGTGCTGTGGGGTCTTTTCTTGCTGAAGTGATCACAATTATGAAATTACCTGCACTTTCAAAGTGTCCATCCCCATGTCACCTGGGTGCTTTATAAAAAATGCTGTCTGGCATGACAGAGATGAATTATCACTCACAAACCCACTGGTCTCCTGTTCCTTATCCCTCACTTCAGGTGTAGCTACCGACCAGGGACAAGAAACAAAGCAACAGATGAACTTCAGAAAAAGATCATCTTGTTTTCAGACAAGGTTTAGATCAGAGACAAAACAAACACCAAGAGACCCAACTTCCCAAGAAGAGCAAGTAGCTATTTCTAAAGCCACCCATGAAGCTATTTTCCCAGGAAAATACTTTCAGGAATAGGTTCTATACTGTATTTAGGTATTTAACGAAGTGTGTATGAATAAAGAAGGGTGCTATTGGCCCAGAGTACAAATTCACCACCATCAACATTTGACATTTGCCATCCTTACTGATAAGGAAAGAGGCTCTATTTTGTCACTTCTGAACATTACATTCTTAAAAAATATAGACTTCTGGGTTGAAAGGAAAGGAGAAGTTGCCCCCCTGGCTACTGTTCCACAGCCATTGTGAGGGAGCCTCACCTTGCTGGTTTAGTTATGCACCTACTTCTGCCTCTGCTTCCCAATTACACCCCAATTTCTAGATCAAAAATTCAAACTATAGTGTCAAATAATGGGGCAGAGGCAGGAATTAAATTGTATCTATGCCCTGATCCATGGTAAACAGATGTGTTCCAGCACTGGACAGCACTGATCACAGAACTTCTCCAAGCAGAAAGGAATTTCTCTGTGCTCCAGGTTATTTTCAGTTATTTATAGTGTATGCTTGTTTCTGAGTAATTGCTTGTCTTTAATACACTGGGAGAGAATGTGTGCACAGACATAAACACAGGACACAGGGGAGAAGATGGTAAAACTTCCCTCTTTTGGTTTCAGGTGCAGGTGTTTGTGTCCTAGAACCTCCTGGAGCTTTTCCTTCAATACAGAATAAAAACCTTTGTTCCTCTGGGGGTCCTGGTTAACTTTTGAATCCAAAAATGCCCTTTATATATCCTGTGAGGCCACTCTTGGCCTTCTGCTCCACCTTGTCCTCCAGAGGTGGGAAAGCAACATGATTAAGGGCCAGGTCAAAGAACAAGGGTTTGCATGGAATGGGCTGGAATCCTGGTGGGAAGTGCACGAGGCTGACTTGCTTGCTGACCAGGGAAGGATCCAGGCAGAAAGTCTCAAACCGTTCTGAGAGTGGCTGCAAGAGACCGAGGTAGGGACACAAATTAAGTTCCAGTCACATCAAAAGGGTCAAACATCAAACTGGACTGAGCAGCAACTGAGACAAGAGAAGTTTAAGCTCCCTTTTGTGATGCCTCTGGGGACCTGGAGAATGATTTAACCTCCTGTCAAAGCACAGCTGCAGATCTCTGGAAAACCCTTCCATTGTGCACAGACAAAGCTAAATAAAGCAAGCTGCCACACTAGAAAGCTGCAAGCAGCCTCCCAGCTCCTACCTCACTGTGTCAGGTAGCTTCAGCATCAAGCCTTATTAATAAAAGCCCTTTAATTCACCAGTCATGACCAAATCCTGATCAGTGTGACATTTCTTGTGTTGTGAGAAAGACTCGGGTAACAGGATAAAGGTGAAGGTCATGAAGAGCACAGCTGGAATTTGCCTGAGCTCTTGGCTCTTACCTTGCCATCCTTGACCTGAGATGGAGACTCAGTCTCGTGAGGATCATTTGCATCTGCAAAATTGAACAAAAAGGGGTAAGAATAACAGGCTTGACCTTGGTGTAGAGTGAGATTGTCTCGGGAAGCAGCTGTGCTCCAAGCTTAGCCATGATCCTTGCTCTCTGGGATGCACAGGACAGTATTTTCAGCAGAATCAACTTGGTTTCTAGAGTAAGCACCACACACACTCATCTACAGCCAACACAGCCCTGCAGTGGGCTTCACACTGTCATGAGAAGGTCTGGACAGCAGCACAGATTCTGAGTGAAGCACACAGAAGAAGATGATGAGAACACATCATCAACACACACACGGGGGGGGGGTCTGTTAAAGCAACATTAAGGCAATAAAGGAGGCAACACACTTATTGTCCTGGATTTCCAGCAGCAGGCATAGCAAAAACAGCAGCCCAAGAAATCAAGAAGTTCATCCATCCCCCAAAAGTTCTGTTGACCAGGCTGACACTGACAGAGAACATCACTGCTCTCCCTCTTCTTAGTAGCTCACCCAGCCAGGCAAAACTGGGATGAGTAAGGTTAAAGTGTTAGCAGCAAAAAAAATGAAACACTAAACTGTTCTGTGCACATTCCCAACATGGGTGCACATCCCCAGGAAGGGTTTTAACATCTCTGGGCAGGGAGCAAGATGCCAAGGTCCAGTCACTGCCTGCCTTCCTGCACTACATACACCTAGAAGCAGCTAGAACTGTGGGGGGTAAAAAGTACTTTTCCAGAGCCCACGTGAATGGTGATGGAAAAGCATTTGGAACTTTAGAAATGAAATAGTTGCAGCTTTAGTCAAGATACATTAGAGCAGAGTTCTAGTATAGCTGTGTTACTCACCTAAAATAGCTGCTGCTTGCAAGGAATACTTCTCTGCATTGACTTGAGTGATGAGATCCTGAACATCAGGCAACTCCTAGAGCATTAAAGAAAATTATTTGAGAGCTGAAAGGTGTCAGTTTAAGAGTCAGAGCAAAGATAAAACCAGACAGAGTAAGAACTAAGAAATTAATCCCACTGCTGATAAGCTTTCCCAGAAGGGAAAAAGCTACAGCATTGTGCTTTAGGCACTACAGAAGTTGAATAAGAGAAAATGCACAGGTGAGTAAAAGTGGCAAATTGTTTTGGAGTTGGTGCAAGTCTGTCCCTCCTCCAAGTGAGTGGCCAGGTGAAGTGTTCCCATGCCACTAGAAAGTCTCTACTATAATGAACACTACCCTTCTGCCTACTTAAAGATCAGTCTTGAATTGCAATGGCAATTGCACAATGGCAATTGGCATCCAATTAACACTAAATAGTGGGACAGAGCTGCTTCATCAAACTTCAGCTTCAGGACTGGGTTCCTACCTTCAAGCTGTTCCTGTGAGCTCCAGCTCCTGACTGAACCTCACGGGCATATTTCAGCACCCTCTCATACAGCACAAGGGCTTCACTCCATTTCTTTACCAGGACATAGGACTGGGCAATGAAGAAACACCTGCAACAGTCAAGAGAGCATTCCTGATGTGTTTGTTATCCACACCTTTTGCCAACTGAAATGACTGACAATAGGAGATATCCTTAAGCAGTAGTGGATAGTTTGGTTTCCCTTTAGGAACCAGTCTCAAAGGACAGAGGAAACTGCATCAAAGGCCTGCACAGCTCACAGAGCTGTGGAGTTACAACTTTTGAAGGTGCCATGTGTGCTAAAGAAAACCTGGCTGTTTCTCAGTCACCTGTAAGCTTTGTAAACGAGTGTCTTCAGTCCAGTCTCCTTCTGGAAGTTCTTGTCCTCTTCTAGGCCAGGAAGTTGTGTCAGTTCCACAAGGTTCTGTGCAAAAGGGAGTCAGAATAACAAATGCAGGTATTGCCTTCCTCTGGAATCTGCTGGTCTAAGAGAAAGCTGCCCCTTTTGACAAGTCAACAGAACACTCCCAGGGAAATAGTTTCCAGTTTTCTAATTATCAGTTTTCTAACCTTGTGAAGGACTCTCATTGAAACTTGTGCAAGTTGCCCTCAGGACAGACTTCCTGACACAAACAGGAATTAGGACAGACTCCTTAGATTTCACATGAACTAATTATTTCATGAGGCATTTCCCTCTCCCATTCACAGCTGCTTCAGCCACAGGGTCCCTCAGTTAACTGCAAAACTATGGGAGAAATGGAGAAGCTGCTTATGAAGCACAAGTATTTTTAGCTGCTATTTTCCCTGCCCAGCAAAAACTAAGGTAGCTCTAAGGGTGCTGCACAAGACTCAGAAAAGAGAATTTTAAAATTGTATTAGAGTGCTAAGGACAACAACAAAGGACACCCTTTCAAGCAGCAGGTTCTGCTCATAACCAAAAGAGGTTTTTTGTGTTTCATGCAGATGTGGAACATCTTTGAGATACTTGAAGGTACTCAGTTGCTCTTCAGACTTCACGGTAGTCCAGCTGCAGCGCTGTATTTCTACAAGAACCTTTTGTACCACAGTTGTCTGGTTAGGCTGGAGAGCTGGCTGTGTTTCCTCAGCACTACCTGCAGGATGATGTCGTAGAGGCGGATGAGGTCCTGCGGCCGTGGCGAGCGCTTGCCATCCTCGTCGGAGCGCTGCTGCTGCAGCAGGGCCTTCTGCAGGGACTTGGCCATGCTCTCGTTGCGCTTGATGGCTGTGGACAGCTTGATGTAGGTCAAATAACTGCCAAAAAAACAGAGAAATCCTATCAGCACCGTCAGAGCTACTCAAAACACTACTCTGTGTTCTGAACTGATGGTGGAAAAACATCTGGAAGGTCAACGTGAGAGTCTGGAGAAAAATGTTTACAAAGCTGCCCGAATCAGATCCTTATCTGTACAGTCATCCTTTGGGATTCCAGAGGCCCAGAACAAAAACCCCATAAAGCAAAACCAAACAAAAATAAAATCTTGACATAAGAACATGGCACTGGCAGCAATGTTTGCCTATTACCTGTGTAAGTACTGGATGTTGGACACTTTCCCAGAATCATTTTCCAGAGAGTGTTCTCGCTGCTTCTGCGGGCAACGGAGACAAAACACTGCATGATTTACTTAAAACTGGCAGCCAAGGGATGAAACAATACAAAACAACTCAAGGTTTGGGTAAACCATGGAAGCTGTAACAAACTTCTAGGCAAAAGAGGGAGGGCGTCTTCATTGCTATTACCCACTTCAGTTCTGAAGAGCATCAATTCAAATTTCACAGCCCTTTATTAAAGAAATCCCAGCAAATTTAACATTAAATCAACCCCAAGGAAGCACAGTGTCACTGGAAGTAGAAACTGATGTTTGCTGCTTACCTGGTCTGGTTTCAATTCTTCCCGAACAGCCTGAATGGCATCTCTGCACTCACTGAGTAAAGACTCAAACAAACGTTCTTTTGTCTCTTCATTTTCTGCCTAAGAGCAAAGGAGATTCAAGACAGTTCAGAAATCATAATTTTTTTGTATGATGCATGAATTAACTAAGGAGATTAAACAAAGTTTCTCCCAAATTATATCTTTAAGGTCCCTGAGTAGTTAGAACTCCAATCTGTGCCTGTCTGAAACATGTTCCTGGGGGAAACCTGCCAGAAATTGTGGGGAATGGGGTCAGTGCTGAGAACAGCAGTGAAGGCCTAGCAGACACAGCTCATGGCCTCATTCCTGCACCAGTTACCTTCCTTCCCTTCCTGGATGGCACCTGCACTGCTCCCTGAGCTGAGGCTAGACTGCACTATGGGAAAAGCTCAGCAACAGAAGAGCTGAGCAGTCCTGAACTGGCAAACTACCAATGCAGACAGCTCTTGTTATGCTGATTTAATTTTTGCCATGTGGTAAGAACATGCAGATGATTATCTTTCCTCCACTCCCACTCTAGCAATGCTCACAGTGGCAATAACTTGCTTGTTTGAAGCATTTTTCACAGGAACCATATATTTTAGTAGCAGGAGTGACTGAGTGCTTTTTTGCTGTCACCATAAGTTTTGTTAAAAGAAGGTGAAGCAGCTTTTGGCCTTCTGCCCCAAAACCAGAACTTGAAAACAACTTCTGAAAAACAGGTTGAAGCTTGATCTCTGCCTAATTTATTGGCCTATCGTGTACCCAATTAAACAAGCTCCCAAACCCAAACTCAGCCTTTATTCAGATGCTGAGAAGTAAACCAGGTGGAGACTGCAAGACTCACTGATTCAGTAAGAAAAAACTGCTCTCAAGTAAACCTCAGCCTCAGTGACTGAAGGAGAATTCAAGAGTACCAGCACGATGTCCTGCCACTCCCAAGTCATGTAACAGTGTAAGATGAGCTTTGCTACAATAAATTTGAAATTGTCAAAATGAATAAAAAACTGTCTAAAACCATGCTCACTTTTTATCTACTGTACAGCTCTACAGTCTCTGCCTCTCCACTTCCCACATACACTAACCCAATCAGGAATGTTATTTTTACTCCCTCACAAAGCCTCAGGTATCCTGTGATGGAGGTGGTTTTTTGCATTTGGATTTTTTTGTTTTTAATTTAGGATTTACTGTGAGAATTTTTAAGGTGGGACTGACTCCTGAAAATAACTAGAGACGAGTCTGACTGCATTCTCAACCTCACCCAGAGCAGCACAGCAATTTCATTGCAAGCACAAAAATGAAAACAGACATGGCCAGATCATCATTCAGGCACTAACAGGGCAAGGGCTGGGCCCTGAAATGAAACAATGGCTTTCCTCTCCAAGCAAAAACTCCTTCAGCTGATTCTATGCATAAATACACAGTTCTGATTTGGGAGATATCAGATCTCAGGATCTCTCTCAGGACTAAGACACGTGTTACAGCTGGTGATTCAACTGTCCTGACAGAAACTGCACAGGTTAATCTTAGAGGGCTCATGGAAACCAATCCCACAGAACCCAATTCCAAAAGTGAGGAGTGCTCAGCTGTCAGGTTTCCTTTGGTCTAAACCAGTGTGTAACATCTCAGGCAGTTATTACCACCCATTTTTGCTGCAATCTAGAGATGAGCACAGAATCCTTGAGGCAATACCAGGTAGGAGCACACCTGTGCCATGCTTCCCTGCAGCCTTGTCACTTCTACCTGGTGAGAGCCAATGGGCTCCCAAAGTCTTGCCTTCAAATCTACAAAAGGACTGACACAAGCTATTTTAAACCTCGATTCCCGTTTCAGTTTGGCTTATTTATTCTGCTCCTCCCATTAGCAATAAGGCACCAAAGGCAACAGTATAATTGCACTGGGAGACTCCATTTTTACACAAAACAGACTGGTTTTACTTCTAATTAAACCCTGCAGAACACTGCTGTTATGCCAGGGTTTCAGCTCAATGAAGATGAGCAGAAAGGTGCCAAAGATCCCAGGAAGCACAATTCACCTGAAGATGGACTGCCCATCACAGCTGACACAACTCCAGAACTGCTGCCAAAAAAGCAAGTTTTAGCCCTCTGGGAATGTAAACAGTGCTGCTGCATGCTCAGCTCTCACCAGTCCACTCAACTCCTCTGTTTAGTCAGACCTTCCCAGGAATGCAAAGCGAGATGAGAACAAATTCAGGCTGTTCTGCCACTACTTTAGAGAGCAATTAAACTGAAAAAGTCCAACTGTGAGCTGCCAGGATGGAAGTTAAATGAGGGAACTCTGAGCTGTACTTCCACCTGCTGGCCACACTTATGTGCTTGCTGAAACCAAATTCATTCAGCAATGACCAATTCCTAACATTATGGGTAACACTCAGGTTTCCCACCCAGCCACATCCTGTTTATGCTACTCACACTCTACTTACCACTATTCCCTGCTCTGATCTTAGCCCTCTGTAGGGTTTTTATCATTTCTATTTTTACTTATCATCATTATTCTCCTGGTGATAAGGAGTTTTTAATGCTGAAAAAAATCCCATTTTTAGTGGCAAGAGTTGTTACTGAAGACCCTTTCACTGCCTTTTTAAACTCTGTGTATGCAGCCATTGAAAAGCAGGATACCTCATCAGGTCACCATTTCCAAGTAAAAACCTACCTGTGGAAAACTTGACTACAATACTAAAGACATACATAGTATGTGCCACTGCAAGTTCCAGTGAGCTGGACTTCAATGATCCTTGTGAGTCCTTTCCAACTCAGGATATTCCATGAGTCTATAAAGTGTTTCAGAACTATTATAAGATTTACATCTTGACATTTATTAATCCACTTCCTGCTGTTGAAAATTTCCATTAGTCAATAAGAGAATGGAATAGACAGCATAGCACCTGCTACACCTGGCAAACGGCTATTTTTTGCTGAAAAAAAACTATGGTCAATATGTATCTTGTTTTGGCTACTCTGAAGTTAGAGAACTTCAGCAAGATGCTTAAAGAAATTAGAAGAGTAATTCAAAACCAGTAACTCTTAAAAATGCAACCCTCATTTCCAAGTGATGTACTAATAATAATGCTTATCACACTACTGCTGGAAGGCAGCACAGAATGTTCCAAGAAGGAATACTCAGAACTCCCAGACTATCCCACTCAGCAGACTGTGAGAGCTATCCCCAGCTGACACTGCAGCTTTGGGTTATAATCAGTATTCCCTCATTTACACCTTTAGCCTTCCAGCCCCAGGTTTGGAAAAAAAAAAAAAAAAAAAAGAAGAAAGAGATTGTTCAAAAGCTTTTAGTTCAGGTACAAGGTAGTGCACAGAAGGAAAGGGGATGGTGAGAAGGGCAGGAGCCTGAGCAATTACCTGAGCAATTGCTGCCTCGTTGTCAGCCAGCCCCAGCAGGAAGATCCTCACTTTGTCAATCTTCACTGGAACAGTTCTCCCCCTCCACTCCACCTCACTCATCGTGGCTGCCTGCTTTGCTCGAGTCTGGGTGATCAGTGCCTGCAAAGAACACACCCAGCTTAGGAGCTTGAACTTACAGGGATTCAAAACTGAACCTCCTGAATTCATGTTAGACTTGACTGTTTTGAAATCAAAGGGCTTTTTGGGAAAGCATTGTTTCCCACAGAGCCTAGGCTTGCTTTCTCACTTCTGTTCTATTCTGGCTCTTGAGTGATTTGCTGCAGCAATATTCACGCTCAGCACAGTAATAATGATATTTCAAGCTCAGGCATGCAAATAAATTACCTCCAGTTTTTCTGCAAGAAGACCTTCAGTGCCACCAGACCTCAGTCTCATCTGCATCAACTCATTCATGGCAGACTGGTCACCTGAACAAATCAAAAAATTGAGATCACATTTCTATCTGACCTCAAAATTGCTTTCATGTACAAAACCTAGTAATTAGATTTTATACTGGCAGTTTAGGGACACGCTTGCAATTTCATTCTGACTTCATAGGCAAGCTGCCACAAAATGTTATTCTGTCATTCTACACATAACCACAGATGCTGTTGCAAAATGAAGCTGTTTCTGCATTGTTAAACTGTCCCAGAACATGTGCAGAATTTGCCCAAAATATTATGACCTCAATGTCACTTAGACCAGGGTTTAACTAAGTCAATATTGCTTTCCTGTGAACAGATGAGGGCCCCCCTGCCCTTACCAATGTTGTAGGCACAGTAGCGGATGTTGGGCGAGATCTCCTCCACACGCTGGTTATACAGCACAGCTTGTTCTTCTGTGAAAGCATTGGCCAGCTTTTCATAGATGGTCCTACAGCAAAGGGCATATATTAATACTGCAGTGTGTGTCACTTGGGAGGTACTATCCTAAGGGAAGAGTTTGTGTCTGTGCTCTGGAGGATGCTATTTCTTCAGTAGCACCTGCCAGTTAAGCACAATTAACTAAACAACTCACAGAGTTGCTGCACCTAACTGAAGTGATCCAACACTATTTACTGAAGGAAGTGAGGGACTCACTTGCATTTGTTGAAAGCCTCCATTGCTGCCTTCCACTCCTGGTGCTCGAAGCGAAGCATCCCGGTGAGATAAGCCATGTACGCCTGCACACAGAGCAGGGGCAAGGTCACTTCCCCACCATCAACAGCCTAATTAGTGCCACCTTTAGCATGAAGGCTGCTGTGACTCCTACAGTGAGTGACTAAGCTTTGCCCTTTTTCTTGGGGCTTCCCACAGAAGACAACTGATTTGGATGACAGGTTACAGCTACCTACCTCTTCTTCTTCAACTGACTCTACGCTTCCAAGGAACCACTGAATCATAAAACGGAATCACAGAATGGAATGGGTTGGAAAGGAGCTTCAAGATTATCTAGTTCCAAACCCCCTGCCATGGACAGGGACACCTTCCACTAGACAAGGTTGCCCAGAAATTAAAGCAAAGATATTTCTTGTTTGTTATGCAATGGCCCACTGATGTCACAAAACTTTTACCCCCAGCAATATGCTATACAATGCCCGTTTAATTAACTGACTGCAGCACTGCAGACCCCTGTTCAAAGAGGTTACACATTTCTTTCATGTTTTCCAGGAACTGAACCCCCAAGTCTTGCATTCTAGGTGGCTACTGCAGCACATTAAACAAAAAGGTAACTCAGCAGATAAGCAGTTTCTTAGGCTGTGTTGCACCATCTTAGTTGCCCTCAATTCTTTTAACTTTTATTATCTATTGAGAGATATTAATTATTTCTTCACCTCAAATTCCAAAGGTTTCTCATTCAGCCTTTGCTGTACAACAAGATGAAAGTATCAGGGGTTACCTGAGCTTCCAGCTTTGTCTTGGCATCCACCCTGTTGCTCTCACAGAGCCTCTCCAGCTCCTCAGCATGCTTCACAGCCTTGCGCAGCCGCGAGAGCAAATGGAAGCGCTTGCGAGGCTCCGTGTTGGCCTCCTGCTTCAGCTGCATGGCATAGCTCCAGGCCCTCTCTGCATCCATCAGGATCAGCAGCAAATACCTGCAAAGCACAGGAGGGTCCATGGGACAATAATGACACTCAGATAACAGCTGCATCTCCACCAGTTCTTTGCCATTTGGTCTGCCAAGTTCAACAGCAGAAGTTCAGCTTTGTTAGCAAGAGGCAGATGCTTTTACTTTTTGAAGTACTAAGCACACAAAAGTCTTGCTATTCCTGACTGGTTTCTGCTGTTTCTCACTCAGAAGTGTAATTACCCTCTCTGAAGAAGAGAATTAGGTATCGTTCTGTAGTACTACAGGCACTACAAAGACAAGGGATTTATCATTTTAGGACACTCTTCAAATTGGTTTTATATGTTCTTAACAACACAGGTGAATGCAGCACCACGTGTTGTCTTCCCACAAGAAAAGACAGGACAGGAAACATTTCAAGTACTTCTAAAAGACAGGAATTGAGCCCAAAATCCTGGCTATTCTCCACATATTCTGTCAGATGAGCATTCTGTAAAATTTAGAAAATTTAAGCAAAACTTGCAGTGCAATATTTCTGTTCAAATGGAAGGGATTGCATCTCCAACCACAATCTTGCTGGCTGCTGCATTTACATTACCAGCATTTCCACAGCTACCTTGCAACAGACCTGAATAAGCATTTCCTCTTCAATGTCACAGAATTGACTGATTATGAAAAGAATCCATTTTGCAATTATGAGGGAAGAGAAGGAACAGGCTGCTGTTGCTCCTTCTTCTCCTGCTGGTTGAAGCTGGATCTGAGAAGTGTCTCTTGCTCCTGCACTACAGCCCAAACTTTTATTAATATCAACATACATCTCTGAAAACAAATGTTTTGAGTGATATTGCACAGAATTGTTTTCTACCTGAAACAGAAATTACTGTAACTCTTCAGCAACACACTGAATTCTCAATTCCATCCAGTCCCTGTACCTGTTGTCTGAGAGAATCTCTTCAGTTACTTTCTTCCCAGTGAACTTGTGCCTGTTGCCCATTTTGAAGTTGAGAGTTTTGCGGAGCCGCCTCAGCCTGCGGGAGCAATAACCCCTAAAAAAAGACAACCACAGTCATTTTGGCCAAAGGATAACTTTGCTTCTGTTTATTGCTCTATCCAAATAGAAGGAAAAAAAATACTAAAGGCTGTACCAGGCAATGTTTTAACAATTAAAACTCAATGTGTAACATATGGTAGCTCCAAAACTACCTGTAAAGCAGCAGTTAATAGAAAACAAGGTGAGAAGACACATGGTTATTAATGATCTTGAAAAATCAGGGTGATGTGCTCATTACTAACTGCATTATGTGTGTTTATTGAACATTGAGTTCTGGAGGAGTACAATACCTATCAGGGAAATATGAACACAAGCTCTTATGGGCAGTGGAGGGGCAAGAGCCAGTCTGCAGAGCCACAGCACAGTTCAGGCAAGGGAGATCAGCACACACGGCCCCACATGGAATATTCACTATCATGAGTATTCACCTGGCAGATGGGTTTTGCTGCCTGCTACAGGGGGTTTGCATTTGAAATGAAGTGAAGCCAAGTCCCAGGAGCAGTTCCCAACACTAACCTGTATCTCTGGAAGTCCCCATGCCTCAGGCCATGCTGCTGCTGTGACTCCTTCACGATCTGCAGGACTGCGGCTCACGTTAAGGCACACTCACAAGTGCAGCTGGCACCAGCCTCTCCTCCCACCCCAAAATAACAGCAGGAAACCCCACAGATCCCATGAGACAAATGCACTTTGAACAGTGGGGTACCCCAAAACCTCCTAAAAGCAGACAGCTGAGGGAGCTGATGGTTCTAAGCCACCTCATGAGTCCACAGCTCCCTCCAGAGCTCCTGACTGTCAGCAGAGACCAAGACAAACCTCAAGCACCTCCTCCTCCAGACATCCACAGGAATGCTGCTGTCACCAGAGTTCATTTTGGGACAAGCAGCTGTGCCAAAAGACCCATCCAGGATAATACACCTGACAACCCAGCCCAGGACATCCCCAGCCACGCTTGTGACACAGTTTTGTAGGAAAAACTGAGGTAGAGCTTTCCTGCCCTGGAATGTCCCCTCATTCAGGAAAAGGATAAAAACACCCTGTACAGAATCATTGCCACCTCCCCAGCACAGCTTCCACAAACAAAGTGCCTTCTGAGCCCAGAACCTCATAAAAAGAGCTTTTGGAAATAACTCCAGGGCTGTTTTTTCTCAGTTTTTCAGCGCATTTCTAGTCTTGCAGCATGTTGCTGTAACAAGTATCTGTGACACAAAGTACTGCCCTGTGAAGCACTCCATCATTTCTATCCAGTCTCCACATCCTTCAGTGTATTTGCAGAGTTCCTGACCTTGCTTTATTCCCTCAGTTATTCCTAGCAATTAAGACCATGTCATATTCTAGTAAATCTGATGTTTTTCATTCAGTTTACAAGGCAGGTTATTTTGCGAAATAAAATCTTCACCACACACAAGAAATGTCTGTTCTGTACATATTCATACTCTAAAATTTCCCTTTTAAGCTTTACCAAGAAGCCTTTAAAGAAAACCCACAACCAGACTGTATAACAACCCCACAAAAGAAACACTATTACTATACAACTAAAGAAACCACCAAACATTTAAAGTGCCAGATGTCTATCAAAGTGTTTTCTTGGGACTACACCTAAAAAAAAAAGTCTCTGAAGTATTAAAACCTGCACAATAGTTATTACACTGTATTATTCTGTATTTGAAGAACCACCAAGTCAAACTGCAATTTCTCAACACAGCCCTCTTCATCCTTGCTGTTTACCCAAGATTTTTTTCAGACTCTTTGAACCCGCACAGCTACTTGCTGAATTTATATCCCATTCTTTTTTTTTCATTGACTTAGACATTCCCAGCATTCCCAGGGCAATTGCTATGCCTGCATCTTACTCAACAGTTATTGACTACATAACACCTGCCATATGCCACGTGGAAAACTGCAACCTGATTTCCCTCGGGTTTCCCTCTGACCCAGAAGATAAAACTCAGCTCTATCACAGCTGTGCAGCTGGGCTGGTTTCACATCGAAGTCTCACCTACAAAACCTCCATGAGCTTTACATGCTGAGATCTCAGAAGCACTAAATCTGCAAGAGCCAGTCTGCCACCTCAGCGCACCTATTAAGATTTTTTTTAATATATATATTACTGCTCACTTCAAGATGCAAAATCACCACGAGTAGCTCGCAGGTAACCTGCTCTTATCCTAAAGCGCACGGCGCAGCACACGGCTCCGCTGTGGAGACTGACGCCAGCTATCACGCTGTTCGAAAGGAGACGTAGCACAGGTAGAGCGCAATTCCATAAGTCAGGAAAGCCAGGCTGACCCGTTTTACCCAAACCAAACCCTCACGCAGACCCACACTAGCACCGCCCGCACCTCCGAGGCGCCCCCGCACGGGGCCCGAGGCCGGACCAGTGGTAGTGCCCGCCGTCCCTGCACGCCCGGGCCCTGCGAGCCCCGCGCTGCCGCCACGTCCCCCCGCCGCCCACGGGGCCTGGCCTGCCACGTCCCCCCGCCGCCGCTGCGCAGGATGCTCTCCAGGCCCAGGCTGTCGCCGAGGCCGCCGGGCTGCGGCCCCGCCGGCCGCTCGTTCTCCTTGTTGTCCTTGCCGTCCTTGTGGTCCTTGTTCTCCTCCGCTCCGGCCCCGCGGCCGCCGCCTCCTCCTCCCTGGCGCTCCGCCGCCATCTTGCAGCGGGGCAGCGGCCGCGGTGCATCACGGGCCGGGGAGCGGCGCGAGCGGCCGCGCGGGGGACGCCGGGAACGGGGAGGACCCGGAGGGAGCCCGGGATCGGGGGGGAGCCGGGAAGGGAGAGCCGGGGATCCCGGCAGGCTCCCGGGGCTGGGCCTCACCCGGCCCTTGGATACATCCCCGCTGGCCCTCCCGCCCGTGTCCCGCTCATCCCTCCCGGAATGAGCCCCTCGGCTCCGTCACAGTGCTCTGCCCAATGCTGACCCCAGAATTAGTCCTCAGGGTCACTCACCCCAGAGCTGATCCCCCCCTACCCCAAAATCAGCCCCCTGGGTCACCCTTCTCAATTTTATTCCACTCATTCCCCTCAAGTGACCCCCAGATCAGCCCCCAGGGTCATTCCCCCAGCCTGACCCCACACCTGGCAGTGTCTCCATCCATCCCTTTGCCCCTTCCCAGAATGCTGCGAGCTTGCTGCTCTGGGCAGCCCTTTGGGAGAGGGGATTTAAATTCCCCCAGGCCCAGCACTAAAATCAAAACCTCTCACCTCAAGCTGCCTGAACCCCTTCGAGCTGTGCACCTGGTGGAAGATGAGGCTGCAGTTGTTTAATGCTGGAGCTATTTCATGGTGTAAACACTTAAGACCACATCCTTTTGCACATGGGGTTGAACGCAGCATTTGGGACGAACACCAAACTTACTTTAGGACCTAACTGTAGTATTTGCATAAACCCTTATAAGTACAAACTGCTCCAAGAGCTGCTCATGCCCCCAGACCCATCTTTGCCAGCCCTGGGTTCTGCCTGCCTGGCTGCATTTTGCTGTCACACTACAAGAAGCAATTTGGCTCCCCGGCCCTTCCAAGGCCTCAGCTGTGTTCTGCTGTTCCTGATTTCAAACTTCTCCTTTCCTCTCACAGACAGCAAAGCTCAAAGGGGAAGAAAAGAAATAAAAATCAACCCATGTCCTCAAGTTGCAGCTTTTTGTGCAAATCTTTTAAACTGTCTTCTCCAGGCTACAAATGCATCTTCCAGGAATTCATCCCCTATCTGAACCAAATTGTGCTGCAGGATGATGCTGAACTAAGCAGGCACAGCAATTAAAGCCTATTTTACAAACAACAGCTCCACTCTTGCAGCTGTGGTTCAGACTGACTTGGGTTGGGCTGGCACAGCAGCCCTCACCTTCAGGTGCACAAAAAAACAACCCCAAAGGACCTATTCCAGTGTCTGGACAGCCACCAGCTGTGGCACAGGCACATTTCTGCCACACCACCTTTCTTGTACGCTGGCATTAAACCTTGCTGCTCCTCTGGATTCCTCTGGAATCTGGAAATGGGAGGGTAAAACCATCAGCCACCGCCTGGGTGTGTGAACTCCTCCTGCAGAGCTGGCTCTGCTCTCCGCCAGGGCAGGGGGACAGGAGGATCACACAAACCTGCAGACCTTCACAGAGCAGAGCCTTGAGTAGAGCCTTGCAGGGAGGCTGAGCTGCTTTTGGTGTCACAGGGATTGCTGCAGAGAATAAATCCAGAGTTACAGGCTTCAGGCACTCACATCCCTCTGCCAGACGGCCCTGCAACCTGCAAGGACTGGGAGCCCCACGGTGTACCTTTTCCTATTGATTTTGGCCAGAGGATCTTGCTTTTGGGGATCCGGATCATCCTTCTGCACCCCTGGCCAAATAACCCATCTGTGTCTCAGGACAAGAATATATTTTGCTGCTATTTGCTTTTATACTGCTACTCACGAGTTTTACTGATATTTGGGAAGAAACTGTTTTCCCGTGCTGTGGTGGTTTTTTTTGGTTTTTTGTTTTTTGTTGTTTTTTTTTTTTTTTGTTTGTTTGTTTGTTTGGTTTTTTTTTAATAATCTTACTCTGCAGCATAAGGGTGGACCTGGTCTCTCTGCAAGCTAACCAAAGCTCCACTGAGACCAAGGACACCACCAGTACCATAATACATGTATCCTGTGGTATGTGAGGACAGAGGGCAGGTCCAGGGTGAAACCTCCCTGGGGCCAGGCTTTCCCCATGAGCTTCCCAGCAATGTCCGTGGTCGTGGCCGGGGATGTGGCACAGGAGTGGTTCCCTGAGGGAATATGGCCAGTCTGGGATCAGGAAAGGAAGGCAGAGCTGTGCTCTGTGTCTCAGCAGCTCCTTGAGCCCTATGGGTTGGCCGATTTTCTGCTGCGCCGCTCCTAATTGCCTGCTTTTGCCCTGTGGGATGTCATCAGGAATACGGAGCATCCTCACACCAAAGTCTGCTCACTTCCTCACGCACCTCCTCCAAACGGGAGATGTTTTTGGGGGCTCCCTGTGGGCAGCCGAGGGTGAAAAGGGCTCCGTGTGCTGTTGTAGCAATGTCACAGGGCTGTGAGTGTCCCCAGAGCTCCCAGCACGGCAGGCTCAGCTCTGAACGCCCATTAAGAGAACTGAGAATCTGTGGAGTTTGTTACAGGAGTAATTGACATTAAATACTTCTCTTTCCACAGAAGCAAAACACGGCAGGCTGGGGTGGGGTCAGACTAAGAGTCCTTGGAGAGCTGATTGCACCGGCCGGTCCTAAGACTTCTGTCTGTGCGGGACCAAAAAGGCAATTTTTGCAGGAAGAAGACAGGGCATGAAAAAGATTTGTTCTCGCTGCAATGTATCACGCTGCTCTCCCAGCCGTGGGGAGAAATACAGCTTCTCCTGAAAATCTGGGCTCACCTGGGGTGTTCTGGTGCGAGGATTTAGTTGCACAATGCGGACACATTGGCAGTCAGAGGACCCCCACTCCTAAAAACCATCCCTGCAGCCCCTGGGGTTGAACAGACCTTCTTCCAGTGACTACTGAAGAAGGGGGGCGATAAGAAAACCCCTCCTGCCGCCTCGCTTTGGGTTCCCAGCTCCCTTTGGAGCGCCCACCTCGGCTCCCCCAGCCCCTCCCGAGGTGTGACAGCACTGGCGGCTCCCCGAGGGGAGCGGGGCCGGGATCCCCTCCCCGGAGCGGGAGCCGCGCCCCGGAGCCCCCCGGACCCCCCCGCTCCTCCGGAGCACGGAGAGCGCTGGAGCCGCCCCGCCGGAGCCGCCCCGAGCTCCCGCGGAATCCCGCACACCCGGAGGAGGTGAAGGGCGCCCGGTTCCCCCGCACCCCCGCGGGCTCCCCGTGCGCCCCGGCGGGACCCCCGCACGCTCCCCATGCACCCCCTTTGCCGTGCATCTCCCGTGCGCTCTCCGTGCGCCCCTTTTACCGCTCTCCCCCTTCCCGTGCATCCCTGGTGTGCTCCCCGCTGGAGTCTCCTTGCACTCCCTTTTGCCGTGCATCGCTCCTGTGCTCCCCAGCGCGCTCTCTGTGCACCCCCTTTCCCGTGCAGTCCCTGCTGACCTCTCCCTTTGCTTTTGCATCCCTGCTGCACTCCCCACTGCACGTCCCTTCCTGTCGACCCCTTTCCTGTGCATCCCTGGTGTGCTCCTCACTGACATTTCCCCGCACCTCCTTTTCCCTTTTCCTCCCTTCTGTGCTCCCCAGCGTGCTCTCTGTGCACCCCCTTTCCCCTGGTGCACCCCCCCACCCTGTGTGCCACCCGGGTGCCTTCTCCACGCACACTCCTCGCTCTAGCCCTGTCCGTGCACTCCCGGCCATGAACGGCTCGCTGGCGGGCTCTGGGGCGGGCTGGCAGCCTGAGTCCGTGATCATCCCACTCGTGTACCTCGTCATCTTCCTCGTGGGCACGGTGGGCAACAGCCTGGTCCTGGCCGTGCTGCTGCGCAACGGGCAGGTGAAGAACACAACCAACCTCTTCATCCTCAACCTGGGGGTGGCTGACCTCTGCTTCATCCTTTTCTGCGTCCCCTTCCAAGCCACCATCTACACCCTGGAGGGATGGGTGTTCGGGCCCTTCATGTGCAAGGCCGTCCACTTCTTCATCTACCTCACCATGTATGCCAGCAGCTTCACCCTGGCCACTGTCTCCCTCGACAGGTAGGAAAAGGAATGGGGGGTGGGGGCGGAGGGACTCCCTGCACCCTGAGGCTCCCCTTTCTCTGGATCCTAACAGAGCAGGGAAGGGGACAAAATCCTCTGGAGCTAAATCCTTACTGCTGTGATTTCCCATGGCTCCTGGGGGAACCAAGGAGCGTGTCCCAGTTGATGTGTGCAAGGAAGTGCAGCCAGTCAGGATGAGGTCCTGCACAGGGCTGGAGGGGGATCCCTGGCTTCAGTGCCCAGTTGGAGGAAGCTTTCAGACTCTGAAGCTGTAGGACTGCGATTTATTCACAGGCCCTGGCAGTGAAGTGGGGATGAAAAATGAGAAAGCAGCAAAGCTCAGTCCCTGTGCAGCTCTGGCTCTTCCTGGGATGCACAGAGACAGCCCCTACCCCCCAACAGCCCCCAGTCCCATTTCTGACCTCTCCCATCTGCTCCTGGTGATGCTCTCTCTGTGCCCTCTGCAGGACTGCAGCCATGTCCCTCTCCCTTTCCCGTGCAGGTATTTGGCCATACGATACCCTCTGCACTCCAGGGAGCTGAGGACACCCAGGAACGGCCTCCTGGCCATTTGTCTCATCTGGGGGCTCTCCTTCATCTTCTCGGGCCCTTACCTCACCTACTACCAGGAGTTCCAGCTGGCCAACCTGACCGTCTGCCACCCCATCTGGGAGATCTCCCAGCGCAAGATCATGGACATCTGCACCTTCATCTTCAGCTACATCATCCCCGTGCTCATCCTAAGCCTCACTTACGTGCGGACTATTCGCTACCTCTGGCGGTCCGTGGACCCTCTCCAAGACATGTCAGAGTCCAAGAAGGCCAAGAGGAAGGTCACCAGGATGATCATCATTGTTGCTGTCCTGTTCTGCCTCTGCTGGCTGCCCCATCACCTGGTCATCCTCTGCATGTGGTTTGGATACTTCCCTCTCAACCACTCCACGTACGTGCTCCGCATCCTCTCGCACGTCATCTCCTACGCCAACTCCTGCGTGAACCCCATCGTCTACGCCCTGGTCTCCAAACACTTCCGCAAGGGCTTCAAGAAGACCTTCAGCTGCCTCCTGCACAAGAAGGCAGCGCACAAGGTGCACGTGGCCCAGGCTGCCAACACGGTCAGCACGCTGGAGGCAGAGCTCAGCGAGGTGACCCAGCTGAGCGAAGCCCTGCCCGGCCACTCTGCCGTGCGCTGCAGGGTCCCCGCACAGCCCTGGGGGGAGGCAGAGCTGGTGGGACAGCAGCAGAGAGCAGATGGCTTCTCTGTCACCTTCGACGTCAGCTAGCAGAGCTTCCCCCCACCCCGTGGCATTGCAGTCCCCCACACCATTGCAGGCCTGGGGCTGGGCTGTGTTTTGGGTTGAAATGGGTCCAGTTGAACCCTTTTCATTTAAATGTATCCAGATATAACTGTGATACTGCTGATACAAACTCAGCCAAGAACACCTGTTCCTCTGTCATGGATGGACTTACTCCCTATTGCATCTACACCCAGAGCCTGTAAAAAGCTCTGGCCCCTCCAACCAGTACAGCATCTGAAGCTAGTGGGTGCACTTTTAGGGACATTTGGAAAGTCTTGGCTTGTTTGTGTCCTGTTTTAGGAGCTGCATCCCAGGGAAGCACTGGGCACAAACCCAGCTCAGGTAGGAAAATCCAGGAGCAAAGCACAGAAGGTCACCAAGGACCAAGGGGATGGAGGTTGTTTGCCAGGGAAGCACAGCCCATGGCAGGGGAAGGATTTTAATGCCTTTGGACAGCCTGGGGACTGCTCGGCATCTCAAGCAGGCAAGATGCTCATGGAGACAAGCAGGGCACTGATGCTGCTTCCCTGAGGTGCGACAGCCAAGGCTGGGGGTGAGAACTGGGGGTGCCCAGCAAGCCCAGGAAGCCTCAATAAAGCCTCTCCATCCCACCTGATGTGTTCAGATCCTTTGAGAAGCCCCCCACAGCTGCAGCAGAGGAGAGGTTGGGGGGTGTTGGGACCTGCTGGATGCAGGGAAGCTGAGGGGGATGAAGGTTGTGGGTGATGCCCCCCTGGAGGGGGGCACTGCAGCACAGGAATGTCACCAGCCCGCTGAGTGCAGCTGCCCACAAGAGGTTGCTGTGATTCACACTCCCACCTCTTAACCCTGAAAAGGCTCCACGGGTGCCTGAGCCCTGTGACTGCCACTAGCCAAGGGCTTTAAGTGAAGACCTTCCTTTTCTTTACCAAAAGAGCATCACTGGACTGGGATCAAATCATCCTTTTGAAAACCCCGTGGCAGAGCACAGCCAGAGGCGGTGTCAAAAGTGCAGGGGAGCTGGTTGAGCTGTGCTGGGCATCCCTACAGTTCTCAGGTGTGTACCCCAACAGCCCCCATGAAGGTCATGTCTCTATAAACTGCCATTACAGCAGCTCTGGCTGCACAGATTTCACTGTTGTGAATCCCCACAGCAGAGCTCCTCAGGACTGGGATGGGTATTTCTGTCCAGGACGTTGGCTCTCCCTGGAGTTCTGGTCCTGACACAGCCTTCCTCTACCCAGCCCCAGTGCTTGGCTGTTTTTTCTTGAGAAGATTTTGACTGTAAAATATTTCTTTTCCCCTGCTGAGTATTATTATAACCAGATCTTCCTCTCTCCACAGAGAGGGCCATAAATTGGCCACCTCCTCCTATCAGTAATGGTGATATTTAGTCTAGTCCTGTTCCCAGCATAAGTCACAGAGAGCAGTGTATAAGCAGCACCATTAATTACATCTGCATTTATCTCCCTGCTCAACCCTTCACAGCCAGGGAAAACATTGAAGCAGCTGCACAAACACAGCTAAAAGCCTTCCTTTCCTTGTGCCCTCATCTACCTCTGCTCGGAGAGTCACAGGATCTGACTCCAATGGATCCCACACACACTGAGGGGTTCAGTCCACTCTCCTGGACAGTTATCAGCTCACTTTGGGGATGGAGATGTTGACCCACCACCTCTGCACTGCCCAAAGGCACAGGCCCTGTGCTGGCATGGCAGGGGGTGCAATATGGATCCTCACCCATCAATTGGCTCCCATTTGTCTGCAGGCTGTAAGAGTCAAGCCAGATCATTACACTGCTTACAGCAAGTACTGAATTAGAGAAAAAAGCCCCCTCCATCTTATCTGGCACTGCTCCTGCTCATCTGAGGAGGAAACCATCACACTCACACCCAGCCCATGCCTTTACGAGCCCTCCAAGGACAAACACAAGGTTTTGCTGCCAACACAAAACCATACTGGGAAGCTACTTTCCCCCTCAAATAATAGAGCTTATCAGGCCCACATGGAAAAGACAAGAGCATCTGCTGACACTTAACATGCTCCCAGATGAAAGAAATGGGCTCCTGGTCCATTCCCTTGGGAGGTTTTATGTCAAGAGCATTGCAAGTCCCTGTGTTCCAGTTAAAATTTAATAAAAGCATGTTTAACTGGAAATGAAAAATGGATAGGCTAAACTGAGCTCCCATCAAGCCCAAGAGTGGGCAGGGAAATGAGGGACACTTGGCTGAAACCTCAGTTAGTGTGAACTTTCCAGTGAGCTTTCCACACAGATTTATCACTAGGGTTGGAGAAGTTATTTTGGTTTGTGGGGTTGTTTTCAAATACTTTGCCAAATTTGCTCCCCAGTCTGAGGAGGCAGCAGGGAGCACCCCCAGAGCTTGGCATACCCCCCAGCATGAGCCACTGGGCAGCTAAAAAATAAACAATGGAGAAATGGGGCTCTGGCCCCAAAACCTTGGAAATTAGAGAGACCTTCCCTGTGTCAGGAGGTGAGGGAAGGGTATCAAACCCCACAGGAGCCTTGGGGGAAGCAAAGGGGATTTAGCCCCATCCCTGGTCCCTTGCCATGGTCTCAGCACAACTCCAGGCTCCACTCTCAGCTCTTAGTGGAGCATGAAGGGCTCGGTTGTGAGAGGGTCACACTGTGCTTGCTGCCATGGTCGTTCTTAATTAACGTGTTGCAAACACATTCCTTACCATAAAAAGCCAGGGAGCACACTGAGCCCTCCCCTGTGCTGCACAGGCCGGGCATGAGCTCAGTCTGGAGGCTCCCCTGCTCCCACCCTGAGGAAGGGGTGGCTCAGGAAAAAAAACGTGCTGCTGCTCTCAAAGCAGGTCTGGCTCCCCACATTCATTCCCTGTGCAGGGGAGAGGCAGACAGTGAGAGAATGCTTAGAGCCCGGCTGAGTGGGAGGCTGGATTTAGGGAACAGGGACCAGGTGGCTCAGCTTTCCCTTTAACTCTGGGTAATGAGAGTCTTGATTCCCACCTGGGAGCAGCAGAAGTTACCTGTTCTCCCAGAAATCACCTCCTTCAGCTCCTCCTCACTGCACAGATATCACCAAGCCCAGCTCTCAGCCCCCAGCAGCCTCTTACCCCCATTCCTTCCTCCAGATGCCTCCAGAGCATCCCCGGGGTAGAAACAATGCAGTCAGCTACTGGTGCTGATAATGGAGTGACCAGGAGGGAACAAGATATTTTGCATCCCATCTCTGGCTGCATCTGCCTCCCAGCCCTGGTCTTTTACAGCTTTCCTGGGGCAACAGGCTGACAGCAAAGCCCAGGAAGGCTTCTTTTGGTGGGGGGCATGCAGAGGCATTCCCAGAGCCTCTGGAGAACAGTATGTGGTCCCATCCCAGACCCTTGAGTGATCTCATACGTTTTCTTTGGGCTCTGGTTGGCACAAAATCATCAGCTCAGGGAGGATTTCAGCTCCTGCACACTAAAGCTGCAGGCAAAGCTTCCAATCCCCTCTCTTGGCTTTCCCTGTGACCGTTCCAGGTGAATTGCCTCACCCTGAGATCAGCTGCAATAAAACATGTTTTACGGCTTAGCATGAATTCCATGCACTCTCCTCAAGAAAGAAATTCATATCAGACTGCTGCAGTGTCAGAAACAGAGCCAGAAAGATGGAATCCAGCTCCTTCTGGTGAATGTCAGGGTGTGCATCCAGCAAACTCAACACTGCATGAAACACAAGTCAGCAGAGCTTTGCTTATGTATAAAAACACTGCCTGGCGCCTGCTGGCCTCTGGAGGCTCTGGGATCTGGCAGAGGTTAAAAACAGCAAGTACAAGATCTCAGATTTCCACAGATATTAGGGATTTGACAGCAAGAGGAAGGTTTCTGCAGGGAGGGATCTTGCGTTGGCCATGTGAGCCTGCATGGCCAGACACATTAAAAAAGTACAGTGGTTAAGACTTGAACTCACACCGTGGTCCAGCTTTGGTCTGGACAAGCCTGTCAAAACTGCTGTTTTTCAGACATTTGCTACACCAGGCTGAGGAAGAGGAGGTCTGGGGTTCAGAAAGGGCAGGAGCTACCTGAATAACATCTGTCCAAGGAGGCACAGCCCAGGCAGGCAGATGGGTCTGCCACAGCATGACCTGCGCTCTCATCCAGGTTCTAACATCCAGCAGCTTTTCCACTGC
The DNA here is from genome assembly GCF_963662255.1 of Cinclus cinclus. Taxonomy (NCBI): domain Eukaryota; kingdom Metazoa; phylum Chordata; class Aves; order Passeriformes; family Cinclidae; genus Cinclus; species Cinclus cinclus. The sequence goes on along the minus strand of NC_085065.1, from coordinate 5,515,112 downwards.
TGGGCTAATCAGACACCAGCAAACACTGCTGTAAACACTGTTCAGGTGAATAATAGATTTGCTCCAAACTGCAAAGCAACAGCTATTGAATGCTCCTCGCTCTATGGAAACCCAATTGTATTTCAATTGTTACAGGCAAACAATGGAGGAGGCAGCAGGAGAAAGGGAGAGGAGAGCAGGAAGTGCCTGCTCAGAGACCACAGATACAACACAGGTGCTCCAACACTCTGAAAAGCTTTGGTGCAAAGGGTCAAGAGTCCAGCTCCTGTATCAAAGCCTGCCAGGATTACTCCAAGGCACGTGGGAGAGCAGCACTTTCTCTTCATGTCATGTCCATGGGGCTAAACAAAGGGAATGGGCTTGGCTGCTTGCAGGGAAGGGATGCATCAGATTTAGGAAGGTAGGAGACAAAGAACAACAGGGGTGGGAGGAAGGTGTTGAGTGGGAATCACTAAGAACACTTGCTCTGCCTCAGATCAATAAGGAGCAACACCCACCAAGGCCACCATGGAGCCCCCTCTGCTTCCACTGCTCCATCACAGCTCCAGGCCCTAGCATCACCCCACTGCCACAGCCTCACCTGGGACAAAGCACTGATACAGGTCTGGTTTTGGGGTAGATCATCCCTGTACATGACTAGACTGCAGCCCTGCCAGGTACTCCTAAACCCCAGAATCAGCATCAAGCCCCATCACTAAACAGTTGAGATTAACAATGTGAAAATAATTTGGGATCCTACAGAACTGAGATTCCTAAAGCCCATCAGGGAAGCAGGTGGCACTCTTTAGAGCTCACAGCCTCCTGCCCTTAACAGAAGGACTGTACCCATACAGGTTTCTTTGTGTATTTTTCTCTTTTTTGTTTGTTTTGTTTGTTGTTTGGGTTTTTTTTTGGTTTTTTTGTTTGTTTGCTTTTGAGCACACTACCCCTGTCTGCTGCACATCAAGGCATTAACACAAACCCAGGTGAGGTGGATGTGCCAACACAGGAGCCCACAGGACAGACTTTGCCTTATCCCATGGATCTGGAGTAAAGACAGCCAGGAGTTAAGTGTTTCCACAGGTTTATAAATCTGATAAATACAAGTATAACACCCTGCCCACCACAATGGGGCAGGGGAGAAGGGAAGGGAGTCCCAAGGGATGCTGAGAGAGCACTGGCTTCTACTTGGCATTTGGAGAGTTCAACGACAGCTGGAAATTTATGCTGATGTGTCAAACAGCTTCTCGATCATCTCCCCCACCTGGTCCACCTGGTATTTGATGTATTTCTCAGGGTTCTTGGTGAAGGGCACGTTGCCATATCTGCAAAAGAAAACAGGTGACAAATAAGTGGAACACAGCGATGAGACCCACTGGCCCCTCCTCTGTCACAAATCATCTCCAGTCCAGCACAACCCACTCAAATGTGACAGAGTATCCTGTGTAGAGCAAGTGACCCAGTTACAAGTGGCCTCACAAGTTTTACATGAACAGCCAAGGGTGGCTCAGGGCTTTGTGCTTACTGACCAAGGAATCAGGGTGGCAGCAGATGTCTGCAAATACTCAAGGTCAGCTTGGGGATGTCTGAGTGAGTGTGCAAAGTAGAGAAGCTAAGGCAGGACAACAGAGAAGTGGCTCTTCTTGCATTGCTCAGGCTATGCAAGGCCCCAAAGACCTCAGTAAACACAGAGAGGAAAGGACAGTGCTGCAGTAGGTCTCACCTGTTCAAGAAGGCACCATAGGTCTCTTTCACAATAGTTTTCTGTGCCTGGCGGATTTTATCCCGTTGCTCCATGTCTGGGATTGCCCAGGCCTTCTGGATCTTACACAGCTCCTCCAGCCCATCATTAAAACCCTGTCCAAAGAGAAACTCAGTGAGCATCCCATCTGCAATCACATCTCCTCACTGAGTCTGATACTGCTTTCCTGCTCTGCTGATCACCAAGAGAGGCGATCTCCTCAGGCAGATCCGTGTGTCCCAATCAACCAGGGGATGTTCTGACACCATCTGACACCTCCTTACCTTAAAGCGCTCCTTTATCATCTGCCTCTCCTTGTCCTTGAGCTGCAACAAGGAGGGAAAGGACCTTATTTCATCTCCAGAAATCAATACCCAGCACCAGTGTTTGCCCACAACTCCCCAGTTCCAACCTAAGCAATATCCAGCACTTGGTTTGGATTCTCTCTCCTACAGCAGTGAGGAGAGAGATGCAGAGAGCAGCACACCCTACACTCAGCTGAAGTAGGTTTAACAAGGATAATTTTCAGCCAGAATACACATAAAATAAGACTTCTCCATGCTTCCAGCCCTTTCCAAGGGAAGGTTTCCAGGTTTTGAAAACCCAAAATAGAGGCATCTGCTCAGAGGAAGATGTAAGAACGGAGGCAGAGAATAAAATACTTGGATGAATCTGGGGCAGGGGAGATCAGAAGGCACTGCTGCTGTCTACTTGTGCCAGCCACAGTGTTCACTCTGCAGAGTGATACTGGCATGAGATATAAAGAAGGTTTCTGAGAATTTTTTAGGACAAAGGAGATGATGTTTCTGGCAACTTCTGTCATGTCAAACCCATCCTTGCCCATCCTCTCACCTTTACTCCTGGTTGAAAGACAGGCAGGTTTCTCTCTGAGATGTAATCTGTCACCTTCAACCAGCTGCATGTGCAATGAGATGGGAGAGAAGCAAAGAGTTACTCACACCTCTACCAGAGCACCTCTGCCTTCACCCATGACCCAAAGGCCAACTCAGACAACAGACACACCAAAACTTCCCACAGTGACCTCTTCCCAAGTCGAATTAATCACACGGCAACCAAAAATACTCTGGGGTTTAGACAAGTTTCTGATTTAGGTGAATCTGTCCCACTGCTCCAGCAGCACTGGCTCCCAAAGAACTCCCAAAGTGACAGAAGCAAGGGAGACACAGAGGATGTCACTGACCTGCGCTGGTAGGTCTGGATCTGCTGCTCAATGAGCTCCCTGTAGGACCTCTCAGCTGTTTTCTGTGTCACAGCCACCAGCTGGATCAGCTCAGACCTGCAAGAGCAGGAAATCCGAGGAAGCACCTGAGCCAGCTGCTCTCCAGGCTGCTCTCAGGATGGCAGCATTTCAACCCCCCACCAAAAAATTCCTTTCAGCCCTTCACAGTAAAATGTTACTTGAAATGTGCAAACTGGGAGACAGAAGTAACTCCGAGTTACTTTCCAAAGCCACATCCTCAGTCTTCCCAAGATCAAAGGATTATCTAAAACCTAAGGCACTTCCTAATGCTTTTATCTTCCACTCTCTGGTAATGTGGTGTTCATAATACTGCAAAGCCTTCAAAGAGGCAGTTTCAAGGACAGAAGAAAAAGCAGATATGAGACAGGCTGGCAAGTAAATGCTCTCACTGCAGAGCTCTGCTCCAAAACCATCCAGTCAGCCTTGGACTTGAGGGAGATTTACTCAAGACACACTTACTTCTCCAGAGATTTCAGAATGTAGTTGTAGTTGTTATGCAGAAAAATGGCACTCAAAGCTGGATCTTCATAAACTTTGGATTTGCTAAGCAGGTTAAGCTGCAGGTTTCCCAGAACTTTACCTTAAAGATAGAAAAACACAGAACAAAAAGTTTCGCACTGAAACTTCTTATTATTGACAAAGCAAACCAAGCCATGGGCCCACAGCAGAGTGAACTGACTACCTGTACAAAGGTTACAGTCACATGCCCTTAACAGTCCTTACACAGAATTTTCTTCATCAAGTCACCAAAGCCTCTCTGCCAACCACTGCCTTGCATGCCTTGGCAATGGAGGTGCATTTGGGTTCAGAGGAACTCCCAGAACCAGCCACAATGCAAGCTCAGTTCTCAGAAGCTGAAGGACCTGGTCTTCATGGTAACAGAAAGAGAAATCACTGATTTCACTTCCTTAAACTTCCCTTTGGTAGCTAGGAGCCTTCATGGGGCTGAAGGTGACAATGATTTAAGGGAAAAGTGAGCTGCTGCACTGTGCTTTGTCCTGTTCTACTCTTTTTTCATCCCTCCTGTCAGACTCCAGCTCAAATGTGGAAAGATCACATGGAGAAGAGACACAGCCTGTGCTGTTCACCCAGGAATGAGCCCAGTGAAGGTGTGTCCGTGGGGCAGAAGCAGGAAGGTAATGACTTCTAGGGGCTACCTAAAACAGAGGCTAGGCAAAATTAAAAGAATAAAAAGCAGTTATATTTATTGGAGGTGCTTCAGGTATATCTTGGGCAGACAAAGCCCCACCAGGGACTACACCCAAAAATGGATGACAGATCATGGGTTTTCATACTTTCATAACTTTGGTCCATTTGCAAAATGGGGGTTAATCTTCCAATTACAGCTTCAGGTAATGAAGTAATTTACCCCAAGTTTGCTGTCCCCCAACTCACTTTTGTTTACATTTCTCGGGGCCTGAGTCAGTGAGGAGTCCTTGATTCCTAGGCCTAGAGAGCAATTGTTCTGTCTGACCAAAATGGGAAAGCAGTAGCTAACACTTTATATGGAGTTTAGAGTTATACACTAAAGAACTGCAGGATTACAAATATATGAAAAATACAAAAGCTAAAATCCTAAAGCATCAAAAGTGTGCAGGGTACTCACAGATGTAGGTGCTCAGCAGCCGCCTGCTGAACTCTGAGCTGTAGCTACTGGCAGAGGAGCTGGTCTCTGAAAAAGAAAGTCTTAGGCCAGTTAACATGCCCTGTGAAAAGGGAGGTTGTGTGGGCCCAGCCTGCCTCTATCTATTCCAACAAGCCTCATCCCTGTTGCTATGGAATTAGCTCCCATCAACAGTGAAATCAGCTCCTGCTCAGAGCCCACTGTCAGCAGCTCACCCAGGGTGAAGGGCCAAGAGCTCTGAACCCTCAGTCCCTGTGTCACCATCAAGTGCAGTGCACCCCTATCTCTCCATTCCTTCCAGGTGCTCAGGGAACATCCTTTCAGAAAGAGAGTCATTAAACTCCCCCTCCCCATCCTTTCCCCCAGCCTGAAAAGGGTCGGTAAGCACTAGAAGTTGGCAGTCAGAGAACAATGAGCTGGAGCTGTTAACAGCAAGCACACAACAGTAATTGAAACAAGCAGAAGGGCTCTGGAAAGCTTCAGCCATCCCCATGGTTGCTGACAGGGCCTGCCTAGCTCTAGGAAGGACTGTGCCAGCATGGGAAGCTGCCCCTACAGGCAGCAGTGACTCCAGGCTGGCACATGCTCCTCTGTCTGGAGATGCCTTTCTGCCCTCGAGGGCTTGTGGGCATGGGGCCCACAAGACACGTGGGGTGGCCACCTCCTCCTGCCCCCTCCAGAGTTTGGCAGCCAGACCCAGCTCGGGTGGTCCGAGTTCACCAGCACCTCATGGGAAAGGCCTCGAGATTCCTGTTGCTGGGAGCTGGACAATAAGGAGCTGAGTGCACATGGGATAAAGCACGACACCAGCTGGGCCAATCTGCTACCTGTGCCAAAGAGATTCAGTGCCATCAGAGTGTCTTGAGCCTGTTTCAGCTCTTGTGGCATCCCTCATTGTCTGCTGCTGACAAGCCCTCCCTATTCTTTCTGGCCCGCTGGCAAGGATTATTTACCCTCCCCTTTTCCCCCTTTTCAATTATGTGTTAATTTATTTATAACTGCTGGAGGATAAAGAATTAACATACGTGTCCAGAGTCCGAGGCAATATGAACAGGTAGGTGTGGGTAAGTTTGCTTACCTCTGGGATCTAAAGGAATATTGTATGTGTCCCCAAGAACTACAGAGATTAGGCACAGCAGAGAGAAAAGGGGAGGGATGAGAGAGAAAAAGAAATGCAAAAGTGCAAAAAGACAGGTTAGAGACCAGCATTCCTTTGAGAACAATGCAGATATTAACACAGAGCAGCCACAGGCAGGTGCACAGGAGACCAGGCAGGAGTCCCTCCAAGGTCACAGATGGAATGGAGATCACAGAGGAAAGGCAGAGTCCAACCTCCTTCCCCTGCTGGATATATGTTTGCATTGTCACTGGTTGTATTTAGCACAACACCTCATTCCAAATCAGTCCAAACCAGCTTTCAAGGCAAAGCTACCTCAAATCTATGCTGACTTTTCAATCAGCTAAGACAGATCTCCCTGCAAGACAACATGTCAAGACTTCCAAACAGCACTGACATCACCATTCAGGGGACAACATGGGAATGAGCTGACTGTTCCAAGAAAAATTTCAGACCACTTCTTTGGCCAAGGAGAGAGCGCCAAGGCCCAGAAGAGCTTGAGCACACTGAGTGTGCAAGTGGAAAAGGCACAAGGCAGCGGCTAGAGGAGATGGGGCAAAAGTAGAGACATCTTAGTTTAAGCTGATTTAGAATTAGCAAAAATTTCCAAACAGAATTTTGCAGGTAACAGTCTGGAGGCAGCTCTAAGCTTCCTCCTACCTCTGCTTCTAATGGGCTCTTTAACCCTCTCCAGCCTGTGCCTCCTTAGGGCCCTATACCCCCTGAATCTCCAGTCTGCTCTATTCCAACCTCCTTGAAAGCACAAGCTCTGCCAAGGCCCAGAGCTCACTGCAGAGCCTGGAGCTGCTGCTCTGCACAGAGCCAAGAATTTCACTCCAGGTGATAAGCAGCACCACCCTCCTACATGAGCAGCTCTCAGCTTCTGATCTATGCATTTATTTCTGCAGTGAGCCTCTTCAGCAGCCTGGAGAGCAGGACTAAAACTTTTCTCTCTGACAGGGTGCACAAATGGCTCCAGAGTCCCAGCTTGCCCATATCTCGAGGCTGAGGAGATTCTTTCTGCTGCTGTTGTACTCTGAGCAGGGGATGGTGCTGATCACCACACAGAGCCCAGCTGGAGCAGCCACCCTCGCTCCAGTACAGTCACAAAGCACCAGGCCAGGGCTACACTTGGAGCTAAATGACCCAGGCATCCTCTCTCAGAGCACACCAGCAGTAAACACCATCCTCATTGTACCTGCCAGGAGCAAGTGTGGAAGGCCAGCATGGAACTCTGCATTCCTTGGAGTTCTCCAGACAACCAACTATCTGGTCAAGGCAGATGGGAGGACAAGACAAACCACAGGATGAAGGACAGGAGGAGAACAAGCTCACAATGCATGTTGAGATTTGATCACTTCAGGGAAGGTGTCCAGGGAATGTGAGGAAGGAACTGCATGCCCAAGCAAGCCCCATGCATGTACGTACCTTGTGATGCCAGCATGGCACCTGCTGTCTCCTGGAAATCCAGTAATTGCTGCAGGAAAAGGATGGCCTGGAAGCAAGGGAGGGAATTTAGGAGCAACCAACATCAGCACATCCTGTGCTCTGCTATTAAGAATCATGAAGAACCACTTGTCACCCCACACTCACAGGCATTCAAGAAACAAATCACTACACTCCACTGAACTGTTGTGTTCTCCCCACACAGTCCTGCCATGGCTAAGCAAGGGTCACCAGCTCACCTTGCCATGGAAACCAGGTACTTGTGTAACTGTTAATGCCAAGACACCTTAATTTAGGAAGTTTCCCTACTGCTCTTTTTAAAACTCCTTCAGAACCTGTTTTCCACAAAGCATGGTTCAAATCATCATCACGTACATTGCTGGTGAGTTCATGAACTGTTCCATCTTTTGGCATGTTGTATTCCTTGTCTGGATCATTCTAAAAAGGGAAGAGAGAGACATAATGTAAGCATGTAAGGGGAGACACCTCCAATACAACCGCCGCTCTGCTGTAAGTGAGCTGAAGGCTTCTTCATCCAGCCAGTCCCAACACTCTCAGGGCCAGCTCTTGCAGTGCCATCTCCTGGTGCTCAGAAACCAGAGCTGCCAGGCACCAGCAGCTCAGAACCTCAGGGCTCAGTTCAGCATGTGACCATCACACCTTCAGCTCACTTACCATTCACCAAGCCCACCTTACACAGGAACAGCTTAATATGAATCCTCCAAAACTTTTCAAGGCAGCAAATTTCCTTTCTTTTTAAAGAGGATTAATTCTTAGACTTGGTATCTGTAGAGGCCTGGACGCTCATGTAAAATGATAGTGTGCCTGTTAAGGATCTTGGGCAAAGGCCTTCTGTGCTTGAACCAGCACCAAGCATTTGGTATGTGACTGTCCCAAGCAATCCAAGTTCCTGCTTCAGTCAGAAACTACATGGTCTCATGCAAAGCTGAAAGCTACACTAGGGGTTTTGCTCCAAAAATCTCTCTTCCAAGCCTGATCAGAGACCACTGAGGAGAATCCTACCTTAATGTTGTCTGCAAACTCTTCCAGTGCCTTTGCACCAGTGGTCTCCATAGAAGTGATCAGCCCTGGCAGTTTGTTCTTAGTGCCTGCTGCAGTTCCCTGGAATAGTTCCACAACAGATCAGAAAAGGAAAACAAATTCTACCCTTGCTCATCCCCCAACCCAACATCTCACTCCCAGGTCCCCATATGCCAGAAGAATATTTACAGCACCATCAACAACACATGAAATCCCATATTCTCCAGGCAGAAAGGGAAGATGTTGTGGTAGCCCATGAGGGTCAGGACTTGAACTGAAAAGAGCTGCTGCTGAGAGATGCCGAGTTGCTGGTTCACCAGCTCAGAAAGGAGCAAGATGCATTTGTGTAACTGCATTCCATGCTAGGAGACAGAAGCAGCATGACTTTGATCAAAGCCACTGTGATAATCTGTTTCAAAAAGTTCTCCAGGTAACACAAACCACAGGACCCTCTCCAATCCCATCCATCCCATCACATTTACCTGCAAGACCTGGTCAAATTCCGGCTTCATCTGCTTGAGATGCTTCAGGATGGGGAAAATTGTGAGCACAGCTGAATAGTCGTGTCGGATGATGGCTTTGCGGGCAGCTGAGACTATGTTATCACCCTCCATGATCAAGTTGTCCAATGACTCCTGCAACAAAGCCAGAGACTCATGAGGAAGGAACAGGACTTGTGCCCAAGCAGCACAAAGGGCTCAATGCAGGACACGCATTCCAGATGACCATTTGGCTGATGCATCATTTATGGTACCAGTGAGGGACTATGAGCACATGTTCTCCAGACTCTCTGCAGGCCCTGGTTCCCTCAACAGGTCCTGAAGGAAAAGCCAGCATCCTTTACAAGCAGAGAGGTTCAACTGACCTGGATGAGAGAATCAAAGGTCTTCTTCTGGTGGTGCTCTGGGACAATTTCTGTCAGGAGCTGGTATTCACTCTGGGCCAGTTTGACAAAGGCACTGACGCAGTGGATGTATGCGTCGATCTCGATGTCGAAGACGTCGTCCCTCCCTGCAAGGGCAAGATGCCTTTGGTTTACACAAGGAGCATAAGGTTCCTCTGGGAAATTTGGTTCTGGCTTTGTACCCATCCATGTGTGAGAACAAGAGTCATCCTCTCACCCTTCCTGCCCTGGGTCTGTGTGTGGGAATCTCTGAGTACCCTGGAGAAGGCAGGAAAAGTCACCTACAGTTCAGGAAATGCACATCAGGGCACCACCTCTTTTCAGCCTTGTGACAGAAGGGAAGTTTGGAGCTCTTCTGGGATACAGACCAAATTTAATCAAGGGCTTGAACACAGAGTACTAAACTCGGGAAGGTCTGAGGTGAATTATTCAATATCTCTGCTTGTATATTTAGAATTACTTATCTCCATCCCTGATGCAGATGAAGAACTGTCATTTGGCATCAACTTTTCTGGGAAATAAAGGCTGTCCTGGAAGGCAGCTTCTTCCCACTTGCAGAAACAAGATAAAAAACAAGCTGATGAACATTTATATCCCATGAAGCAGGACCATCAGCACAGCTAGGTGAGTTATCTGCTACACAGTGCTGCATACAAATGCAAATATCTGAGTCCTAGAATATGAATGCCTCAGTCAAAGATCCATCAAAGATCCTACATGGTAGGCATGAGCAGTGATACAAGGGCCAGCCATGACCAACTCATGCCAACCACTGCTGGATGTGTATGCAAGACAGTAAGATGACACAGGAAGGTCTTCTCTAAGCTATAGGCTGCTGCTTCTCTCATCCCAGAGACTTCTGATGGAAAAAGAACCAATTCTTCCCTACGCTGACAGGTCTCTCAGGTTGATATTTCAAAAGTTTTGGTCAGCAGAGGACACACAGACTGCCTGCACTGCAGCGGTGCACTATAGTGTGTGCTGCACTGATCCCTTTCCTGCTTGCTTTGCTTCAGGACCCAAGAGACTAGCAGCCACCTACAGGAAAATGTCCCTCAGCACGGTGACCTCTGGTTGGACAAAGTTGGGTTCCTTGTCTGAGGGCTTGGGAGGGGCGGGGGGTGATTAGTAGGACAAAATTCTACAGAGAAGAGCAAGAACTTCTTAGCCAGAAGACGCTCATGCTTCAGGACTGCCCATGGAGAGGAACAGCCCTGACTAGAACACAACTTGGAACAGGCTGGGAAGCAGGGGGGACGAGCTGGTTCCCAGTGCCAAGCCGTACTTACCCGCAGCCGGCCCGTGCTTGTCGCTCAGGGCATCGGAAAGGTGCTTAACGCGTAAGTCATGCTCATGACCTAGTGAGATGGCAGCCAGCACAAACAGAAGGTGCAATTTATCCAGGGTGCTCACAGCAAGGATGCTCGCTCTGCCCAGAAGTTGCTTCAAGCCTGGCTTATTTGATCTGGTGGAAATCTTTTTCCCTACCGTTCCGGGAATGCTTCCTGACCAAATCCTTTTGTTGGGCTAAACAGCAGTAGCAACCTTTTGAAACCCGATGAGAAGTGTGAGTGAATTTGTTTCTTGGACCACAAGAGTCCCTTGAACCTCCTGCAATATGTTCTGAATGGGACTGCAGGCATCAGAGCCCAATTTTTAAACCACAGCCATTAAAAATCCAAACTCAAAGCCCTTCTGCTCAGCATGAGGATTTTCCCCCATGTGAGTGCTGTTAGTCACCATCTGGGCTTTAGCAGGCTACAGCAGAGGTGCTGAAGAGACTTGCTTAGGATGGATTCACAGCAGGAGGCAGCAATGTCTCAGAGATGCTTTGAAGCATCTTCTCCCTTATCTGGCACAACCTCCAGGAACAGAGGAGGTCAGAAAACAGGAGATGACCATTTAGGCAGGTCTGGACAGAGATGATGTACAGGCACAATGCACTGAGCTACCTGTGGTCCAACACTTCAGCACCAGGTTTGGAAAGGTCACTAGGAAACTGAATGTCTCAAGTCCAGGCAAAAAGAAAAGAGAACAGGAACACCACAAACAGATGTCAGCAGAGCTTCCATTACCCAGGTTGCTGTCATGGGTCAGTGTTAAGGCCACATTCTTCTCCACCTCTACTCATGCTTATGGAGACTTTGAAATTCAGATAGTAAATTCTGAATATATAGAATAAGTAAAACAAAAATAATTTGGCCCTCCAGCATCATCTTGGTTCCCCAGTCCAATGCTGTCCACCAAGCACTGAACAATGGAAGCCCCACCTGGGAAAGCAAGGCTGATACACAGAGAAAGTCAAGGGTGAAGTAGCTTGAGCTGTGATTACCTTCCATAGGAATGAGGTTAGAGGCCCCCTTTTTCCCATCTAGACCATGCTGAGAGTACTGTTTCAGAAGGTTCTGAGCCTTACGGATCGTGCCTGTTGCCAGAACCAGAGAGAAGAGACAAGAAGACCTAGAAAATGAGTGAAAGAAAACAAACCCAGAACACCAGTCCTCCACCAGCAAGTCACCTGGGCCCAGCAAAAGGATGCTGGGCAGCAATGAGGATGCTCAGCACGGGAACGTGAACCCCAAACTCACGTCCAAGTGTGCAGATAAAATGGCATTTCCAGAATGTTTCCCTGCTTTGAGGCTGGGGGCATAAATTCCAGCCAGGGATACAGAATCAGTTTGGAGACACAGCATGGTATGGCTAGGTGATATACACAACCAGAGAAGGGAAGGCATGAAGCCCCCTTCTCTGTAATGGGTTTATTGAAGTGCTCTGCATCCAAGCACACAAGGTTTGCTGCTTTTCCTCAGCTGTGGAAGCAGGGCTTTGCATATGGACAATTCCTGTCTGGCAACATGTTGCCTGCTCCTTGGAGCCACAGCTGCAGTCACTTAGAGGTGCCTTTCTGAGGGGTATTTTCTGAGCATAATCAATAAAGAGCCACCAGGAGCCCCAGAGCCAAGACAAGGAATGGTACAGGAAGCAGTAAAAGGGTGACAACCTCTGGGGTTTTTTTGCAGCAGCAATTCCCATTGCAGGAATCCCAGAATAATGGATGCTGCCCACCCATGTGTAACTTGCACTAAGCCACCCTAATCCCCAAGACACTCCTCTTCTAAAGAACTGCAAATCAATTAAAACCATGGAAAAAAAAATAACACTGGGTTAAAAGATTTATATTTTAAACACACAAAAAACAGACAGAACTGAACAAAAGGCAGTGCTGGATATACAGCTGGAAAGCACAAAACAAAGCATTAATGTGACATCTGAAGCCTAGGCAGTGTTTCCACATTAAAAGGTTAGTTGTCATGCAACAAACTACAATTATCACAAGCACACTGACACCCTCTCATAGCGGAGCTTTGCTGTTGCCTGCACAACAGGGAACTGGAAGTTTTGGGAAGGTGGAAGGGGTTTCCATAGGAGACCCAAATGAAACAGAACTGGGCTGAGTAAATGAAGAAACTAAAAACATAGAAATACTGCTGCCAAAATTAAGAATTGTTCTTCCACTATAAAGTAATAAATGCTTCAGACATGTAGAAGATCTCAGCTTCGACCACTGTCAGCCACAGTGCAGCCTGGAAATGAGTGCTGGCTGCCCAAATGCTGAAGGGAGCCCAAATACACACTGCTGCAGAACAACAATCCAGGGTGCAGGACAGCTTCATCCAATAAAGGGATTTATGGCAAGGGAAAGGAAACTTCAGGTCCCTGAGACAGTGGGGAGGAACAGGAGAGAGAAGTTCCCCTTGAATTACCAAACTGCCTTAACCTAGTGCACTTACTAAATGACAGAACATGGTTGCCAAAATGTAGTATTTCACTGGTAATATTGTCCTTCTACCACTTCAGATGTTGTCAGCCATTTTGTAGAGGAAAAAAAAAATCATATCCATGAAATACTTTCTTCTAGCAGGAAACTTCTCCCCTCTCAACCCACACTAGGGAGATGGGAAGTCTCACACCCTTGCTGGCTGATGCATTGCTCCCAAGCCTCTGCCATATGATCAAATGAGGGCTATGCCTCTTCTTCCAAGCTTCCTGATGCTTTTCACACCCCTTATCTCCATTCTTAGCTACTTCCAGAAACCTCAAGAGTTTGGGCACACCAGCAAGCTCCTCTGAGCAAGGAGGGCTCTTCCTTATTGCTGTTCCCATGGCCCAGCAGCTGCAGAGCAGCTCAGCTCAAGTACTGTTCTTCCACCTGTTCTTTCCTCTTTCCCATTTTCAAGTGTTTAGGGTGAGGGGGAAAATACAAGGGAATAAAAATAGAGGGTGAATTGGTGTGAAAATCAAGCAGACAGTACAACTGCTGCTGCTGTCAGCAGGCTCTCACTCCACAGGTATGCAGCAGTTGTTTTCACAGCCCACCCTTGATGGTTTCTTCTCCTTCTGTTTTTTTCCTCTTTTTCTCAATTTCAGGAGCTGATTATGCTGCATTTTATTTGCATAAGCACAATTACCTGTGTTTAATGACACACACTGAGTGTTCAGTGTCCGGGGGCATCACTTCAGTGCTGCTGGATCCCTCTGACTTGGCTTCATAATTAGGCTTTAATGGATTCTGGTGGAAGCCAAATGCTTTTGTTCCAGGATTGTTTTCCCCTATTAAGCAGCTCCCTAACCAAATGGGACCGTGTTTCAGCTACTAATGAAAACATCACATTCAAGCCAGGCAGTGATCAGTCTGGGAAACAGGAATGGGCTCTTTATTCTGCCACTCAACCTGCCTTTAAGTACCACCTCACTGGACCACTAAGGAAACTGGAAAAGAGCTCCCCTGTAGTCTGAAAAGAGCCTTCAAAGGTCAAAAAAACCACCTGAAACCTTTGCTTCTGCAGCCCAGTTGTTCTATAGAGTGGGGTTTGGGCATGCATGAGACGTTTTTCCAAATGCAACTCCTTCTCTTGGTTCTCTCTTCCATTAGGCAGTTTTCTGTCCAAGCAGGAGGGCAACACATCCTCTTTCCTCAAGCACCAGCTGCAGGAATTTACAGACAATGCCCTCTGGCTTTTGTAGGCAGCCAGGCCAGGTGGCCCCATCCTTCCCCAAAAGTGCAGAGCTGCTGAGCTGCCTGTGGCTCTCAAGCCAAAAGACAGCACAGGGTCTACAGGCATCACAAAGAAACTTTATTTTATGCACATATGTTTGCAGCAGGATGATTTGGGAACCTGAATACACCTGCTCTCTGAGAGGGAGTGCTGACATTCCAAACAGCAAACTAAAACCAGAAAAAGCCCACAAATTATTAGCTCAACTTGACCTGTCAAGTGTCACTTGAGAAACTCTGCTTTAGAAGCATCTCCAGGAGTCAGATTTTTAACTGCATGATGTAACAACAGGAGACAGCACGGGGTACATCAACAGACAAACCAGGAACAGAGAGATGAAGACCCTCTGAAACAACACATGGATATGGAGCATGTTCTCTAGAATTCAGCACAGTCCCTGGGGCTATCTCTGCCTTGTTACCTTGCCCCTAATACCTCACCTTCCCTTTAGTCTCTCTTGTGCTTTGTTTTGTGGCAAAAAAAAGCTACAGCACATCAGATTCAGTTTGTTATTTACCCCTTGCAACAGGTTAAAGTGTGCATTGGGGTGTGCACTGGGATATTCTTCCTCAAGGACCAAGCAAATCAAGTCTCTTGTTGGAACTGTCAGAAAAACCCCTTGTCTGAAACCCAGATTGGCAGAACTTGGCTTTACTTACTGAAATAAAGTAACAGAACAGAAAAAAACCTTCGTCCAAACTGAACAAAGGCTAAACCCAGCAGACTCAAACACCACCAGATAATGCTGCTCTGAAGAGAGCCACTGTGCCAGCATGAAGATGGTGTGAGACCTCCACCTCAAGAGCTGTACTTGAAAGCTAATGGAACTGCAGAAAAAACAGTGAATCTCTGCCCAAAGACTATTTTTCTCCATTTGTAATTTCACTTAAGTACAATTCAGAAGTCATGAGAGATGGCTGGTGTATGAGGTTCAGCATCCACTGTCCTTCAAGAACTACAGTCTGGTTCTCTCTCTGCTTCACAGAACATTGGAGACAAATGAGCCACTATTTTTTCTTGACATTACAATAACCAAATGGATCACTTGAGACACTCTTTCCTTCATGCACCATCAGCTCTGTAGTGCATTCAGACCATGCTCTACCTGCTCCATCTCACAAAATCCAATTGAACTGGGCATAAAGACATGAAAATTTCTGGCACATCAACAGCTAAGACTTTCCTCATGACAAGTCATTTTGGATGCCCAGATGCATGCACTTTGGAGGAGCCCTGTTTGTAGGAACTTGTGCTCTCCAACGAGTGGGCTCCTTTCTATGGGAGCATCCAAGATCTGAGACTCTTTTAAAAAATCCCTAGGATTTTTCAATAATCTGCCCATGAAAACAAAGTATCTCCCCCATCCCTGACTCTTTACCTAAGAGCACAGGGGCGATACTATCACTTGTCAGGCTGCTCAGAAATGTTTGCTGACCATGCTGGATTCACAGCAGTAGAAACACAGGAACCTTTTCAGAATCAGGTGATAAATGGGAAGTGCTGACCAAATCTGAAGCATCTTCAACCCGAGCTGCCCATGGCTCAACTACATATCCCCACTGGCACCTTTCAGTGCCTCTGAGCCTCTTCAGGTGGCTCTCTGCTGCCAGGGGAAAATTCACTGAAATTCACAGACCAATTCCATCAGCTTTCAGGGACAGCTCCAGGTCACAGCAACAAGGACACAGACTGATTTTTAAAAGACCACAAGGGTGATGTCTGGATGCCTTCCCCAGGCAGCCCTCCCTCTCAAAATATCCCAGGCACACCCTCTGCTGTAGCAAGAAGAGGCCCAGCAAAGCCTCTCCACACACAGAAGTGAAGAGAGTGAGCACCAGGGCCAGCACACACACACATAGACACACATTACCTGGGATGAGGACTGCTTTCACATCAGGATTATAAAAATAAACACAACACAATTAAAATGGGTATTTCTTCTTCCTCCCTTTCCCCATCCCACCCATTCCCAGTTTCTTACTATTATCCACAATTCTTACTATTTTCCTGAACCCACAAAGAGTATTTGGACAACACCACACAAAATAGGGAAGGGGAGAACTGGCCAGGTAAACGTACAGAAATATGAACTTTCCTGATGTGATCACTGTTACAGAGGAGCCAACAGAATGCTGGGACACAGAGAATCAATATCCCTGTGCTGTCTTTTGCTGTCCCTCCTGGCTGTGCTCCCACTAGATGGCACATTCCAGAGACAGGGAACTCCAGTTCTACTTTCCCAAACTCCAGTGACCAACCTCACCAGCTGCATCAAATGCAGCAAAACTGCATTGTGAGGAGAGGAGGAATAACCCACCAGCCACATTCATAGCTCTTCCTGAGACAGGCTGAGGCAAGAGCTTTAAGAGCCCTTCTAAACTTCTGACAGTGCTGTTTCTCATTTTTGTAGGTACCTACCTAATCTCCACCTCAGCTCCTGGGGGCTTCTTGCTTTCTAGCACAATAATAATTGATTCATAGCTAAAAATTGAAGTGAGGTGTTTTATCAGATATGAGCTTTCTATCTGCTGTGGCACAGGCTATATTCCATGTGCCAAGGCTGAGGATTTGATCTGAGGTGTTCTCAGACCAAATCCTTTTACAGCCCCCTCAGGTCTCCTCTTATTAATCTCCTTTGCTAAGGCCTTTCCTTTCCCTGTACACAGGGCCTCTCTCCTCCCTTTACAGCACTCAGAGAACAGACCTGATGGCTTGACAGACAGCCAAGAGTCTGTAATCCCAGTGCTGAATCCAGAGCAGAGAAGTGCTTACCTCCAAAATCTCACCTAAATGTCCTACAAACACATTTTAGACACAGAGATACCTCAGCAATGAGAAGGCCTGAAGATGTGTTAATACCCAGTGCAGTGATCCCTCCTCAGGGACTCACCTGGTCTCTTGATTGGCTTTTTGGTGGGGGTGTCCTTCCTTTTGTTCTGAATGGCAGGGGAATATGGCACTCCAGAGGAAGAGCTGTTCTTACGGAAATGGTCCTTCAGCCCCTTGATGGAGCGGTCGAGCTGCACAGAGCGGATCTGGAAGTAAACTGTCATGAAATCTGAGGAGACAAGGTAAAAATGAGATCATAAGCACACAGGGAATGCTATATGGCAAAGCAGACACTTTGTGCTCCTGCAGGGAGTTTAAGCATTGGTGTGGGACCCCAAGTCAGCATCCTTCCCTCCCAGAGCCTCTCCTATTTTCTTCAAAAACTTCTTCACCCTTCCCCTGCAATCTTCATTCCAGTCCTCCCACCACACACAATATTAATTTCACCACTACTAAATGGTGGAATTGACAGGAGATATTTGTACAAAACATTGACAATTCAAGTGCTCCGTTTCCAGCATGAGAGACTTCACACACTTTTCAGGATTCAGGGTACTTGGGAATTTAGTGAGGTGCTCATCATTTGAAAGTAGAATTCAAACTGACTAATAAAATATGCTCTATATGCATGAGTTGCCTTTGATCATGGAAAAATTCTTAAGAAGCTTTTAAGGATGTTCATCATACTTGGTAGGCACAGTAATCCCCCCCTCAGGAGTAAGTCATTGAGGTGGGGGGTGATTCTTGGAACTGCATGGATGTGAAAGTTCACATTTCCTGTACAAGTCTACAAAGCCAATCAATCCTGAAGGAAAAGTTAATAAAGTATTAGAAAGCTCTAGGCAGTTCTTGATGCTGCAGAACAGGAAAGGAGAGACATATGCAGAGCAAAGAAAGTCTGTGCTGCTTTTCCCTGCCCTTGGTCACATTTCATACCAAGAGTTCTGGTCATAAATATTTCCCAAATGGGAATAAGAGCCCAGTGTCTTGCACATTTATAAAACTTGAGCACTGGATAGCTGCAGCTTCATCTGAAGGCATTACAAGTGCAAGTACAGTGGATTTTTGCTACAGGACAGACTTTGCATTAACATAATTTGTGCTTTGTTTACCTAGCTCATTCTGTTCAACTGACAAACCATTGCTTCACTCTCACTACAAAAAAAAGGAGGATCTTCAGGTGCTGGAAAGACTAAACTACTCATCACTAGGGCATCACTCATCCTGCCAGTGCTGCCAGATACCCACAGGGAACAACAGGCAGCAGCACCCACCTTGATTCCTGCCGTTCTCCACCAGCCAGCCCGAAATGCGGATGATGTCGTGCAGGACGCCCTCCGGGAGGTGCTCCAGGGACATCTCCTCCTGTGTGTCCATCTCCTCATCCCCACTGATCAGGTCCAGGATGAGGATGGGTGGCACTGGCTTAGTGTGTCGTGTCATCAAGCTGCGGAACTCTGATTCCAGGGATTCTTTGCCCCGCTCAAAGAGGGATTTCTGGCACAAAACAGCAGGAAAGAATTAGAACAGGGCTTCTGTAATCAGTCACTCATGAGTATTTTTGCATAAGAACATCCTTCCTAACCACTGTCAAGTACTGCAGGCTTCAAACTCCAACCATGACTCTATCTGAAAGACTTTTAAAGTGAATTAAATTTTAAAAAATGCTTGGGAGTTGTTCAAGTGGGATTTAAACAGATCACCCATTCTGCTCAAGCAGTTGAAGGACTGACAAGAGCTGCTCAGGAGGAGGTTAAATCAACTCCTCCTCCACAGGTGCAAGAGCTGCTTTCAGAATCCTTCTGGCACAACACAGAGATAGCAAAATGCCAGGAGCAGAAATGCTGCCCAGTACAGGCTTAAACAGAAGCCAAAGCAATCATTCCTTCAGCTGTGCCCAAACACCACCTTCCCCAGGCAGCCTGTCCCAGAAGGGGAAAAGCAGTAGGGCTGTGTCTGTCCCCCTCTCATCCATAGGTTCCAGGTCCGCTACCCACCACACGATTCAGCTCTGGGCTGTCTGGGTTGTTGTCCTGGAAGTATTCCACTGCCTTCTGGATTTTGTCCATGCAATTCAAGTATTCCTCCAACCTCCCCGTGGGGCTAAAAATAAAACCAGAAATAAAAAGTAGTGCCCTAAGAAGCAAACAAAATAACAAGAAAGCACCAGACCAGACTTAGGATAAAAATAACAAGGAAAACCTCAATCCCCATTTCTTCAGCTAGGAGGAGATAATGGAATTCCCTTCTGCCTGCACTCAGTGCTACAGCAGGATACCCAACCCACACAGTGAGTGCAGAAGTACTGATGATGGAGCAGCACACAATTCTCAGCCTTGCTTTTCTCTCCCAGACAGGCACTGATGAGAAGGCAGAGGGGACTGCACATCCCAACCCAGACAAGAGACATCCAACACCCTCCCATACAAGGAGGCTCCAGAACAAGTCTGGTACACTCTCGATGCAGTGACAACCTCAATAGGCAGGGAAAACATTTGGGAAAAGGGCAGAGGAAAACAGGGAAGACACCAGTGCTCATGGAGATTGCTATGGCAGCACCTCTGCAAGATCTGGAAGAGATCCCAATGCAGTCTGAGCTGTCTTTCTCCTGTGGAAATGGCTGAAGGTCAAGTCAGTGTGGACTGGGGATATGGAAAGAGTGTGGGAAGGGTACCAAGCATACCGTGGATGTGTGCAGTTAGCTCCCCCATCTCTATCTCAAAAATCCAACAGGATGAAGCTCCCAGCAGGATCTATCTGCTCAACTCACCCTTCCTTGATGATCTTCTCTGTGTCCTTGGCCACATGGTAGTAACTGATGACATGATCCAAGCAGGACAGGGTCTTCTCTACATTCTCCTGCAGGCGCTGCAGGTTCTCTGTCTGTTTATGGACAGGGATGATGGAGTTCTCCAGCTTCATCAAACGGCTCTCAAAGGAGGAAAGGATTGAAACCTACACACCAAGAGAGAAACCAACAGCTGAGGACTTCCTTCCTATGGAGTGGGGTTTAGAGCAGGGAAGTCAGGGATCTTCAGGGCCTAACTTTTCTTTTTGGGCTCTGCTACTAATTTGCCATGACTCTTTAGCAGCTGTTTCCATCCCTCCATGTCCTGATTTTTATTAACAATCACAAAACAGATCATCTGCCATATAGGGATGGGCCAATCCCAAATTAAATGCTTGCAAAGAATGAAGATAATGTTCCAAGACAGTATAAAGGACAAGGAAAATTTTATTCGCCAACAGCAAATAAATCCACAGCAACTGCCTGGAGGTGCCCCACGTAAAAAGAGCAACAAAATCACAAACCAGCAGCCCCTTTGCTCCACACCACTGAGACCCAAATAGGAAGTGCACAAGGATCAGTCTCGTGAGAACCTTCTTTTCCACCACAGACATTTGGATTTTAAAGAGGATTGTGACATAGCTTCTGACAGGTGGAAAAACACAGCAAGCTCATAAAAGGGTGCCTCAGTGTCATCTTTCCTAGGCCAAAAGGTAATTCCTACAAGATTCACTCCTATGTCGTATTTTCCACACTTCTCTGGGGGTGCCTCTATGACATTTTTACAGCACTGAGACCAGAACTAGACATAGTATATGAATTAAGGACTTATGAGCAGTTACAGCACAATAACTACTTTTTACCTTTACAAAGAACACTTGCAAAATAAAACTCCAAACAAAACCTGAATTATGAAGCAACAACACGATGCTGTTGCACAAACTAGTCTGAGGCTTCTTAATACCTTTTCACCGAGAGAGAGAGAGAGAGCTGACCATAGCAGAGATGAGGTCAACAGCTCATCTAAGCCCTCAGGGGAGTAGGAGAGAAACTCAATATTGAAGCATTTCTCAGGTTTCCCCTTTGCCCAGTCACTGAAGCCCAAAGTGGTTCATCATTCCACATCCTTCAGATGGGCACAACAGCCTTGAAAACTAATAAACCTAAAAACCTAAGAAAAAGTAAAGCCAGGCCCAACATTAGGACCTCCCTACCATATTCTTGGTGAGCTGGTCACTCTTCTCGAGGCTCTCTTTGATGAAGGACAGAGTTTCTTCTTCCTGTAAGATGAAAAAATAGTCTTAAATTCCGAACACTATGGCTTAAGTCACTAAACATTACACATAGGTTTTTATCAATCTTGTAAACTCTGCTGCAAGCCGTGTTTGGTCTCATGCTGATTCTGCACCACATTTTAATATTACCACCTCTTAAAAGAAATCAGGGCAAGTAATCCAAGGTGGGGACACACCGTGTAATGAGTGAGGGGTTTATGAATTCATTGTTTCCTTTCAATGCCATGAGTGTCAGCACAATAAAAAATTAACACCTTTCCCACTGAGGCACAATGACTCAGAACACACATTTCCCTGCCACAGCACAACACAGGTGTTGCGCTGGCACCTTCCAAATCCACCGGGAACTCAAGTATCCAATGCAAAGCAGCCACCAAGGGCTGGTTGTAAGTCATTAAAGCCCCCAGACGAGGGGGAACAGCAGCCCACAAGGGCTGGCTTTAAGTCCCCAAAGCCCACAGGTAGAGGAGGAATTGCAGCTTGTCGGGGTTGCACTCGAGAACCTAACAGGAGAGCCCACAGATCCTCCCAAGAACGAATAGGGGAAGCCCAGGCCCAAAATGGGGAGCAGAGATGCCCCGACCTGGCAAACTAGGCCTTGAAGGGGACCCGGAGGTGCTCCCAAGCCAGGAGGGAGGTGAGGAGCGCCTTGAGGGATCCAGGGACACCCCCAGGCCCGGTGAAGACCTCCAGAGCCAGCCTCGTCTCCCCAGCAACGCCAGGGGGCTGCGGGCCCGGGCCCAGGCCCAGCACCCGGCCCTAACAGCGCCCGCAGCGTGTCCCAAGCCAAATCCCACCTGCTTGAGCTTGTCCTCGATCTCCCTCCTGCGGGCCGACACCTCCTCGCTCGGAATCATCGCGCCGGAGCCGCTCCACCACTCGCTCCCACCGCGCCCGGCCCGTCACTGCCGCGCCGCCATGATGGGCGCGGCGGGGCGCACCGGGCATGCGCAGAGAGCGCCGCTGCCATCTTGAGAGTGGCGCCGCTCAAGGAGGACCCGAGGGGTGGTGGGAACGACAGCGCGTGCGCACTGCTCTGCTGGCGGCCATGTTTGGAGTGGCGGGAGGACCGCGCTGCCATCTTGGGAGTGGCGCGATGGGTCACAGAGCTACAGGATCAATGATTTTGGACTCCGAGATCATCAGGTCCAACCCGTGCCCCAACACCACCTTGTCAAGCAGACCATGGCACCGAGTGCCACGCCCAGTGTTAAACATCTCCAGGGACAGTGACTCCACCACCTCCCTGGGCAACCCATTCCACTGTCTAATCACCATTTTTGTGAAGAAATTCCTCTTCATCTCCAACCTAAACCTCCCCTTGCAAAGATTGATACTATGTTGTCCTCTCGTCCTGAGCGTGGCACTGTTGCGTAAAATTTTCTTTAAGAGAGGATGTTCTTTGATGTTTGATCTTTGTGTACTTTCAAGCCTCATCAACATTAAAGGAGATTTTAAAGGAGAATATGTCTTGAAAGACATAAGAGCCAACAAGTTCTAAGTGATGTCCAGGTGTTCGAAAAACAAATTGCTTATTGGTGGAATTGCCTTGTTAATGTTTAGGTTTTGACATTTTAAAATTACCTCAGATTTAAGGTAGGTTAACAAAACTTGGGAAGAAGGATGATAGTGGGCACAAAGAAAGCAGAATTTATGGGCCACGAGGACATTTGGCAGAACCCCCAAGACAAGGAAGAAACTTATAAAACCAGCTCAGCAATTGGGCTGAATCAGCTCTAACTGTGATTCCAGCAGGTGCAGATCCAAGAAACCCACTAAACCAAAAGAAGAGAAAGATTGAGCATGTGGACTAATTAGCATGGCAAAAAAAAGGATTAATTTCCCAACAGAAGATAGAATAATAATTAATAAGAGAACTATGAAACTTGTAGCCAATTAACACAGATTCCTTTGTTTGCTAAAATGTGTAAATAGTAGAAGGTTTTGATAGTTGTCATGGCTTGATTTGTGGAATCTTAATGAGCACCCAGGCTTGTGCAGCTCTGAAAT
The DNA here is from genome assembly GCF_963662255.1 of Cinclus cinclus. Lineage (NCBI taxonomy): Eukaryota > Metazoa > Chordata > Aves > Passeriformes > Cinclidae > Cinclus > Cinclus cinclus. The sequence goes on along the minus strand of NC_085065.1, from coordinate 5,492,020 downwards.
AAATAATGTGTCTCTTGAGTGTGTCATAATTGGCTTATTGCACTGGGGGTAACAAATCCAAATTTGTGCACAATGGATGTGGAGAGAGAGTCCAAGAATTTGAGCTCAGGGAAGTCAAATTTTAGAAATTTTACTTTTTTTTTTTTTTTTTATTCAACAATGGATTTCACAACCCACCTGTCCTGCTACCCACGATGTGCCCAAGCTCTGGCTCTGTTTTCCCTGTGTGGTCACAACTGCCTGCCTGTGTTTTGTGGGGATACCTGATAAAGGGAATTTTGAGGGTATAAGAGAGAAGATCCCAATCCAGGCTCAGCACCCAGCGCTTTTTGTGCTTCCCCACACTGGGCTGGTGTGAATGGGAAAGATCTTTCTCCCTGAACAGCAGATCCATCTCTTTCTTTAGAGAAGTCCATGCTCTTTCTGCCAGCAATCACCCCTTCATCCACAGAGCAGCCAGAGCCAAAAGGAACCTACCCTGGGGAGCAGTTGTGTGTGTTTTGCCCAAAAATGCTGTTTATTTCCTTCAAACCTACCAGAAGGCTCCCTCACCGTTTATGTAACGACTCTCCCTTAGAGCAAAGTGGGATAGATGCACCCACCCCACATGCCAGCTGTGAGGGGTGATAGGGAGTGAATAAATGTACAGAAATAAACGCACAACACTGTGTAAGAACTGCTGGCGAGGTGCAGCACCACATCCAAGAGGAAGCAGCAGGGGAAAAAAAAAAATTGCTGGTTAGTCGTAAAGAGTCCAAGAGGTTATTTTGGGTAAAAGGAAAAAGAAAGGGTATGAATGCTACAGTTTGATCGCGTGTTAAAACAAAGCAAAGCACACCCGCCTGCCCGGGCTGGCGATCCCGCCAGGTCAGGGCGGGCTGATTCCCCAGCAGCGGGTGCAGCCGGCGGAGCGGCAGCTCCGGGACAATCCCGCTCCCTTCCCGCCGCCGCTCCCGCCCGCGGCCCCGCCAGCCGCGGGTCCCGCGGGCCCGGACACGCTCTCCGCGCCGCGGATGCCGCGGGGACACTGCGGGGACACTACGGTGACTGCTGCAGTGACACAGGGGTGACACGGGGGTGACTGCCGTGGGAACACTGCAGTGACACGGGGGTGACTGCCGTGGGGACACTGCTGTGACTGCCGTGGGGACACTGCGGTGACACTGCGGTGACTGCTGCAGTGACACAGGGGTGACACGGGGGTGACTGCCGTGGGGACACTGCTGTGACAGTGCGGTGACTGCCGTGGGGACACTGCGGTGACACAGGGGTGACCGCCGTGGGGACACTGCGGTGATTGCCGTGGGGACACTGCGGTGATTGCCGTGGGGACACTGCTGTGACAGTGCGGTGACTGCCGTGGGGACACTGCGGTGACACTGCGGTGACACAGGGGTGACCGCCGTGGGGACACTGCGGTGATTGCCGTGGGGACACTGCTGTGACAGTGCGGTGACTGCCGCGGGGACACAGCGGTGGCCGTGCGGGAATGCTGAGTCCCCCTCTGCTTCCCCCTCCGTGAACCACAAAGTCTCTTTTTCCCCCCACCGGAGAAGCGGTTTTCACTTTCAGCATGGGCACAGAAGGTGGAAAAACTCAGCCGATGTGCCTAACTAAGGATTGCATCCTCAGGGCTGTGCTCGCTGAGGGGTTGGTGTGGTAATAAGACAGTTCACGAGTCCTCTTTACTGCATTTGCTGAACAAAACTGGTTGCAGCGCTCCGAACCCCGAGACACGGGCTCGGATCGGAGCCCAGCACCTTTGGGGTGTGGAGGCTGCGGGATCCGAACAACGGCACCGCTCTGTTGTTCAGCAACGGGAGTTTTCACCACCACAGGCATGAGGAAGTGGCACCTGCTGGCGGGGACGTGACAGTCGCTTCTCTCCGAGGACAAGGTGTTCAGGGCGTTGGCCACCCAAAATGCCACAGCATAGAGTACAGAGCCTGATTAGCAGGAGGGGAAACTGAGGCAGAGAAGGGTTTTGCTTTGCCTGTTCAGGGCTTGGCAGCGAATTGCTGGATACACCAGATATCCCCCAGATTCCTATTCCTACCGATTGCCTTTATGGTGGCAAAGTTGATTGCACAAAAGTATGATCTTGACAAGATTTGGAGAATTTTAATTAATAGTAACTCTTAAAGCAGGGACGTTCTGTTTGCTGTGTTAGGGTTTGGTTCTGCTCACCCCAGGAACAGCTCCTGCATTAAAATATAGTGCCATTTTATAAATAATAAACATTATATAAATAATATAAATAATAAATAAATAATATTATGAATTATGCCTGCTCTTGTTTCCCACTGCCAGGGTTACTCCTGCTCCTGCAAGAGAGGACAGTAAGGAGGGGATGCTGGGGATGCAACAAGGCAGCCACGTTCCTGAGCCACAGGAGCTGCCTGAGGATCCAGTGAGGGCAAAGCAAGATTAATACAGCCACGAGCCTCCAAAATGGCTTTGCATTTGATGTAGTAGAGGAGAGAGATCAGAGTATGGAGGAGTTGGGATTAACATAAATTTACAAACCTTCCATTCTGAGCTGCAGGGCTGTCCTGGGCTGTGTTCCCCCATGGTGTGACCCACCAGCACCCCAGGCTGCAGGAACACTTGGGAACACCATCACTGGTGTTCCCTCCTCCCCAGACACGGCCTGTTCTGTCTCTTCTCAGGTCAGCTGAACAGAAAAAGTGATAAATCTTCAGCCAAATTAATCTTCAGGTAGAAAACCAATAGCTCTTGTCAACTGCCTGACAAACCCCCAGTTTTCCCTTCCAGGAGGGTTTATAAGCAGGTAACCCCTGGAAAAGGGAGAGAGTGTGCACAGACAGGGTATGGGATGCACCCAGGCACATCCCCTTGGCTGTTACATGTCCATGAACTTGAAGGGATGAGACAGGAACCAAATCCACCACAGGATTTTGCCTCCCTGGTAACGCCTGAGCCCTTCTGACTTCGCTTTGATCCTGACCTGGGTCCAGAGCACTGCAATGTGCTACAGTGCACTGCTCCCAGAAAACCAGGTCCGTGTGGGACAAGGGCTGTGCTTGGGCTTCAGCAGCTTCCCAGCCCTTTCTGTGCAGCCCTGAGCAGGGTCACGCCAGCCTTGGTGCTGCAGGGCAGGACATGGCGCAGCTGGAATTGCCCTGAAACTGTGCCCAGCAGGGAAATCCCTCAACCGCCCTCCCTGCTCCTCACAGGATGGATCAGCCCTTCAAGGCTGGCCCCAGAACTCCCCTCAAGCCTTCAACTATCACAGACCCAAGCTGTGCTCTCCTTCCCTCTGGATTTATTTGCTGAGGGAATTAAGGTCCTGCTGGGAAAACCTCCCCTGTGCTCTGATAACTGCCTGCAGAGCCAGCTTTAAATGGCTTTTTGTAAATGAAAGTCCAGGATTAACGAGGTTCCCCTCGTCACTGTTTACTTAATGCTCTGCCAGAGTGAGGGGGGCAGGATAGAGACCCCCTGCTCTGGGCAAGCCCCTTGGGCCACCAAGGAGCTGGCACATACTGGGGACTTGCAAGGTGCCATCCAACACACGGCAGAGCCTCCCTGGAGCAGGAGGTTCCCTGATGGGTTTGGGATGGGTGGGATGTGTGTGCATGTCCTGGGGACAGGGCAGCTCCAGGGCACTGTGTTTTGTGAGCTGGGGGCCAGCCTAGGGGGTGATGTTCATTTTCTGCCTATGCCACGTTGCTGGGGAAGGAAGGGGGGTGTTTGCCATGTGGGTTGGTGCTGGGCACACATCCCCCATGTGACAGGAATGGGGAGGCCATGCAGGGCTGCAGCTGGCCTCATCCCCTGGGCAAGAATTCATTAAGGGATGGCAAGGAGCTGCCCAGTGAGGTCTGCTGAGGGATGCAGGTCCGATGAGCCCCGTGCACAGGGGATCTCCTCAGTCATCCCTGTCTGCCTGCAGCAGGACAAAGGGGCCCTGCCTCTTTTTGCTGCACTCCCAGGGACTGGAGCCACCAAAGCTGCCTTGCCCAGCTCTGACCTTTGGATGTTTGCACATTCCTGCCTGTTAATGTGTTCTCGTAACCAAAAGCTGCCAGGATGCAGCATTACTACCCCAGCACTTGCCAGGCTGCCCCCTCCCATCCTCCAGCTGAGAATTGGCACTGGCCCCATGCCGGGTGAGAGCATGGCCTCCCCAAAGGAGCAAAACCTGCCTCTGGTAGGAGTGATGAGCATCCCACCCCTTGACACCAGCGAGCCCCAAATGCCCCAGAGCTCCTGGGGCAGGCAGCAGTCACCTCTCCCAGCCAGGCATGGGGAAAAGAAGCCACTGCTTCGGAGCAGAGCCGTGCTTCCATCGGCTGCCAGGCTGGCACGTTGCCTGCCAGCACCGTGCCAGGCCAAATTCTTTGAGATTTCTAGGTCAACACCCGCTTCTTGCAATACCCTGAGCCCTCCTGCTGCCTGTGCCAGCCTCCAGCCCAGTGGTCCCTGTGCCCAGGATAGGAGCATCCCAAAGGATCCATGCCTGCCACTGCTTATCCTGGCTGGCCCCATCTGTATCTCCCATATATTTGGCCCTCACTGAACTGAGCTGGGCCATTCCCCAAATGCCTTGCTCTGCTCACAGCAGCACCCATAGGCGAGCTGTGTCCAGGGAGTGTACAGCCTGCAGCCTACCCCTGTTTCCACCCTTTTTGAGGGGTTTAAGACCCATCCCAAGGAGTCAGATACCAAAGGGATGTGTTTGCTTTGCATTTCTAATGCCATTTTCTCACTGTCATGATGACAGTGAAAAAAACCCCCACAATCTCAAGACGTGGGATGGTCCTAACACTCCAAACCTGGAAATAAACCACCTGGAAAAACAGCCTGTGTAAAGAAATCCCTGTGGTCCCAGTACTTGTTTGCAAACCGGCCAAGTTTCGACCTTGGCATGACGTGGTTTCCCAAAGAAGGAGGCGATGCTGGCACAGCTCCAGCAGCTCAGCTCCCTCCACCAGGGGGTTGGATGTGTCCCCCCATGCCCACAGGGACCCCTTTCCACAGCATGAGCCAGGTTGGAGGAGCAGGAGCCCCCTACCCAGGCACGCACCGAGGGGACGGTGGGGCTGAGGATGAGGAGGAGGAAGGGGCAGCCGAGCGTGTCCATGTGACGGCTCTTACGCGGAGGCTGTTGCATTGTGGTGCTGCCCCCCTCCCTGCCGCAGGGCAAGCCCCGGCCTGCCGGGACATTGTGCCAGCCGGGAACAGCCACTGGCAACGGCCACTGACCCGTCCCGGGGCTCCCTGGGGAGCAGAGGGACGTGGACACCCGAGGGGACTTTTGCTGGATGTGCCACCCCATGCCGGAGGGTGCAGCGCCTTACACACCACACAAGAACAGGAGTGAAACAGGTGCAGACGCGCTCCAAAAGCTGTGCCGAGACAGGTTCTGACTCAAGTCAGACCTGCCTCAGTTTCCCCATCAGGGTGCTGAGAGCCATCTGGGCCGTGTGAGTGCCACAGGTCCCGCTGGGCTCTGCTGGCAGTGCTAGGTCACTGCTGGAAAAGCAGGACAGGGGCTTTGTCCCCCTCTCTGCTCTCAAAGCTGCCTCCCCCAGCACCCCTGCAGAGAGGTGCTTGCATCCAGCCTGACCCTTCCTGGAAAAGCCATCCCAATCCAGCCCTGGGGCTCAGCACAGCCTGTCTGGAGTTTGCTGTGGCACCTCCAGCCCATCAGGCATAAAACACAAAAAACTCAGCACCACTGGGCAGGGAGGCCCTCAGCTGTCCCCAAGCCCTGCCTTGTGTGAGTGCCAGGCTGTCCCAATGCCATCCCCATCCCACCCCATCCCCACCAGGGACCTGCTGTACCTAGTATATCTCCCTGTCCGACTGTGGTTCCTAAGAGATTTCATATCCACGTGAACTCCTGGATGCACGTTTGGGAACCTGTTTTTTCCCCAAACTTTGGAGTTTCATTCATTACTATGCAAGGCGAGTCCATTCCCTACCCTCCTCCATCCTATTTCCCCCTTCCCCCCCTCACCACTCCAACCATCCCAGCCTAGGATGCTAAAATGGGCTGAATTTTTTACGATGAGAGAGGGAAAAAAATTTAGAAATCTGGGGATGAAGAGAGAACCCATGAGCTGTGACCTCCTCCAAATTCAAGGCACCAAATCCACACAAGGAAAACAAAAGGCAGCGAGATTAGCATTTCCAAACAGAGCAGAGATGGCCCCAATCTTTGAGCTGTTTATTCTAGGGTTGATTTTCAATATTTAGGATGATTAGCAAGTGAAAGCCGGCTGTTGCCAGAATGGCTCCAAGCCAGCCCCACAGTCAATGGAGGGAAAAGAAAGACACGGCAAGAAAGGGAGAGAAAAGAAGGGCTTATGTGTATATTTTTTTCTCCTTCTGTGAACGGGAGATTGGTTTGAGGTGTCAATGTTTGCCCATCAGGGAGGGATGATGGATGAGGGGACGGCTAAGGAAATAGCAGAAATAAATAATAAAGGAATAATTGCCATGTGCTTAATAACCAGCTGGGGAAGGACCTCACTAGGGCAGCGAACTGAACTTGCGGACACTTTTTGAAGCCGAGTTCTTCCCAAACCCTCTTTGGTGGGTGCTGGATGCCCAAAACTCAGCCAGCTGTGAGCTGGGGTGTTCTGGGTTCGTTGCTTGTAGCAGGGGGGGGGGACTGTGCCAGCGTAGGGTCCCCAACCCATCACTTCCCCTGTGCCGGGCGAGCCGGGGCAGCCCGCGGGGCTGGACCAGCCCCAGCCCTGGCTACAACCCCGCTGCCACCGGCAAGCCCGGGCAGGTCTGAGGCTGCCGGGTCCCGACCTCCCTCGCTGGCACCGAGCTTAGCCCCGAGCACAGCCGTGCTTTGTGTCCCGCCCTTGGGAATAGATGCCACCACCCAGAGCACCCCCAGCTCCTGCACCTCCTGCCTGCCGCTTGAAAAAACACCACCCCCTCCAAACTACCTCACTGAAAGAAAGGAAAATTCACATCCAAGTCGGTTTGGTTGCTTTCAGCTGCTGAACAAAACAGGGTTGTTTCGAGCCTCGTCTGGTGCGTCCTTTATATTCACCCTTTTTCACTTTAAACCCCTCGACTGGCTCCGGCAGGCTGGAATATTTTTTCCTGGCAAGGTTGCTTTTTTCAGTCCCCTGGCAGGGTGGGGATGCTGGAGGCTTCTCTTTTCCAGGGGATTTGAAAACAGTACTATGTGTTTGTGCCTGGCAAAACAAATTAAAGAAGTGGTCTGAGGGGTAGGGGAAGTGCCAGCTTTTGCAGCCCTGAAGTGCCACCAGTGCTGGGCTGGGGAAGAAGGGAGCAGCTCTTCCAGTGTTTCCAACAAGGAGCTGAGAGGAGGAGAAGCCAGGACAAGGAATTCCTTAATGCCTTCTGGTATTCATGGCCCCCAACATCCCAAAGCTGAAAGGAAAGCCTAGATCTGCCACTAAATTCCCCCCTCCTCAGACACATCAAAGCTGTTTCCCCTGGGATAAACCCTAACTTTTCCCAAGGTCAGCATCCTGCCTTCCCAGCACGAAGCACACACAAACCAAGGCAAGCTCTGTCCTGAGCCCAGGCCTTATTTTGGGTTGAGATTGGCTGGACTGGGAGCAGCTGGAGCAGCTCTGGGACTGGCTGCTGGAGTGCCTGGTGCTGAGGAGATCCAGTAGATCTCTGGGGAGCTGATAGGGGCTGTGTCCTCATGGCAAGAGGGATGGGATATGCAGGAGTGGGTCCACCCAAAGACCCTCTGGAGAGGGGTCTCTGTGCAGCTCCTCTCCCCACCCTGTACCCAAAAAGATCTCTGAAGCTACTTGGGCATCTTGGAGCATCTGCAGGGCTGGGTGGAGACAGGGCACAAGCAGAGACACCTGTCAGCCCCAGGAGCTCCCTGAAGGGCCAGGAAAGGCAATTCCCAGGGCTGGAGCAGCTCCCAGGGTTCAGGACACCAGGCATGGCCAACCCTGTGTGTGTAACCATTGTCTCACTGAGGGTGGTTTGTGCCTCAGTTTCCCTGCTGGGGGAATTTGCCCAGTTGTGCAAGTGAGTGAGAGCTCCTGTGTCCTGGGACTGGGTTTACAAGCAGGGCTGGGCTGGGGAAAGGAAACAAGGAGGCAAAAGGGGTTTTTTCCTTCTCCTTTTTTTTTTCCTTTATTATTATTTTTTAAAATTTGTAAATAACTTCGCATGAAAAAAAGTTAAATTGCACAAGTATCTCTGTAGTTCTCCAACATAATCCCCAAAGCAGGAAAACAGAAGAAAAACAGCAAGTAAAAAGAAACACTGTCAATACAAACAACTACACAGACCCCAAAGCCTTCCCTAGGTGCTTTTGTAACCAAAACAGAATCTAATTACAATCTTCCATTTCTTTTGCCAAGTCTAAGACACACCACTAAAATTCCAGCTTCTACTTGCTCCTACCTAATAGCTGTTCTACTGCTCACAGAAAAGCAGAGGCAAAGAATCTGGTTCTTGAGAGCTTCAAGTCAAGTTTCAGCAGAGTTTGGCTCTGCACCCAAAATATTTCCAAGTTACCTTGCACCAATCTCACCACGGTCTCACTGCACACCGAGCCAAAGGGCCAAAGCTTCTCTTTGTGTGGATCCCAATGTCCCTCCTAGCTGGAAGGGACTTCATTTCCACTGCTGTCCCCAGAGCCTGTTGCATGCACAGTCTTTGGTCTGAGCTCCTGCATGGAGCCTGAATGTGGATTTCTTTCCTCCTCAGTCCCACCTGGGAGCTTTCAGTGTGGAGTGGCTCCATCACCACCAGCTGAGGGCCAAGCCATGGGGTTTTCCTTGCACTCAGAGCCTGATGGAAGAGCTGAAGAAGTGAAGAGCAACAGTGCCAGGCCAAAAAATAGAGAGGGGCTATGTCAGTGGATGAGAGAGAGGGTTCATGGTGCTCCAGACCCTTTGGCAACTGCAGCAAGGGTTTGGAGTACAAAAAATACAAAAGATTTCGGGATCATCCCGGGACCTGCTGCTCTTCTCCTGCCAAGGATAATTACTGGATTCTTCACAAAACCTGTTGGTGCAGGAGTCCTCCCTTGTGTGGTCTTGTTTTACAGAAGAGTGAACACAAAACCCTTAAACAGTGAAAATATAAAACAACTCTCAAACTGCATTCCCAGTCTTCCCCACCCCCCTTAAGAAATTCTAGTGCTAAAAAATATAGATTTCTTTGAATATATAATATATAATAGATTATATAAAAACATCTAAACAGGCACACTTGCTGAGTTTATAAACCTTTTCTTCTTCCCTAGGCACAAGTCAGCTGGGATACTGAACTCCAGAAGGGACCTGTATTTTCTTACCAGCTAATTATCACACTGTACCTACCAACTGCACTGAGACAGAAAAGGAAAGACAGAGAGAAATAGAGAGACAAAGAGGTGTGAAAATTGCACTTTAGTCTATCAAACCCTAAGCCACCAGGAACCTCATGTCTTAGATGGGATTTCGCAGGTAATTTTAGCCCTGATGGAAAAGAACCCATCATAATTCACATTTCTTTTTTTAAAGTAAAATGTAAAAAAATAAGTAGTGTTAACTTTCTTCTCTTGAGAAAACGAGAGACTTCTGAGGTGTCCTTTGGAGACACAGGAAGCAGTTCCTGGGGTGGTGGATTTTTTTCCCTGGTGTTTCTGGGAATAACCTTACAATTAAGCTGGTAAAAGTCACCATAGGCATCTCTAGGAAATTTTGTCCCTTGTAAGTCCCAGCTAGGGGAGAGCATCTTACAAAAGTCTTACAAGAGGCGTGCCAGACTGCTCAGGTTGATGACATCTGCCAGCAAAGAGGCATCGATGTCTTCAAACACCTGGTCAATGTTGACGCAGTTGGAGAGGTAATCACTTGTCCCTTCATCGCAGGGATGCTCCAAGAAAGTCGTGGCCAAGAGGGTTTCATTAAAGTCCAGGCTGTACTGGTTGGATTCGGTGACAACTTGTTCCTGCCCCTGGGGACACTCCATACGTTGCCCTTGTCCTGTCCAGTCCAGGTCGCACGTGACAGGGTTGATGGAAGGTGGGAGCTCCATATCCACCAGAGTGGAGAAGTCTCCGTTGAGGTTGGTGTTAAAAACAGTTTCCCAGTCAAAGACACCTTTCAGTGATCCCAGCTCAGTCTGCTCCTCCTGGGTCATCAGGGCCGAGCTGGGAAGCCGGGACACCTTGGCCGAGGGCAGGGGCGAGGGCTGCTTGCGCTTCTGCCCCGCTTTGGTACCCGCCGGGCTCCAACTCTGGCTGCTGGTGGTTTCCTCAAACTCTTCGAGCAGCTGCTGCGATGCCACGTTGGCCTCGAGGACGTTGTTGGAGCTGCAGGAGGAAGCGGCCGGGCTGCCAACGTGCCGTGCCTCTTTCTGGGCTCTGCCGGAGAAGGCGGGGTGGATCTGCACCGGAGACATCCTCCGCTTTTTGTAAGTCCCGTACTTGAGCCGGTTGGCATAGTAGGGGTCCAGCTTCCAAAATCCACCTTTCCCTGGCTCGTCTTTCTCCCGAGGCACCTTGATGAAGGACTTGTTCAAGGAGAGGTTGTGCCGGATGGAGTTCTGGAGCCAAAAGAGAAAGAAACCAAGGCTGAGTGCTTGGCTGCTGCTGCTGCAGGACCTACCTGCCTGGGAAGGCTGGTGGAGGTTTTCAGCAAGGATCTTTGGGAAAACAAAGCACAACTGGCAACATCCAGACATCCAAGGCTACATGCCCAGCAGAAAGTCCCTCAAACCCCCGAGTTTTCCCCCCTGAGTCTCCAGCAGTTTTCCTGCCTCCTGTCTCATCCAGCCAAAGGTGGCAGGAGCCAAGGGGTTCAAGCTAGCACTTGCCACCCAATGGGAAGCTTTTGGGCAGCTCTCCTTGGCTGGAGATTTGGACTATGGGGCCTTAGATCATGCTGGGTGAAACTAGCTTGAATTGCTCTAGGCATGGAGCTAGGCTGGAGGAGGTTGGAGCCTCCTTCATGCCAGGGAGGAAGAGGTGGGTCTCTACACCCATGTGGCCATGGCCCCTTTACGAGGGGCAATACACGGCAGCACTGTGGGGGGATGGCAGTCAGGGCCCTGCTGGCATCCCCCAGTTCAACTGTGTCTATTGTTAGTATTGAGAGGAAAATATTTGGACAAAACATAGGCACCATGCCTTCCCCCAGCCAGGCTGGCACAAATCAGAAGGGAGAACATGGAGAGACACGTGGGCTGTTCCAGCCTGTGTGTCCCCAGAGGTGCCTCCTAGCCCAGGGAAGCTCGGTATGAAATCACTGCATCTTCATCAGCCATTGCTCAAATAAGCTGAGGGGAAAAAAAAAAGGGGGGGGGGGGGGCGGGAAGAAAAGGAGGAGTTTCTGCTCCCGTTGAGCTGTTCTGAAACCCTGAATGTGCCTGGAGTGATGTGAATAATCAGAAAGGAAACTCAGTTATTGGATAAATAATGCAGCGTTGGACTCCACAAAGCCAGGACTGTACTAAGAGATTGGATATGGTAGAGGTGGGGTTTTTTTCTTTTTTTTTTTTTAATGTTGCCTGGATATCTTTATGCTTATTCATCCATAATCCGTAGTGCCAAATAGGAAAAACAAGGCTCAATTGCTTAGAGCTGTTGAAAAACATGCGCACGCACACACACACACACAACAAAACCCTCCTCTGGGCTGAAGCTCCTTGGGTTTGTTGGCTTCTCTCCAAAGCACTCAGCTCCCACAGGAATATATCCATCTCCCCCCCAGACTATGGGTGGCATGACCTTTCCAGGCTGTCTTCACGTACGGGAATCGGGATAGGGGATGAGAACACAGCCTCAACAAGAAAGAAAAGGGGGGGGGAAGAAAGGAAGGGAAAAAAAAAAGTGAAAATAATCAAAAGATTTAAAAAAAAAAAAAAAAAAAAAGTAGGGGGGAAAAAAGAGAAGAAAGTAGAGGCAGGAACACAGATATTCCCTCACACAATCCAGGCTTTGGTAACTCCAATTTTACTGCGTAATGAAATTTTACAAGGATCAGAGACTTGAAAGCTGAATTCTCTGCTGCCCATCTCTCCTCCCCATCCCAAACTTCACTCAGCCCAGGCTGAGTTATTACTCAGCCGGTCAACATATTTATCATTCCTGCCTGCAACAGTCCAGGGTACCCCCTGCATCTCTGCAGAGAGGGATTGAAAACCTTCTTTCTTTTTTTAATGAACACATTTAATTAAAAATGTTGTGAATGCCCAGCCATGAAGTGTGTAGGAGAAAGTCAACCTGCTGGCACCCAGCTCCTGCTTCCAAATCACTTCCATAGGTCCTCTGAGTGTAAGAGGGGAACCAAGATGACCCTGGAGGGGGACCAGGAAAGGTTCCCTTCCCTGTGCTGGGCTTCAAGAGCCACTGGAGATCCACCTGCCTAGAGACAAGGTGGGCAATGCCTGGGCTTTGCAGTGGGGTTCTCCAGCCCTGCTTGGATGGACACTGCCATCAGGATTAGTGAGACACTGCAGATTTGGGATGGAAATAACCTCAGTGGAGGGATGACCCCGCCAGGGTCCCTCAGTCCTGCCATATCCTAGAAAACCTCACATGCCAGAGGTCTCCTCATGTGACAGAGGAGGGCAGCGAGCCAAGGTGGCTGGGAAAAGCCCCTGGGCTTCAGGCTGTCCCCAAATCTGGTGAGCCTGGGGGCTGTCCCCTCCCCACTGGGGACGTGCTCATGCTAGCCCAAGTTAACCACTCTTGGGCTTCCCTCTGCTGGTCTCACCAGCTCATCCCAGTGATGGAGCCTCCTTAGCCTGCCCCTGGGGCCAGGAGCCCAGTACTCTGCCCTGCTTGGAAAGCAGCAGCAATTCTGCTCAGAACCTCCCCAGTGAGAGACTTGACCAAAAAGTGGCATCTCCATCCCTCTCTCATGCCTGGTTTTCAGCACCTAGGGACACTTGACCTGGCAACTTCTCCATGTGTGCTCAACCCTAAGGGACTCAGGGCCACAGAGAAGTCCAGGAATGTAGGGACAGAGAGGCTTTTACCATGCCAGGAGCCCAACAATTACCTCCCTTCTCCCAGAATGGCCTTGGACTCTTCCCCAGAATGGCTCCTTCCCTCTGCCACCCCTGTGGCCATGGCATTTGTGCCCAGCCAAGTTCTTTTCCATTCCAGCCCTTCCCCACTAGTGGCTGGTGTCACTCTTTTCCCAGTGGGACCCAGCATCCCTGCAGGATCTTGTCTTGCAGGGTGGAGGCTGTGAAAAGCCCTGTGGGGAGAGTGGCCAGGGCTCCACATCTCCTACCTGCCAGGTGGGATCAGCATGTCGGAAGTAGCAGAAATTGTCAGTAATCCACTTGTAGATGGCAGAGAGGGTGATTTTGGGTTTATTGCTGGCTTCCATGGCCATGCAGATGAGGGTGGCGTAGGAGTAGGGTGGCTTGACGTGAGGGTTGGTCTTGTAGTCGATGTCCCCTGCGAGATGAGGGGGCACAGCCACGTCGTGGTGCATGGTGGAGGAGGTGGAGGAGGAGACAGGCGTGCAGGGAGTGTGGCGTGTGCCCTTGCAGGCCGGGTCAGCAGCCAGGGGCGAGCATGGGGACTCAAAATCAACCAGGCTGAACAGACTCTCGCTCATGGTGTAACAGTCCTGGGGGTCTGAGCCAGAGTATAACTGAGGCAGGCCAGTCTGGGCCACTGTGAAGTCCCTCAGCCACATGAGGTCTGGCAGGCTGTCATCCAGGTCTTCCTCCACACTCTTCAATTTGCCCTTGGCTTTCAGAGCTCGGCTGGGCCACGCCATGCCTTCCTCAGTGTTTCCCGGGCTGCACGTGAAGGGGGAGGGAAGGGATGGGGCAGATCCTGCAATAACAATAGCGACAGGGGTGAGGTTCCCTAAGGTGCAGTCTCTCTCTGACAGCCAGGCAGGGCCAGCCCTGGGTGCTGCTGGAGCTACCGGGTGAGACCCATCCCTGGTGTGCTGTGCAAGGGACCTGCAACACCAGCCCCGATGGCTTTAGCACCCTTGAAACTCAGGGAAAATTCCCTCAAACTCCTACACCTCAGTGTCACCCACTGATCTGCTGCCCAGCAAGCTCTTGGCTGAACGAAGAATTTAAAACAAACCCAAAAAAAAAAAAAACCCTCAAATAACCAAAATCCAGCCCTGCCATCCCAAAAAGTGAGATTGTTTCTTGGAAGCACACATCTCTGGATAGCTGGCACTCACAGGACTAACTCTCAGCATTCCACACCAGGACAAAATACTTTTAAGTTTCCCCCCTCGCAGCCAACTTCTCTCGGTTTGATGCTATTTTTGCTTTTACCTTCCCGTGGTACCCAGAAACAACTCAGGGGTGGCTTGGGGGAACTAGCAAGCTCCCACCCCAATCACGCCCTCAGTCAGAGAAAGGTGGCAGCTTCAGATTTTGGGGAGTCCTGTGCGGGGGATGTGGATATAAACCCGAAATCCCGAGTGTTTGGACCAGGAGAGAGCACCGGGAGGGCGCATAACCAGAGCCGCGCCTCCGTGAAGACCCACTGCAGCTTCGGCCGCGCTGCCCTTCCCGTCCCACCGCCCTCCCGACCCCGCCGCATCCCCTTACCCCGTCCCGGTGTCGCCACGCCACAGGCAAAATTGCCGACAAGAGTAAGAAGCTTCTGGAAAAACAGGAGACTGAAGGTGTAAAAAAAAAAAAAAAAAAAACAAAAAAACAAAACAAACCCAAAAAAAAACAAAAAAAAAAAAAACAAAAAAAAAAAAGAGAGGAGAGGCAGAGAGGAGAAAAAAGGAGGAGGGGAAAGAGAAGCCCCGTGGGTGTCGGGGTGCCCGGGCCGGGCCGTGCCCGCCGAGCCGCCGTGAGCCGCGGCCGCCCCGGCTCGGGGTTAAGTAGCGGCTCCGGGAGGCTTCGCGCGTTGCCATGGCGACGCCACGCCCCGTAAACATCCTCCGGCCACGCCATTGGCCCGCGCGTTGCCATGGGGACGGGGGGTGGTACCCAGGGATGCCGCGGGGACCTCCGCAGCAGGGGGAGAACCCAGAGAGATGAGGAGGTTCTGGGGTGAGCTTATCGCGGCCTTTCGGTACCTGAAGGGAGCTGTGAGAAAGCTGGAGAAGGGTTTTTGACACGGGCGTGGTGATAGGAGAAAGGGGAATGGCTTCAAAGCGAAAGAGAGTAGGTTTAGGTTGGATTATAGGAGGAAATTATTGTAAACGTGGTGGAACAGGTTGCTCAGAGAAGATGTGGATGGCCCATCCCTGGAATAGTTCAAGGTCAGGTTGGATGGGACTTGGAGTAACCTGGGACAGTGGAAGCTGTCCCGCCCTGTGGTGTGTGGGGGATGGAACTGGATGATCTTTTTAGATGTCCCTTCCAACCCAAACCATTTGTGATTCTGTGAAAACCTGTGTCCTGCCCCTCCAGTGGCAACCCCAGCCCTTTTCATCCTTCCTGTGCTCCTCCTATCTGTCGTCCTACCCATCCTATATCTTGCTCCTGATGCACCCACAGTGATGAGGGCAAAGCTGAAGGGGGGCTGGCAGACTCCGAAAATAAATGATGGAGCCTTTATTCAATTTTTAAAATCACAGCCCCAGGCTTCTCTAAAAATCCCTGCCCCCTAACTGCTGTTCCAAGAGCTTTAACAGAGGCCAAGGAGGGATCCCTTTGAAGCATGTGACCATCTGCAAGCCATTTCCCCCCCCCCCAGCGTGTTTGGTCTTGGGTTGGACTCGATGATCTCAGAGGTCTTTTCCAATCGGATTGATTCTGATTTTGACTCTCATTCAGCTCCAAGTTGCTTTCCCCCACCATCATCAGCCCCTTCTACTAAACCCAATTATAATCCCCTTACAGCCCTCCTCAACTTCAGAACTTCAGCTCCCAGCACATAACTTTCTTCCCCACCACGGGAGGGATTTCTCTTGCATGAGCTCCCAGCTCTTTGTTGCTCCTCTTCACCCCCAGGAGAAATTCCCTCTGGGTGTCCTCATCCATCCCAGCAGTGACAGGGGCCACCCACACCACTCACCAGGAAGATGCCTCTACCCCATACCAGACTCTACCTGCAGAGGTTTAGTTTGCATTTGCCCTTTCTCTATCCTGGCAGGACTTAGGATAGCTGGGATTGCAGGTGGGAAGGGACCTTGAGACGTGTTTTAGGACATTTGGATCAGCTGGGATGTTTTAGAAAAGGTATCTGAGTGACAGGTGAGTGGGTGCTCCCAGCCAAAAAAGGGTTTTTGCACACCAAATCCCCCAAACCCCGACTGCCCTTACCCTGCAACCACAAAATTACTCTGGACATTCTGTCGATGTAAGATACCCTTTATTAAACATACTCTTAAAATCCAAAACATGCTCAAAGCAAAATCATAAGCAGCAATCTGGTTTCCTTCCTTAAATCCCTGACACGTGGGTCACTGGAAAAAGGGGCTGTCACCTTTCACCCCACGCTGCGCTGGCAGCTCCTGCCTGCCCCTTATCCCTTCTGGGTGGCCGAGGACGCCACTGGAGTCGCCCATGCCCAAATCCCGTCTCTCCTGTGCCACCCAGAGGATGGATTCTTCGCTCACAGCCAGGCAGGCAGGCAGCTCGGCCACAGCATCCTCCCGGCTCCTCTGCATCGCAGCCACGGCCGCTCTGAACGAGGGGCAGCGCCCACCCGCAGCCACCCCAGGTCTGCAGCCTCCCCGTGAGCTCTGCCCGCTTCTGCAGCCTTAGGGACACCGCTCAGAGAAGCCAGAAAACTCTCAGAGTCGCTCCTAAGTGCTCCTTGTTCTGCTGGCAGCCACAAGCACCGTTGCACCTTGTGCAGGGTGCCACGCCAGCTGTCCTTGTCCCCTCTGAAACCATGAGGAAGGTTGGGCTTTGGTAGACAACGTGCCCCTGGAGCATCAGCCCGATTTTCTCTCCCCTGCCTATATTGGAGACTTAGGGAAGAGATGGCTGCTGTGATTTTCTCAGCTTAGCATGATGGTGAACCTTCAAAGCTCTCCCTGTGGGGTGCTGTGTCTCCTTGGGGCTGGGACACCCAGCCTGTCCCCAAACGGGGCACCAGGTTTGTCCCCACCCCTTAAGATCTCCCTGCTGTTCGCAGCTCCCAGCTCGCATGGCACAGGATGGCCTTTTGGAGATGTCACCCTCTCACACCAAACACCCAGCTCTGGGTCCCCAGGGAGGAATTTGGGAGCTGTTGAGCTTAGAGGAGATACAGCCAGCCCAGAGGAGAGAGCAGTGGGATGGCCAGCTCCAAAGCCACCCCTGGCAGGACCCACACTGGGGCCACAGAACAAGCAGCTACCATGGCCCTGGCTATAAGCCAGGCAGAGAAAACATCCCCCAGTCCCCAGAAGAGCTCCATCCCTCTTTAGAAGTCACAGCCATCACCAGTGCAGCCCATGCTCTGCCATGGGGATGGCACTGGGAACCTGCTTCCCACACATACCCCTCCAGGGACACTTGTTTTCAGCGCATGAACATCTCTGTGCTGAGGTGGCTCCGAAATGCAGCTGTATCCTTCGAAGAGGAGGTGGCCTTTGCTGCCACAGCCATGTAACAAAACCAGGTGGGGAAAAGGGAGGCTCAGTTTCCCACCCTGGGCAGCTCCAAACAGCTCCAGAGCCCACTAGATTGGGATGAAGGGTCTGATGTTCCTCCAATTTCTGACTGACTGATTTCTGACTGACCCTGATGCTCTCCAGCGTGGAGCCTGGCCTCTGTCAGTGGCCCCACCAGGGCCCCAAGGTCTGTGACTTTATCCCTCCTCCCTTACTACCCCTGTGTGTCTGCCCTTGGAGCAAAACCCACTTACACTGTCAGCTCAGTGCTGGCCAGAGGGATGGGGATGGAGATGGGGGGCAGCTCCCACACTTTCATCCACCCCTTGCTACAAAGTGTTATAGGGAGGGCAGGACGGTTGGGGTGGAGGTGACACTTTTGGCACTTGTTGCAGAGAGAGGGCGCAGCCCAGAGCCCTGAGCTCACAGCAGGGCGGAAGACAGAGAGGATAAATTATCAATGCTCCAGGGCTGGTGACCAGGCTGGGGGTGGTACCAGGCCTCCTGCCCACCCCTGCCATCCTGCTTCATGCCCTCGGGCAAAGCAACCTGGGGCCAGGCCCAGGAGGACTGCTCAGGAGGAGAGCAGAGGGAGGGAGAGCTATGAGGGCACCATTAATGCCAGTGCATTAATGGGGACATCCCATGGCATGGGGACATCCCATGGCATGGGGACAGCTCACAGCATGGGGGCTGGCCCCCCATGAAAGTCATCAGCTCATGCACCAAGAGTGCCGATCCCAACGCTCATCCTTGGACCCACACCCCTGAACATCATCCTCCCATCTTCCCCACCCACCCACATCCCAGAACCCCCTTGGTGAGGTGACCCTGTCCCATGTGCTCCACACATTGGAGGAGAGGAGCCTGGGGATGTAAGATGACCGGGGAGGGGAAGGGGGGGGGCAGGAGGGGACCCCAACCTATTCCCATTAGGGCTGGAGAATGGGAAGGTGCTAACAGGGAGCTCCAAAGTGACATGGCTTTCAGCCCTCACAGACAAGTCGAGGTTACCGTCTTTTCTTTTGAAAATCAGTCCTGATACAGCCAAGGAGTGGTGGTGATGATTCCCACGGTGCCCAGACACCAGGGTCCCTCTGGGTGGGCAGGGGGGTCGGTGCCCCCACCCAGGCTGAGCCGTCACACGGGCAGGGCGGCCACTGCCTGCTCCAGGTCCTGGGGGCCAGGGGGGCAGCGGGGCCAGGTCTGCTGCAGCCCCAGGTTGTTGTTGGCTGCCTCTGGGCCTGGGTGGAGAAAACAGGGATTAGGGGCTCCCAAAGCCCACTGGTGCACTTGGCCTATTTTACCATAGGGGACCCAATATATTCTCCCAAAGTAACACCCACCTCCCCAGCCCCCCGTTGGGTTTTGGCTGCACTGAGGGGTGGGGGGTACCTGCACTTACCTCTCCAGGCTGGGGGAGCCCCTTAAACCCCCAATTTCTCAGGAGTGCTGAGGGCCAAACAGGAAGCACAGCGTGATCATCGCTGGGTTTAAACAACCCAAACGAAGGGGGTTATGTGTCCCCTGTGTCCCCTCTGCCCAGCCAGAGGCCACATGCACGTGCCCTGTGGGGCTGCAGGTCAGGCACAAGGGGATGTCCCCCTTGGTCTGGGCAGTGACGGGGCCACCAGCAACGGGTGACAACCCAACACCAACCCCCTGAGGGATGGGGCACGAGGTGGGTGCAGCTCTGGGGATCTCGTGGTCTCACCTATTCCTCAATGTTAATGGGGCAGGAGTCCGGCACGGCGGCTGCGTGGCAGGAGAGACCAGAAGGCACATGGTGAAGGCGGGACAGCGGCGGCATGGGGACATGGGGACATGCACACGAGCGAGCAAACGGGGTGACTGGGGGACCTGGGGACCTTGCTGCCTGTGAACAGGTCGGAGAGGGCCAGAGAGCTGCTGTTGGGCACGGGGTGAGGGGTCCCCATGCACGGATCCTCCCGGGGTTTTGTGCCAAGGGGAACTGAGGGGTGGACATGCTTGTGGTGTGGGGGTAGCTGGGTCCCTGCATGCCTCCTCTCTGGCTGCAGGGTCCCAGTTCAGGCAGCACCCTTCAGCTGGGGCTGGGGCAGGGTAATGGCAGCTCGGCCCGTGGCTTACGTTCCACCACCAAACCCATCAGAGGCTGTGTGGTGCCCTTAGGAAGGGGGTGCACCCCTAAGGCAGCTTGGCTGCACCCTCCAGTGAGGTTAAGCCCTGTGCCCAGGGCAGCTCTGAGCCAGAGGGACTGTGTGAGGGCATGCCAAGGCCAAGGGCAGAGGTTTTCTCAGAGGGGGAGCAACAAAATCCCGCTGCCTGCTGATTTATGGGAGCTGACAGCTGCCATTTCGACTGGCTTTTCATGGTGAGCTCAGGCTGGAGAGCAAGGCATGTTAAGTCTGCAGATCCCAGAGGGAATGGATAATTAAACAGGACCACATGTACATGCACACGGAAATCCCATTAAGAGCTTGATATTGCCAAAGTCACTGCAGAGCTCCAGGGCAGAGACGCAGCTCTGCTCAGTGCGAGGAGCAGGGCTGGGGCAGTAGAAATGGTCTGGCCCTGGAGCAGGGTATCAGCCCTGTGCCCACGCACCTCCTGCCCCTTGTGCTGCTGGGGGGGTCTCCCCTGCAGTCAGCAGCTGACAGACCTGCCCTGGGCAGACCAGCTCCCAGTCCCATCCTGGTGAAACCCAACTGGCCTGCCTGGCCCACTGCTCACAGATCAGAGCATCTGTGGCTTTAAATCAGCAGGAGCCCTCAGGGGATTTCAGGTTTTCTACAGCAGCTCCCCAGCCCCTCCACATCTGTGCCAGCCTTTTTGGCAGATGCCTTTCCCCAGTTTCTCTGTCCAAAGCTGTTTTTGCCATGCTGCCCCCAGCAGACGCTGTGGCTGTAACCAGAGGATGCTCTAAACCCTGGGGACAGCTCCTGCAACCCGTGCTCTGCAGGACCCACACAAGGACATGGTTTCAGTTAAACCTCGCGCCCTAAAATCCCTGGGATGGGGACTTTGGCCTCTTCCCAAAGCTCTTTCCCACCAGATTGAAATCTGCAGAGATTTCAAAAGAAGTTTTGAGGAACCAGGTCCTGTGCCTTCGTCCATTACAGAGAGAACAAAAACATCATTATCAAATATCACCAGCTTGGAGACTGTAGACGTACTCCTAGATGTAGACTCTTGAACACCACAGATCTCAAGGGCTAGGATGCAACTGCCTTCCCTACAATCAGTGAATGGGGTTCTCATGAACTGGGTGCAAACCCTGAGAAATTTTATGAACAATACAGCCAAAACAAAACCACAAAATTTGGAACACCCCCAGTCTGTCTCACCATGAGCCTAAAGGACTGTAAATTTAAAGATACAATACTGATCTTAACACCTTACGATAGAGAAGCTGACTGTACCCTAGAGAATTTAAGGGTGCCCAGCATACCCTCCATGACTTCTCCAAAACCTATAAAATCAACTCTGAACATTTCAAGGTCAAACTGGTTGAACAACAGCAAATATTGTTTAATCCTAGTCCTTAAAGAGATGCAGACCAATGTTTCTGCTATCAGATCAAAATGTTCTTTTACAGGTACCTCCTCTCTTGGGTGGTTTTCCTGGCTGAACCAGAGACTGTTGCCTTGCACATCTAACTGATGTATTGGGAATTGCAATAGGGGTATTGAACAATATCAGTCTTGAAACTGTCACTGATCAATGGGGTGCAACCATTATTAATTTGAACACTACAGATCAACCCTTAAGGTCTTCCTTATCCACTTGGAAACACACAGTGATCAGCTTCAAATATCAAAAATATCCAAATGCTGATGACCAGCTGGCTGATGGTCTGGGAATTGCTCAAAACAGTGTCTTCAGCTGTAGTCCAGCTCAGTTGTGGTTACACTCTACCAGTGCTGAGATAACCACTGAATGGGAAAAGGGACTTTTATTCATTGAAATTCAAAAGGGCGTTTAGAACCTGGTGGTCTTTAGTCAGATTTTCTTATGCCCCCATCATTAGTAAGGTCACAGCATTTGTCTTACAATGCATAGTGCTTCTGTATGTACCAAGCACCAAATCCTTGTGGCATTAGATCCATTGGAACACTGAGCATGGGCTTTTAAGAACGATCATACACATGCATGCCAAACCTCTGACGTAGATGGTTGTGTGGTGAGAAAATGACAGGGGTTTGTATGTGAAAGTAACATTCTGATAGCCTGTGTGTTTGGACACAGAAATCTGTCTATCATTTTGAAACGTCTCCTGGTAATGACCCTGAATCCATCCCAGTATCCATAGGATAAGGGTGTGGGTGTCTAAGAACCCCTTGTGACAATTTAACAGTGGATGACACAAAGATACAGCTTTGTAACCGTTTAAATCCATGCATTTGTAACTTCACCTATAGAGCAGGCTGACTTCAGCTACTCCCTACTAAAATCTGTGAACTAAAATGTATGTTAGATGTGTTATATGACACTTTGTCTCCAACCCCTACTGGAATGGACATTACCCTGGTTAAAAACTGCTGGAACATCCTGATCTATACAAACTGGTACAACAACTCAAAAATGAAAGTCGAAAACAAAGATCACTGTCCATTATTATTCTGTGGAACAAAAGCTTTGTATCCTGCAGCAAGCGAGAAGGAATGGAGAACATAATGTCTGCCATTCCCAGGGGACCATGGACAGCCCCAGAAGTCCCACTCTGCACCTCCTCTGCCCCTGGTCTCAGCACAGGGGGCAGCCCTCTGCTTTTCCCCACAATTGCTGAGGCTGGATCACCCCTCTCATGCAGCGGAGCTCGTGCCGAGGGCTGCAGCTGCCAAACACACGGGCAGGTATGCTGGCCAAAGGATGGAGAGGGCATCCTTGGCTGGGCTCGGCCCAGGGACCAGCTCCTGCACCCCAGCCCAGGCAGGGGACAAGGCCAGTGCACATCTCACAGCACAGCAAGAATTTAACCCTGTGTTGGAGCCATCTGGGCTGCAAAGCTCCCTCTTCCTCATCCTCCCCCCAGCACAACCAAAAGGATGCAGTCAAGGATGGCTTTGGCCACTGCCACAGCCAAGGGATGCTTTGCAGGCTCTCCAGCAAAGCAGAGGTGCTGTTGGGACACCCCCAGCTCCCTGCCCAGCCCCCCAGGCCAGCAGGACACAGCCAGCTGCTGACAGAGGGTGATGGAGGGGACACAGGGCTTTTGTGGCAGGTGCCTGTTCCTCCCCAAGAGCCTCAGCCGTGTTTCTTCAGCACAGAAACCACCAGGAACAGGCAAGACAGCAGAAGAGGAGGCTTTCCCAAAGGAGCAGAGGAGAAAAAAGGATTTCCCCTCCCTCCGGTGGGTTTCACCCAGCCTCTTGGCTCTCCAGTACCTGCTGCAGGTCTGGTACCTGCCACAAAGTCAGCTGAAGAGGCAAGGCAGGGGCAGAGTTGCTTTCAGCTTGTCCACAAATGTATTGACAGAGACCCCATGGAAGGTGTTTTGGCTTTTTGTCTCATTTCCCCACACACTGGCTGAGGAAGCAGAGCCTGCAGGGCTGGGCAGGGTCCCCAGCCCACTACCCCCTTCCCCACAGGGACCAGGGGTGTTCAATACATTTGTCACCTTTGGGCAACTCTGGGCAGGGAAGGGGCACAAGCGTGGGTGGAGAAAACCGTGTTGGCACAGAGCGAACATGAACTTTCACGCAGACGGAGGAGCCTGGGGGAAAGGAAGAAAAAAAGGGATGGAGAGAGGCTGGCAGGAAACAAAAGTAGGAGGGTGGGGGAGAAAGCATGGAGAAATGGGAAGATGGATGAAGGTTGGGGCTCTGTAGAAAGATGACCTGATGGATACACCCCATCTCCCTGGCCTTGGAGGAAGAGGAGGACAAGGCAGGCAGCTCCTGCTGTGGATCACATCCCAATACAACACGTTGCTGTGCCCACCACAAGCCTGTACCAGGCTACAGCTGTGCCACACAACCACCTTCCTACAAGGACTGGTACCTCCTGGGGGTGCCAGCAGCCCCCTGGACAAGGGACAGAGAATCCCAGCAAAGCAGGTCTGGGACATCCCAGTCTGGACAAGCCCCCCTGACCTATGGGTTGTGACATGTCTAGTGCTCAGCCCCACAGAGGGACGGGTGGATGGGTGAAGTGAGGACAACCTGGCAAGGATCGTAGTGGCCAGGATGGTGGGAATGATGGTGATGGGAGAGGAGGGATGGATGCAAAGGGCTGGGGGGGATGCAGGGAAGAGTGGAACTGTCCCCCCCATCCCAAGTTCATGTTCAGCAGATGGCCACTCACCAGGTAAGCAGGCCTCAGAGCACAGTTTATTGTCCAGCGCTTTCACGTGTGCGATGCCCATGTCATTGTTATTGTCACACCTCAGACCGAGGAAAGCGCCTGTCCTCGGGCCTGGAAGGGAGTTAAGGCAGTTAACGCCGCGGCCGCGCTGGGGCTCGACGTGGCCTTTTTAGCACTGGGGGGTGGGATTTCTGGGGCTTTTCCTCTCCATTTCCCAGCCTCTTTCAAAACAAGAAACGATGCGTCTGGGTGGGAGCGGGTGAAGAGTGGACAATAACGCCTGGGCGTGACCCGAGCTGCTCCTTTCCAACCGGCAGCATCGGAGGGCAGCGGAACAGCGACGATGCGGCCACGGGCACACGCGTGAACCTGCCCAGGGTTCAGCCAAACCTTCCCTCTGGCACAGCCAGGCTGTGGTGGCACCCATCACCTCCTGCAGGAGCCTCTCCGGCACCAGCAGTGCAGTGAGAGCTGCGTGGATGCCAGGAAGAGGCAGTAGCTGGATGCGTGGGGCAAAAGAAGCCGTAGCCAAGCTTTTGCAGGGGGGATGGAGGCTTTTGGGGATGAGGGAGGTAACTGCTTCTTAGCATTGCTTCTATAAGAGATCGGTCCCCAGGTTCTAACCTGCATCCATCAGATGCAGGTGACTAAACCTCAGGAGGGATGTTCCCAAACGTGCCAGCAGCCCTGCTGAGAACAGGTGCAGGACTGTGTCCTAAGGAGAAAGGCCATCCTGCTCCCAGAGTTGTTGGGATGCCCATGGATGGCCACCACAGCCCCTGATTATTCCTATTTGTCATACTTTAATCTCCCCATCAGTACGAGCCTCTCTGCAGGTCAGAGGCCATGATTTGGGGGTGGGTGTTCCATGGGTGTTCCTGCTTTCCAGCTTGGCTAAACATCCAAGTTGGATGGGGAAGTAGTTTTGTCACATTTTTGCTAAAAAGAGACTTGGAAATGTGGGAGGGGGCACAGCATGGGCCTCCCTGTTGCCCCAAAGCAATCCAGGGTAGTTGGTGGCCAATGGCATGAAGGTGACCACCTCTTTCCTTGGCTGTCTCAGCTCAAGGGAGGAGGTGAGACGAGCCCTTGATGTACATGTGTTGACGTTGAGAACAGGCCAAAGAAAGTGAGGAAAGCAACCCAGAGGGAATAGCTCTGCAGCCCCTTCCTATGGGAATCAGCCCAGACACTGATTTCTACAGGGGAGAGTTTCAGAAATTTGAGAAAAGACCTTGGTGAGGGAGAAAATGCCGAGAGAGAAGCCTCTTTTCTATTTGGCTCATTGGAAAAACCATTGGATCCTGCACACCAACCATCGCCTGCTCCACATTGCTCTGTCACACTGAGCTCTCTGGGGTCCCTGTGGCTGGCTGGCTCCCCCCACCCACTGGTGTTCAGCCCCCCATGGGTGTCCCCACTGTGACAGATGTTTCTCTGACTCCAGTGCCTATGGAGTCCCCCAGGGCTCTCCCTGGTGGCAGTGGGGGAGCTGGGGACAGCACACCACTCCCCACTCATGATGACAGTGAGCTGGAAGCAAGGGGACAACAATGACCCAGGGCCTTTTACCGTCTTCCTGTGTGGGAGAGGCGTCCTCATCCTCCAGCACATCGTTTCCCTGTGGCACAGGTGACAGGCAGTGAGTGTTAGCCCAGGACTGTGCCAGGGGCTGTTCCCAGGTCCCTTTGGGGGAACATCCCTGGCCCTGGGGATTCCATGGATCAGGACTGTTGGTGAGGCACAATCCCACTGCCCCATCCACCCCCAGAGCAGCCCACGGGGACATGGATGCATGGGCAGCCCCTTCCCCAGCACAGCCTTGGGGGAATGTGGTGCCAGCTGCCCAGCCTCCCCCTCCATGGGCACAGCTGGGATCCCCACACGGTGCTGGGTGACACCACAGCTCCCAGTTCCTCGTGGGATGGTTACGGTTACCTCGGCATCTCGCTCCTCGGCAGAAATGCTGACAAAATTTAGATCCGGGGACTCCACAGGTGTTGACTATGGGAAGATGGTGGGAAAGATAGAAGGTAAACAAACAAACAAACAAAAAAAAACCCTGTGGTGCCAGTGGTTCTGGAGGAGGAGTTACATCCCATGGGGAAGCTCTCCAACCTGGGCTCCACCAGCAGCCCCCAGTCCCTACCTCTCCATCAGAGGCTGTGGCGCTTGCAGCCACGGGCGAGGGGAGCATGTCCCCCTCCTCCTCTTCCTCCTCTGTGCCAGGGGCGATGTAGGAGCCAGACATGGAGGACACGGTGTCGGTGCTGAGCTGGGAGTGCTGGCTCTGGGAGGAGGCCATGGACATGACGGACTGAGCCAGGCTGCTGCTCACGGGCTCTGGGGGAGAGCAGGGGCTGAGGGGGCCGCTGGACCCCCCCCCCACCCACATGAGACATGGCACAGCACTTATTAATGGAAGAGGAGCTAATGAGGGGGAGTGGGGTGCAGAGGAAGAACTGGCTGCATGCCAAGGAGGTGTGATGGGTGCAAAGCTGCCAGCAGCAGGTCCCCAGGGCTCACAGCCCCCCACTTCTGGGTCTATAGGGTGACAAAGCAGGCATGATTGGTGCCCCTATGGTCCCCATCTCTGGTCTACAGGTGGCAAAGCAGAGGTGACTCCCTGGGGCTCCATCCAATGTCCATGGCAGGGTAAGAAGGGGCCATGCCACCCCTCTTTGCATCGCCCCACAGTGTGACAGTCCTGAGACCATGATGCCACTGTCCTGCCTTGCCAGTGCCTATGAGCCCCTCCAGGCTGTACCTTCTGGGGATGAGATGGTGGAGGAGAGGGGTGTTCCAGTGCATGAGGACTGGTCGATGGCTCCTGATGATGACAGGGTGAAGTTTTCACTCTCTGGTGTTGCACCACATTCCTGGAAGAGGAGCCCATGGAAAGGATGGGATGGGGGATACTCAGCATGGACAGCCCATCTCCTCCAGGCATCCTTATGGATGGAGGAAGACCAGGAGGGATAATCCCAGCCGGTCTCTCTGGTCCCAAGCCTCCCCTAAATCTGCTGCCCCCCACCAGGACCTCAACCCTTTACCAGCACGTTTTGGACAGTGCTCACCTCCTCATGCTGGGCTGGGGATCTCCTCCTGGAGACCCTCTGCTCTGACTCAGTGCATGACTTCTCATCCTCTTCTTCAGGCAGGATAGAGGAGTTCTGCGAGATGGATCTGGCCAAAGGGGCAAAGCAGAGAGTTTCACCCCTGCCCACAGCCCCCAGACCCCCTGAGCATCCCCAGATTCCTGTGCCCACCCCAGTACTCACTTGGAGATGCTCTTCTTCAGCTTGAGCCCGGGGGGGCCGCAGTCGGGCAGGCGCTCGAGGGGTGACAGGGCCCTCAGGGGGGGCAGGGGGCCATCACTGCCATAGGAGGGCAGGGTCCCCACGCCCGGGGGGTCCCCCAGGGCTCGCAGGGGCAGCGCGGCCGGAGACGGCGTCAGCGGCCCATTGAGGGCCTCCAGCAGTGACACCACCTCGTAACCCGGGGGGATGTTCTCTGAGGACTGCAGAGAGGGGGACATGGGGTGAGGATCCTCCCTGGGCCATTTTCATGATCCCCTCACCCCCAGTGGGATCAAGATGCCCCATGAAGAAGCTCAAACCTTGAGGATGGCTACCCTGCCAAAAACCTTTTTTTTTGTTTTTTTAAGATCAACCCTGTGTTTTTTGCAAGATTATTTTGCAATAAATAAATAAATAAACAAACCCTGCTCTTCAGAGACACAGGGATCCCCAAACCTCCCCATCCTGGTGGAAGAGGTCAGGGTCCCACCCTCAGCCAGGCACTGACCGAGTGCTCCTCAGAGTCAGAAGTCTGCGAGGCGATGATGGGGTTGAAGCTGGTGGGCGAGAGCGGGCCCAGCTTTTTCCTCATGGCTCGTATTTGAAGCAAGGCTCGGAAAGCTGCGACAGCAGAGAAAAAAGAGAGGGGTGAAAACCAGGCATTGAAAGGAGACCCGTCAAGAAATTACACCCTGTTTCCCAAGAGGGGCATCCCCAGTGGGGCTAGAGGGACTGCAGGGCTGGAGCAGGGGAGATGCCAACAGCCCACCCAAGCTTCCCCCCGGGCCTTACGCAGCCTGCAGATGGGGCAGTTGTTGGCCTGGTAGCGCAGGGTGTCAGCACAGGTGTTGCAGAGGCAGAGGTGGCGGCAGGGCAGGATCAGGGTGTCCCGAACGTCCGACAGGCAAACCACGCACTCGGCGCTGTTATCGCTCACCTCGTCCTCGGCCACCTGCTCAAGGGACAGGAGGGAACTGCTCGGCCTCGGGGGTCCCCAGCCCACGTGGTATCAGGGTGGGTGCTCTAAAATACTGCCTGGGTGCTCAGAGAGAGTTCTGCCTGTGTCTATGGGCTGCCTGCTCTTGAAATACCCCCCAGGGACCTCATTTCTCTCCTCCAGGAGGCTGGGAGATGAGGCAAAAGGAAACAGAAATCCGAACTTTCACCCCAATTTTTACATATTAAAGCAGAGCATAAGGCACATCCCATGCCTTGAGCCCCATGCTCCCCATCTAAGACATGACCCTTCCCCCAAGAGACCACGAAGGATGGGGGGAAAAGCTCAGTCCTTCAGTTTTCTGCCTCCAGCAGCTTTGATGCCAACATGAAGTGTCTGTGCTGTAAACTCTTGCCCTGAGCATGTTTCAGTGGCCAGACCTGTGCCAGGGGAAGGGAAGAAGGGATGAGGGAAGACCCCTGGGATGCAGTCAGGCGGATGCAGGCACACACCTTGGAGTCCTGTGTGTTGTACTTGTTCTCGATGCCGTAGATCTCCTGCAGGAGGTAGCTCACACCATCCACCTGCAATCCCATGGGGAAGGGGTAAGGAGCAGAGACGCCTTGCCCAGAGCCACTGTGGCTCCCAGCCCCCTGCTTGGGCCAGCCCTCCTCCCCCCAGCATCCAGGGGTTCTCTTGGCATTGATAACCTCGAAACTGCACTCCCTGGGAGGCAGGGGCAAGGCTGGGAGAGGCTTGTGGCTTTTGGGGCTCCTCAAAACCCCTCAGTGCCTTCCCTGCAGGGTGTGCAGGGACACCTGCACCTCAGGGACACCCCAACACTCACCACTTGCTTCTGCTTGAGTGGCTTCACGCAGAAGGTGCCATCACTATGCTGGAAAAAGGGAAGAACACATGGGTGGGCACCCCTGGGCTGCTGTGCTGGAGCACCCGCCCACCCTGTGGCTGTCCCTGCTCCCTCCCTGCTCCCAACAAGCCCATTTTGCAGGAATTCTGGCTTTTCCTGACAGCCCACCACCAGGTAGCTGTGGGAGGTTACACACATTGCGAAGCTGGAGACTTGTGGGAGGAAGGGAGATGGAGTCGAGCCCAAATGCCTTAGAAGTGGGTGCTTAAAATGAGGTAATAGTCCCAGGATTTGAAAAGCAGCCCGGAACATCCCTAGCCCAGCACCACCATCCCAGTTCCCTGGGATTCTCTAGGTTCTTGTAGCTGTTGGATGATGGAGGTAGGAGGGGGAGGATGGCCCCGGCTTGGCACTTACCTTCTCAAAGGTGGCCAGCAGCACGTGGCAGTGCCCACTGTGCTCTGCAAGACACAAGGGAACATGCAGGGCTCAGGGGACATGCAGGGGCACGGGCAGAGCCACAGCAGCAGTGAAGAAAAGCAGGAGGCTCTGCCCAGCTGGCATCACAATGCCAGCAAACTGGGAAAGGACATCCCAGCAAGGAGCCCCTCCTCACCCTCTCCTTCGTCCACCACTGCCTGCACCACCATGGGATAAACCTCACGGTCCAGGTCAAATCCCAGCTAGAGAGAGACGGGAGACTTGGTGAGATGGAGCAGTGCTGAGGCTTCATCCCACCTCCATCTCCATGGGATGATGTCAGGGCTGGGGGGACCCACCTCCTCCTCGCTCCACTCGGAGGGGTCGATGGTGTGGGAGGGCACACAGAACTGCTGGCACACCCCCCGCTTGTAGTGCACGGTCTCCGACTGCAGGCTGTTGTCCCTGGGGGTGTAGCTGTCCCGTGGAGAGAGGACAGGGTCAGGGCACCATGGGTGTCCCCACATTCTTCCAGCTCTCCCCAGATCACGGAGATGCCAGGGAAATGGGAGGGTATGTGTGTCACTCCTCCCCTCCCAGATGCTCTTGGGGCTGGGGTAAGAACTTCTAAAAAGGGCTAAAAATATCTACAGGGTAAAGCCAACACAGCATAGGAGGGGACAGAGACAACTCCACAGCCAACCTGCAGGGGTCTGGGGGGGGAAATTATTTCCCCCAGTCTCAGCTCTGACTAGAAGGTAAAAAGAGGGAGCAGGATGTGACAGGGAAGGAGGTGGCAGGGGTTGGCAAAGACCTGGTGGTGGCACCTGGGGGAAACAAGGAGCCCCCCTCCAACCTCAGCACCACCCTCAGCTTTTTCCTGTCCCGAAGAGGACAGATGCTTAGGAGGGAGGCTCCATGTCCATCAGCCAGGGACACACACAAGGCTTGGGGGGACATGGGCCCTCCAAAAAGCTGGGGAGGGACACAGGCCTGCCTGGGGCCCCTCACCTCGCCACCCCATTGTGAAACTCCTCCGTTGCTTGGTAGTAGATGGTTATGGCCACACGGGCGTCCGTGTCAAAGGTGAACTCCACATTGTAGTGCACCTTGGCTTTGCTCACTTCTTCCCCCGGGGTCTTCACCTCTTCTGAGCACCTGGAGAGCACAGAAGGTCCAGGAGACAGGCCTTGGGGTGCTCCAGGACTAATCCCCTCGGCACCAAAAGGGGCTGCTGCCCTCCTTCAGAGGACACTGAGGCACACCAAGAGTGCCTGGCACACCCAAGGTCACGCCTGCAGGCTGGGAAGTGCCGCAGACAGATTTCAACCATAATCCCGAATCTCAAACCCTGCCACAATCCCCAGCCTCCCTCCAGCAAAGCCTTTGGAAAGTGGTGGGGGGAGAAAGAAGAAGCAAAGCACTTCAAAGGCAGCGCTAAACTCCTTTAATCCTGCGGCACTGCCTGTGCTGGCATGCGGGAACTGGGAGTGGAAGGGCACGTTCAGAGAGCAGCTCATCCCTCCACCCGTGCTGGAATGAGAGCAGCCCCGTGTCCAGCATCCCTGCGGGCACCCAGCGGGACCCTCCCTCCCCGTGGCTCAGGGCCTGGGTGCCCAGACTCACTTGACAAGGCGCAGGGTGTCCTTGCGGATATTGATTAAGCTCCTGAGCGTCTTCACGGGTTCCTGAGGAGGTGGAGCAGCGTAAGGGAACTAGGATGAGAGAGACACCGGTGAAGGCAGACGCACACGGGGGGCTACGGTGGCTGTGGAACCCCCAGCGACCCAAACCCAACACCCTACAGAGGGAATTGGGGCGGCCTGGGCATCCTGATGGGTGCTGAGCACCTGCAGCTCCTGCTGGCATTTGGGTACCAGGCAGCACGATGACAGGGACAGCCCTCCACAAGCAGCAAACCCAGGACAGCAGGGAAGGGGACACACAGAGGGGCTGTTCCTTGTCCCTTTGGCTGGAGGGCGAGGGGGTCGTGGGGCACAGGGCAGGCGGCCACTGACGGATTTTTATGCTGGGGAGAGAGGCTGAAGCTCCCTCCCTGCCCACCAGCTGGGATGAAACAGGCACAAGTATCCCTGTTTCCTCCCTGTGGTGGATGGGATTTGGGTGGTGGGATGCCTGCCAGCCCTGTGCCCAGAGCAGTGAGCCAGCAAGGTGTCTGGGCAGGAGCAGGCAGGCAGCAGCACCTCTCCTCCAAGGTGACATTGTCCTTCCCAGTCCTTTCTGTCCACCTGACAGAGGTTACAGTGCTCCCTGGGGAGAGGGGACACGGTGGCACCCAGGGGACACAGCAGTCACCCAAAGGAGACTGAGGGTAGTAGGGAAGTGACACAAGACCCATCTTCCCCCTCTCCACCTCCATCTCCCAGGCAGGTTTATCTCCAGAAGGAATCAGCCCTGATTAAGGCCCAGCTTGTTGGCAAGCTCCCACCGTGTGCCAGGGGACAGCCAGAGCCAGGAGGTGTCAGGTGCCATCAGGGATGGCAGATGGTCAAAGAGCCTCAACTGCTGCCTCTGGAGAGGAAACAGTGTCCCATTGTCCCTCACCAAGGCACCCACCGCACCCCAATACCAAAGGGACAAGACCAAATTGCAGGTGGTACTTGGAGATGCCCTGCAGGGAGACAGATGCCCATTTCCTATGTCCCTGGTGCTCTCACATGGGACAACCATCATCACCTAACCTGTCCTCAAGGCCATCATCACCTTTCCTGTCCCCAAAGCCCTGCAGAGCAGGATGGATGGGACTGGGGGACCCATGGTGGGCTCAGAGGGACACGATGGGACAGACATCTGGCAGAACCCCTCAGTGCTGGCACAGCTCTGATCCCACAGGTGCCACTAAAGGCAGATTAAAGCCTAGGCTGAACACAGCGTGGCTGATGGCATCAGAGGCTTTGGAGATGAATTCCCAGCACTGTGGAACTGCATCTTGCTGCTCTTGTCCTCTCCAGGAGGGGAAAAGGGCAGCAGAGTCATTAAACTGCTGTTAACGAACTTTTTTATGAGTCACTTAATGTGCACCTGCAGAGTCACCCATTGCAGCTGGAGGGGAAAGAGTGAGAACACACTCCAGGCTGAAGTTGAGCCATGTCATGACATGCTATGCCATGTCATGATACTTCCCCTGCTATTCAAAATAATGCAGTCATCCAAAATTGCCCATTTGCACCTCACCCAGTCAAACCATACCTAAACCAGCCCTGGCAGGGAAAGCACCCATGGGTGCATCCCCCCTCCTGCTACAGCAGCCAGGGGTGGGTGACAGAGGAAGGAAAGGGCAGCCAGGTCCCCTGGGTGCCACCCACAGGGGCCGTTGGGCTTGGCAGGATGGGGAAGTGCCACAGGCAAATTTTGTACTGCAAAAACCACTTCAGGCTCTTCCACTCCCACGTGTGAAAAGCACTTTTTGGGGGTGGTTGGATTTTATTTTTTTAATTAGATTTTACAAGCCAGATTTTGCACATCAGAAGGGGCTATTCAGAGGACATTTTGCATCTCCTCACTTTAAACCAAGCTGAAACACAACAGAAAAAAATGGGTAACGGTTGTGGTGAAGTTAAAAATGTCATCCACATGCCTATAGCAACATTTGGTGCAGGCCAGCTTCTGCTAAAGTGAAAAAGAAAAAAAAAAACCACCCTCAAAGTCTCTCTTTGGGTTTTTCTACAAGCAAACCCCAGCAGCTTTGCGTGGGCAGGGAAACCCAGTGGCACATTTCAACAGTTCCTGGCTTCCCCTGTGCTCTCTGAGTGCCTGCAGCAGCTTCTCTGCTCCTCAGCCCCTGCATGGTAGCAGCTACTTCAACCTGGAGCCCTTCCCAGCCCCTTGGGAACCTGTTCCCAGCTGGAAAATCCAGATTATCATGTATCCATGGAGGGGAGAACCTGCGCAGCCTCCAGCTGCCCTGCACATCCTTGTGGCAGCAGTGCTGTTCATAGCTCAAAGTGCTCTGCTCACAGAGGTCTTGGGACATAATTCTTCCAAGATCTCTGGGCCCTTGATCCCCAAGGAACACAAAATTAATCCCCCACCAAAAAGCAGTGGCTGCTTTTTTATTGTTTCCAGCCCAACCAGGGCTCTCACAGAAGGCCAGAAACCAAAAGTATCACAGCCAAGGAGCATCAGGACAGGGCTTGGAGGCAGCTTCAGAGAGGCCCAAGTGTTGCCTGGACACAGGCTTGGACCAGAACCAACACAGATCCTCCCCAGCTCCTCCCTGAGCCCCCAAAACCGGCCTGACCCAAAAGTCCAGCCCCAGAACTCACCCTGCTCCCCAGGGAGATGGGACCTTGGTCACAGCTCTGCAGCCCAGAGCCATCGGTAATTAAACCAGAGCAAGACAATTTAGCTCGTGATGCTATATTAATTCTCTCTGCTGCTTCCAAGCTGTTCCTTTGCCTTCCCTGCTGCTCTGCTGTCATGGCTGCTGACATGGGAACTGCTCACTGGGCAGTTTAAAGGCTTTTATTGTAATCAAGAGGATTTCTCAACACTCATGGAAGAGGCACTGAGTGCTGACTTCTCATTTTCTGGGGAAGCGCAGAGGATGGAGAGAGAGAGGCACTGCCTTTGTCCACCCAGTGTTCATGTGCTTTGTGGGTGCTCCTGACCTTGGCTCTGCTGGGATCCCTGCTCTGGCACAGCCCAGGGCTGGACACTTCCCTGCTGAAGGATCAAATGATGCTGCCAAAACACTACCAAAGCCAATTCTAAGGTGGAAACAGGAGCCTTGCTGGCAGCAGGCAATACCTGAGAGCTGGACCAAAGCACCAGGCAAGTTTATCTCGACTTAACAGAAAAGATTTGGTGACTTTTAAGTCCTCACCCTGAATCTTTTGAATACTTGACCCCACCCCCCCACCCCCCCCCCCCCCAAAATTCTCCAGCCAGTGCTGGTGAGGTGTCCCACTGCCGAGAGGTACCTGGATGAGAGGGGGACATCACTCCCAGGCTGAACTTCTGCTCTCATTTCCTCCCTTTCCAAATGCAGCAAGCACACAAACCATGTCCAGGAGCTGTGTGGGGTGTAGGGCCCCCTCCAGCCAGGTTCCCTTGTGCCCTGAGACCTGCAGGAGCTGGAAGCACCCAGCATTGCAAAACCCATCCATGCCATCCCCAGCCCCAACCTACCCTCACCTTTTTACTTTTATTTCTTTCCCTTTCTTGCTAGAGCTTGGGGAGTAATTTCATCTGTTCCTGCCCAAGATGCTCTACTACCCTGACCCACACCAGCACCTCTGTGCTATACCCCTCACCATGTGCCCTCCTGTCTGGGATATGGCTGCTGGATGAGATAGGGAAGGCAAGAGAAAATGCAGCTCTTGGAGAGGGAACGAGAAAGAAGTTGGATTAAATCAGCCCAATTCCCCTTCACAGTTAGTCCCGGACAGAGGACAGGCTGCAGCAGGAACCCAACCCTTGTATGAACCATTAGAGAATCCACTCAGCCAGCTCCAGGCAGGCTTGGCTGGCTCTGCCCGTGGAGGGGAACAGCCAGCAGCCTTGTCCCGCACACCCCATGACACACAGAGCCAGCACCGCTTTGGGAAGGGCCGTGCCTGCGCTCCGGACCCCCCAGCCCCCGGCCCCGCCGGTACCCACCACCACGGGCCGGTTCCCCAGGAAGTTGAGGTCGCTGTTCTCGCCGAACAGGTACCCCTCGGGGTGCGTGGAGTCGAACTTCTCCCCGCCCATGATGAAGTGGTTGGCAAAGTAACTCCCTGAAACATAAACAGAGCGAGCGCCTGAGCGGAGGGGGAGGAGGGGGCTCCAGCCGGGCGATGGAGCGGCACGAAGCCACCGGATCGATGGCTCGGAGGTGACTTTGTCCCCAGGGTCACCTTGCTGGGAGCCTTTCTGGTTGAGCTCACACGCTGAGAGCACCAAAGGCAATGAGAGGCTGAAGAAGCCACAGTCCCTGCCTGCTCTCCCCTCTTCCTGCATCCCGGTCTGAGCCCGGGCACACGGAGCTCGGATGGGGAGAGGCTGATACAGGAGTCCGTAGGATTTAACATTTCCTGCTCCCCTTTCCCTGTCTGGGAAATCCCTGTAAACCCCAGAATGGCCTGAGCCACCCAAGGTCACCCTGACCTTCAGCCATCCCACACTGGCAGGAGCGGAGGGATCCTGGTCCGTGAGGAGGAGGAGGAGGAGATGGCTCCTGGGGCAGCAGAGCAGAGCTAATCGTGGCCATAAACACCAGCTCATTCCCCGAGGAGGCAGGAGAGGCAGGGGCACAGCCTGACCGGCCAGAGAACCCTGCGAGCCCCGGAGGAGCCTGGCTGGCTCCCACATCCCCAAGGATGCTGCCGGGAAGGGCAGCATGGACCTGGCATACAGCCCTCAAAACGGGCAGGGCTGCTTCTGCCCAGAGCCTGAGGTCACAGACCTCGTGTTCCACCTAAGGCAGCGTGTCCACAGCCAGACACTGCCCAGATTGGCTGCAGCTGCCACCAGGAATGTGGGCAAAGCACAACTGAGATGAGTTCTGTCAGTTCTCAGCCTGCAGCCTTCCCTAGGAAGGGCTTACCTGCAGGAGGCAGGATTTTGGGGTCCTGTAGATCCTCCAGGTGGTCAGCACCTACCCAGCAGAGTGCTCCACATTACCCAGAAGAATGCTGGGCAATGACCAGGGCCCATCCCTTCTTCTCTCCAAACAGAGCCAAAACACCAGAATGTCCTGGCCCCGAGCTGGGAGCAGCCCCCAGGTCAGGCACTTCTCCACTAGAGGAAAATTTCCTCCCAGCCCAGCCAGGAGCCAACCAGTGTCTGCTCCTTGTCCATGAGATCTGGGCTGCGTGGGGAAACCATTTTGTGGCACAGGAACTGGCCAGGCAGGAGGGTTGAGTCTTGAAGTGGGAAAAAAGGGAAAGGGAAAGGCAGACAGGGATAGGGCAGCAGCAAGGGGTGAACAGAAGCACCAGGAGTCAGTCAGACATGGACACAGTGTCCTGAACCCTGACAGCCACAAGGACAGGGTTTAGCTTATAAAAACCCCAAACCCACCAGCACAGGTCCATCTGCACCCCCCCCAGGGGATACCCCAAAAACAAACATTTGGGGACACAGATAAAGGAGCTTAAGCCTGGGCTGCAGCTCTGCTTGTGGGTACTGAAGTCAGAGCGTGAAATTAGCTTCCAACAGAGGCAGGGACTGTCCAGGGCTGGATCAGGCTTTAATACTGCATTTAAACCCAAAACAGAGCCTAAAGCCCAAGGGGAGGAGTAGGGGGGATCTAACTCTGGGCCAGGAGGGATGAGTGGGGTCACACAGCTCTGCCCCGAGGCCCCATGGCACAGGGATGCCCAGATGCAGTGAGCCCGTTAGCAAACGTCGACCATCAATTATTGATGTCTGCTGCTTTCAGGTCCCATTTTCCATGTACATAATTTATAGGCAGCTCGCCTGGAAGGACTCAGCCACGTGGAAAAAAAAAAAAGCCCCAAGAGCAAAGTGCCTACAGAGCTGCCTGCAACAGCACAGCCAGGGGAGAATGGGGCATCCAGAGCTTCTCCTGACACCAGCTTGGAGCAAGAGCAGGAGATGGCAAAAAAATTACATTTAAGCATGGAGAAAAGCCACCCCGGCACTGAGAAAATGCTGGAAAATGGAGCTCAGGCTTTCTGTGATTTGCCCATTCACAGTTTAGTGTGTGCTGGGAGCTTCTGCAGGATGGGCAGAGCAGGTAAGGACCATGCTGCCATCACCCAGTCTCCCTGCCAGGGGTTGGGAGCACCCCTGGGTGCTGCAGGCTCCCAGCACATCACCCAGAAGCTACAACTCCCTCTTGACAGCAGGCAGAACCAGCTCTGTGCTCCCTCCCAGGAACGGTCCTCCTTGCTGTTTAACAAGAGGCTTGAGTCGTGCCAAGCTTTTTCAGGGAAGCACCAGCACAAGAAAGCCAGGCAGGAGCAAGTTGGTGACTCCCTGGACAGGGCTGGGAGGCGGAGCAGGTAAGCTCCTTCCCAGCCACAGCCACCTTATTATGAGCTGAGGGTAAATCCAACACCCACTCCTGGGGAAGTAGAGCCTGTCAAGGACAGCCACATCTCGGGAAGGGCTGCACAGAGCAGCTGCTGGAAAGGAGGAAAAACCCAAATCGCCTGAAGCTCCTGGCAAAAAAAAAAAAAAAAAAAAAAAAAGCCTTTGTGTCCTGCATATCTGCTGGCACCAGCAGTCAGCTCCTTGTCCCCATGAGTGTCAGTGATACCACTTTATTCAGGTGACAGAGAAGGGCGAGGACCCTCGTTGTGTGCTGTGCCTGTGGCTCTGGCATGCAGTGACACATCCTGCACTGTGCCCCAAGCCATCGCTGCTCTGCTGGGCTCTGGTACTGCAGCCTCTGGCTCTTCAATGTTACAGCTTCACTCTCCAAAGATGCAAAACCAGAAAAGCTCATTCCCAGCTCATTCACACACTCCTGGTTGAGGGAAGCACCAAGTCTGCACAGCCTGCGGTCAGCCCCGGGTGGCCTTGGCACGGCGCTGGCACACCCTTCGGGCCACAGGGTGCTGTGATGGGCTAGTTAAAGGCTCTGGGCGCTTCTGCCCCTGGGCAGCCCATTATTTAATTCTGTGCTCTGAAGCGGGCAGCCGGAGGTGAGTGTCCACAGCACTGCTGCGTCAGCCCTCGACCGCCGTGGCTCTGCCACCACCTGGGGCTGTGCCCCCAGGACTGGGGGTGTCACTGCTGGATTAGTAATCTCTTTGCTCCTGCTCCCAGCCAGGGCCCTGCTCACAGTCCCGTGTGCCCCAGGGGAGCTCAGTGCTAACCTCAGCTGGGGACAGGGGCTGAAAGCTGGAGACTTGCCCCAAAAGCCATCCCAGTAGCCCGGCACTGGGCTCCATCTGCAGCCCCCACTGGCTCTCCCTCCCAACAGCAGCCACTGAAGTAAATCTCAGCCTTTTTTACAAAAATTATGGTTTAACTAATCCCATTGACACCCTGTCTGGAGATGATAGGACCCCCAGGATGGGGAGATGCTAAACTGAGACAAGACACAGCTTCCCTATTCCCATGGGCTGCACTGGCCATCCCAGGAGAGCCTGCAGCCCAGCAGCCAAAGCTACATCCACAGAGGGAAATGCCCCAACGTCCCATGAGATTCCCCTCCAGGACTTCATTTCCAAAGCCAGTGGCTGTTTTGAGTAGAGGAAAATGCTGCTGCCACAGAGGAATCGGCTCTGTCCTCCCTCGGCTGCCGGCAGCACTGAAGGCAAATCCCACTCGGATTAAAGGCAAACCAGCCATAATATCCCAGGGCCACCAGCCTGTCCTTGTCCCAGTGCAGATGGCTGTGTCACCTGGGCACCTCCTGCCCCTCTGCTGAGGACCCTGGGCAGCTCCAGGACTGTGTCCTCCCAGCTCAGCCCAGAACCCAGCAGTGGGACTGGGACACCAGAGCACAGCCACAAGCCTCGGGCTCTCCCTGAAAGCCAGAGCTAAGCATCAGCCGGGTGACCTCTGTCAGCTGAGATGAATTTGGAAGTGCTCAGCTGGGTGCACTTGCACCCTCCACCCCTTCATACACAGATATTTCAAGAAACCCTAAATAAGACGGGGTCCCAAGGGAAAAACTTGTAATGCATGGAGACACCGTCCCTACAAAGAGCAACCCCACGGATGGGCTGGTCCAGCCTCACCTGTCATCAAAGTGACAGAGCCCTTGAAACCATGTGAAAAGGAGAGCTGGGGGAGCCCTGCGGGAGGCCAGGCTGTCAAGGATCAGCCATCTCCAGCCAGCTGTGCAACCTATTTTAGATTATTTAAAAAAAAAAAAAAAAAAAAAAAAAAAAAGGCAAGCACAGCTTTTCAGGACACGAGCAGGGCTTGTGTTGGCTGTAACTCTTGCTAAGGAGGTCTTTAGTTGTAATTAGCGAGTAATTTGTCACAGCGCTAACGATCCCAGCATTTACCTTATCCTATTAACTACCAAAATAGTTAGCTATTAATAATATTTAGTGCTGCAAGGATCCTGTGCAATCCCCTCATAAGCACGGTGCTCCGGGGCATCACTCACCGGTGCCGGTATTTTTGAGGCTCTGAAGCGTTGCCAACCCAAGGGCTGAACCCCATCACCCCTCCCTCCCCAGCGTGCCCCCCTCGGACACCAGCTCAGCCCAGCCCTTGCAGGGAAAAGTAAGGCACAGAGGGGAGGGACGGATTTTCCAAGGTCACGCACAAGGTTTGAGACAGGGCCGGATTCGGGAGCGGGAGATGCACCACCAGCAAGCCTGGAGGCAGGGAGAGCAGCCAGAAAGGCGAAGGCTCCCCACGGCAGGGGCTGGGGTGCAACGATGGGGCAGAGCCCTGGGAAGGAGGGATCCCCTCCAATCCCTCCCACCCCAGCCTTCCTCGTCCTCCCGGGAATTTAAACCCAGGATTTTCCCGAGCAGCCAGCACCCGAGTAACCGGCTATAAAAAGCGCCTCCGGAGCCCGGTGCCGCAGACCACGGCTACAGAAATAATTATAATAATAATGTCATTAAAGTCGCGTCAACTCAGCCAAGTTTGGAAAGCGGGGTGAACTGGCAAAGGGGAGCCCGGAGAGGGGTGACCCCCGATCCCTCCCGCAGGGTGCCCCACACCAGACCCAGATTTTCAGGGTGCTCCCCCCCGTGCGTCAGCGTTTGCTTTGGGGTGAGCAGGGTCACCCCCGCCCGAAGCAAGGTCGTGCCCGCTGCCCGCCCGACTCGCTCCCCTTTTTCCCTCCCTATCGGCGGCACCGGGACGCGAGACCCCCGGGGACTCACCGGATTTCGGGGGATATCTGTAGACGGAATTAGCGGGGATATCCTCTTCCTCCACCCCTGCGTTCTGCCGGCTGGTCAGAGCCCCCATGGCCGGGCCGGGGCTCAGCGGGCGGGGGGCGGCGGGGATTCCTCCCGCCCGGGACCGGGGCTGGCGGCGGCCCCCGCCCGCAGCATCCTCCGCTCCGCTCTGCGCCGCGCCCGGCGCCGCCTCCGCGGCACCGCGGGGCTGCGACATTCGGGGCGGGGCCGCCATCGACCGGCACGCCCCGACCCGCCCCGGCTCGGCTCGGTCCGGCTCGGCGGTGGGGTGAGGGGACGAGATGCTGCCGCTGTCTCTCCGGATCACTCTGCCCTGCTGTCCCCCACCCACCCAGCGGGGTCCCCCCTCAGGTGACACTTACCTGTCCCCCCGCTGTGGCACGCGCGTGCCCACAGTGCCACCCACCTGCCGTCCGCCGTGTCACCAGTTGCCTTCAGTACCGCTCAGTGGCCCTCCTCGCCATAATCTGTCACCCCCAGTGACTTCTGGCCACCGCTGCCCACCCGTCTTTGCCCCCAGCCCCACCAGCTGGGTGACATCAAGCAGCAATTCCAGCTCAGGGACCCCCAGGGGCAGACTGGGCACGGTCCCTCTGTCCCTGTACCCCCTCCCGCCGGCGTGTCCACTGGGAGAAGGACAAGCACCCCACTTTTCCCGACAGGTTATAGGGGGAAGGATTTTGTGCGGCTGTCGGCACAGGGACTGATTCCCTCCAGCAGCACTTCAGGGGTGCACAGCACTGGGGAGGGGCCAGGTTAAAGCCCCCCTCATCTCCATCATCCCCATCCCGCCTTCCCAGCTCCGCTCCACACCAGCAGCAGCTGCATCCACCGGGCGCAGCCTCTGGAGGCAGGGAGCTGCCTGTCCGCTCCAGTGCACCCCAACAGATTCCCCCAGTTCCCTCGGTGTAAAATTATTGGGAAGCACTGGTCCCCTGCTCATTTTCCACTTGGAGACGAAGAGGAAGGATGGACCCTTTGACCGCTCACTTAAACCTGCCGTTGATTAATTAGTCCGGCAGCACCAGTTAGTGGAGCATCACATGATTTTGATTTGAGTTGATATCACGAGTGCTATAAATATCAAATGGGAGATGTGCAGGGAGGCGGATCAGCTGCCCTGATGTCCTCAGCTACTCAACGGTGACAAGCAAAGGCCGTCTCCGGGGCTTCCCCCTTTATTCCCTCCCTGCAGAGGGACACATGGACCCCTCTCCCTATTGCTTCTTACCCACACAGCCCCAGAGGCAACTGAGAAAAGCCAAATCAAAGAGCAGCCCGGGGTGGCTTTGTACCCTGTTTGCCAGCCTGTCACTGTCACTCCAGAACCCACATTTCCAGCAGAGACAGCATGTCCATGCTACTGGATGCCACACCTGGGCTGAAGCACCAGCTGAAGAGGAGGATTTAGACTCCATGATCTTAAAGGTCTTTCCCAACTCAAATGGCTCTCGGAGGAGCCAAGGGCAACATCTACAGGGGGAGCCTGCTCCAGCTCTCAGTGCTGGCACACAGCTGGGAGCTCCAAGACCCCAGGAACTGATTCCTCTCACCCCAATACACATTTTTGGGAATTCTGTTCTACACATGGATAATTTTAAAATCTAGCACAGCCCAGCATTGCTGAGCTGCCAACCTGCTCCCCTGCCTCACTCCAGCCAGCACCGACAGTGGGAAACTGGGAGAGGGAGCCAGCACATTTCATTACCGGCACACAGCAGACTGCAGGGTTTTAGTGCAGATAATAATTCAAAGTTATCCCCGTGCAGATCCATAACCTGGCAGTCATTACACGCAGAGCTGCTGCCTGCATGCACGGCTCGTGGTTTTTTTTCCCAGCGATTACTGCAGCAGAGGATTTTGTAGGACAGTGCCGCAGTGGAGCACTGGCAGGAGCTGGGTGACAATACGGCTTCGAGGGCAGGATCTCTCCCAGTCCTACCCTGCCACAGATCCCACCACACATAAAGCCAGGAGAAACCCCAGCAGGTCTGACCTGGAAGGAGAATCCAGAGAAAATGCAATGTTTAACTCCGAAATACACGTGGTGCTGGGCAAGATGCAAGTCTGAAGCTCGTGCAGCCTGGCTGTGGGATTTGGGATCTGGGATCTGTGTTTGACACAGACAGAGGATCCTGCTTCCTTGTGAGAGGGAAACCGAGTCACGGTAGAGCACAGCAGTTAACGTTATAACAGGAGGGTGTGCAGCTCACCCACAGCAGAAAAAATTTGTCTGTACACCCAGTCCATTCCCAGTTCCCCCAGCAGACACTGGCACACACTGTGGAGCCGCCGGGCCCTCTCCTGGGCTGGCTCTGCTCTGTCCAGCCCCGCAGTGGCAATGCCTGGGCAGGGAGTGTCCCTTCATTAGTGCTGCTGAGGGCTCCACAGCTCCTCCCTGGGAAGGTCCCAGAGGGGTGTCAGGGCAGCACATCTGGAAGAGAATCTCAGCACAGAGAGGTGACAGTGAATCCTGCCCCAAAAAGTAGTGCATTTTGAAGAACTCCTGCTGACTTCTCCAAATGTCACCAACGCAATTTTGTCACAGCTTTGGGTGCCAAGGGCCCATGAGCTGCATTCCCATGGGTTTCCCAGGCAGGCACTACCCAAAGCTGGCTGCTCCCAGCTCGAAGCCATGCTGTGCACATGAGTGGGTGGCTTTGACAAACGTGAGGTTCTGAGACCTCACCAGGGCAGCGTGCAGGAGGCAGGTGGGTCTGGGATCCCTGCATCTGAAATTGCTCCTCTCACACCTCCACCTGCTTTAACACTGGTTTTGCTCCCAGAAGACAAAGCTACCAAAATCTTGCTGGGCAAGCAGGACCCTCCACACCCATTGCTGAATCCCAGGGATGGAATCCCCCTGAATATCCCGGGAGGATATCCAGCCTGGGCAACCACGCACCAGCATTGCTGGACCTCACCTCCATGGAACCACCAGGACTTTGCAAAAGCTCCACAGAGGCCCTCACTGCTGGGGACAAGAAGCAGCTTCAAGTTTCCATTGTTCTGCCTCCTCATTCTCTCTCCCCTGGCCAGCTGGTCACCAGTGCCACATCCAAACCTCCAATGGCTCTTCCTTTCCCTAGGACCAACCTATTTTCACACCATGCATTTGCAAAGTCCCTTATTCATTTGTTTGGGGTTTAAATGACAATTTTCCCTTTTTAATCGAAACACTTCAAGGCAGGAATCGCACAATCCCCAAACACAGTGCAGGGGAAGTACACCAGGGGGGAATTCATCCTTGCAGGCTGAGACTGGAGCTCAGAGTCATCAGGA
This sequence comes from Cinclus cinclus, assembly GCF_963662255.1. Lineage (NCBI taxonomy): Eukaryota > Metazoa > Chordata > Aves > Passeriformes > Cinclidae > Cinclus > Cinclus cinclus. Next base: position 5,448,644 of record NC_085065.1, on the reverse strand, counting down.
TTTTAACCATTAACAAAAAAATCCCACCCTACTGACCCCCAAACTGGGAGCTGTCCTAAACCCCATAGTCTTTACATGGGAGGGCATAGGGATGAAGAGGATGGGTCCTCTTCCCAGGATAAAAGGTTCCCAGATGGGAGGGTGGCACTGAGAGAGCCAAGACAGGGGGTTAAGGGGGAACCCCTGGAGGGGGCAACAGGCTGCCCAGGGGGGGAGGAGACGGAGTACTGGGAGAGCTTTGCTGAAGGAAGAGAGAGCCTTGCTAAGGGAATGAGAGAGCCCGGCTGGGGCAGCCAGGCCAGAGAGTTCGGGTACAGCCCCCGCAGGAGAGGTCACACCATCGAGGGTATCCAGAGCCGGGCAGAGCCCCTCCTCTCTGTGACTCCCCAGCAATGACCCCCCCCCTCTCCATGACCCTCTTTGACGGAACCCCCCCATTGACAGCTCCTCTCAATGAACGCCCCCCAGCCTGAGCCCCTCTCAATGAGCCTCCTCAATGAACGCGACGTCACCAACGCCTCACGATAAAACCCCCACCCAGCCAATCAGCGCCCGGCCCTCCCCTTCCTCCGCCCGCCTGACCCCGCCTCCGCTATCCTCGGCCAATCGCGACGCCGCCTGCAGCCAAAACACAGGCGCCGGCCAATGGGGAGGCGCCGGAGCAGCTGGAAGGTTCGAAGCCGGCGGTGGGCGGGGCGCGGGGCACAGCGACAGCCAATCAGCGCGCGGGGGCGGGGCCGGCGGTGCCCCCCGGTTCTCCCGGTGAAGCGCGGCGGGCGCGGCGCGCTCCGGGCGGTGCGGGCCGGGGCCGGGGCCGGGGCCGGGGCCGGGGCCGGGGCCGGGGCCGGGGCCGGCCCGCCAGCCATGTCCGTGAATATGGAAGAGCTGCGGCACCAGGTGATGATCAACCAGTTCGTGCTCGCGGCGGGTTGCGCCGCCGACCAGGCCAAGCAGCTGCTGCAGGCGGCACACTGGCAGTTCGAGGTACGGGACGGGCCGCCGCCGGCACGGATCGGGATAACCCGCACGCGAACCGGGACGCCCCAGATCCCGATCCGCACGCCCGCCGCCCACCTGCCCGCAGAGCCGCGGGGCGGAAGGCGGTGGGGGCGGGTCTGTGCGGCCCCGGCCCACCGACACGCGTGGCCGGGTTTTGGGGGGGGTCCTGGCCGCCCCCCCCGGAACCCACGCCGGGCCGGGGGGTGGGGGGGCGCGATCGGCCCCGGGCTCCGCCGGGTCTATTTATACCCGGGCAGTAACCCGAGCTGCGGCTCAGCGCCCCGGCCCCTCCCCTGGGCTCCGATCTGGGGGTGCCGCTGGGAGGGAGGTGGGGGGTGTAAACACGGGGTTCGGGGTGTCCCCCTTGGCGTGGGGCCCCCCTCGAGCGAGTGTGAGACGCGATCTCCGGTGGGTCGGGGCAAGGGCAGCCCGTAGGCCTGGCGGGGTTGGGGGCACCCCCGGATGCCCCCTGGGCGGTCCCAGGGAGGTGGGAGCGAGCGGGGCCGTGCGGGGTGAGCTTTGGGGGACCCGTGTTTTCCCTCCCCCTTTGTCTCGGGTGGGCTGGAGCTGACAGCTTGTCCCCACAGACAGCCCTCAGCGCCTTCTTCCAGGAGACCAACATTCCCAGCAGCCACCACCCCCCCCAGATGGTAAGTGGGACCCCGGCCCCTCCCTCACCCCTGCACCACCCCATCCCCTCCCCATCACCCCCAGCCCCAAAAACACTTTCAGACCCTTCCCAGCACCAGCCAACCCGCATACCTCCCACCCCTACAAGTGCCCCCCCCACCCCCCCGACCAGCCTCCCCCCCAACCCCAGATCCCCCAAGCCCCCCGAGAGGATGCAGCCCCCAGCTCTCGGAGCTGTCAGCTCCCTGCCAGCCATATTGCCGGGCGCCCGCAGGAACACGCAGCCGGAGAATGTAAACACGAGCTAAAATGTCTGCCAGGAAATAGTTTGTGTCGGCGAGCATCGCGCTGCAACTTGGGCTCCCCGCGTCGGGGGGTCACGGCTGGATCCCCGTTTTCCCCCCACGCCACTTGACCTTGGCCGAGGGCACATCCCCTCGGCCAAACGGAGGAAGTTGTTCCCCTCCGGGTGTTTTGTTTTGTGTTTCTTGGGGGGTTTTCTTTCTTGTTTCCCCCCCCCCGCCCCCCCGCCATCCTCCAGTGTTGAGGGAACTGAACGGTGCCACGCGTGGGGGAAGGAGCCGATCTGGGTTAAACCGAATTTTGCCCCTTTTCTGGTTCCATGGGGAATCGCCAGCCGGCCCGGCATTTCCTGCAGCAAGTGTTCTTGTTTCCCTCGGAGAAAATCGTTTTGTCAGCCAGCTCCCACTAAAACCCCCTTTATTGCAATCCCTCCCCACCCCGCACGTTTTCGTGCTGCCCTGGGGAGTTTGCAGAGGGTCTTCCTATGGAAAAGCCGCGTTCCCGGAGGGAGCAGGCGGGAGCCGCCGGCAGATCCAGGCCTTGCTGTTTTCACCCCGAAAGCCTCACCGGGGCAGTTCCTGCCGGGATGTAAAGCAGGGCTGGTGAAACCCATCCCGGCCCCATCCCTGTGCAGGGACCCACCACCCACCCCAGCCATGACAGGCACCCCATTCCTCCCCAGCACGGAGGATCTGGAGCCACTCGGTTCTCCCCCTCCCCAGCAAAATTTTCATGACACCGTGTGCTCCACGTGGTGTCAAAATACCTTTTACCTTCTCCCCAGATACTCCTATTTTGGAGAATTCTTGGTAGTGTTTCCTTCCCACTCCCCAGCATCCTGATTTGTGGAGTTTGAAATGCCCTACAGGGCTCAGGGCAGGTGTGAGATGAGGAGTTTTGTACTTGCAGTTTCTATTTCTTTTTCTGGCGTCGGGGAACAAAGCTGTGAGTGCGGCTGTGGTTCAATGGGCGGGGGCTTGTTCCCATCACCCCTACTGAATGGGGGGCTCCCCACACTCCCCAAGCCCCTGCAGATTCCAGGCTGTGGGGCCAGGACTCACCGGAGTTGTTTGTGGTGACCAACCCTCTGACAGCTGAGAGCTCTTCTCAAGATGTGTTGGAGGAGGAAGGCAATAATTACATGGAAATTCTTTTTTTTTTAAATTAATATTTCAAATTAATCTGGCAAACATCACCCCAGAAGCTCAGAGCTGTGTCTAGGGCTGGCTGTGGTAGTGGTGTTTTTTGTTTTTTTTTCAAAACAGAGCAAATGCAAGGTTTTTGGGCTTTGTTGTTTGGTTGGATTTTTTTTTTTCCCAACAAGTTTCTTTTTAGATACTGCCAAATGTATAGGTTAATTTAAAAAGCAAAATCTGGGTTGGCACCACTTCAATCTGAGCTCTGAAATGAGTTCTGTGGAAGAATATCCCTGGTTAACTACAAACCTATTCAGTGCCAGCCAGGCTGTGACTGCATTTTTGGGATGCCCCAGCTCCACAGGCTGATGGGAGCCAGCTGCTACTTTCCTCAGGCTCGGGGAGCACCCCAACTTCAGGGGTCTGGGCCCCCCAGCAAGGGTTTGGCTGCTGCTCCTTTGATCCCAGCATCACTAAGGGTGGCTGGGATGGGGATGAGGAGGAACCTGTGAAAGGGATTTAGGTATTGGCCTGTGCTAGGGAGCAGCAGCCAGGGGTGAATGCTGCGATGGATAAGTCCCAGGAAGGGGGAAATCAATCAGCTATTCCCCACCAGAAACATCTCAATCCCTCATTGCTAAAGGCTGCAGACACTGTTCAAGTCCCTTAATTCTGCTCAAAGTCCCCACAAGTGGCTGTCAGGAGCTGTGGCCCCAGGAGGGCAAGAGGGATTTGGGATGGATTTAAGCCAGAGGGGTAAAACCTCCCTGTGCTTGGAGCCCCCCCTGCCCACAGGCCCTTCCCTATGTGTGCAGCCTCATGGCAATTTGTATACGTGGCCCTATCCCCCTTTTAGCACCTCCCCAATTCTTAGTTCAGCAAGTTGTTTGCTGATTTGGGGTCCCCGTACCAGCCCCTGAGCCTCAGTGCAGGGCTGGGTCCTCCCTAGTGGATTTTTCCTCTGCTGGGAAAAGGAACGGATCCATCACTGTCCAGGTGCTAAATTTAGCTGGCTACCAAGAAGGCAGGGGCTGTACCAGGAACTGGGGGGGGGGCCCGCTTGCCTTCTGCTCCTTCTGCCATAATGGGGTGTGAAGGGGAAGAGGGTGAGGAAACTGAATGAAAGGGGGTCCAGGTTGGTCCCCAACACCCTCCCTACCCACCGTGCTGGACCCCTTTGTGTCATCCCTGTTAGTGCTGCTCCTCAAACCCGCCTCATCCATGGGCTTTGAGCATCTGGGATGGTCCAAAATGTCCTTCCCAAAAACGCTGGAGCTTCTCTCCAGGCACCCCACACTTTCGGTGGAGCCACGCAGACCCTCGGGGGCTGCACCAGCCCTCGGAGGTGGGGGTGCACCAGATGAGGGATACAGGCAAGATCCTCAGCGATGGGTCTGGCTGTCGTGGGTGGGTTGGGACACCCAAAATCCCCCGTGACTGAGCTGACAACCCCGTTCTCCTGTGCCCTGCAGATGTGCACCCCCAGCAACACGCCGGCCACGCCGCCCAACTTCCCGGACGCGCTGGCCATGTTCTCCAAGCTGCGCACCTCGGAGAGCCTGCAGAGCAGCAACAGCCCCATCACCTCCATGGCCTGCTCTCCCCCAGGCAGCTTCAGCCCCTTCTGGGCCTCCTCGCCCCCCAGCCACCAGCCTGCCTGGCTGCCCCCGTCCTCACCCACCACCCATGGCCTCCACCACCACCTGCACCACCCGCAGCCCTCCTGGCCTCCCACCCCTCCGCCCCCTGCCCCCCCACAGAAAGCCGTGGCCACCATGGATGGTCAGAGATAAGGCTGGGGCTGGTGGAGGGTTGGGGGGGGTCAGGAGGGGCCGGGCCGGGGCGTTGGGAGCAGGGGCTCGCCAAGAAACGCACTGGAATAATTTTCTAGGTTTTATTATTATTTTTAGGGGTGGGGAGCACATGCTGCCAGGGAGGGCATTGACCCATGAGAGCCTCTGGCTGTTCTCTACTCCCCTCCCCTTTTTTTAAAAAATATATAACTATAATATATAAATATATCTAATGTATATAAATCCAGAGAGAAGGAGCAGCAGTGTGGAGGCAGCTGCTGGGTGTCTAGGGAGTTTTCCCTATGGCTCTATCCCCACCCAGTATCTCTACATCGGGGCAGGAGAGGGAAAGGGAGGACAGGAATAGCAAAAATAAATGGATGGAGGTGGCTGTTGGCACCCCAGATCATGGCCACACAGATATGGAGCCACTGGACACCCTCCCCAGCTCTGGCTTTCCTGGGCACTTGTTGCAGTGCCCAGAGCAAATGCAGCTCTCTGGCTCCTGAAATTCAGCCCGGCTTCTTGCACAGACCCCCCCACTGGACTTGCCCCCAACCCTATCCTCCCTCCCTCAACACCCCCAGGGCCTGGGGGTTTATCAAAGTGATGTCCCCCTGTCCTTGTTACTGCCCTATGTGGCACTTCCCCAGGCAGGGGGGCAGCTGGGGGTTTTTTAGTTTTCAAATCAATGTTGCTTAAAAAAAAACAAACAGAAAAACAAACTAAAAAAAAAAAACCACAGCAAAAAAACCCAAACAGGTTGAAGGTTTTTTATTAATTTAAAAAATAATAAAAATTTTAAAAAATCACTTTTTTAACACCAGCTATCCCTGCCTTTTCTCTCTTCTGGGTGGGTGTCCCTGGCAGGGAAGTGAAAATGAGGGTGACTTCCATGTGAGGCAGCGTCACCAGTGGGGACTTGAGTCCATTCTCTGCCTCCACAAGTCACCACTGCTGTCCCCAAAGAGGGGAGATCAGAGGGAAGGGAAGAGCCAGGGCCGTGGGGGTGCTGTGCCAGCACAGTGAGGAGCCCCCATGTTCCAGGGGGTGCAGCCAACACCCTCACAAAATCACAGCTTGCAAAAGTTTCCCCCAGCAACCTGGGCCTCCCAGCCCCCTCTCCCACCCTGTGATGAGCTTCCCCCAGGCCTCAGCACTGTGGGGACACTGGGGGAGGGGGTGATGTCCCCCTCTGCAGAAGGGTCACCAGCCAGAGGACATGGGAGCTCGCCAGGCCTCTTGTCACTGTGTTTATACAACAAGCTGGGGTAAAACCCCAAAAATGGAAGTACAGCAGCTCCAGAAATGCCAGGAAAGACACGGAGGCTCAAGGCAGTCCAAAGCTTCCTGCAGGGATGGGAAGGTACCCAGGATGGCACAAACTCCAGGGAGAAAAGGCAAAAAAAACCTATCTGGGATTAATTTACCTGCTCCAAAGATCACCCAAGGCTGGGAGTGTGTTAAGGGGGTACGGGAGGGTGGAGTATTTATAGGGTGCATCTGCATCCTGGGGACAGCAAAAGGGGCAGGGGGGTGATGGGCACCAAAGAGGTGACCCCAGCTGGGCCATGTCCTGCACATGCACTTGGTCCCAAGGATGTTTGTTTTTAAGCCACTGAACCCCAGCCAGGAGTGCAGGATGGTTCTTTGTTGGATCTACTCTGGTGCCCAGTGATTTGCTCAGAGTGTTCCCAGGTATCCTACAGAAGGTGGCACTGGGGGGGGATCCCAGATCCTGCTGTGTCCACCTCAGTATACCCAAAGCAGGTTTTGAGCACCTGGGTTTCCCCTGAAAAAACAAACCAACCAGGGAGAACATTGCAGGGGGGACTCCCTGGGAACCAAGATGCCTGTGGAGTACAGTGGAGCAGACAGGGATGGAGGCTGTCCCTGGGTGGTGGGGGGGAAGGTTTAGGGACATCCACCAGGAAGGCAGGGTTGCCACAGGGCAGCCCCCAGGGGATGTCCCCCATAAGGTCTGGGTCACCCCATGTTCCTCTGGGGTTCCCCTCAGGGTTTCTCACCCTCCCACTCACCAAGAGGTGCCACCAGCTCTGCATCCCTCCAGGAAGTGTCGCTGCCTGTGTGTAGAGGGGACATCCCCAGCCCCCTGTGCACACAGCCTCTTGTCTCCAGCTGTGACACCCCTCAGTGCTCCCCTGTTGCTCCAGGGATTCCCTTTCCCTGCCCAGTACCCACCCCCTGTGACATGACTTGTGTTCAGTCTCAGCACCCACTGAGGCTTCTTCCCATCCACAGTGAGGGGTGGGTGGCACGGGGGCCTGGGGAGAAGCAGCCCCAAGCCTTGGGGGTGGCACAAGGGAAAGGAAGGGACATGTCATTCTCCTGGGGTTGTGGTGTATTGGTTGGAGGTGGGGAGCAGAGGGGTTTGCACCTTCAATCAATGGCAGCGCTGCAAGAGGGACAAGGGGGTGACAGAGGGGTTTTCTTCACCTGGAGATGGGGAAGGCAGCTCAGTGATGCTCATCCCGGGGGATAAGTGACAGCAAATCAGCAGCTTGGGGTGGGAATTGGTTTTGGCATCAAACTGTGTTCTACTGCTGCCCTTCTCACTGAGGTCCCCATTTTCCCCCCTTCTCCAGCAACAAATGGGCTCCTCCTCCTCCTGCTGCTGTCCCAGATCCCTTTTGGGGTCAAGGGCTCCCCTGGCAGGGCACAAGTGGGGCTCATGAGGACCACGGGGTGCACGACACCAGGGGGCTGACACAGACCCTGGGAGGGGGTTCCACAGGGGCTGTTCCCAGGATGTGGGATGCTGCCAGCCTCTCCTTGTGCATGAAGAGAAGATCCTGCTCCACTCAGGAGGCACAGGTGCTCGGCTGCTCGTCACCCTTTATTTCTGCAGGCTGGAGTTGCGTGCCCCTAGGGAGTCCGGCCCCGGTACAAGAGTCCATCCTTGCCCACCAGGTCACACACGCCAGGCTGGGAAGGAGGAGATGGGTTGGCTGCCATGCTGGGCTGCATTCAGCATCCCCAAGACAGCCTCCCCACCCATCTCCTCCTGGGGAAACTGAGGCATAGATCCTCCCCCAGACACTCAGCATCACCCTCCAAGCCTCGGTGTCTGCTGCCTGTATCCCCACCTTCCCCATCCCTACCTTGCTGGGGTCTGGAAGGAGGGGCTCCATGGGCTGCACGGGGTAGGTGGTGGTGTGTTTGCCCCCAGAGTACAATGGTGATCTGCGGGAATACCCCGAGACTGCCTGCACCCTGTGGGACAGGGCATAGGGCTGCTCAGTGCCCAGCACCATGGCACCCTGTGCTTCAACCTGCTATGCCAGGGAGGGGTTCAGGAGGTGCTCCCCCTCCTCCAGCTGCTGCAGGAGACCCCTTCCCACCCAGCCCTGCAGGATCTGCCCTTTCCCACAGCCCCAAGAGCTGCCCACAGTTGTGACAGGTCCTAGTGCCCATTGCAGGGGACACCAGGAGGCAGGAGCAGGGCTCTCCCAACTCCAGGACTTGGTTTTGGGAACTCCTTTCACAGAAAGCACGAAGTACCCACCAAGCCTGAGCTCAGGCTGACACCAGACACAACTCATCACATGTGGCTTCAGGGCTTGACAGGACAGTACAGAGGGCTCTAAAACCCCTCTGACCTGGGGCAAGCCCAGCTGACTCTTTGCAGCTCCTCTCTGCCCAGGCACCTCCAGCCCCTTCTACCCCACCCAGGGAAGAGCTCTCCTTGCTGGGTCAGGGCTCCCTAGGCCCCAGGGATGGGTCCCCATGTCCCTACCTGTGCTCCTGTACTTGAATGCAAGGGTGCCGCTTGAAAGCACGGGGCAGGTGCCCAGAGAAGCCAGGGGATGGCGGCGGCATGGATGGGATGATCTGAGAGTGTCTGGGGAGCGTGACAAGGGCCACAGGTGGGTGACAGGGGCCAGAAGAGCCACCCCTCACACTGCAGGGCACGGCCAGCACCCATCTGCTGGTGTCCCACCCCCTGTGCACTGGTACTGGTGCCACTCACTGGCCAGGCAACTGCACAAATGGGTCACAAGGTGAGTATTTGGAAGAGGGCACCTTTAGGAGCATTCTAAAACAGGGAGAAAAGTTCTGGGCAGGCTTCTGGGGGACACAGCCCTGACTATGCAGGCAGAGCCAAGTGCTAGGCACAGCACTGCAGGGAGTTCTGGGATTTTCAGGGGAATATTGGGGTGCTGAGTCTGGATTCTCCACCACCGCCACAGAACAGTCCAACCCACTGGTTGGCTACAAAACTAAGGAGGTACCATGAGGGAAATGCGTTATTTGTGGAGTCCCACCTGGGAAAAAGCTCCAGTTTGTATTGTACAATGGTGAATCCACAGAGGGAAGCTCCCAAAACCCACTGCTCTGGGAATTTCTCCCAGGAGCATCCCAGTCCCAATGGGAACTGGTGGCGAGGTCAAAGTTGGGGGGTTCCCGTACTCCTTGCTGGGCTGGGATGCTCCCAGCCTGGGACACACTCACCTCGGTCCCACTGGCACCTCCAAAATGTGGTGGCTACTTGTGGCTGCCCAGGACACACAGGAATGGGAGGTGGAGGGCACAGCTCCCACACCTGCCATCCCAACCAGCCCTCACACCTGTGTCCTTGCTTGGTCAGCACCCAGGACCCCCCTGTGCCCTGCCAGGAGGGCAGGTCACGACCTGGCTCTGGTACCACATGTCCCAGCCCTGATGGGGACAAGCCACTGTCCCCACACTTGTCACAAAAGCCTTTGCACCTACAGTCCAGCTTCAGCTGGGAATGGCTCCATCCTGGAGCTGCCTCCCCCACCTGCCTCCTTGGATGTCAGTGAGAAGTAATCATCATCAGCATCCCCATGGTTCCATCAGTGGACAAATGGGTCCAATGCCAGGTCACCACATGGGCCCAGATGGAGGGAACAGAGCCAGTGCTGTCCCCAGAGCCACTGCTGTCCCTATGGCACTCACCTGCTAGTCCCAGCCACGCTCTTGTCTGGGATCCAGAGGTTCTGGGATCCTGGGTGGCCTTGGTGCACCCGCTGGACTGTGAGGTGGGTGCCAGGGGCTCCTGGATGCATTTGTGAGGCAGTGAAACCACCATCCAAACTCTTTTTCTGAACATCAGGAGGAGCCTGAGCAAGCAGAGCAGTGTTTCAGCCCCAGCTCTTGCCCCCAAAACTCTACCCCTTTCCCTCAAGGAAGTCCCCTGTGCCACTATGAGCTTGGTCTTAAACCAGACCTTGGTCTAAGGGCAGCAAGATGGGGGTGCAGACCACAATGGAGGGGATGTCTCTGGGGGAGCACCCAGGGGGCTGGGAAGAGTCTCTACCTTGGAGATGTTCATCTTCTTCTCTTCATCCTTAATCTCTCCCATATCAATCATCTCAGGAGGAACATCTAGGTCACTGGGAAGAGTCTCTGCCTTGGAGATACTTATCTTGATCTCTTCATCCTTGATCTGTCCCATGTCATTCTGTCCTGTGTCGCTCAATTGCACATTTCGTCTCATGTTCTTCTGTCCCACATTCCAACCCATGTTGCTCCGTCCCATGTCACTCCGTCCCATGTTCCATCTCATGCCGTTCTGTCCCATGTCATTTGTTTTGAAGGAGACCAGGTGGCTGCTCGCATTTGCCTCCAGCAAACCTTTCCCTCTGCCCTGTGCCTTGGCCTTTGGGGACAGAGGGCTGATGGGCCGGGTGTCCCCAGGCCTTGATACGGGTCTTTCCACCAGGGTAACTGGAAAAAGAGACCAGAGGGAGCTCCCCCGAGTCAGGGGAACCTGCAGGAACATGGCTGGGGAAAAACCCAGCAGTCTGCAGGCCCCCTGCCCAGCCCGCTGTGCCCTCACACCCCCCTGAGTCCCTCCCCAGCTGTGCCCAGAGGTACTTTCATTGCCGATGACAATCAGTTCTTGGTCATTCCACGGGCGTGAGTGGCTAGAGAGAGCATCCAAATCCCGGGAGTCTTTTTTGCCCTGGAGCATGTCTGTCATAGCGGACTGGGAAGGAGAGGATGGGCTGACTACCACACCAGGCTGCATTCCGGATCCCCAAGCCAGCCTCCCAACCCAGCTCTTCCTGAGGAAACTGAGGCACAGATTCCCCCCTGTATGCTCAGCATCACACTCCCACCCTCAGTTCCCTCTCAGCATCTCCTCTTGAGGCTGAACAGCCTCAGTTCTGTCAGCCTTTCTCCAGGACAGAAATGCTCGAGTCCTCAGATCATCTATGCTCAGTCTACGCAAGATTCTGCTCCCTGGATGGTGCACAGGGAAGAGGAGTCCTGAGCAACCTTGGCAGAGGCCTCGGGGTGCTCAGTGGCTGGAGGTGCAGGGGGCTGTGATTACCCTTCCACTGCCAGATCTCAGCCTCCTCTTCCTCCTCCTTCTGCTTTCCTGCCCACCAGGAAGTCCTCCAGCATATCCCAGCACACTATGTCTCTTACCTCCTCTGGGGATGGGGAGAGCATCAGCCTCTTTTACAGCCTTTTTATTTTTATTTTTTTTGGGAATGAAGGTATCAGAGCCATCCATGTAACTGGGGGCAGGATGGGATCCAGAGGAGTGTGGAAACCCCCACCCTCCAGAACTTCTGGGGACAATGCTCTGATGTAACGGCCTGGAAGAGCCCCTGGGTGTGTTCAAGGACATACCAACAGCTGGTTACGGAGGTCATCCACGTTCTAGAAGTTCCCGTGGAGTATGGTGAGGACAGGGACAGGAGTCAGAACACAGGAGTAGGTTTTAAAAGGAATGTTTGAAAATTAGTTTGGACACCAGACAGAGGGATCCTGGACAGGACTCTGCCAAATGGCTGTGGCTGGATTTCACAGGTGGACCTTTGTCTCCCCACCTTCCCAGGACACAGGTTACTTTTTTTTGATGGCTGTTTAGTTCACAAATGCTTCAGGCAGCCCTGTCTGAGGGAGGCAGTGATGTCTACCACCAGCCTGACCTGTGGGCAGTGGTGCCCTTCTGCCCTCCCTGGGGCAATGCTGGCAGAAGGAAAGCGTGGGTTGGGATGAGCTCCCACATTCTGCTCTTAGGACACCCTTCCTACTTTTCCCTCCTGGTGCCCTTCATGCTGGGAGCCTCCAAGTTGTGTAGGGCAGGGGTGGCAGGGCAGCACAGTGAGGGGCAGCTCTCGAGGGCACCAGTGGCAGCTCACCATGCCAAAATCCTCCTGCATCTTCATCATGTCCTCTGCTATGCGGGACTGCTCCACCTTCATCTCACTGACCTCCTCACGGAGCTCCTGGCACAGAGCCCTGACCTAGGAGAGGGGGATGGTGGGGTGAGCCCCAGGGCAGGATCCTTGCACCCACCATGGTCTGCACAGAGCCGGGGGCAGCTCAGGGCCTGGCCTGGGCAGTGCTGGGTCTTCAGCACATCCCCAGCAGCAGCTCCCCAGCAGCATGAGGAGGATCAGACCCCAGAAGAAGGGGTGGCTTGTGGGGAGCATCCAGGGCTGGGAAGAGCCTCTACCTCGGTGATTTCTTTTTCATTGGCTTCCACTTTCCGTTTTAACTCCTCAAGGAAAGAGGCAGAGAAAGGGCTTCCCTCGGACCCCTCCAGTGGCTCCCCATTCTCCTGGCCAGACAGATCCCGCAGGCCCAGGTGCAAAAGCATCCCATTTAGGAGGTTGTGCAGTTGCTCAAAGTCGATGGCTCCAGTTTTTGATGACCCGAGGGCAGCATCCAGCATCTGGCCCAGAGTAAGTGTTGCCATTGCTGCTGACCTGTCCAAAAGCACAGAATTGCCATGAACAGGAGCCTCTTGTGCTGTTGCTCTGGAAAGGAGCAGGTAGGGTGGGAGGTGGCAGGAGGTGGCAGGAGAAGGAAGAGGAAGAGGTGCACAGCCAGCAGACTCCTTCCTCTTCGGTCTCCTCCTTGTTATGGAGCTCATGCCACTTGTGTTCCTCTATACAGTGTCCCCCTGTCCTGGCAAAGAGTGCCCATTGTTACACAGCAATGGTTCAGCCTTATGTGGAATGTCCCCATTGTCCCCTGCTGCTGGTGATGTCCTGGTTCCATCAACCAACAGACCTGCAGGGTCCATATGCCACAATACCTCCAGCCTTTACTACTTTCAGCCCCAAAATGACTCCAAGAATGGCTCACATTGGGCAGGTGGTGCTCCAGGAGCCGCTCACAGGGTGAGTTGAGCCTGTCCAGGACGGCTGTGCCCTGTGGAGAGGTGATCCATGTTCTCACACAGCCTGGAGCATACCAGAACACTCCAGGAGGAGACCAGCCCCAGATAGGAAGCACCTCCAGTCATTTATTTTCGAGGTCTCAAAAGCATGAGAGTTTCCCTTCTCCTGTAGACGTGAGAACAGTGGAAAGCTGCTGCTGACTCCATCAATACACACATCTTCAGCACCTCACTCCAAAGCAAAGAGCCACACAAGCAGGAAAAAGCAGATAAACACAAGCCTCCAGAAAAGCCTAGGAAGTAAGGGACTCAAACACTGGGAAAAATCTTTGAATCAGAGTGATCCATCAGATAAATCCTTACAAAAACCATTAACTGGAAATTCCCTTTTAAACCTGCAGGTCTGACCACCAGGCAGTGGGATCACTGATGTCTCCCCTGATCATCCTGTCTGATGCTGAGCAAGGAGAGATGGTGGGATGTCAATGCAGCCTGGCCCCAGCTCCTGCTGTTCGTCCCATCACCCTGAGCATGGCCCTTTTCTGAGCAGAAAACAGAAATCATGCTGGAGCTGCCCTGCCTCTGCCTGTGCCATGTCGTGCCTCCTGGTGGGATGTGCAGGGAACAGGAACAGAGACCTTGGGGCATGTAATGGCTGGAGGTACTGGGGGCTGCAGTTCCACTCCACTGGCAGGCCTTGGCCTCCTCTTCCTCCTTCTGCTTTGCTGCCCACCAGGAAATCCTGCAGTACCTCCCAGCACACCATGCTGCCACCTCCTTTGGGGCTGGAGAGAGGCTGGTAGGATTGTAGGGGGCTCCAGGTGGGTTGGGATGAGCTTCCACATTCTGCTCTTAGGACACCCTTCCCACTCTTCCCTCCTGGTGCCCTTCACGCTGGGAGCCTCCAAGGGCTGCAGGGAAGGGGCAGCAGATCAGCACAGAGAGGGGCAACTCCAGGAGCCACCAGTGGCAGCTAACCAAGTCCTTAGCAGCCAAGAAAGGGCAGCAGCTCCCCAAAAGCACAAGGGATGCAGACCCCAAAGGAGAAGGTGGCTTAGGAGTAGCACCCAGTGGGGCTGGGAAGAACTTCTGCCTTGGTGACGTCTCTTGCACTGGCTTCCACTTTCTTCCTTATATTCTCCATGGCTGATGGGGTGGGAAACCACAGGGGCCTCTCACAGTTCCCTGCAGTGGTTCCCTGCTCTCTTGGGCAGGCAAATTCCACAGGCCCAGGTGTCCAAGCATCCCACCTGGGAGGTGGTGCAGGAGGTAGACTGAGATGGGCACAGCCAGAAGGCTCCTTCCTCTTTGCTCTCCTCCTCATTCTGGAGCCTGCATGTCTCCCTGTCTGCAGCTGCATCCATGCTCAGTGGTGGAGACAATTTACTGCAGCAGCAACTATAAGGGAAAGCTATGGAGGTACCTTGACCACTGAAATGTAAAAGGTAGTCAGGGATAACACAAACAAATTTTAATGAGGATTTTCAACCTTGGTGGCATCTAGTTAACTTCACTTCTGACCCTACCAACAGTAAAGTCACTGCTTTTGCTTTAACAATAAGCACTGCTTTGGTAAACCCCTTATACCAAACCATTGCACCAGGGTTAAATCACCATGGGATTATTTCCAATACAACACAGAGCATGGGCCCAACAAAATGGGAACAAATGGTAAGCTGTCAATGTTGATGTGTGTGCTGTACAGGAACAACAGGGATTTATTTGTGAAAGTAACACCACTCATGCCCAAGGCATTTGTCTTGGCACCGAACAAAATGTTTGTCATTTTGAAATTTGTCCAGCTGAAATGCTTGAAAATGTACTTATATACTATTGTATACTTAGAACTATTTGTGATTCCATAGAAATCACACCACTATAGAAATAAGCCATCGGTCAAACATTTGGCTTTGTAGTTTTCTCCAAAATTAGGGAATGCAATTTCAACTATTCAGTTCTGTCACAACCTATGAGTTGTTACAATCTACCTGCACATCCCAGCAAGATTTCCTGCTCACCCTCATTGGAATGAACCTTTCACTGGTGGAAAACTTACTGCAGCATGACAAGCTGTGTTGACTGCTGGAAGGTGTCTGAAGGAATGGACACAAACCTCTAATCACTGCTGACCACAATACAGAAGAGGTACAACATGTCTTGCCAAGAGTGATGCGAAATGGAGAATATCACTGGTGGGAATGTGTTTGGGTGGTCACCCATGTGACAAGAATTCCAGATCTAATGTTGCATCCTGTTGTAATTTTGCTGATTTCTGTCATTTTATGCTTCATGTACTGTAATGTTCTATATGTTGGTGTGCTTATATTAGCTAGACAAGTAGCACTGTCCCACAGATGTCCTAGTATACCTAATATTGTTCCATCACACTCAACAGTCTTAAAAATCACAGTATTTAGCTAACCAGATCAAAAATTTCTCTCAGTTTATAATTTGGACATAATAAATCTCTGTTTATAGGCACAGAGGCAAGAGGTGCCCACATGGCCACTCTGTGGAGTAAGAGAAGGTGTCTTTAGTCACACGGTGGATTCTGGTGGTGTCTCCTCCCCTTGAGCTGCACTCTGATCTGAGAAATGCTTGTTAGGCCTTGAGAACAGCACCTAAGCTGAGCAACTCTCAACCTTAACAAAAGCACTGTCTGCTCCCAGGAGCTTGTGTTGTCTAACAAGCTCCTGTGTTTTAACAAACAGCCTTGGAAAATCACTTTTCTTGCTTGAGTAACAACCCAAGCGGAACAACATTTTTGTTATTGAATGTTCAAAGAAAGCTGCTGACATGAATTGTGGCCAGGATGGAATTATGACCATTCCTCGAGGCTCAACCCTTTGCCTGTTGAGAAGAAGCAAAGACATCCAATGTGAGATTCCCAGGAGCTCAAGGGGAATTTTTCAGAGGTACCTTGTACAGGCTCCTTCAGGTCTGTGTGCGAGTGCACTATAGCAAATAACTATGGACGTTGCTCTCCTAGCTTCTTAAGTACTTTAGATTTTTAAGTAAATGCTATATGAAATTGCTAAATTGTTTAACTTTATCATAAGCAATATCTTAACAGCTTATGATGTTAAGTACTGTTAAACCTTTGGGCCTAAACTGTTGGTCAAGTCTGGGGCTCAGTTTTTGCAATTTTACTCTGAACCTCGTGATTCATCCCATGTTTCCTTTTACCATTGCCCTTCCCTACCCTTAGCCCTCCCCCTTCCCCAGTGTCAAGGTAAATAATTTTTGGATTGGCTTTGGGTTTAGATTGATTGGTTTTAGATTTTAGTTTGCTTTTACCACGTAGTAAGTAATAGAGTGAACCTTGCCAACAACTTTCTAAACCTGCTTTTGCCAATACCTTTGCTGGTGATTCTTTAAGCAACCATAAAACATTCACTCAGAACAATGGCCCAGGGCCCACAGGCACAACCCTCTGCTCAGTGGTGCCATGATTCCGTGGTCTGTACTCAAATACAGCCCAGAAAAGCAAGTCTGAATGGGGCAACAACCCTCAACGAGCCCCAACCTTGTTCCTGGCAAATCTGACAAGCACTTTGAAGGAGAGAGACCAGCAAAACTGTGCGGAGTTCTAACACTGGCTTCCAGAATGAAGAACATCGTCCAGCACTGGATCAGAAAAAAGGGGGCCCAGACATCTGCAAGGACTTCACAGCTCCAGATGATCTGTTCAATACTTGCAGTATCATGTTACCCCTCCAGGCTGAGGAGTCAGGCTGTGGTCACAGAGTACAGCTGAGATTTGTTTGTGGTACTTTGAAAATGCAGGAAAACCCATCAACAGCTTTGATACCTCATCCAGTCCTGCACATCCCTCATGGAATCTGGCATGGTGGTTTAATCCATGTTGGATACTGAAGGTGGTCCAAGCACTGCATGCTGAGGTCCATTTGTTTGCCTGGTGTTCAAGGCTTGTCCTGCTCAGTCACTGCTGGCTCCGTGGCACATTGTAGATGTTGGAATGCAATAGAAGGGTGTAGAATAAGGATAACCAAAACTAAACAACTAAACATTTCCTGTGCTGTTGAAGCAACTGCTTCCAGCAGCTTTTATTTCTTCCTCACATCAGCAGACTAGTGGTGTAGGTTTTTCTGGAGTGTGTTTGTCCCATCAAGGGGAAAGATCAGGTTGGGAGTTTATCCTTCTATCATCCTGGAGATAAAACCCTCCACATGCATCTTGTGCAGCTTCCTCAAGTGTCCCCTGCACCCAAAAGTGAGTATCACTCAAGAAGGAGTAATCAGCCAGTCCTACTTCTGCATGGAAGAAGGCTGCAAAGCTGCAAGTGAGCCTTATGACAGTAACAGCCCCACTGAATAGATAGAGCAGCTCTTCAGAGGGCACAGGATTCACAGGAAGCAAAGCTGAAAAATCTTACACTTTTTATTTCAGGTTCAGTGTTAGTGTTTTGGAGAGCACAGCTGCATTAGAAGCAGATATTCCAACTTCCCTTCCCCACAAGACTCTGCCACAAACTCAGCCCCAGGCAAAAAATCACGTCTGGCTTTGCAGTGCAGACAAGTGTTCCAGTGAGGACCAAGACCCTCACGTGACTCGTCACTGAAGAGCAATAATGATCCAAAGCTCATAAGATGAAAAGGCCAACACATAAACTAGCATTCCCTGCTCTGCTGGGACACACATGTGAGCCTGTTCCCAGCTCCCTGACCCAGGCATGGGAGCAGTCCTGCCAATGGGTTGCCCTAAGCTGTCCTTTCGGGATGTTCCGCTAACTTAGCTTTGATGAAAGTCCCTGCTCTGCTGTACAGGAGGGGAGAGGCCACTGAGCTGGCATGGAGCTGCTGTTGGCTCAGCTCTGCCAGCAGCACAGCCTGAACGTTCTCTTCCGTGCTCTGGGGTGAGACACAGGCAGAAAAACCCCAAAGGCAGCTCTCGCTGCCCACACAGCAATAAGCAGTCTCTGTTCCCTTCTCACAAGCTGACAGCTACTTCTGTTTAGCTTTTCTTTCCACCCCTACAGGGCAAGAGATAACACACTAAAAAAAAAAAAAAATCATTAAAGGAACTTAAAAATTCAACACCACCTCATTTCTCCATCTCTCTTAATTAAGGTGTAATCCCCCCATTGCCAGTGGCCCCTTCTATTCACTTGTAAAGTGCTGGTCAGGTTGATTTTTTTTCTATTAGATCTCATGGCTCAACACCCTGAAAACCTCAACGCTCCTACAAAAATAAACAGTTGTGTTATGCCTATGTTTTATGGGATTGCCTTTCCGTGCAGATTTCCTTCTGTTGTGGAATCCAGGACAGGGGCAGGCTCAGGTCTAGTCATCGACAGTGATGTTGCGGAAGAGATAGGCCATGGACTCGCCGTTGTGGATTCGCCGGATGGCTTCCGAGAGGATCAAACTGATATCCACAGTCTTTATCTTGGGGCACTGCAGCTTCTGCACCTCGTGAGGAACAGTGTTGGTCACTACCACCTATGCAGGACCAGAAAGGAAAGGAAGTTGTGCTGCTGAACATTCACCCTCCCTGAGCAGCCACCCTGGACTGATTCCAGGAGGGGTGTGTACTGCTGTTTCACAGTTCAGGGGGAGAAATCCTTGCATATTAGGAAAAAAGATTAAAATAAATGGTCTCCCCACGGTGACAGTCTGTTGACTGTTACATAACCAGCACTCTCCAATAGGCTGATGGGTCCACTCAGATCACAGAATCTATTACTAAGGTTTGAAATCTTGTCCTCTTCATGTACCAGCAGCCAGCTGGGGGAGAGGGGCTGCAGAGTGAGATGGCAGCCACACAGCCCCAGCTGCAGGGAGAGAAGTGTCCAGACAGGGATGATTAATAATTTTATTAGGGAAAAAATACACTCAGGGAAGCAGATCTGATCTGAGCAAGTATTCATCACACACAACTTTTTTTTTTTTTTTTTGTTCCAATGAAGAACCAGCTAACTGAAAGCACCTGATTAAATGAGTAATTCTAGACATGAGCTACGTGCCATGGGAAGGACATCAGTTTGTGAGTTTTGGTGCCAGCAAAACTGTGCAGTTTGGAGAGCATACTCACCTCATCAATGGAAGATTCCTCTATGAGACGGGGAGCATCTGCTGACAGGAGCCCATGAGTAGCCATCACAAAAATCTTGTAAGCTCCACGCTCTTTCAGGATCTCTGCAGCAGCCACAAAACTTTCCACGTCATCGATGATGTCATCCTGAGCAGAGACAGAAATAACATCAAAACCAGAAGTTTACAGAGCCTGCAGGGCAGGAGTGGATCTGCAGAGTACTGCAGCTTTGGCCATGCACACAGATGAAAAACAGAATCCCTGCCTACTTCAGCTGCTGATGAGGACAGCCACGTGCATGACTAATCTGTGAATGCTATTTCCCTGGTTTAATGACCCTTTTGCTAGTGTGGAGAACAAATGTTGTATCTTGGAAACAAATTAGTCCTTGCACATGCACTCACCATTTATCATCAGCAAGGAGTATTTTTTCACGGGGTTGAAGCTGCATGTTGATTTCTTACATTGCAGCATGGCATACCAAGTGAGAGAGTCTTGGCAAGTTTTTTGTTTGTTTGGGGTTTTTTAACACTTCAGGAGTTTTCTCTGTGTGCCCTGGATTTATTCATTACTTGCAGATATCTGACACTTAGAATCAAGGGAGCAAGGAGATTTTAGAGCTTAAAGAGCTGAAGTGCAAATGGTTTTCAACAGAAAGTTGAAATAACCAAAGCCACCAGCACTACTGGAAAAAAGAGTGACTAAAAAACACATTCCCACTCCTATACCAGCCATCCCTCCAACCCTCAGGGATAGAGCAGCTGAAGCAAAGTTGCTGTGAAGAAGCCACCCCCCCACCTGTTCCCCTCATACTCATACCACAATGATGGCAATTCTTCCTCCAACATCTCCAACCACAGTAATTGGCGGCTTCTCCTTGGCCATCATCACTAAAGAAGAAGGGAAAAAAAGAGTCCAGGTGGGTCAGGCTTGAGTCAAACCCCAACAGTTCCATCACACAAGAGGCTGAACCATTGAACACCTTATACTGATGCAGACACAGATGTGCTTCACATGATCCTGACACCCACCTAAATGAGAAACCCTCATTTAACCATAATTTTTTTCCTCAAATGAACAGCACTGCTGCATAAAGAAGAAATTCTGTTTCTGTGGGGATTTTGTACTGACCTCAGAAACAGAAAGCATTTTCAACTCTCTAACAGAACCCTGTTAGTGCAAGGAGAGTTACAAATCAGCAGGTGCTTTACAAGGTGCAACTTTTCACCTCTTGGACTCAGCAAATCATCTGTAGGATCAGAGATTGCACTGCAGCTCATTTGCTTTCTCACATCACCAAACACAGGGGTCTTTGAGAGGGTGTAAGAACCTTAATACCACCTGCTCAGGCAAAGAAAGCTTAAGGAAGTTTGCAGAAGCAAATTTGCTGATTATTTAAGTGGATTAATGGAAAGAATAGGACAAAATCCAGTTGAAACTCAGTTTAACAAGCACAGTGCAAACAGCAATTGTATCAAAGGACACACTGACAAGTTGTGCTGTCTGGCACACAGTGAAGAGATGTACTGGGAAATAAGGTTCCATTCCCTCCTGACACTACTTTTGCACTATCAGGGTTCATGCAAAGCCACATCCTGCCAAAATTCCAGCAGCATCATAAAAATACCAGCAATCTGAACTGAGATGCACTGAGAGTATCCAGATGTAACACAGCCTTCAGACTTACACCAAACAGCAACCAACCTCCAGTACAGGCCAGGGATTTGCTATCCATCTACCAAAGCCCTCACTTGGCGTGGGGTGCTGGTACAAAAACTTCCAGCATGGAAAGGACACTGTGGTGGGCAGACATGTGCCAACAGGTAACAATCTGGGCTGATCTAACCACTGAAGTCAAGAGGCACCTCCAGCATTTAGTAACACTTACCTGGCCCACCTTCACACTCCTCTTTTACATCCTCCACAGTGAGTGCAAAGGGTTCCACACCAAGGCATTTGGTGCCCTCCCCTTTTGTAAGCTCAGGTCTTGCCAGGATTCTGGCCACGGAGGCTTCTCAAGTGCCTCAAGGAGTTCAGACACAGCAAGATTTTTCTTTTAGGATAATCCACTGCAATGTAATACCTGAGCAGCAGGAGAACATGAGCCATTGCCCACCAAAAAGCCTGTCCAAATATTGATCTCTGCTCTCCTCACCAAAAAAGTCTTACATTAAACTCCCCATCCTGCACAGCAGGATGATCCAGTACTATTCCCATATCTCATCAGTGCCTGGGAATGCTTAGAGTGCAAGCACAGCTGGGTGAATGAGTCACACTGAGGGGTATGGTAAAAGCAATTACAAGGACCACAACTTTGAAGATTCTTGTGTAGAGCTGTTCTTCACGTCCATGACCTACTCCACAGGCTGATTTTCCATAAACCTACCAAAACTGTATAAAAGGTGTCCAGTAATTCTGTTTTGCCCAAATTCCCATAACTCATTGCCAGGTTTTGCAGTTAAAAGTCACAGCTACCTTGGACTGAAGAGTTAATCAACAGCTCTTCACAGCACAGACTCCTCAGCCTCCCTTGCATGGTTATTTCTGAGTCTCCTATCAAATGCAAAATCACGTCTAAATCCTGAAGGAAAAATATTCTTATGAGAAGGAAGATTATTTGCAATAAATGAAGATTAAGCACCATGAGAGATAAGCAGATCATAAATTTGAGTTACAGGCACTACTGACCTGCTTAGATTAGTTATGAGTTTACTATCTAGTCTGGACAGTAACAGAGCTCCTGGTGGGAGCTGTGAAGTATCAAAAGGATTCCACCTGGATGCCATCCCAGCCTCCATGTGTATCCAATGATGAGTGCCATCTCTGTTTCCAACAGCCAGGTCAGGGGAAACTTTTCTACACAAATGGTGAATAGGTCTGGGGAGCTGGAAATTCAGCACTATTTTACTCACAGAGACATGGAGTTTCAGCAAATCAGTATCCTTCTACACCATGAAGGAAGCAGACACATTCCTTGCTATGCTTAAAGACTAACATGGCAACCAGTAAGATTAGCAGTGCTTTGCATCTCTGTCTGTTTTTAAAAAGCCGTATTTCAATTTTGGTTTATTTTTAAAGAATGGTAGGCAACGTGTCGACCTACCCGGATCTTAAAGAGATGTTCTCCCTTTTCCTTGTTCAAATTTCTCTGCAAAAAAAAGAAAAAAAAAATTGCAAGCCAAAGATCTACCCATAACCACATCAAATCTCAACTGCTCCAAGGTGATGAGAGTCTACACAAGGGTTAGTGCAGCTAGTTTCTTCTTCAAAATCTTTGGACATTTCAAGATGTGCAAGTCAGAACTGCTATGAGGCGGTGCCTTGAGAAACGTTTCAAATTATAAAGAGTATTTTCCTCCCAGACAAAAACCCCTCTATGTTTGTAGACACAAGAGGGTAACAGAAATAAGCCATGGTGGTACTTTTGCCTGGTGTAACCCTCTGGATCATGAACAAGTTTGGGTTAAAGAGTTGCTGACTTTTTCTGGAGAGTAAGAAAAGATGCTTGTGGTATCTGTAGCTTCTGAGGGGGAAAAATAAGAGAAAAAACTAGACCAACCACCATCTTTTATAAAACAAGAATATCAAAAAACACTTTCATTCAGATGTGC
This sequence comes from Cinclus cinclus, assembly GCF_963662255.1. Classification (NCBI taxonomy): domain Eukaryota; kingdom Metazoa; phylum Chordata; class Aves; order Passeriformes; family Cinclidae; genus Cinclus; species Cinclus cinclus. The sequence goes on along the minus strand of NC_085065.1, from coordinate 5,425,990 downwards.
ATAATATACACCAAAGTACCACATGCTAAAGGCAGGATCACTGGCACTAGGAAAGAACATGCCCAGATGTATAAACAGGTTGCTTTAATTAAGCGGTCAAAAACAGGCTAAGAAATACTAAAATAAATTCTGTTTGGAGCTGACAGTGTGAATTAAAATGACAATCACCAAGAAATATAATGCTGCATTTACAACAGAGCCTGGGAGCAAAAGGCTGCTCAAGAATGAACTGTTTTGTGTAGAGATAACCTTGGAAGGACAGAAAACATCCCTGTGCTCATCCTAAACACAGGCAAGATGGGGGTAGGGAAGTAGGAACAGACCTACAGTCACTCCAGTTTTCCCCCCCAAAGTCCCTTTGTGGCAGTTTGCTGGGCTCTGGGACTCAAAGCAGACCATTAGCTCCCTGTATAAAGTACTGAATTCCAAAGCCACTGAAATTATGTAACAGATGGTGCCCCACTCTTTTTCTTGAGGAAACATGCAGAGTCTCCATGCATTTGAAAAGGCACAGCCCTGAGCCAGCTGCAAGCTCTGAGACACAAAAGCACACAATCAAAGGGAATAACCTTGCAGTGACATCCTGTCTCCAAGGCTCTGATTTTAGGGGCTGCAGTGATGGGTTCTTGCTGCCACTCTAGCTTAGCCTTTTAAGTGCAATTTAGAAGCACCTCCAGCATTTTTCTGTTGTGGCTCCCTAGGAATCAGAATATCACATCAGGCCACACTCACAGGACAATAAATAAGCCATTACACTGCCTAGCACTCATTAATTAGAGGCACATGATCCCTGCTAGAACAGGGGGAGAAGGTGCATGCCAGGACACAGGAGCCTGGCCAATTCACCAGGAAGCCCATGGAGAATGGCAGAAAGCATGAGCCATCACTGTGGGGCTCTGGGGCTGCTCCCAGACACAGATTTCACCTCTCTCCTGCCTCTAACTGCCTGGAGCTTCAATTGCCAAGTCGGGGATGCTCCATGGTGATCTGGTTGTAGCCCACAGGGGGATGTTCCATAAGAAATCTCAGCCACTCCCCAGGAACATCCCTAACCTTCTATCTGCCAGGCCCAGGTTTGGTTGCTGAGCCAGGCAGACTCACAGACTGCTTCTGTTCCGACAATTGGAGGGTTTGGGGACAGTTTTGGTGTAAGGAACATCCAGTTCTGAGCAGTAGCACATGTCTGACCTTTCACAACCAACCACACAGCTGAACCCTGCTACACTCTGCCCTCAGAGCTTCCACCACCAGGAAGAGAGAGGCAAATGAGGGTTTGGAAATATGTGACATTTGAGGTGGGAAGAGGCTTTTCAAATGACTGAATTGGACAAGAAACGAGGCCCAGCAGATCAGCACAGACAGTTGCAGCATTGCCATCACAGCTGCACTTTCACCTCTGTCTGGCAGATGGTGACACAACCAGAATGCACAGGCTGCTTTCAGAGATAACCTCAGAATTCTGCACCTCCAGAACCCAGCTCACCTAAAACCAGGTATGTCTCAGGTTAGAAAACTGCAGAGAAAAGCAGCTTCTACTGAGAGTTTTGGACAAGTTTGCTCCACAGTCCACCCCATGACAGTGAGCTGCCAAGCCACAGCTCAACTGATTTATACTGTGCCTTAGGCATGCTGGGATGCAAGGTCATTGGTCAAGTGCTGTGTTTGTGCAGCAGGAGATAAAATAAGAAAGTGGTGATACACAGCAAATTAGTTTGTGTTTGGATAGCTGAGGACTGAAAACAATTTTCCATTGGATTCATATCTAAACTGGACAAGGGCATGTTTCTATATGAACAACCATTTACAGGGTTCTCCAGCAGCACAACCTTCCACAGCTCAGCTTCTTTGAAGTGACATGGCTGGAAATAAAAATACAATCCCATTAATTCCTCCATAGCAGACAAATGTCAGCTACTGATATTCTGGAGGACAGCACACTCCAGAATAGGAGGGAAAGGAGAAAGTGAAGAATAACCATGCAAATTCCTGCTTTCTTGGACAGGCATGAAAAAAAATCTCCTTGTCAGAAGTAGAAAAATAAAGTCCTAAACTTCACTGCCAAACCCCACCTGCCCCCCAAGGCCCAAGAGGAGTTTCACCAGCAACAAAAGCACTGTTTAACTGATTCTATTCCAGTGAGACACAACTAGGATAAAGCAAAATGCCTGCAGTCTTACTTGCCCTCCCCTCCACAAGCTGCCCACAAACTGGTTGGATGTTCTCCCTGAATTTCCAAAGACTAGATGATTATCACTAGCCCAAACCACTGCTGGTGTTGCCACACACAGCAGCACACAGCCTTTCCCACGGGCACTTCTCAGCCACCTTCCTGCTCCCAATTTCTGTGCTACCACCACCTGCCTAGAAAGCTAAAATACCCCCAAAAGAGAGCTGGATTTTGATCACACTGTTGTTATTTGACTCCTGCAGGAATACAAGTAATTCTGAGGATGGCATCTCCCAGAACACAAGTTTCCTCTTTTTCTTTTGCTCTCAGCTCCCAAATCAATGGCAAGAGCTCTTGGAGAACGTATTCACCCCAGCCACATAAACCCCAAAACCCTGTCATAACAGACATTGCAATATGATCACCTGAGTGCAAAGGTGAAGAAAATTTCCAGTAGTAACAATGGCTGCAGAAAAGGAAAGACCAGCCCTCCCCTCCCCAGTGGCACCAACAGCCTCTCTCAGTAGTTGTTATCTCATGTTTACACTTTCACATCTCCCTTGTTCCATCAGCTCAGTGAATTCTGTTGTTGAACACTGTAAAAGCACCACCTTTATCAGAGGTTTGTCAGTCTAACATTATGGAGCAGGCACAGCCAAGGAGAAAATACTGATGCTCTGCATGGCCAGAAGTAGTTAAATAAAAACCTTCCCCCTGTGACTTCTCGTACAACTCACCTTTCCATGAAAAAAATTCCACTGGTCTAACTGCCTTTAGGTTGGTTACACCCATACAGATAAACCAACAGAAATTTCCCACCGAACTTTTACCATTTTTTTTTTTTTTTTCACAAAGGTAAGCAGAGAAACTTGATCTTACATGGCAGCTCCAGGCCAGGATGCACAGTTGCATTTTTGAGCATGGGAGGGGAGTGACGCCCGTCATCCATGTCCTGCTCCGTGCACTGAGCCTCTCCATGGATCACTGCCAGCCCCAGGCGCAGCCTCTCAGCGTAAGACTGAGCCCTGCAAGACAAAAACAATCTCTCAGAAAGGTGCTGGGCTGATTCAGCTTCACAGCCCACTGCAGCAAGTCTCCCCCAGACCAACAGCAAGCAAAGGCTGCACCTCTGTGGCTGTTTCTCTCTGCAGAAACCTCAGTGGAAGTGACTTTTCACCCCTCATTAATATCCCAAAGCCCACTCTACCCCTTGGTTCCACCACAGGGTCTCCTGTGTTCCTCCACATGCAAAATGCTTTCTGAGTTGGTCAGGCACTGCTGAAACTCCATCAGCAAGTCTGACCCCTAGTGAACCATTTCAGTGAGACCACCAGAGTTCACTCCTATGGGGGTAGAAATACAAAGTTCAGCTGCCTATCTGCACCACATCCATCCCATTTCCAGCCACAAAAGGATTATGACCAGATTGTCAATCCATCTGCCACCCTTCCACACTTTCCCTGGTATATTTTCCACCAGCTCAGTTATTTTCCAAGTAACTTTTAACCAGCTAGCAAAGCATTCATTTACCTTTTAGCAGCACCAGGAGATTTGGCTACAATAACTGCGTTTCTGTAATCTGGAATCTGGATGTGATAAAAAGTTAATTAATTTTAAAAAGACCTTCTTTCTATGGAGTAACTGGTTTGATACGTAATTTCACCCATCCTCCTCCCCAGAATCAAATTTTCATTCTGTGACAAGAAACTAGAGAGGCAATTGCACTTTCTTCCAATACCAGTATTTGTATATTCTGCAAAGGTGGGAATATTCACTGTGTTTAACCCTCCCCATATGGGGATGCCCTGCTCTCACCACGTCTTCATCTTTTGCACATGGAGAATAAAACCTCCGTGCCCTGCTCCCAGCCCTGCTGCACTCAGCACTCCTGTGCTCAGCCCAAGACAAAGTCTATCAATAATTCAGAGCAGTCAGAAATCCAGCACAGCACAAAGGGAGAGGGGAAGCAGTTTTACAGGATTTCAGAAGTGATTAGAGGCAGGAGTACAGGTAGCATCTCTCAAATGGCATTAACTCCACAGAGAGCAAGCTCCTCTCCTGTTTGTGTTGCAGTTCAGTTTCTATCCAATCAGAGAAGTGTAACATCTTTCTACAAAATGTGCATTTGGTACCCCTGAGAAAGAATTCATTAACAGAAGGACTGACTAGACTGACACCACCACCTCTACTTAAGGCCCAATGCTGCCATCACATTAAAATGAATTCAGACAAGTGGATATACATAGAACTAGAGTAACCTCACTTCTTCCTGTATATACTGAAGCAAGAAAGGGGATGCTCTCAGGTTGTCTACTGGAAAGCTGAAGAAGCCTTGGATTTCCTTTTGATGAAGGTCCATAGTGATAATGTGTGTTAAACCTAAGGGGGAAAAAAGACAACAATTTGTTGTGAGTCACGTGGCTGGAGTTCCTTCAACACCTCCATTTTCCAGACTGTTTTAGCTATTACTCAGACTATTATGCCATGTCATAAAATAATTGTAAACAGATTAACACAGAACATTCCACAGACATAATGAGAAACATGCATGTGATGCCACAGCACTGGGCTGACACTGTATTTCACTATAACATTTCTAGGCCACTTCCCAGGTGCAAGTTACAAAGAAACATAAGAAAGCTGAAGAAAATTAATTCCCCCAGTGTGGCTCAAGATCTCGGCAACACATTCCCACATCAAACAGGAGAATGGAAGGACAGATGACCTCTGGGATGCCCAGCAGCACCGACCCTGCCCTGCTGCTGCTCCCTGGGACACTCACCTGCCTTAGCGAGCATTGAAGCCAGCAGCTTGCAGACTATGGAGCCCCTCTTCCTCATTTTGCTCTGCTTGCTGTAGGGGAAGTAGGGGATGACCCCAATGATGTTCCTTGCACAGGAAGTCTTCAGTGCATAGGCCATGATCAGCAGCTCCATGACAGCAGTATTCACATCTCTAGGAGATTTGAATACAAATATTAGCAGGTGTTTTTCCAGTACAACTCCTTTTCCATTTATACTCAGAACACCCCTCACCAAACTTCCAAGCAAATAATGCTACATCTCAGGCTAATGTATGCCAGACCCAGATTGCAGCCATACAGCTCCTTCCACCACGCCACAACAAATTACAGTCAACACTTACACATACAGGACCATACCAGCACTTAAGAGCTGTGGTCTGGAATTTGATTTTATATTCTAACATAAGGTGTATGATGATTTCCCTCCATCATCTGACAAAAATTACTTTTTATAGAGTTTAGTTTGGAACAAATATCACTTAATACAGCGTAATTTGAAATAAAATAGTTTTTTTTAAAGAAGCAGCACACATGCAGCCAACACAGCTTCATCCACAGTAGATTTCTTAGGATTATTTTCCTCTTTAACAGTCTAAGGCATGTTATTTTTCCTGCCTTAAGAAATACTGCAGCTAGAGCAGTACAAACTCCAGACACAGCACTTTGGTGGAGGTTGGCATCTCCACACTTTAGCTTATCTAGAGATGGAAAGAACAAAATAGCACAGGAAATGCTAAAGGACTGTTTCTTGAAAGAAAAAAACAAACAAACAAACAAACAAAAAGTAACATAGGCAGAGGAATCATAGAATATGTTGAATTGGAAGGGGTCCATCAGGATCTTGATTACAATTCCTGGTCCTGCACAGGACACCCCAACAATCCCACCCTGTCCCTGAGAGTGTTTGAGCTCAGACAGCTTTGGTGATGTGACCACCTCCCTGAGAAGCTTGTTCCAGTGCTCAACCACACTCTGGGTGAAAAACCTTTTCCTGACACCAACCTAAACCTCCCCTGACTCAGCTTCCTGCTGTTTCCTTGAGTCCTGTCATGAGACTGAAATATCCCAGTTACAGTTTGCTCCCCCACAATGACTGCAGTGGCCCAGTGGGAGTGTATTAATCTGTAATTAAGTGCATTAAGTGCATTTCAATTAATTTTGGGACAGGGAAAACAGCCAAACACTTAAGAACTGAAGGGGAACTAAGAAAACTACTAAGAGACACCGTCTTCATCCCCACAGATTGACTCAAGAACTTTTAGAACCTGAAGAGCATGTGCTTCAGATAGCAGGACAGGCACTCCTGCAACACAGACCCCCCTTGCCTGGGGGTTTCCTGCATGGACAGCTCCCAGTGACACACCAGGTCCTCAGCCTGGTGAGGAGGGCAGTGCTGGAGTGGCTCAGCTGTACAGCCCATGGTAACAGAGCAGGGCCTGACTGGGTCATCTTTCCACACAACAGCAGAGTAAACAGAGCAGCCTAAAGCCCTGCAGAACTTTCTGGACATTACCCAGACATTGCTGAGGCCCTGCTTTCCTCCTGAGACAGCCACTAGAGACAGCTTCTCCAACTGCCCAAAGATATAACCCATGACAAACCTCTGACCATTTCCATTTCTCCACTGCTCTCCCTTCCTTTGGAAATTAACCTCCACTTGTGCCTCTTCGTTTGTGAGGCTCTGGGTCTCTGCTGGCCTGCTGGCCTGAGCACACAGTGCCATTTACACACAAGAAAGCTTTGTTGGCTCTGGAGCACCCAGCCAAGAATTACATAATATACAGCCCCCTGCCACACAGGACAGTGAGCAAACAAAGAACTGTTTCTTCTCTTTGGTGATTTAGCTGTGCCAGTGGGGCTGTGAGAGGAGAAGATGCTACTATCAGTAACATATAAAAACAAAGTGGTCAAACTGAAGCATATTTAAAGTTCATCTGAGAAACTTAGTATTTTTCATCTTACTCTTTGAAAATACATACATTTTCACATGGAAAGCAGACAAAGAACAAGACTAAGACTTCAAAAGGGCACCAGCAGTCCTGGTGCTGTTGCAGGACACCAGCAGCCATATTGAAGTTATTCAGGAGGGTACTTCTCCCAGTATTCATGCAGAATCCCAAGCTGGGCTCTGGGAAGCTTCTCAGACCAGCTGGCACAGGCACCAGGCAGAGGTGGATGTGTCTGTCCCTCCAGCAGGGCCCAGGGTGGGTGGGCTGAGATGGCTTCATGCTGAGCCATCATTGATCTGCTCCTCTGCAAAGGGGCACTGACCCCAAGCAAGGGCACCAGCTGGGGAAAATGACATTAGTGGAGGAAGCCCAGCCCCTGCATCTCCAAAACAGGTACCCAAGAAAGCATCCCAGGCTCCTTGCTGCCCTCCCAATCTCTGACCCTGAAGCCATGCTCAGTTAGTTACTGCTGGCAGGGCTGAGCCAAGACCTCACACAGGGGCTGGCAGCTCATTAGCAGGACACTCAGAGCCAGCTCAGCTATCCCCACACCCTGCTTACCACCTCAGAGCCTCCCTTGCTGCTCCTTATCTCTGCCTGGGCCATCCCTGGACACCCCTGCTCTGGAGGCTGAGCAAACATCTCTGCAACAATCGGCACTAAAAGGCTCCTCTTGTCTTTAGGGCATCACAAAACCAAGTCAGTCATTTTTTTGCCCCCTAAACGTGAGCTATTTGATTTTATCTCACACAAATGCCAGTCCACATACCAGTCTTGGATGGTAACTGTCCTTGTCACCTTTTTTTTTTTGGTTATGCTACAGCTTTTACAACTGAGAGCACTATCAAATATTCAGGTCTTCCTGCTCTCTGTGCATTTAAGATGCAGACTGTGAATTCACATTGCAGCATAATAAAGTTACTTCCCTCTCTACTAACAAGTCCTAATATTTTCTTTTCAAACCACTACTGAGTGTGGGAGTCTTATTCTTAGATTATTCCACACAGTTGTTGTTTTGACTCTCCTGAAAGGCTCCCTGAAACCCACTACAAAATTGAAATGTCCTTGAACCTGTCTTCTCCAGCAATGCAGCAAGGCACAGCTGCAGTTTAGGAATAAAAGATGATTTGGCTGCACAACACTGGCTCCTCACCTAGAGGGCCTTGAACATTCTGGCTAAAAAAGATCCATTTCTTGGCTCAAAGCACTGAATTCAGTTAATGGAGAAACAAGGGGATCAACAACTTAAAACCAAAGGGGAGGTTTTTCCCCTCCCAAAACTGTTCCTATCCCTCATGCTCTGAGTTCTCTCTGAGCACTTGATCTGTTTCATGTTTACACAGCTCTCAGTTACAAGTTATTTCAGAGAACTCCTTCACAAGGGACAACACAACAACAGAATGGCACCATTCACCCAAAAGATAATCCTACAGCAGGGGATTTTCATCTTGCAGAGATTTAGCTCTCCCTTAGGGAGGAAACACTTGGGGCATCTCTCTGGAGAGAGAGATGAGCCCTAGGAAAATGTTTGTGCCTGCAAGAGGAATTCCAGAAGTGAGTAGGCTGCTCTAGTAGCCCTACTGATTTCTTTACAACAGGCCAAGCATTTCACAGAGGAAATGGACTTGAATTTTCAGTGGGCTCTATTTCTTTGGCAAGCAGAGAAAAATCCTGTGTCCAGGCAATTCTGCTCCCTGCTACTTTTGAGCTACGATTGAGCTTTGCTAACTTATTACTTCTTGTGATCTCCAAAATCTGAACAGAATTTGTTAACCTGGAAAAAGCTATCAGAGCAGGAATATCCTTGTTTTGTTTCATCTCTGAAAACAGCACTTCACCTACTCACAGTAGGTCGATTTGCAGTTATCATTTATTTGTAGGCTCCCTTCCCATCACCCTTACTCTTCCTGAGCCAGCAAGGAACAAGGTTCCTGGGATGAGAGATGGCTTTCTAGCCCCCTGTTTACTTGCAGCACTTCTCTTACTCCAAGCCTAGAACAGCCCAAAATAAAATCCAAAAAGGCCCATCACAATCAAGAATTGTAAAAGTACAGGAGGGAGGCTATGGTTTTCCACCTCAGTTTCACACCACTGCAGCAAAAGGGGTAGAGTAATCCAGCCTGCAATGAAAGCAATGGCTGCTGTTTGGTCCTGGCTCTGTTGCTTGGTGGTTGGGAAGCTGAGGAAGTCACCCATCCTGGGATAGAAATGCCAACAGCTCAGCCAACAGCTGAGCCTGAAAGGCCATCAACACACAGACCAGGGATGTTTCAGTGGAAACCATCAGTCACTCCTGTTCCTGCCTCAAGTGACACGCTCCAGTTATTTGATGGGAAGCATCTCAGTGTTGCAATCAATCCCCTGGGAATGTTAATAGCTTAACACTACATGGGGCCTTAGATCTAAGAGCAATGACAACACTGCATGAGTTCCACTGGTTATTGTGTTGGTTAATAGTGAGCAACCCACTGAACCATCTGCTGATCCAGGTATTCAAAACACATCCCAGGTGCAAAACTGAGCCCCAAGTGCCTCACCTGGGGATTGTCTGTATGATGAAGATATCCTGTCCACGGACAGACTCTTTTATTTCAACTCTTGTTTCTGAAAAGGATGGAAAACACAGTCAGTTTTGTTTCCAAACTTCAGGCTGACAGTGACAACACACCATGCTGTAGCTCATGACCTTGCCCCCTGGTCAGGGCAGATGAGGATTCACTCCTCTGCCCTTTGTGTACATACATATGCAGATGAGCCAAGTGGATTTTCCAAAGGCTGGACCTGGGTAGAGCTGGCATGACATGCCAGTGAGTTAGCTGTATTTACAAAGCAAAAGCAAGCTGAACAGCAGTTTATTTTTTATAGAATTTAGAAATTACTGTTTTAGAAATTAAAATTTTAAAATGTAGAAGACAATTTACCTAACTCTCAATGAGAAATCCTTTTCACGCCTCCATGGAGTGCTGAAAGCTATCAACAGCACATTCATTAGTGAGCAATTAACCACCCAAGGGAGAACAACCTTTAGTACTTTCAAGAAGGTAACTCAGCACTTTTTGCACTTTGCTCTTTCACAGCTTGCCATGGGATCAGGTCCATGCTGGCTGAAGAGCTCAAGGAAACACCAGCAGCACCAAGCTCAGAGCAAGAACTCCCCAGTTTCGCTGTCAAGGTCAAGACATTTCAGCACTGTCACAGGCTGGGTCTCTGCTGAGCACCACTCCTACAATTCCTGACTCAAATGAAGAAGCTGAGCCCCAAGCAGTTCTGCAAAGCCAAAGGAACGACTCCAGGTCTCCCAAGGTGCCTGCCTTAGCCACTCATTTCCCACACAGTCATGAGCTAGAGGGCAGGGGTAAGGAAATGGAGACAAACAGCTCCCCAGCTATGGAATTCCAAGTCTAATGGCCTTGCCCTGGCAGTAACCCTACAGGACTCTGCTGAGAGCAGACTGATTTGCTGTGCAGCGTTGAAAAACGACCTCAGATCTGGTAGCAAGCAGCCTGATTTAAAACCAACCCCAAAGGGCAGTGAGCTCTCCCGGGCAGGAATGCACCAGCCAGCCCAACCATACCCACCGCAGCTCTCACACTGTGAGGCCCATTCAGGCTGCAACAGCAGCAGCACTACCACAAATCCTTCCTCTAGCCTGTAACAGCTCTGTGGCTCTCTACTGTCTCTTGCAAACAAGATAACAGAGATCCTGAAACAGTAAAAGACTCCTGGTCACAGAACTCTGCTGGCTGATATCCTTGTGTTTTAGCTCAGCACCTGAAAATGGACACTTGGAGAGTGTTAACCTCCTTGAAAACAAAAGCAACCTCCAAGAGGCATTTTCCCCAGCATGGCCATGCATTTGGACTTTTAAAGCAAGGGCAGCTGTAAATTTTGTGTTGCAGAGAAGGGCTGAAAGAAAGGGATAATTTAAAAATTCACAAGGTGGACATTGAAAAAGCAGGGCATTACTTTTAAACCTGGAGATGTTTTACTTAGCACAGGAGAATAAAAGATTCAATAACAGCTAAAACCTGAGGCAGGACTCTAGAGGAGAGTCTGCAGATGTGCAAACAAACAAGATAACCAGGGAAAACAAGGAACACGTTTAATTGCTTTGTCCAAGGTCAGCCACGGAGGTTTAGCACTGCCAGGAGCAGCAGTAACATCACAGCTGAATCACTGCACTTCTTAGACGGGTCTGGCCAATGGAGTTACCCAGCATTTCTAAGATTACCTCAAAACAGTTGCAAATAGCAGAGATTTCTCTTACCTCCATTGGTTTCCTGGTACACCACAGATTTCCCCAGCTCAGCACCAAGACGCCTGGAAAGGAAAAAAAAAAAAGATGCTAGAAATGGAAGAAGCCATCAGTTTGTGGTGCAAAGCAGGGACCAGACCACATTACACACCACCAAACACAGCACTGCCCAAGAGGGAGCTGAGTGAGCCAGCCAGGCTGCAGAACTACATCATCCCCTTCTCTGGGGGTCTCCTTCCCTCTGATGTCCCCGAGAGGGCCCTGGGACACACCACTCTGCAGCAGATCACTGCTGTACCCAAAGCCTGTATGACTGCCCACAGGCTGTGACTCCTGATGGCAAAGGACACCTTGCCAGCCTGTGCAATGCCCCCTTGGGCAGGTCTGATGTGCAACTGGAGTTAAATGATTTACTCAGACTCAATTAATGGCACCTGAGTAATTTTTTTTGACTTCCACCTCTTCTCCTTTTTTTTTTCTGCTTGAACCTTCCTTCTAAAATAACTCAAATGATTAATGAGATTTTAACTTCAAATCTTTCATTTTTTTCAAATTACTCTTTCCTTTTCTCAAATATCAAATCTACAACATTCATCACAACAAAGATTAGTCACCCTCCTTCTCTTTTTAATTTATTTCTTACAAAACAAAGACTCACTTTGAAGAACATTTTTAAAGGCTCCAAAATGCAGACTTTTCCCTCAGGTGACATTTCAGTATTTAACTGTACTGACAAGCAATCCATTAGTAAGTACTTAAAGGCTTTTGTGCTTTAAAGAAGAGCCTCATCTATGAGACCCTGCAGCAGTGAGATGCTCGGGCCAAGTCCCTCCTCTCCCAGGATCTGCTCTGTGGCTATGGCCACACAATGAATTAGGAAGCAGTTTATGCCTAAAAAATACCTTTGTTCACCATGCTGATTATGCCAGCAGTTTCATTCTGCACTTGTACTGTATTTACCTGGTTATGTGCCAAAATTCTGCAGATAAGGACTAACCCCAAATACAAGAGTCCATATCTTCTGCTGGGGTTTTTTTTTTCATGGTCTACAGCCTTCAGCAGTCGGCCTTACCCCATCTCCTACCTATTAACTCAGCCTTGCATTTCATTTGTCACAAAGATCTGCGCTTTCAGAAGTGAAACAGCAACACAGCCTGACCCTGGCATGCTTCTGTCCCATCAGTAACTGCTGGGCACAGCTGTGAGCCAAAGCTGGAGGTCCCAGCTAGAAGCTGGCCTGGAGAGTGTGCCTGGGACAGCTGAGCTAACAGACACTTGGATGCCATGGGATCCATGGGATATGTTTGCTTAGCTGGCTCCAAAGCATGTCTCTGGCACACACACCCTCCCCACCGAGTGTCTGGCAGCATGTTTTGCAATGACTGGGCTGGTGACTAAACTGCTACCTCGAGAGCTGGATGTGCCAGACTGTCACCAGCCCTGCTGGGGTACCAAATGCAGCATCACCCTGCAGCCCAGGCCAGACAAGTCTCACAGATCTCTAAATAGGCTCCTCTCAGCCAAGCTGGGTTAAAACTTGCAGCTGCAATGCAAAGGCATCCTCAGTACCTTCAGTATCTTCAAAAAGAGCTGGCAGCTGGTCAAGTAAAAGCAATCCTGGGCACCTCAGGGATAGAGTCACACCAGAGGTGAGCTTTGTAGGTAGAATCCTGATGTCCTGATGAGGATAGTCTGACATTTGCAACCGCCAAGCTTAGCCCTAACCACTGCTAAGGCATCTGAGTCCAAACAGGTTCAGAAACATACACACACATATACATCCACCCAGCCCAGAGCAGCATGTGGTGGGAATTGTTTAATGACTCACACTTGTTCCTCCACAACTCCATGGCAAGTCTTGCAAGCTCCCCTTGAAGGCACGTACACCCTGACTTCATTGCAGACAGCACAATCCTACCTCAGTACTGGGAAAAAAATCCATCGGAGATACTGTGCAAGGGCTCTTAGTCAGCCCTGAATCTCATGGCAGGGAGGAAAGCTTCAAAAGCAGTCCAGCCAAATTCATCTAAGCAAAACACCCCGTGGAAGGTGGCTGTGCTAAGTGGGGGCAGACAAAACCATGTTCGTGGTGCTCAAGAGGAAATGTTCTCACATTGCGCTAGGGGAGGTTTGGATTGGATATTAGGAAACATTTCTTCCCTGAAAGGGTTGTCAAGCCTCAGAACACACTGCCGAGGGAAGTGCTGGAGTCACCATCCTTGGAGGGTTTTAAAAGATGTAGATAGGGCACTTGGGGATGTAGTTTTAGTGGTAGCTTTGACAGAGCTGGGTTAACAGCTGAGCTCAGTCTTAAAGATCTTTTCCAACTTCATGATTCCATGATGCAGCCAGCAGAAACCAGAGCCCAGTGCTCTCCTACTCATCATACAGCAGCAATACAGTTTGTGTGCTGCTGAAGCAAGAAATCAGAAGGGCAAGTTTGTTCCCCCATGGCAAGAGGAACACTAAAACAGCTCAGTTGTCAAACCTGGGTGCAGGGAGCAGCAGAAGAGACAGGACACCGATGCCAACATAGAGGAATGAGCAGCTCTGGTCAGATAATAAATCCCTGCTCTGCTCCAACTGTTGACTGCAAGTAAACAAGAGCAGTGGATATGAAAAAACTGCCCATTTAAAGCCCCAGATCAGCCCTGCCTGCAGCACTCCACAGTCCCAGGAGCCACAGGCACAACAGGATCCACAGGTGCTCCCCAAGAGCAGCTGAGGCATGTGCACCCCAGGGGCACACCTAGCACCAAATCCCTTCCTGGAGGCTTAGGTTAGACAAGGTATCAGCCAGGGAAGGAGTCTGATAAACCCTGACTGAGTCAAGGACAATAAAGAGGGGACTGTTGGTGCAACTCCTACTGTAAAGCACCAAATTCCAGAGGACTTTTATCAAAAGGGATGTTTGCATGGAAGTCAAGGGCAGAGAACAGCCTTATCAACCACACAGCCTGGCAGCAGCCAGAGTTTGAAGATAAATTTCCCCCTCCTATTACCTCTCCCTTGTTTTCTCTTCCATCAAAACTCTTTTCTCTCAAAATCCTCTCCATCCTGAAGCTCCCAATTGGTTGTACCACAGTTACTGATCACTCATCCACAGACACAGGCAAACCTACCCTAGGACAGAGAAGGTGCCACTGCAGGTAAACCAGACCACATGCCCTGCAAAGATAAAGCTGCTTCTGGAAAAATAACACTTTAGGTCCTGCAGATAAATCACATCTCCAAGCAAAATGAGCTGCTATTCTCACCCCAACTCCATCATCAAACCAACTCCTCTGGGGCATGACAGCATCTAAGAGGTAAAAAACAACTCTTTATGGCTTTAAAAACACTACTCAGAGCAATTGGCCAGTAAAAATTCCTATTGATCTGGAATCTCTCTGTAAACACTGCCCAGAGAGGATGATCTAACTTTCTGCAGTCTCAAAACATGCCAAGAGGATATTAAGCTGTGAATACAAAAGTGTTTATAAAACCTGCTTCAAATTCACATCCAAAGGCAAACAGCTCAGGAGTCACCTATAGTTTAATGAGGAAGTGACACACTGCAGTATTTTAGGAAACACTGTGAGGCTGTATCAGATTGTACTTTAAAAAGCTCCACAGGACTGTCAAAAACCACTGTACCAGGCTTTTGAGACACAGGGCAGCCAAAGAGACTCCATGTTCAGCTGAATCAAATTTCAAGGGGAAAATGTGCTCTCTGTATTTTGTGCCATCAGAGCCTGTCTCAGTGTCACTGAGAAGTGCCCTCAGCCCAGGCTGTGTTTCCTTCTCCCTCTCTGTGACCAGAATCCAAGACATTTGTCAGGTTATCTCTGTAGGGAGCTTCCGACCAGCTCACGGCACAAACATTCAATTTGAAGAGAAATCTGCACACAAAGCTCTTCATTATGATATTTTATTTTGGCACTATCCTCTTCATTATAAACACTTTCCCTGGTCTCAGCTCTGCAAACTCCCAACTCTCCCCACACCTAGACTCCAGGAACTGGTGCAGACTCAGAAAGTGCTGGAGCAGAGGACAGAGGGTCTGTGCTGTGCCCAACTGTGGTGAAATCAAGCCACAGCCTGGCTCTGAATTGCTTTTCAAACTTTAGCAAATCTTTAAATAAAGATCAGTCATGGTCCAGTCAGCACAATGGCAGCTCTACAGTGCACTTCCTAATCCCCCAGTATAAGAACAGCCAGGAAAGGGAAAGGGAATGGCAGCTTCCTGGATACAATCTGTTTAGACATCCTTATAACTATCTGAGCTCTCCTTTGCCACTCTCCATCCTCCCAGCACGACTTGAAGAAAAGTCACTACTGCTCCTCTGCCACCAGAATCACTTCTTCCAGCCACACCAAAGCCATGCAGCCCAACCACTGGCAAATACCAGGCAGATCTTCCTCTACTCCTACCAGCCCACTCCTGATGAAGGAATTTCCCCTAAAACAGTGCTGGCCAGCTGAGCCCAGCCTGCTCATCCACAGGCTGTGCTCCACCTAAACTGCAGATATATGTTCTGACTTCCTCTGCCACCCTCTCATGTGCTGGCAAGATGACCTAAAGAACACATTTCCTACCAGAAATCCTCTTCAGCTGACAGAGACCACTACAAGTCCTCTGAATGTACTGTCTCCCCCCAGAGCAGGGCTCACATCCCAACCAGTCACAGAAAACACCACCCTGGGTTTAGAGTTGTGACCCAGCTCCCTGCAGCCAGATGTCAGAACACAAATCCCATGTTTTCCTAATTCCATGTTGTTTAGGCTCACGGCAATGCTTTATCTTCAGACCACCATAATTTTCCATGCTGCAAACTAAGTGAATCTCTGGAATACTCACATCCATAGCTGGCAGTGAGACAGTATCACATCCCACATCATGGAGCTGCAGGAGCACTGGGGAGGCATTAGCAAGATTCAATCACCAACCCCCTCCAAGACAAACACATAAGCAGTGAGTAGAATGTAATATTTGTACCTGCTGAGCCAAGCACTGCAGTCAGAGGGAGATCTAAATGCATTTGTTGGATTAAAGATCAAAAAGACTCCTAGATCTCCCTCCCTGCAGCAGCACACAATAGGGACCAGCACTGGTCACAGAAATTATCTTTGTCCCCTGAAAATGCAGCCTTGTAATCAGGTGCCAAGTGTCCTAATTACAGCAAGAGTTTTCTTTCCATCATGGAAAGAATTTAAAATAATCATCATTCTCAATTTGGAAGAGAAGAAGTAAATATATGGGTTTATGTTTCAGTGGTATTGAATCTAAGGAACATCTTCATTCTTTCAAGTTGCACAAGATCCTCATAACCCAGCACCATCACATCTCCCTGGAAGTCACTATCAGCTAAAGCTCTGAAAACCTGAAGTGAAAGTAACACTGACCATTAGTCACTGTCCCATAACCAGGGAATGCTTAAGGGGAATCATGAATATCAGAACTGTGCCAGAACATGATGCTCAGAGCCTGAAACTAAAGTAGCTCTGGAAGTTTAGCAGTAAACAAAGCAAGGAGATAAATCAGGTGTCTGGAAGTTGGCCAGTGTCACATTCTCAAGCTCCTCTCTGGGCTTGAGATTTAAAAAAGGGTAAATAAGAACTACTCAAGGAGAGACCTTAAGCTCATATCTACAGGTAAAAAACAGAGATGGACAGGTGTCTCAAGGGGCCCTCCTAATATTGTGTGCTGTTTTAAAGTTCTTTTACTACTTTTGCTCAAGGTCATAAAAAAACTTTAAAAAGAACACACAGTATTAGAGGACAGACTCACCCTTGTAAGACTGATCCAACTATTTAAAGGTGCAACTGACCTCCCCAGCAAAGAACAGGCTGGGATGTGAGACGGGGAAAGGCAGCAGCCAGGCATTGTTTGCAACCTGAAAGAACAAGGGATGTGTTACAGATCAGTTGAAACAGCCCTCGAGCTCCTGAGGCAAGGCAGTGCAAAAATCACTGCATCAGATGTTGAAAATACCTTTAATTTTGGGAGACTTTTTTACTGTGGATAAATCTGTATTGTGAACAGTTCCAGATTTTGCACCCACAACACAGATAAATGTCCTTAAGCCACAGTTAACCGGCAGCTGTGTGTCACAGGGCTGTGCTTGTGTCACCACCAGAGCATCCAACATCCCACTGATGGTAGAGCCAAGGGAAAAAGCCCACATTACCCCTATTAGAAATTTACTTGGTGAGAGATCAAGGAGGGAGCCAGGAGGTCATTCGAGATCCAGATCCTGCTTCTCTCCCCCCAGAGCATCCCTGGGATAACATCAGCACACCAACCCAGCCAGTGCCGTGGCCTGGGGAAGTCTCTCCATGTCTCTTCATATTTCATCTTTAAAAAGAAGGGAGTTATTTTTAAGACAAAGAGCAGGGAAGAAGGGTTGCCTGTTTGCTCCTCCAGTCCTGTGGACTCAGAGCTCGTCCCCTTGGGAATTCTCTTGTGCTGTGTTGACGCAACAGGACAAGCCCTCTAAAACTCTGTCCATCTGCTGCAACAAAACTTACTTTTTTATAGAGAGATACGTTAGTTTCAGAGTTCAGTGAAGGGAAACAGACTGACCAAATATAGCAATAAATGAGAAAAAAAAAAAAAAGCTTTCCACTCCTAAGCACAAATATTTTCCTCTTGCCCTCACACTTGAAGTCCATCACTATTATCCAACACACCTCCCAGCCAAACAGCCAAATCACCTCCATGGAGATAATCTGTTCTAAGGATTGAACACTGTTTATTAAGTGAGCAGGACGAACAGCAAAGTGTTCTTGCAGCTTAAGGTGGCAGCACACCTGTATTTAGGTCCTGCTTCCAATTTAAGCACACCCTTGAAGATGGGAATGGGACAGCAGCACCTAGCAAGGATAACTGGGATGCTGCCCACTGCAGCAGGCAAACAAGCACTGAGATGTTGGGATCAGTTGCCTATGAACTGCAGCTGAGAAACAGCATAAGGAAAATCCAGATCCTTTTCTAAGCTGACAGCCCAATACACAGATGCCCTTCTCAGAACAGTCCCTTCGGCTGGGACTGCCCCAGTTTGAACCAAACTCATTCAACCCCAAAGTTCAAGTCCTGGAGGGAAGCTCAGAGTTCTGTGCACCAAGAGCCCCATTTTGGAGGCAGCTGTCAAACCCTTCACTCAACAGGACACAGAGCATCCATCCCTGACAAGACAAGGTCAAACTCTGCTAAACTGATGGGCTGAAGAAAATGGGACAGACTTTTACCCTGAACCAAACAGCACAGGCTGCCCAGCTCTCCCAGCTCCCCAAAATCCATTCTCATCTATGCAAGGTGCTGTGCCGAGGTGCCCATGGACACTCCCCTTGCCCCAGGCATCGAAGCTGTTAGGAAAACAAGGTCAGGAGAAAGTTTTGAGCATGTCCCAAACCTGCTAAAAACCCTTTTCTGAGGTTTGTCCAGCCAAATTTCACCTCCTCCCTCCCCAAAACTAACAGCTTTTGCTGCAGCCCAGCCTTTCCAGCAGTGAAATGGACGTCAAAGAAGGCAGAAAGCGGTGGGTCCATTGCCATCGCGGGGTCAGGCAGAGCTGGTGAAGATTCCCAGCTCAAAATCTCCACAAAGGTGTTCGCAGGAGATGCCTTCGGAAGGCACGAGGATGCGATAAGCTTCTCCAGCCGCTCGGGAGGGCTCCTGCCTGCGCCGGGGAGCGATGGGGGAGAAAGAAACTTGAAAGAGAAAACAACTTACTCTGTGATCTTCTTCGCCAGCTCGGTGGAGGCTGCAGTAGAGTTGGCCGAGAAGACCCGGTAGCCACTTCTGGCCGCGTTCATCGCCAAAGAGTCATGCAATCCCCGTGGAGCTCGAAAGTGAGAAAAAGCAGATTTATAAGGCAACAACAGCTTCCGTGGCATCCTTTTCTTTCCTCTCCGCCGCGATCACCGCCCCTTAAGGGGGTGGGGAGGAGGAGGGGGAAAGGAGGGTGGGGAGCTTCCCGCTACCTATGGACTTGCTGGTCCATTCCTGCGGCAAAGTATGAAAGGGAGGGTGAAAGTCATGGTTATTAAAATAAACTGGAGCAGCAGCTACCTTGAGGAGTAGAGGGGTAAACAGACAACGGGCAACCCCAACCCGCGCCCACCCAGTGGCCCCTCATGCAACAGGGGAGGGATGACCCCAAAATGAGGGGAGGCAGCAAGGCGGAGAGGGGCTCCCTTGGCTGGAGAAGGTGCGGGTGAGCTGAGGGAGGAAGGCTGGGGGGTGGGGGTTCTTTGTGACGCAGCAGGGCTGAACCGAGCTCTCCGTGGCAGGGTAGAAGAGTCCCTATAAAAGGGGAGGCCTTTGGTGGGGACGGTCCCATCCCGCTCCCCTCACCCAACCGAGGGAGCTCCGCCACCCGGCCAGAGCACCGCTCCCTGCGCCGCCATCTTCTCGGCGGGAAAAGCCCGCCCCCGCCGCCATCTTAGGTGAGGGCACCGCAGCCGCTCTCCCCCGTCACGGCGTCCCCTCACCGCCTGCCCGAACTGCGCCGATACCTCGGGAGGACAGAGGCAGAAACACCCCTCCTCGGCGGATAAATACACTTCCCGCTACCCGGGGGCGGCTCGCAGCGCGGCCGCCTCTCGCTTCTGCCCGGCGGTGAGAGGCACGGGGTGTCCGCGGTGGCTGAAGTGCCCGTGCCGAAGATGGCGGCGGGGGAAACGGAAGCGCGGCGGCGGCGGCGCTCTGGCCCCGCTCTGTGGCGGGGGCGGCGGGAGGACCCGGCCGGCCCGCGGATCCCGAACCTTTTTCCCGATGGAACGCTCCCTGCCCGGCGCTGCGCTGTCCGCTCTGGAATCTTCACGGGTACAGGCACTCAGTGGCTTAATTAAACAGAAAAGTTCAGCTCCAGCCCATCCCGGCAGAGCGCTGGGCTGACCTTTCCATGCACAAACCGTGTGCTTATATATAGCATATATAGCACCTATAAATTAAATATCTTAACGTATATATTATTATATAAATAATATACAGTTTTACAGATAAAATGCACAGCGTATATAAAATATTAAAAACATAATATAGAGTGTACGTATCCCATATAATGTGCATATTATAAAAATGTGTATCATAAATATATATAAAATCTGTATTATATGCTATATATGTTATATGCATGGAATATATATCTTGATATATATATATATAAGGAGGAGGTGAAACTTGGCTGAACAAATATATATATAGGTATTTATATGTTATTTTTTTTTTATATATGTACAATATACAGCCTTGGCAGCTGGGAGAATAACAGGAGGTGACAACACTGTCAGGATCAGGATGGATGGTCAGGATGGATCAGAGCATCCCACAGTGCAGCAGAAATGAGGGTATATGACAGTAATTATGTATCACCAGGAAGGCAAATTGCATTAATTTAATCACCAGCATTGCCCCGCATCACTGGGTTTACCCTGGAGGGAGAGGTTTTTCCTGGCAGTTCTCTAAGTTGCTGTGCAATACCATGGTCCCTTGGCCTGTGTCCACTCAGCTGGGTGTGAGGGAGGAGGAGGAAGCCTGGTGGGCTTTGTTCAGGACATGGATGAGGCTCCCCTCCATGAGCCAGGGGCTTTCCAGCTGCTTCAGCCACGGTGCCTCCAGCAGTGACTCCCTGTCACAGACTCATCTGGGAGTTGCCATCAGCCCCCTCCTGCTGACACTTCATTAAAGGTTGTCTCTCTCAAACATCTTCTATGCAAACAAGACAGAATTGTCCATGTCCCCTCTGTATGCCAGCACTGCCCAAGGACTGGGATGGAGAGTTCTGTCTTCCTCCACCACACCTGCTGACACCTTACCTGTCCCTTAAGTTCCAGCCCCACACCTCCCTCCTGCTGTGTCTCCTGCAGGTCCCGAATCCATGCCTTGTCAAAGCAGGGGCTATTCCAGCTCGATTCCCACATCCTGGCTTGTTCTGCAAGGGGAGGCGAGAGCTGACAGCAGCAGCTGCCCAAGTTCAGTCTGAGGAGGCAGCACCAGCCAGACATGGGATTCTAATCAAGCCTTCAGGCTGGCATTATCCTGGGATGAATCCATAACATCCATCAGCCAGAGAGCCCAGACACCCCTCCTGGGCACCCCAACCCCACCCTGAGAGCAGTCACAGCACCCATGATACAGATGGTCACTCCTCACAGGCTGCCTTTGTTCTTCAAAAAACGTGGTGGGAGCCAGACTTTTTGTGACGTAGGAAGCTGACTGCTTCCCAAGGTCTCTCCTGCACCCACCAGAGAAATGGCAGTTCCCAGGGGAGCCAGGGACATCTTGCTGCAGGGACACCCAAACAGGGGGTACATGCCCAAAGGGTGGGGAAGGAATTTTGCCACTGCAGGAGCCATGGCACAGGCCTCTGCAGAGCACTCAGCCTCCCACCACCCCCACAGAGACCTGCTGTTGCCCTCTTCTCTAAAGCCCTTCCCTGCCTGAAATCAGGCATGTTGACAAGGAAGGGCTGTTTTATCCCCTTCCCAGCTGGCTCTTCGCTCAGTAGCCATGGGATGATGCTGTGGCCTCTGAGTGCCCTCAGCCTCTGCTTTGCCCTCCAGGTCTGTCAGCACTCTCATGTCACCATTCCTACTGTGCTGTGAGATGCTCAGAGCCATCCCAGCCACAGGGAATGGATCTCATAGGCATTGTCACTTCCCTGCCCTTTTCCCAGCTGCTGAGGTTGAGATGCAACAAGTTTGTAGGTTCTGCTACAGGGCAACCCCTGGTACAGCAGATGAGGTATGCTCACCTTGGAGGGGCTGAGTGTCCCAAAACCCCCTGTTCTGTGCTCCTGATATTCCCCCTCACTGAATTACTGGCTTCATCCCTGCAGGGAGAGGCCAAAGCCTCAAAGAGGTGGCCCTGTGAGTCCCACGGGGATCGTTGTTGAAGCTGCAGGGTTGGGATCAGCCCTGGGAGGTGGCAGGCAGAGATCATGGTGTTATCACTGCCACAGCCAGCCTTTCTCCTGGGAAGGGGAGCAACTCTGATTTCTCTGCAGGCTGAAGGTCACGTTTGGTTTTACAGCCAGGCAAAGGAGAAGAAAGGAGCAATTCTGTTTACTTACGGAGTCATTAATATCCTAGCTCCTGGCATGCACAGAGGCAGCAGGAACCTCCCCCACAAAGCAGCAGAGAGTGAGGCTGTGCAGCCCTTTATTATTCCATTATCAGCCAGGCAGGATTAGGAGGGCGGGTCAGGGAACAGTGCCGGCTTTGAGCAGCTTTAGCTCCTTTCCAAAGGCTTATCCCGGCTCAGTCTCACTCTCTGGACTCAACTCACTTATTCTCTGTGTGGAGGGGTTTGAGTAATGCTGGGGAGAGAGTGGGCACGGGGTCATGGAGCTTTAATAGCCCAGCAGGCAAAACCTGGGAGGTTCCTTTAGCAGGAACTCATTTTGTATGTTGAATTTCAGGGAGGGCAGTTTCTCAGCTCCGCCAACTCCCGCATTGCTCCCCAGGGGAAAACAAGCCTCGGCGCTGCTTTAGGGCAGTTCCGTGCTCGGGACAACCCGGTGCTGGGGCGGGACAACCATTCCAGGCGGCTTCCTGCAGCTCTGGACGAGGTTTTGCTCTTTATTCTTACCCAAGTTTCTCCCTGGAGCCCAGGTGGGGTGGCCGGAGCATACCGATCCCAGCCCGGCAAGGAAGGAGGAGCCGTGGGAACTGAGGCAGCAAATCCCTCTTCTTCTTTCCCAGGCCAGAAATGGGGTCTGGGATAGGATGATGTGTTTCCCCCCGCCCCCGTAAGTAATTCCACTCTGAGAATGCTGCCCGCAGGCATCGAGCATCGCCGCAGGGATCACCCCTGGATCGGGATCGGGATCGGGATCGGGATCGAGCCTCCCAGCCCAGCCCCTGCCAGGTGGTTCTCATTGCAGCCTCTGACTCACCTCCCAAAAATTCCTGCGCTCACATCATGGCAGGAAACCGCTATCGGGAAGTGGTAAAACCCCTGGACGGCCTGAAATTCGGCTTCCCCCAGCGAAGGGGGAGATCAAACGGCAGACTTTGGCCTCAGTCCCTCTGACGCCAGGGCTTGTCATCGGGGGGACGTCTCGGCGAGCGAGTGGTGGCTGTGTGGTTCCTCCAGACTCGGCAGCTTTTTTGCCTGGCATTTGGGAGTGTTTTCCCTGAGGAGGCCTGAGCTCAGAAATATTTTAAGCAAATTATCAGCTGGGAGGAATGAGCTCAGCTCGTCGGCATTGTTCATTGCCGGCAGCTGCTGAGAGCTCAGCGGAGGGTCAGCATTGGGGAGCAGCTTCCAACAAATTGCAGAGCCTGGCTGTGATTTAGGAGCTGCCCCAAAAAAACTGAGCTCCTCGGAGGCTGAGAATCCTCCCTGGGCCCTGAGAGAAGCTGGATTTTTGGGGGAAACCCACCACCCGCGGGTCATGGAGACGGGTAGAAGGTGCAGCCACTTTCCCGAGTTCTGCAGCAAATCAGTGGCAGAGCCCAGACTCGTGTCCTAGTTCGGGTGGGATGTGATCCCTCACTCTCTTCCAGGAGATATCTCTGTTAGCTCTGTCCCCTCCTGCTCTGTGCTGGTCATCCGTGTCAGCCCCGGCCCGCGGCTGGGAGGGGCTGATCAGCAGTCCCGGGGCTGGGTCTGCATGGAAACGGCTCCATCTCTGCACCGGCCGCTCCCGCAGGAGCTGCCTGGAAAGTTCCCACTGCTGCAGTCGGTGCCTGTCCCCCTGCCAAGCCTGCAGCCCTGTCAGCCCCGATGCAGCGCCAGCCGCGCTATTTCTGGCTCCACCTTGAGACACGTACCTTCAGCAGTGGGAACGATGCTAAAAGATAGATTCGGGAGGAGTGCACATCCCCGGGTGGCTGCCGGCGGTCACGGCAGAGCGGACAGGGATGTGGAGGAGCTGTGTACCTCGAAGGGAAACGCTGCGGTTCATCTTGCAGCAGAGGCACGTCCTCTGCACGCCTCCTTCGGGGCTGTGATGTGGCAGTGGGACCCCGAAATCCGGCCTGCCCCAGGCCTTTGCTGCAGCCCCCGGGGGCACGAAGGGTTATGGAAGGCGTGGGAAGCCCCCATGCTCGGTGCTTTTCTTCCCCCAGGATAACTCCCAGTGCAGATCAGCTTCTCCAGCAGCTGGGGGCCGGAGCAGGAGGAGTTCGGGGCCCGAGGGAGCTGAGGGAGGTTATTGGTGCATTTAACCCTTGGCTTCTTGCACAACTCAAGACAAACCTTGTCTGCCGTTTCTGCCTTAGTTTTCCCAAACTCAGGGCACACATCACCTTGCCCAGCGAACCCAGGGCACGGTGCTTCAAATGTACAAACCTCCACCAAACAATGTCTGTGGAGTCTGGGATACCCCAGGATTCCTCTGGGAGCAGGAGCTGGAGGGATGTTCGATCTTGAAGGGAGACTGGTGGTCACAGCTGGACTGGACGCTCTGCCCCGTGGGCGAGTCCTCTTTGCGGTGAGGAAGGAAGTGGGGGGGATTCTCTGCGGGCTGTCCCCCCATCACGCCAGCTCCGTGCCACATCCCCATGTCGCATCCCGGCACTTCCCTCCCACACACGCGGCCTGAGCAGCGCCGCGCGGGCGGGAATGGAGCCGATCAGGACAAACCCGACCGGCAGTCGCCTGCCCACAGCTGGGAGCTGCTGAGCACCCTTTGGGCTGCCCTTGGGGTCGAGGGACCTCGTTAAGGCTCTCATAATTAAAATAGCCCCAAACGACTGGTTATCAGCACGGGGAAGGAAGTTATCCCACTTCCGCGTTAGACATCACATCTAGAGGCAAACAAGTGGTGTCCGTGTGGGACCGGGTTCAATCGGCCTGTGGCTGCGGAGAGCAAAGGGACCTGCCCGGGGCTGGTGGTGGCCACTGTGCAGGTCACAGCATGGAGTGGCCATCCAAGGCTGGTACAGCATCAGATCAGTCTTCTGGGAAGTCCCCACAGACCAGAACTGAGACTGAAAAGCCCTGTCTGTGTCTCTCCTGCCAACACAGAGGCTGAGCCTGTGCCAGTCCTATTCCCAATCTGAAACAAACCTGGCTGCAGCCCCCAGCCCTTGGCATCCCCACCACGTGCAGCCCTTCCCCAGCCCTTTCTGCACTCATTTCCAGCCCTGACACATTGCAAAGAAGCCACTCTCAGCCCCTTTCCCCACAGTACGAATGTGGCCAGCAGAGCCTGGCCGGGCATTCCACTTCTATTTAAAGCACAAGCTGGCAGGATGAAGGGGGATCCCTGCAGCACAGAGGCACAGGGGCTTGGACGGATGTAGCACGGTGAGGACAGAGCCCAAAGTGGCCTCATCGTCCCATGGCACCTGCCAGGAGCAATGGGACAGCTGCTCTCACATCCCCCCAACACGAGTCATGCCTTCCTGAGCGGAAATTGGGAGCGGGTTAGTCACCAAGAAGGGTGAGGGGCAGGTCAGGACGCTGCACTCCCCGGCATCCAGCTATTTCCTCCCATAACACCTTGCTGAGGAACCTCAGGGCTGTTTACAAACGCTGGGCCGTGTCATGGCAGCGGCCCGGGAAGCTGCTGAGCCCGAATCTCACCCAGAATCGGCTGCAAGTGCTGCAGTTCCCAAGCCAAAAGCACCAGGGCTGGGAGCAGGTTTTGCCCCTCTGAGCATCCTTTTGTACCCACAGCACCCAGGGAAGTCTTTCTGGAAAGCACAATGCTCCAAATCACAGCATCTTGGCTCTCCCCATAGGTCTGCTCTGGGAAAACAACACTCAACCATGTTATCTGCCCGGCTGGTCATCTTGTGCACTCCCTGCAATTTCTTGGCCAGTTCCAGAAGGTTTAAGCAGGGACAGAGCTCACTGCTAATTAAACTGCCCTAAGTGTGAGAAGTGATGCCTCCCTGAGGTGCAAGCTCAAGGTTAGGACAGACCTACATCCATGGGGAATCGGTTGGCCAAAAAAAAAAAAAAACAAACCAAAACAAAATCCTTGTTGGGTTGTGCCAGACCCCTTGGAGCCCAGCAGTCCCTTGGGAGGGTGAGGTCAGTCCTGTTGCCAGCAAAACTGCTGTCAATGATTTTTGCTAGCTGCCGTGAACACAAAGCAGCTCCCAGCCTTGCTGGCACCCTCCAGACAAGTCCCCTGCGCTCTGTCCCCAGAGCTCTGTGCCCCAAGGTGGGGTTCACAGCACAGCCCACCTCCCTTCACGGGGCTTCATGCCCATAGCAACCTTCAAGCCCCACAGATACCTGATGGCGAGCCACCAGTAATGGGAAGGACATCATCCCTCTCCATCCTCCCTCCTGGAAGTGTCCCACGCCGTCTGCCCAGTGTCCTCAGCCCTCGCTGTGTTTGATTTCTCCAGGCCCTCGCTTCGTTCCTCTTGTGCTTGGACAGATGCAGAAATGGTATTAAAACGCTGTTCAGTCCAACGTGGGGGCTCCAGGGACACCTGCCAGCGCCCATGGGAGTGATGTTCAGGAACTGGGGCGGGGGTGGCCGCCGGGTGCTCTGTCTCCCCGCTCTCGGCGTGACCGTGGGTCTGTTCCTTGTCATTCTCAGCACCGTGGAGGCACCCACGCCAGACACCCACCCCGGCAGCGCAGAACCACCCGCGGCAAACCCACGGCGTCCCTTTGCCCCCGCCCGTCTGCAGAGCCGGTTCCCCCGCGGAGCACTGCCCGGAGCGCGGGGCGGCGCTTGGGGAAACTGAGGCAACTGGCGGGGGGTGGGGGGGGGTACCGGACCAGCCCCGGGACGGGCCCCCCTCGGCGGGGGAAGAGGTGGCCGGGGGGTGGGTGGGTTAAATTTTTATGAATGGGGCCGCCCCGCCTGCCATCGCCGGGCGTCAGCAGCGAGCGGCGGCGGGCGGCGCTCCCCGGTGCCTCCCGCTCCGCTCCGCGCCCGCTCCGCCGATGGCCGCCGGCCGCCGCGCTCCCCCGGAGCCCGGCGGGGGCCCGGTGCTACTCCAAGGCATCTTCGGCGCGGGGCCGGCCCCCGGTGCCGCCGCCTGCTCGCTGTCCCTGACGGCCCGGGAGCTGCAGGTGCGGCGTGCCGGAGGCTGCTCGGGCGGCTCGGCCGGTCCCGACGCCGCGCTCCGCCTGGCCGACTGCGTGGGCTCGGCCGCCTTCCCCGCGGCCGCGGCCGCCGCCTGCTTCTCGCTGGTGTGTTACCCGCTGCGGGGGCCGCGCTGGGGGCCGCCCGCCCGCCAGCGCCTGGAGCGAACCTTCCGCGTCTCCCGGGGTCCCGACGCCGAGGGCAACCTGCGCATCGCCCAGGCCTGGAGCCGCCGTATCCGTGAGCTCTCCGTGCCCACCGTGCCCGCGCAGGACGGTGAGTGCCGAGCCACCCTCCGCGCCCTCCCGGCACCGCTTCCCGCGGGGCTCGCTGCGCCGGGGCCGTGCCGGGGCCGTGCCGGGGTCGGGGTCGCGGTCGGGGTCGCTCCGCCGCCGGGCCCCGCGCGGGACCGCTGTGCCCGAGCTGCCGGCGATGCGCGGGGTCGCGTTCCGGAGTCATGGAGGGGACACAGAGGAGTGGTGACCTGAGCCTCCGTGGGGTCACTCGGACACCCCCTTCCCCCCACTTTCCCCGAGTCGGGGGGGGCGGGGGGGGGCAGGGAGATCCCGTGCCCCAGGCAGGGGTTGGTCATTTTTCTCCCCTTTCACCCTTAATTTGAAGGGACGTGGTCACATTATGGGGGCCCTTTGCACCCTGCCTCCCCCCCCCCCCCCCACAATTGCTCCCGTTCGATAACTCCAAAGGGCAGCATGATCCAAGGGAAAAAAAGTAATCATTGCTGACGCAGGCAGGACGGGAGCCAGGCACTGTCCCCAGCAGGTCCCATCCATCACTTGGGATTTGGGGACAGGGAGATCCCCCCAGGACCCCCGCGGTCCAGCGGGATCTCAGGGCAGCCTGGCAGGATCTGTGTTTCTGATCCTGCTCCCTTCCGGAGCTGTCAGTGTCTGGAAGGGGAGGGTCCTGCTTGGGGGCCGCATCCCCCAGCTCCTGCAGGCAGGGCAGGGCGTGTTGGCAGATAGTTGAACATCTGAGCAGAGATTCAATTATATGCACTACTTCATTTATTTGGCTGTCCAGTCGCTCTGATCAGACTTGGAAATTAAGAGGCATGCGGTTAGAGGGATCCTGTCAAATCACATTTAGCCCAGCTCTTCCTTGCTTGGATTTTAAAATGCTGCTCTTTTTTTTTTTTTTTTTTTTTTTTTTTTTTACATGACCTGCAGCTACAAAACAACTTTCTGTCTCTCATCCTAAAGAATTACAAAAAAATCCAGTGGAATGGGGTGAGGGCAGAACCAGTTCCCCGGCTCTATTTCCAGCCTGAACTCTGCAGCTGGAAGTCTCCAAGCACTTTCCAACCCTCTCCCTGTGAGCAGGCGGTGCGAGGGTGCCGGGGCAGGAGCAGCTCCTTGCACGCAGGGCCCTCGGGGCAGCGGGGGGGGGGAAGGAGGATGGGAGAAGGCAGTGCAGAATTTTGCAGTCACTTTTCTCACTGAGGGACATCAAGATTTGCAATCCTCCTCCCTCAGTTTGGGACAGAGCTAAAAATGCCCCTGGTCCACACCCTGCACTAGCAAGTGCCGGCAGAGAGGCCTGTGCAGGACTGATAAGGCCCTGCTGGGAAGCTGCGGGTGAGTCCGTGCAGAGAGTCCTGTCACCCTGTCCCCATGGGGAGGGGACCTGGGGAACCACCAGTTATCCCATCCTGGTGCTGTCACAGCTCCAGCATCCTCTGGGATAAAAGCCCTGCAGAAAGCTGCAGCAGGGATGAAGGGATGATTCCCCCTCCTCATTTCACCCCAAGGGATAAACAGAAGGTTCCTCAGCAGCAGATAATCCCAAAACTAGGGCTGCCTGCAGCGTGTCCCAAACTGCAAGTATCCAGGAGGGATCAAACTTCCCCCAGGCTTGTGTCCCAAAAGGGAAATCCAGTCCCAGGA
Source organism: Cinclus cinclus (assembly GCF_963662255.1). Lineage (NCBI taxonomy): Eukaryota > Metazoa > Chordata > Aves > Passeriformes > Cinclidae > Cinclus > Cinclus cinclus. Next base: position 5,396,923 of record NC_085065.1, on the reverse strand, counting down.
AGCTCAGCCCCAGCCTTATTCTGCCTGTCACATTTGCTCCTTGTGCCTAGAGAGTTTCCAGAAGGATACAAAGATGCACTGGAGTGGCTTGGGCTGCAGACAGCGGAGCTGTGGCACTGTGGTCCCAGCCTGAGCACAGCCAGGACACATCACATGAGAGGATGTGGGCAGAGGGAGCAGAGTTTGTGGCACAGCTGGAGCCCCTTCCTCCTGCTGACTCAGCTTCTGCTCTACTCAGCATTTGAGGCTGAAAGCGACCACACTGTGCTGGGAAGTGGAATCTTGCTGGGATGTCAGGGACTGGCCGGTGTTGTGCAACAGGAAGAGTTGGATGGCTCAGGATGCTGCTGAAATCTGTCTCCCTGTGCATCACCATTGCTGGGCTCCCTCTCTTATCCAGTACCCTCCAGTTCCACCACAGGACTGAGCCTGGTGCTGTTGGTGTGACCAGTCTCACACTGTGACTCCTGTAGTAGTAGTAGTAGTGGCTCCTGTCACTACTCACAGCCTGGTACCAGCAGTCTGTCCCTTGGCAGGCAGTCGTGGCATCCCTCTGTGCCCTGAGCAGGGTTTATTTTCCCCCTCCAGCCAAGGAGCTGATCCTCTGGGTCCCAGACTTTCCCTGCTGCCCAGAGGAGACCACAGGGCAGCACCCACAGATCCAGGCAGGATTTTTAGGCAAGACTCAGCTGCGCATGAGAAACTGTGTGCCTGGTTAACACTGTGGGGTTGAACACTGCATTTAGGCTTTTGAAATGCCTTTGGCTTTTGCTTTTCAGTATCCAGGGCTTGAAGGGGGAAAGAGAGAGAAAGGCCCACAGAGAGACAGCAGCTGGCTGCAACCTGCATGGGTGCTTGTCTGCATTTGCTTGCAGGGGATTTAGTGCCTGTGGGGACCAGGGAAGCTCTGAAGGGCCGGGAGCAGGGTCAACCCAGCACTGGGGTTGCTTTTTTGTTATCCCTGACCCAAGCTGGAGTGGCCTCTGCTCTGTGTGCTTCAGTGCTTTCTCCCAGGGCAGCTGGTCCCTTTGTGTCTGGAACCCACTGATAAGGGTCTGGGGAGGGTGTGCGGGGGAACCACTGGCCCTGGGCAGCAGTGGGGAGAACCAGCTTGGAGCCAGTGCCGGGAGCCAGGCTCATCCCTGGGGCTCTCACAGCCAATCCTTTTTGTGGATTTGGTGGCAGGTTCCAAGCAGCTGGTGAGGGGACAGGGAGGTGTCCTGGAGGGTGACAGTGCTGCTGGGCTATATCCATGCGGCCAGGAAGTAATCCTGGTGGTGATGAAGTCAGCAGAGCTCTGTGTGCTCCCAGGGCTGGGACAGGCATGGAGATGGGATGCTCCAGTCCCACCTCCCTCCAGGCAGCTTGTGGAGCTCATGACCATGACTGGTGTGATGCTGGATGTCACCCAGGGGAGGTGACACCTGCGGTGTCCTCGATGGCTCCACATTCACCTCTCCCCACCACTGTCCCCACTGTGGGTGGCAGGAGGGGTTTAGCTCGTGTGTTCAAAGTGCTCAGATCACTGCACATGTGCAGATGAGGTGGGGGCATCCCCAGTGTCACGGGGCTGAGAGGGGATTCCTGGCCCAGGACAGTGCTGGGAAAGGCTTCTGCTGCCCTGATTCAGCAGCTCTTCCTGCTGAGTCAGCAGGTCCGGCCTTGCACTGGGCCCATGTGCTGGGGTGGGCACCCACATCCCCCTGGGCCCAGGTCACAGGTCAGGGGGCACAGAGCTGGTGGGGACATCCTAAACAACCCCAAAACTGGGTTCTCCGTGCAGAGCCACGGATCTCCAGAGGCTCTGGGGGAGCCTGAGGCCACTGCCCTTCCTAACTTCAGGGTTTGGGGTGCCCAGCAGCACCCGGGGTTCCTGCCCTCCTCCTCTCCGTGCCTCCCTCACAGGGCAGTTTAGTGGCTTCCCCCTGCCCCCCTGCATGGGGACCACTGGGCTAGGGGAAGGAGGGGCTGGAAGCAACTGGGGAGGCAGAGGGATGGGACCCCTGCCAGGCTTGTAATTACAGCCCAACCCAGGCCCTCGCAGGCGAAACCTGAGCCCCGTGGGGAGCAGGGGAAGCAGCAGCGTCCGTCTGCCAGCACAACTGTCTGTCCTGGCCCTGCTCCATCTGGGTGGATGCAGGGAACTGGGACCTGGAGTTCTCATCCCCCCCACTCTGGTACGGCTGGAGTGCTGCAGGGCTCCATCCTGGATGTGAACATGTCTGCTGATTGTGGGGGAGCTCAAATGAGTCCCTGTAGTCCCCTGTATCCTGTCTGCCACTTCTCCAGCATTCCCAGCAGGGACCCTCTATCCCTGCTCACCCCCTTGCCTCTGGGTAGGAATGCAGCCCAGGGAGCTTATGAGGATGGGGGAAGGCCAGTTTCCCTTCCTCTTTTGGTTTTGGCAAATGCTGCCCTGGCTGGCAAAGCCCTCCCAGGGCAGGCCCCTGACCCTGTCACCCCCCCCAGGTGACAGCTATGGGGTGCTGCCCCGGCCCTGCCGTGCACTGGTACTGCTGAACCCACAGAGCGGCTCTGGCCGTGCCCTTGATGACTTCCAGGCAGTGGTTCAGCCCATGCTGGCCGAGGCTGACATTACCACCACTGTCTTCATCACCGGTGAGTTCATGAGCAGCTCCTCCTCCTCATCTTCCTCCTCCTCCTTCTCCTTTCCTTGGGATCCTACCTGGGCCCTACCCCATGGGGACAGGTTCCTCCAAGGGCCTTTGACTCTCTGCATCACCACAGCTCTGGGACCCACAGGATGTTGCACTTGAGGAGTGACTGACTTGCCTCCTGCATCCCTGGCTGGGGTCACTATCTGAGGCTGGGGTCACTATCTGGGGCTGGGGTCACTGTCTGGGGGGGTGGCAGCAGGAAGGGCAGTGGGATGGAGGGTGATGCTCCAAATCTCTCCACTTTCCCCAACAGAGAGACCCCACCATGCACATGAGAAGGTGCGAGATGAGGACCTGTCGCAGTGGGACACACTGGTGGTCATGTCTGGGGATGGGCTGCTGTTCGAGGTGAGGGCACCACAGGGCTGGGCAGAGAGCTGGGAAGAGAGCTGGGAAGAAGGGGTGTCTGGGGCAGGAGCCAAGCTCTGAGTCACCAGGTCAGGCACAAAATGGCAAAGGAGAGATGGCACCAAGCTTGGAGCAAAGCAGCCATCATCTCTGTCCTGCTCTGGGCAGGGGCACCATGGGCTCTGCTCCCCCCAGGCTGGGCAGGGGCTGCTGGGTTCCTTGGGTAGCACAGGCTCCTTCATCCCTACAGGTGGTGAACGGGCTGATGGAGCGTCCGGACTGGAAGGAGGCCATGAAGAAACCACTGTGCATCCTGCCAGGAGGCTCTGGGAATGCCCTGGCTGCCTCTATCAACTACTATGCAGGGTGAGTACCAGCCCCCTGGGGCACCCATTGCCACCCTGCAGGGCTGCCCTGGAACCAGGCAGGGATGAGGGAAGAGGAAGGCTCCAGTCCAAGGAAGGATGCTGGGATGCCCAGGGGTGCCTGGCAGGGTCGTCACTCCCCACAGGCTGGTGCAGCACAGCCCCAGCTGTGAGCAAGGGATTCCTTGTGTATCTTACTGTCCCCACCCCCTTTTTCTGGGCTCAGAGACTGGCAAAGCTTTAACCCAACGGACCCACTCGAGGCACAGCCAATCCCATGGTGTGGAGGACCAGGATTGCCCTGATTCAGTTCCCTCTTTCAGGAACTGGTTTATCCCTCCCATCCCCAGCAAAACTACTCCCAGCAGCTGTTCCTGAGGGACACTGTCACCCAGCTGGGACATGTCCCAACCATGACACAAGGGTGAGGTCTGCAGATGGGTGCTGGGGCAGCGGGAGAGGTCCTGAGCTCCAAACTCACCCTCTCCATCCCTCACAGCTACGACCACGTCGCCAAGAAAAAGCTGCTGACGAACTGCACCTTCATCCTGTGCAAGGGGCTGTACACGCAGATGGACCTGGTGTCGCTGAGCACGGCCTCGGGCAAGCACTTCTTCTCCTTCCTGGGCTTTGGGTGGGGCTTCATCTCGGACGTGGACATCGACAGTGAGAAGTACCGCTGGCTGGGCAGCGCCCGCTTCACCCTGGGCACCCTGCAGTGCCTGGCCAAGCTCAGGGTGTACCAGGGCCGCCTGTCCTACCTGCCCATGGCCACGGAGCAGAGCAGCTCCCCGGCACCCCGGGACCCCCGCGCGCCCGTCACCAACGGCCACATCCCGCAGCCGGCGGGGATGGATGCGCCCGGCGTGCTGCCCCCCGACTCGCTGCTGGTGCCGCTGGGCCAGCCCGTGCCGGCGCACTGGACCGTGGTCCCCGAGGAGGAGTTTGTCCTGGTCTATGCCATCTACCAGTCCCACCTGGGCACCAACCTGCTGATGGCGCCCGCGGCCCGGCTGCACGACGGCTGCATCCACCTCTTCTACATGAAGGCCGGCATCAGCCGCGTGACGCTGCTCAAGCTCTTCCTGGCCATGTCCAGGGGGACCCACCTGGACTTGAACTGTCCCCACCTGTGCTACGTCCCCGTCCGGGCGTTCCGCCTGGAGCCGCGGGTGGCCGCGGGCATCATGACAGTGGATGGGGAGGCGCTGGCCTGCGAGCCCGTGCAGGGCCAGGTCCATGCCCGCCTCTGCCGCGTCCTCAGCGGCTCCTGAGCTCCCCGTTCGCCCTCCCTGCAGCGCTGAGCTGCCGGCACGGCCCAGCGCAAGGGTGGCAGAGCCTTCCTCCCACTCAGGAACCCCCTCCTTCCATAGCAATAGGTCTTGGGGGAGGGGGGGCGTGGGGCCCATCCCCTCGCTTGCCCCCACGCTTAGCTTTACCCCCTTGGGACAGCCAGTGCTGTTCCAAATATGAGCCACAAGCCCCATCAGGTACTCGGTGCCGGCGAGATGCCAGCGTGTTTTATCCTGGTACGAGGTCCCGGCCCCCAGGCGGCTGCGCCGGCACAGCCCCGTCCCCTCCCCGGCTCGGACGCACACGGTGGCATTGCTGTGTCCCCATCCCGGAGCCAGTGCCACCCCCCAGGATGGGTCAGGACCAATAGATCTAATACAATAAACCGACTTTTTAAAGAATGTTTCTACCCAAAGCTTCCTGTAGAAGCGGAGTTTATTCTTGTGAGAAATGTAAAATAAATATCTAGCGTTTGCAAAAGGAAAAAAAAAAAAAATCCTTCCTTAGTTTTGATCCAAGCTCACAGCTGCTGTTAGGGGCTGGGCTTACCCACGGCCCGGCTACACGGACTGCAGGACAGGTTTAGCTCAGCAGCTCAGCACCGCAGCCCTTTGCTCCTTGACATCCCGGGGCCGGGAGCAGCACGGAGCGAGGGGCCCCGGAGATGCTCCCAGGGGAGATAAGTGAGGACGCAGGACACAGAGCATTGCTGCCACAACCCACCCCCATTTCTGAGGTGCAGCGATGCCTCCCGGTTCAGCCTCGTGCTGGAGCTGATCATATCCAGGGAGCTCAGCCATGCGGTGACACTTGGGGACATCCTGGGGAAAGCTCGGTGCCTCTGAGTGACAGCAGGGAAGGGCTCATGGAAGAGGTTCAAGGAGGGGTCGTTGGAGCTGAGAGGTTTGGCTTTCTGCCTGCAGCAGAGGCCCTCTGGGGGCTCTTGCGTCCCTTTTTCTGGGCTGCGCGGGGCCAGCTGGAGCCCTGCTACAGGTCCCTGCCTTGGGGCTTGCCTGGGGGGATTATTCAGCCTCTTTGGTATAAAATTGCAGTAATTAAACCTCATTTTCGGCGCTCAAGTACAAAGCAGAAGAGTAAACAGTGCTGGCTGTTTGCATTTATTCAACTGCAAACTATGCAATTAGGATGGCAGATCCGGGAAAGAAGAGCACGATTGTCCTCCCCCCATGGCCTCACTTGCTCATGGAGAGGAGCCCTGTTCCTGAGCCAGCAGGGCAGGCAGCAGCTGGGAACCACCTCCCAAAATAAAGTTATATCCCCCGTGGCATCGGGCCAGGTGTAAAAACAGGCCGAGCAAAAACTCTCTAACCCTGCTGAGCTGCTGGAGGGAGAGCCCACGGCAGGGGATGCGCTCAGAGCTCTCGCTGTCTCAGTCAAGGGACACGGATCAGCAGAGCGGAGCCGTTCAGGCTCACAGCGCCTGAGAGGCTCCCTGCGGGCTCCTCCCGGGCTCCTGTGCGGCTCTCAGCAGCAGGTTGGCCGGGATCGCCCTTGCCCGCCCTTTCCCGGCTTTCGCTGCACAGCTCTACCGTCACCCGTCTGCTTCCAAAACCTGCTGGACGGCAGGAACGGGCTCTTCACGGGGAGCCCCCGGCCCTTCTCCCGCACAGCCCCTCGCTCCCGAGGGGAGCAGCTGCAAACGACTCCGGCACAGCCGCGAGTCCCCGCACACCGAGACACTGCCCGTGGCACGCACTGGCACCTCGAGCTGCTCCTGCAGGCTGAGGGGGACCAGGGAGGGCCCCTAGGAGAACAAAATCTAAGTCAGGACTGTCGACTCCACATCACTGCTCCAGATTCCAGCAGCACCCCCGGCAGGTGCGGGATGCCCTTGGCCCCCAGCGGCTCAGACACGGCTGTGTCCAGCCTCATCCATCGCACACTTCCCTGTGTGCTGAGGTGAGGGGCAGGGCCGGGCAGAGCTCCCAGCGGCCTACCAGGCTGGGGGGGGTGGCTACAAGAAAAAGAGTATTTTTTTGCCTGAGTCTGGCCGTGATCAGCGGGGGTGGCTGGGAAGCCGTGCTGGAGCACACACTGAACCAGCTGCGAGGACCACAGAAAACAAAAAAAACCCAGCCTGACAGATGCCCTCTGTAAATCAGGGTCTTGGGGAACAGTTTAGAGAGAGCCACAGAGGCAGCCCCTCCCTTCCAGACCTGCCTGGATCCCTCCGGACTCGGCTTCAGCCAGCGGGAGCCTGTCCAGCCCCGAGGCTGGCACAGGGATGCACCCGAGAGGGGCAAATGCCAGAAGCGTGGCAGGGGGTGGTAGGGGAAAAGAAAGAGACAACTCACAGAACTACTCACAGAGGCAAAATTTAATGGCAAGTCATCTTCCCTCCTTTATTACACCTTGGTTAGCCAAACAAAAAAAATCGGCAGGTAAAAAAAGTTTTAATGGTCACACAGCACTTTATACATATAAGCAACCAAGCATCCACATCTGCACGTGAACAACACACCTCTAAGCATGGCCTCAATAGTCAGGTTTGTTTTTTTATTCATTAAATACTGTACAGAATCAAGGCTACAAACTGATTTTGTAATGCTTCTTCCCCCTCCCCAGCACTTAAAACAGTTACAGGCTGCTCTCATTTGTACATCACACAGTCGTGTAGCCAGTTTTAAGGCTAACAATATGCATCATGCTTTGGCTTTTTTTTTTTTTGTGTGGGTTTTTTTTTAAGGTTTTAGCCTTTTAAATTGTGTTACCCTTAAATATTACATACATACACAAAAAAATTACATAGCTGCAGTGTGCTCACCACCAACCTCATCACCCAGGAGCTTCACATTATCAAAAGCTTTAGAAAATTTGTAAACCTCTGTGCACGCTTGGGTTTGGGACAGCTACAGAGAGCGAGCGGTGCTGGGGGGAGCACAGTCCCCTTCCAGAAGGCCAACATCCACCTCCTCGGGGGGAGCCCAGCCTGTGCAAAAGCTCTTGTGTAGGATCAGAAACTTTTTGGGCAAAGGGAAGGACCTGGTGCCTGCCCGACCTCTGCCCTGAGATGAGAGCTGTAGAGTAAAGGAGGGGAAAAGGGGAACCCTACAGCTCCTCTGTCCCCAGTGGGTTTCTCCCTCCCTCTGTCCCTGGTCCTGTGGGTCTAGGGGCAGCCACAGTCCGGCTCTGGGACAGAGGGGGTCAGTTCTGGATCACTAACCGTGGTTGTGCCTGGAACCAGCGGCTCTGCCTGTTCTCCCCTGCCCTGGAGCAGTGGCCTCACCCCTTGCCCCTGCTCGCCCCCAGCCCTCCCCGCTCCCGTGCTCAGCTCAAAGGGATCCATTCACTCCCAAACGTAGTCATGGTTACAGCTCCAGCTCGCCCGGCCCCGCCCGCGGCTCCCAGCACCTCTCTGCGCCCCAAACAGGATCTGCCCTGCATCTCCCATCTGCCAGGCAGGGAGAGCTCCTGGAGCAGAGCTGGAGCTGCTGCACACATGATCCACCCACAGAGCAGTGTCTGGAGAGCTCTGCAGCCCAGGTCTTCATCACAGCCAAGCCCTGCGTCCTCCGGAGCACCGGGAGAAGGATGTGTCTTCCAAAACCCCCATGGTGGATGGGAACCTGAGATGGGCTTTGTGCAGCCAGCCCCTGGCTCAGGAGCAGCACATGGGGGCAGCAGGAAAGCACAGAGAGCTAGGGGGGAGGGGTGGATTTGGGCTGGTGGGTGCAGCCCTTACCATTTCTGGGACTAAAAAGCACCACACCAACGTGCTAGGACTGTCCTGCTGCTCTGTTTCTAACCACAGCCATACTGAGCAAGAGCAAAAGCAAAGAAGAGCTTTGGCTCCATCCTTACCTCTGGTAGAGCCATCTGCTCAGCCCGACTCCTCCCCAGGAAGCCTGGCACCACTGTCTCCCTGTGCAGCTGCAAGGACTCTCCCTGCCAGACTGTGCTCCCCTCCAAAGCCTGAGCACTGGGCAAAGGCAGCAGGGTTGGAGTGTAACCACCCACCTCCAAGTGAAGGTGTGTGCAGACAGGACCAGAGGCCTCAAGAAGGGACTTGACCAGGGGACTCTGGCAAGCCCCTGCTTCAAAGTGCTCAAGGTCACCAGCTCAGGCTGGCCACAGCCAGCCCACTATGGGAAATGAGAACAGCTGGCAAGGGAAGGAGCAGCCAACAGCCCAAAAGAGTGCTGCTGTAACAGTGCAGGAACCAGCACAAACTGGTGCTGCCAACAGGGCCTCACCATGACATGGCTTCCCTGGGGTGACCCTGGCTCCCAGGGCTCCTGAACACCCAGCTGGATGAGGGGGCAGCAGCCACGCCAGGATCACTCACTGCTGCCTGCCCTGGTGAGGCCAGGATCCAGGGTGGGTGTAGTGCTGTGTGACAGCCAGGATGGCTGGGAACAAAAGACACAAGGATACCTAAGCAAGAGACGAGGGCAGAACCCTGAATCCCATGTATTTCTAGAATACAGGCATGCATGGTGGGGAAAGGGAAGTTTGCCTCGCTCTGGAGAAAAAGAAGTGGAGATGGCTAGATTCGCCTCCAGGAGACTGACCTGGAAGTAGCAGAAGTGGAAGGAAAGTCTGCAGCACTCCCAGGGCAGCACAAGTGCCAGTGCAGAGCTCTGGCCCTGCCTACCAATCCCAACTGGAAGAACTTTGTAGATACGGTGAACAACTAAGACTAGAGCAACTCCGTATGGTATAGACAACTCCAATGCAAACACAATCCAATGTCTAAGTACAGATAAGCTGGGGTAGACTTTCAGAGAAGCCATGGGAACTCCAAGAAAAAGAAAAGACTGGGAGGGCGTTGCCCTTCATTTCCAGAAACTACAGCAATCCCTTCTCCTGGCTGGAACACCACCAGAACAAACTGCTGGGTGTAGTGCTGGGTGGGAAGAGTCCTTGTGTGGAAAGGTGCCCCAAGATGAAAGTGCAGAGGGGACGTGGCTGCAAGACTGCTTCTGTGCAGGTCTCAAATCTTACCATTGCAGGGTCAAACTTGCAAGAAGAGCACGTACATGGGACAGGGAGAAGGAAAAGGGGTTGGGGGCAAAGAGTTATTCATGCTTAAACAACCTTTCCTCAGAGGAGCAATCGGGCCTACCACCTTCTTTGGAACAAACCAAGCTGAGGAAGAAAAGCTGGAAGGAGAAGCCAGTTGATTGGTAACAGCATTTGCCAATTTACTTTCTGCTGCTTTCCCTTCTCCCCTGCACCTGCCTGTCCCTAACCTGATGGTTTATTTGTCCTCTGTCCACTCTGGGATGTTGGCCCCTGCTAAGGCAGCCCGGTACTGCTGCAAGACACCGCGGATGCTTTTAATGAACCCCTTGGACAAAGGGAAGAGGGGAAACCCAATATCAGGGTAACCGCTCTTCTCCGGCAGGAAACTCCTGTAGCTCTTTCTCCTTTTCTTTGGTTTCACACTGGGCTGCGAGGCAGAGTCCTGGGCAGCCTTCCCCTCGTCCGTTCGGTCTCTAGCCAGGTCCCCCCTGGCTTGGCCTGTGCTCTCCGAGTCTGAGTACTGTTGGAGGTCACCGGCGTTGGGCGTCGTGGTCGGGAACTCCGACTCGTCCAGCTCCTCCTTCCCGTCCAGCGCCGAGTCGGACAGTTCAGCAGCCACCCCCTGCTCCGAGCTGCACTCTGCCAGCGCCCCCGCCGTGTCCCCGGGGCTCTCGGCCAGGCTGCCGCCGGCGCACAGGAGGGAGGCAGAATCAGCCCCGTTGGCCTGTTCGTGGCTGCGCTCCACCAGCTCGTTGGTCTCCAGCCAGGACTCGATGCGGGACACCAGGCGCCAGCCGCTGCAGCGGAAATGCTCGCGGATCTCGTGCTCGAAGACCTCCACGGGCCGGCGCAGCAGCTGCATCATGGACTGCACCACGCGGATCAGCGTCATCTCGTTGTAGCAGCGGCTGTTCTCGTAGCCCTCCTGCAGCCCCCGGTCGCTGTCGAAGCCCGCCTCGTTGTAGTAGGGCTCGTTCACCAGGATGAGACCTGCCGGGAGAACGGGACACCGAGGGGTTAAAGCAGGAAGGCCAGGAATTGCCATCCCCTGCCAGGCCGCTCCTGCCAAGAGGGTCAAGATCAAGGGTCAAGCACAGGCCAGGCTGAACCCCCAGAACCTGCAGGATGCAAAGGACTGGTGTTGCAAGGGGAGCGTAGTGTGATGCGGTAGGGACCTTGGACTCTGCAGGGAGTGGCATCCATGTTCCTTGGCTGGCAAGAACAGCCCTCTGCCAGCACAATGCAGAGGGCACACAACAGCAGAGGAGGTCAAAAGGGCAGGAAGGGAGAGGTTACACAGCTCCTTTCACTTCCCTCCTGCACAAAACCCCACAGACACAACAAAAGCTTTTATTTTCCTCCTTCTCTTAACCAGAACAAAGGCCAGACTGCAGCAACGAGCTTTGAGCTGGCTAGGCTCTGTTCTATCCAGCAGAGTCCTATCAGATGGGGCAGCTCTGAGACACAGAAGACTGTGGCAAGTCACCTTTACCAAGATTTCTCCTGCTTACTTCTGGTCTAATGAAATTATGGGTGTGTCGCAACAGCACCAGCACTGCCACGCTGCTGGCAGCCTGCCACAATTTGCATTAGAGCTGGGGAGATCATGAGTTTCTCAAAACCTAGGCAGCAGGAGAGGAGATTTCCCCCTAACACCAAGTTGCTCCAGCAAAACATTTAGTATTTCATTTTCTAAATTTGGATCCTTGGCTTTGGAAATGAGAAAAGGCTTTTATTGTGGTGTCCTTCCCCCACAGAAGGACACAGGTGGACTGTGGGAGTTCAGAGGAGCAGGAGTTGCCTTCAGTCAGCAGGAACTCTAGTCCTGTGTCAAAGGTTTCTCATCACATGCCTGAGCAGAAAGTTGTCTATGAGGAAGTTATGTGATTTAGTCTATTTGCTCCTAAACTGGATAGGGCAGAGCAAAGCCCCACGGCAGGAAGCCCTGGGGCTCGTCTAGGCACACCCCTTATTATTCTCTGCTTTGGTAGGAGCATAAACACCAGCATCATGTGCAAAACATGCCACATGTAGGATGGGCGGGTGACTCAGTGGGGATAAAAAAGAAAAAAAAAAAAAAAGTCCTGCAAACGAGGCCCAGTTTAGCAACTTCAGCTAACTTTGGTAACAGGCTGAGGAAACCGTGGTTCACCTCTGTCAGCTCAGAGTAACAAGCAGACAACTCTGTGCTTGGCTGCTGCAGTGAGAAAGAGGGAAAGCATTGTGTCAGAGCCCTGAGATGTAGCCAGAACTCTGGGCCTGAGAAAATCTGGCACCTGCTTCCACTGCTAAAGCAAGGACACTCCTTTGTCCAGCAAGGTGAAAGCAAAAGGCAGCACTAAGCCAAGTGGGGTGACAGACCCCAATTGTGTGTCCCCCATAAGCCAACAGCCCTTCCTCCCTCAGCCTTTTCCTGCCCCACAGGCTCGGCAGGAGGATTTACCTTGGATGGAGATAAGTACTTGAAGGAGACTGGATTTACTGGTCCACCTTTCTGTCCCCTGAAATGCACACACAAATATGTTAAAGGGCTGAAGCAAAATCAGTTTGCTCTGTGACTACTGTCAGATGAAGTGAGGCCCCAGTTGCTCTGCATTCCTGTTGCTGACATCCTGTGGCTCATGGCAGGAACAAGGAACTGACTCCACAAGCACGTGATGTGCTGGTGTCCCATCACAACAAGACACCTCTCCGTTATTTTTTTACCAGCACCACACCTCCCCAGGCCAGTTCTGTCTGGAACTGTGTAACCTTAGACACCAGCCATCAGTTCCAACACCTTCCCAGCTGCCCTGTCCTGGTCAAAATGTATTTCCCTGGCTTTGCTTATTCCAAGTCTCCAGCTGGACTTTGTACCATGCTACATGATTTGTCCACAGTGTGGAAGACAGAGCCCTAACCCATAGGCATACCCCTGCTAGTGCTGGCATCTCTGCTATGGCTGGTCTGACCACAGACTTCTCATTGAGGAGAGACAGTTGAGCCAAATAAAGACCCAGAAAAAGCCAAACTACACCAATTATCTGCTCCAGACACCTAAACCAGAGCCCAAAGCCCAAGTCACCCCAGCTGAAGCACCACCCGAGAGAGAAGTCACCCAGGTCTGGTAGGAAGTGACTTGTTCCAAAAGCAGCCCAGCACAACCCCAGCTCCCCAGGGACAGGTGGATGATGGCACTACCTTGCCTATCCAGGTCCCCAGGAGGCTGACACACACTTTGCCATTGTCGTACAGGTTGGGATTCAGTCTCCCACTGCACTGGGAGAGGTAGCGGAAGAGAGGTGGGACAGCAGGGTAGATGTTGGGGAGCTGGATGTCAAAGAGGAAGAGGCCATCTTCATAGGGTGTACGTGTGGGCCCTTTGATAAGTGCTGAGAAGAGATCCTGTGGGGAGAGGCAGGAGGTCAGACACTGGGAAACACCCAGGCAGAGCTGAATGTACACGGAGGGAGGGTGGGAATGTGACTGACTCAGCCCTTTCAAGTGTCAGCTCAAGCACCACATCTCAGGGCACCTTCCCCCACCAGAAGTTGCACCCTGAGAGCAAGTGAACCCTTCCATTTGAAACAGGGCTTTGAGGAGGGCAAAACCCCCCAAATTTACTCCCTACTAACACAGCCCCTTGCTGGCTGCCCGCGTGTTCTCCCACTCAGCACCCAGAACAGGCTTCCCTGCAATCAACAGCTCCTTTTTGCCACCCTGACTCAGGGAATGCAAAAGCAGCCATTTTGGGTAATTACAGCCCTGTTTCACATGCTGCACACATTCCTGCAGCTCTAATGTAAAGGATTTGGGCTAAGCAGGGAATTCCAAAGACAGGGATCCAGATGCTGAGCCCAGCACTACCACAGAGGCATCTGAGAGCAGGCACTTGCCATTCGATCCTCGAAGGTTTTCACCATGATGCCATCAGGCAGGGAGGTGGCCAGCAGAGCCATCTCTTTCCTCACGGTGCTAAAGAACTTCTTGGCTTCTGGGGGCTGGAACTCCATTTTCTTGAAGGCATGGGAATCTGTGGGACAAGGAAGACAACAGAATTACAGCCTGCCTTTGGAAACTTCCACAGTTCCTCATGAAGGCAAATCTACCCATGTGTAATACGCATCATGTGGAAGAGAGGAGTTAACTTGCTTTGGTGCTGAGCCAGGAGGCAGGAGAGATTATTTCCCACGCAGTACAGCAACCACAACCTGCATCTCCTGTTCTCACTGTCCCCTATGGCCCAGCCAGGAGCCTTGTCCCACAGCTGGGACAATCCCACAGAGCAATGGCCCTTTCTCTGCCAAACCTAAGCACAGCTCCCCACTCTCCCTTGCCCACACCTACAGCTTCACAACAGTTTGGCCACTTTTCTCTCCCCTGTCTGGCTTGTGAGCACCTTGGGCTCCACTGTCACCAATGTTCCACACAGCCAGATGCTCTTTCTTATTTTTGGCCACTAACATTGATGCCAGTGAATAAGGACACTCACTCACCAAGGACACTCAGCACAAGAACACCAACTGTTTTTGCTCTGCTCCTCAACCAATTCAGCTCTAAAATAAAAGCCTTAACAAACCCTGCAACTTGCAAGAAAATTTCTGCAGTAAAAAGCAACTGATGTATGGAGCCCTTCAACATTAGTCACCACCCTGGGAGAGAAGGAAGCATGCTTCTGAGACTTGGGAAGGTGCAGGAGTGCCAAGAGATGCTATCTAAAAGCCATGCTTAGGTCCCAGAACACACTGTGCTACAGAAGTTGTCTTAATTTCTCCTTTCCAGTTAATGGGCTATGAAAAGGACTAAGAAGAAAAGAGGATACAGAATTCAAAAGGTTTGAGGCAAAGGTTTTGGATAAAGAAACACTGAAGGACAGCAGTGAAGGACTGAGTATCCCACACTCACCTGGAGCATACTCCAACACAGAGAACACTTCTCCCTTGGCACTGGTGAAGGTGACTCCAGGCTTCCCTCCACTCTGCTGGCAGAGCACTGGTGTCTCACTGGGCCACTCTGACCTCACTGGTGTCTGTGCCTCTGCTTTTTCTTCCTTCTTCTCAGTCTCTACCATGGCTTCCATCTTTTCCTCCTCAGCAATAGCCACATTATCCAAGGTCTTCTTGAGATTTTCCTGCAGCTTTTTAATATCATCCAAGAACTTCTTTTCCCGAGTGGGTTTTTCCAGTTCCACAGTTGGGGAGGTGGGAGAGCCAGTCAGCAGCTGCTCCACAGTCATATTTTTCAGGCTTTCCAAGATCTTGATGGCCTCCTTTAGTTCCCGGAAGCTCTTTGGGGCTCCATCCTTGCCAGCTTTCTCTGTAGCAAGATCTGCAACTGCCATAGCCACAGCTCCCTGGACTTGTTCTTCTACTTTTTTCACCTCCTCTGCTGCTGGTTCCTCAGGCTCAAAGTCTTCAATTTTTGGGTGGTCATCTTCCATGAGGCCATTATCTGTCTCCCAGCTGTCGCTTTCATCCTCCCACTCTGAGGACGCCCCGCTGGTGCTACCATCAACAGAATCATAGTCTGACTCCTCAATTTCTGATTCAATATTGTACAAGTGCTAAAGGAGAGCAGAGTTACATGAGACTTAGGTTAAAGCACAGTTTCAGTTGTTTTTAAAAGTAAGTAATGAAAAAGGAGTTTCCATTTGGAATTGGTTGGGTTGTTTAAACCCATTCCACCTATACTGGCACAGATTATGAAACCACACAGCCCCATCCTCCACTTTTCCAACGATAGTATGGGGGTAAAACTAGGGCAAGCTTTGGATGGCTACAGTCCTCTCAGTGTCTGGGACCCAGCCCTCGAAAGCAGGCCCCACAGCTACCTGGATGCCCCAGGGTTTCAGAACTCAGAGCTCAGCTGGTATCGTGTGAGGAGTTGGTATTTCTGGTCCAGCTTCTGCACCAGCAACTGTGCTGGCACAGAGCCCTGGTTTGGCTGTCTCCCCACTCTGTCCTTCCACAGAGTCAATGTTGGAATCAGGAACACATTCCCACAGCAGCTCTCCTCTCCTGTGGTACACAATACTTGCCAGCAGAGCCTTGCTAGGCTGCTTCAGCTGTTATATGTGGCTACTGCTTAAAATTCAGCTAGGACAATGGAGCCTCACCCAAGTTGCTGAATAAGCTCTTACATAAAATGTTCTCTTCTCTCTCACCACTGGAAGCTGAACACATCCCCACTCCATCCAGCCTCACCTCCTACAATTTGCTTTTGCACATGCTACATCTCAAGAGGTCTTTCTGCAGAGGTTTAGAGACCTCCTCCAGCTTTAAGCACCAACGCAGGTGAGCAGGAACACCTTTACAGGGCTGTGTTTGCAGTTACAGGAGGGGAGCATTTTATCCACATGCTTCAGACAGCTGAGTGACAGGCCAAGAATCCTCTTAATCTTGTCAGATACGATCCCAGAGGCTAAAGCACAGGGACCCTCACTCATCTTGTCAAAGCCTTCAAATGAACCAGCACTGCTGAGCCAGTCCTATGCCACCCGGAGACAGGCAGCCAGCAGAGGTTAGCTGGGTTCAACACAAGTGACTGCAGGCAGGAAAAGCCATAAAAACTCACTGCCCTTAAAGCTAATCCAAATCTGAGTTGGAAAGTTAATTAGCCTGTTATGCCATCTTTATTTTTAGAGCTGTGAAAAAGCACCCAGACAGCTTGTCTCTGGGCACACTGTCAGGCATTGATAAATCATGGTTTTACCAACTGATAATTCATGCTCCTGACATTTCCCTAACTCCCATAATCACGCAGAGGAGCAGAATCGAAGGGACTGGCGTGACACAGCAGGAGCTGCTGCAGAGCCCTGGCACTGCAGTGTGAGAACAGCCCTTTGTGGGGCATGCATCAGACCTCTGATTGTGCCTGTGATCCAAGCACATGTGACAACAGGGGGAAGGGAGACAGCAGCCTGCTTTGTACGCCCCAGTCCACTGCCATAGTGCAGGCATTGACTATTCTACTGTAATTAATGCAGAGCTGCTTGGTTTAAACAGGAATCTTACTCAAGTACTTTGTACTTGCTAAGGCATCTCTGCAGTGGAGACAGTGGTTGCTCTGCCAGTGACAGAATGGGACTCTACAGATGTAGGTTGTCTTGTATCTTTAGGCTGTCTGTCTTCATTGCAGGCAACAAGGAGAGAGACATGGGATGAAATTGTATGGGGAGTAGCAAGTATGAGCTCAAGACAGTACAACAAAAGCCTTAAAAGAATCCCAGACAAATCAGTGGGGTGCAGTGGATTAGCAATGTGGCTGTATCTTTACTTTTCAGCTTGCACTCAACCCTTTCCCTCCCTGCCCTGGGATAAGATTTGAGTCTGATGCCTAGGTTAGCTAAGGTGACAATTTGTGGCTCTGGCCCAGCTTCTGGAGGAGTTTCTTTAGCCGAAAACCCCACTATGGTGGCATTTCACAAGAGAGACAGAACATGCAATTGTCTTTTGACACTACCCTGGTTGGGCAATGCACCAAGCCAGGCTCCAGTCAGAACCAATGATCCCTGAGCTCCACAAAGCACCAGGAGGCCAGGAGCAGGGCTGTGGGCAGAGCTGGGAGCATGCAGCGCACTTGTGAAGGCAAAAAGAGCCTGTCCAGGCTTTCCTACTCACTAGATTAGAGAGCAGTTATGACCAACCAGTTGCCCAGACCTTCTGACAAAAATATTTTCCTGTGCTAACAGAATTGGAAGGCCACCCTATCATAAGGGACTGTACCAATCAACAAAGCAAGAGTCCCTCACCCAGTGAATCTCTCTACACACTTGGATTTAAATCCAAGTCTTGTCACTCAGCTAAGAATTACAGTGATACTGGGAGCTGGAACAGGACCTCACCTGAGGCAGAATAATAGTCTTGGAATTGTCAGCCCACACCACTTCCACCTTACTGCTGACATCCACACGAGCCACCTGTCCGACCGAAGGCTGTGGAGACAAGAGCAGTCTGTCAGTCCCTTTTCTTCCCCAGGCACTTCAGTGCAGAGCAGGAAGGATTTGAGAAACGCATTCCCCAGCTGGAGAACCACCTAGAGCAACACCTGCATCCTACATACAGAAACCACACAACTCTGCCACGGAGGTGGGAAGAACTCCTCTCCACAAGGAGCAGAAGGGCTGGTCCGGCTGGAGATCCTGATCTTTGACAGGACCAGTGGCCTTTCAATGCCAGTAAGGGACAGGTTCTCCGTGGAATGGGGGTGCCCTCTAGTGGGGCACCCTCAGGCTCCCCCAACACCCAGCACCAGGGGCTCCCCAGAGAGCACAGGCATGAAGAAACAAGCCACAGCTGTGCGGGGTGTGCAGGCAAGGAGCACCTTGCCCTGCAGCAGGTTATTTAGGTCAGCTGAGCAGGCTGGGATATGTTTCCTGCTGTAAAAGTCACACTACACCTTTTAACACTTTTTTTAGAGCAGCAGGCTTAAAAGCTGGAGGTCTCTCCAGGCATGGTGCTGCTACAATAGAAATTGTTCCTTCTTCCCCCAAGGAGATCAGCTCAACAAAATTAACATGAACATAGCTCAGTCATCATAGCTGAACCCCACTCTTCTGTTGCCACGTGAAACTGGTTTCATGACAAATCCACCTTTCATGGTTGCTCAGGAGCTCACAGAATATCCCTTTATTACAAGTTACTCTGAAATCCTAAGCAAGAGTCTTATGAAAAGCCCTCAGGCATATGTTCAGCTCTTGTCTCAGCTTCACTCTTGCTCTGCTGCAGACTGTCATCAAGGTCAAAGGATTCCAAGTTTACATCTCCACCAGACAGAGATCTGATGTGTTACTCATGACAGCAGGGGACACCAATACAAAAGCATTTGGAAGCTATGGAGAGTTTAGGATGCCCATGTGGGGTCTAAGGCCTTCCTACTGACTGTTCCAAGTGTCTCCACCAACAGCTGGTGACAATGTGGTCACAGCACCGTGCCCAGGACCCACCTCGTCCTCCTTGGCCGCGGCCCCGTCGGAGTTGCCGATGCGGATGACGATGTCGGTGGTGCGGAAGCGAAAGTCCGGGTGATCGGCGATGTCGTACACGCTCACATCCTCCTCCTCCCCGATCAGCTGCACCAAGACAGGGCAACACATCAGCCCCAGGAGGCTGCACTGACCCCCAGAGCACACCTTCAGCACTCCAAAGCACTTTGTGTTTTATTTTGTCCCTTTTTAGCTGCTCCAACAGCCTGCAAGGGGCTGCTGCTGTTCCGCTTTGTCACCTCATCCAGTAGCATGAGGATCAAGGCACAACAATGAAAGGAAGCAGATATTCTGTCACATCTGCTCACTCTCACTTTCACCTCAGGATCCATGTCAGCACAACAAGGAGACAAGCAACCAGTGTTTTATTCCTTTCTGAACACTCAGATTTCTCAAAGCAGTTCACTGGGGCCCAAAGAGCAAGAGTTTACTTTTGAAATTATCCAAGGCAACAGGAAGTGTCTGACAAAAAAACCCATTCATTTAATGGGAACCATCTTTACTTTGATTTCTCCTGGAGAAAGAGAGCTAGGAACTCACTAATTATGAGAAATAAGTGGAGCACAACCCCAGGCCAGACTCATGTTCTGCTTCTGCATGTGGAGGGCCCTGTTCAGTTATGACAATGTAGCTTGGCAGGCTAAAACAAAGCAGTGTCAAGGCCCCCTCTCATCTCCAACTGCATTGCAGTCTGTCAAGACTCTGGAAAATACAGCATTTCTACAAATCCCAAGAAAAAGGCATTAGGGTAACTATGGGCAGTAGTACCTGGCAGAGGCAAGCACAACAACATGCAATAGATTGATCCTTTCTATGAACCATGCAAAGACATGGGGACGAAAAATTCTTACAGTGAACTCAAGAAACCAATTGTCTGAAAGCCTTAGCAAAAATCTTCATCCATACCAGAACCTGATGATACCATGGGATGTAAATTATCTGTCTGGTCCTTGCTACCTCACAGGCATCTACAAATATGCAGTGACATCACCTCTAGCTAAGTCTCCCAGGCCCATAAGCACCGTTCCCTTCCTCAAGGACACATAAGCAATGCAGAACTGATTTCCAGGCTTATCTATGTTTATCTGTGAGGCTTGTGTTATTTTGTGGCTGCTTTCTTTTAACTGGTTGCAGTAGGCACTGGCTCCTGCACTTACCTCCACATCATCTCCACTGGGTTTCAGCTTGAACCACTTCACCACACAGGTACGGCCGATGTGGTCCCCAGACTGCACCACTCCATACAACCCAGGATCCTGGGAGCTCTGAGCTTTTGGTCACAATGGTAGGGAAGAAAACAGACAAATCAGGCAAAGCAGCACCGAGCACTCTGCTCAGTGACTGAGACTGTCAGCTCCTGGGCTCTCATGGCTGAAGCCTTCCACTTGTGAATGGCATGAGGAAAAACACTTCTTCCTACGCAGTGAAAATTGTTGCCAAACTAGAACAGTAGAGCTGGAGCTGATGGGTAACTTTCAACAGACTACATGTAACCCAGAAGACCAGTCAGACTATTACTCATCAAAAATGGCTACATAAAACAGCCTCTTATTTATGCATATTTCTTGCTTCCCAATCTGAGTGTCTTCTGGTCCCTACTGCTGAGGGTCTACCCTTGCTAGAAAAGGAGCTGAGAGCCAGATAGTGTCATCAGTATCTCATATCCAAAAGCTGCCAGTGTCCTTGAACTTGTCCTGTGGCTCTCACTAGTATCAACGACTGGTTTGATGAATAAAAGGGATTCAAGATGCTTCTGGATCCCAAAATTCTCCATGAAAAAAATGTGAGGGTCATGATAGATCAGCCATACAGAGAAAACAGCCTGAGGTAAGCTGTTTGTTTCTCCCTCACTCTGGGACAGAGCTCAGAGCTGTTGGCCCCTTTCAAGGTGGGCAACCCCTGCTCTACAGAAATACTGAAAATCTAGCTTGGCTCTTTGGTATTTATTGTTTCCACATCCTTTCTGTTGTCATAGTTCAACTTTGGTATGTAAATGACAGAACTCTGCTGCCATTCCCACCAAGTTAGCTGAATCATCTGTTCCTGTCAGGTGCTCACCTCAAGCGGGCACTAACATTTAAAGAGCAAATTACGGGATCCAAATTGAACAATACTTTGCAATTAAGAGCATTGTTCTGACACCCAATACCTCTTTTGTCCACCACAAAATCGCCGGGGCAGAACTCGTTGTTGTCCAGATGATGGACCGGGATCAGCTCATTGGAGCGGATGTTTGTCTCCACCGTGCCATCCTGCCACATCACATCAGCTGAAGTCATCGTGGTCACCACTTCCACAGCAACCCTGGCAGCACAGAAAGGCAATGAGTTACTAGAGGGAACATCAGGGATCAAGACAGACCTTAGCAACACAAAGGTACATGGACCAGCAGTCTGGGAATCAAGTCAGGAAACTCCATGCAGAGCCCACGGACACAGCTACACAGCAGGCTTTATTTTCATGGGTTCTCAACTCCTGCAGGTGTTACACTGCTCAAGGAGAACTTTCTTCCCAGGAAGCTCCTGCTGAGTTCATTTTTATTCCTATGGAGGCAAATTAACATCTACTAGCACCCACTTTCTGTCCCTGATAGAAGCATGACAGGAGCTTCAAATAGTTTGAAACTTGAGATCTTCTCCACTGGAGCACCTTCCAAGCCTGACAGCTCTGAGGAGTCTTTGTAACTAGAAGAACACACGACTGGAAAGGTAAATCATCACAGCCCTTCCAGAGAGAAAAAAAATAAAACAAAAAGAGGCAACACACTGAATGTGGGTAAAGCAAAAGGATTTTGTTTAAAAGAGAAAAATGCCCTTCCCAGCTGTTCAAACACACACGTGTCTTTGCAGCTCAGAAATTAAATCCAAATATGCCACAGTGGACCACATGCTGGTTCCCTCCTGTGACGCTTGAGAGGGATGCTTAAGGAGGCAAAGTGTTTGGGACAGAAAGGACAGCCTAGCTGGACACTCTTCTAATGAGCCCTCCACTAATTTCATCTCTCCTACAGCACAGAACAAACCAAATCCCACACTGGCTTTAAATCTTCCCTTTACTTTGCTGGCCAGGCCTTCCAGAATTAAGAGAAGCGCTGGATTTATGTTGGTTTCAGAGCCAAATCAGAAAGATGATACAACAGGCAAATACAGCTGTTTGCCACCAGCCCTGTTTTTATGAATGTCAGGGAAATATTTTTAAGTGGAAACAAGATGAAGTTTTTAGTAGGGCCAGCAATGAACAGCTGACATTATCAGAGGAGGGTCTGTAACAAACCAAGTGTGTGTGTGATATGGATCAAGATGGTTTCTGGGGGATGTAGGATATGTATAGCTGAGGATTAGAGTGGAAGGGCTGTTCAAGGATAAATGAGGCACTCTTGTCTGCAGCAGTGGTTTTAAACAAAAATCAAGACTTGATGTTAATAAAAATCCCTGTACACCCTCAGTAAAAGATATCCAGAGGTCTGTGTGCTGCACAGAGAGCTGCAGCAGGTCACTCACTGATGGCAAAGCCACATGCTGAGCTGGCCCCTGCAGCCAGAGTGTCCAGGAGCTGACACATCACACGTGGTGACTAATGGCAGGCAGCCCAAGCACTGGCATTTCTCAGCAGTGCCTGGCAGAACATCTCTGATGGCCTCAACACCCCAGAGGGATATTCAAGAGCACTGGCCCCTCACACTGAGGTGTGCCCAGCTGCCACATGTACCCCTTCACAGCATCAGTTGGGGGCTCTCAGTCTCTGCTGAAAAAACCTCTATCTCCTACTATCTGTGTTGTGGCTGTCTCTGCATCTCCTTGTATGGAGATGCCCTGATCCACCACTGGAATTTCTTGGGGCTGCCACAGGGATTTCTCCCCATTGCCTATATGGTGCAGGGAGCCACCAGGTGCCCTAGCTAAGCTCTCCTTAGCAAAACCTTCAGTAAAACAGAGACACTCAGCGGGGGAGTGAGACATGAACAGTGAACAGAGAATCTGGTCCCAGGAACTCTTATCACACACTCCCATTTCTTCTCACACTTGGATACTGCTCTGCTGGGCTTTGTGACCTTCAAATCTAGTTTCTCCAGAACTCACAAGGAGCACAAGAACCACTCACAGGCAAGGGTAAATACCAACAAAAAATGCAAATTAAGTTCATTACGTTCTCAAACTAATGGTCTCTTGAATAATCTCTGGCAATGTCACTTTTCTGGGAGAATTCTCACATGTTTTCTTGTACCTGTTGACGCACAATCTGTACATAGCTAAGCAACCCAGGGAAGCCAGCAGACAGGCAGAGCACTTGTCAGATGTCCTTGCATCCCAGGAAAACAGTTTAAACATTCCTAAGTTAAAGGCAAAAGCTGCTGAGATCCAGTTTTATCTACAAATGGGCAGACACATGCAGTGCTCCCTCCCCCAAGCTACTGAAATAAATTCCTCCAAGGTTCTCAGGGAATGAGTGCAATTTATTAATTAAAAAATTCCAATATTCAGAAGTATACTGCTGGCAAAAAATGCAGATCTCTGCAGAGCAGGGTGAGGATAACAGAGACCACAGCAGCATTACCACCTGCCAGGTCAGTGCTCCATGCTGCTCTGGAGACAGCTCTTTAGGATAAGCTGTCCATTCCTAGCGTGGTCTGTCCTCAGCCTCTCTGCAGAAGCTGCCAATAAGGTAACCAATTAGTGTCATGTGCAAGCTGTGTGATCTTTATTCACCTCTTTCTCTGCACACAGAGTCTAGTACAGCACAGATATGCTGTCAATGCCTGAGGCACAGCTGAAATGGAATAGCATCAGTGTCAGGTCACATGGCCCCAGTTTCATCAGAAGCTGGACTGAGACCAAGCTGATTCCACACAGGCCACTGCACAGTCATCACAAGATAACTGCTGTCAGTTACTACCAAGCTGTGCCCAAACTCCCCATCATCCTGCACCTGACTTCAGGTGGTGCTTTACAGCTGAGCACTTGGGTAAGGGAGATTTTGGCAATTACACGTGGGTGTAGAAATCCAGCTCACCTGTCTCCTGGCTTAAACTCTCGTGAAACTTTGGTTTTCTTCTTCTTGTGCTTCCTCTTCAAGTTTTTGATGGAAAGAGGGATGCTCTTCTTGCGGCAGGTGCCACTGCCGCTCTGCGACGAGGCAGTGGAGCTAGCAGAAGAGGTGACAGAACTGGTGTCATCAGTGTCATCAGCTGCCTCATCATCAGCATCCTGCTCCATGGACTGGAGCCGGTAGTCAGGCAGCCCTTCATCCTTCAGGAGAAAGGGAGGCTGCTGCTGCCGCGCTGCCGCTCCGCTTTTCTCCTTCCCCGTTTCTTCAGGCTGCTCCTCCTTTCTCTCCCCAGGACTTGGTACACTGTTGGAAGAGTCATCCAGCTCACACTTGGATTCAGGCTTAAGCTCTTCTGATTTTTGGTCAGCAGCTGCAGCAGACTCTTTTTCAGGGCCTTCACTGGTGCTCTGAGACTCTGGGGAGCACGACATGATCTTCACGATCTGCTTCTTCAGCAGCCGTCTCACCTGGAGAGAGCAGATGTGGGTCAGACCTATGCCTGGACACCCAGCAGGCTGCTAGCCAGCCTGAGGAATGCTCAGCTTTCTGCAGGGAAAAACAGTACCCATTAGGCTCTGCAAATCTCACCTGCACCAGACAACTCTGCAAACCAGCATCTCGCAGTGCTCTGCTCAGGAGCAGCACTGCACTAGTCCAAGTAAAGTGAACTTTGCCTCTTTAGCTTATTTTAAGCACTTTTTGAACTTTTTTTGTTATGGAAGGTCACAAGAAGCTGCACAAGTTAATCCATGTAACAGGCACAGACATGCAGAGATCTACATCTACACACTAATGACCTCCTGTTATTCTAGGAACACCAGGGCTCTACAGCCAGCAGGTCATGCTCATCTCACTTGGCTTAGGAAGCAAAACCAAATTCCTTGTTTCACTGTAGCAAGGGTTTAACTGAGCATTTCAGCTCCATGAGAATGCTAAGGAAAACATGTGTTTTAAATCCCAGTTGTCAGAGCACACTTGACCTCTGCAATGTGACACTTCTGTGTTGAGGCCATGTTCATGTTCGCTCAAGGTGTAGCTGCATGCTTCACCCAGAGCAGTCAGACCTCTCTCTCTACAAGGTGACTTCCCTGCTGGCAACAACAAGCCATTACTCTTCACAACCATTTCAGGAGTCACATTTCAGACCACATGACTACCAGGAAGATCTCTGCTTTAAAAGCCACAGTGACCACATATGCCTAGAGAATTCAACACCTCCCTCAACTCACCTTTTTGGCAACTGATCCTTCACCCAGGACACAGTTCCTCTCTGGACATTCACAGGTGATTTTTGCAGGTTCCACTTTGTCTGGGAACACGTAGAGGCACCTTTCCCCAAGCTGCCTTTGGGCATGGTCAAAGCACCCCAGACGCTTTACCCTGGCAGAACAGGAGAGCAGTGAGCACAGAACAATAACAGAACCCAGCAGTGCCCAGGGCCTTCACAAAGCTGACACAGTCTCACACCAACAGTGCTGCCTGCTGCAGGTGCCAGAGCACCACACCAAATCATTTCCAGGAACACAGTTCTAAAGGAGAAGTGGGAATCTCACCAGGGACTGGGTGGGGATAGAAAGGGTTTGGGTGGGACACAAGTCACTCCTTTCTCCCTGTAGCTTCTTCCTTAGCCCCAGAGAGAGCTGCCAAGGCACATTTGGGTTTTTTTGCTGTAATTTGAGAGCTGGTCCCCTCCAGCACATGAGCTGCAGGTAGGACCCACGCTGCCAGTGCTGCTGCTCATCTGACTTGCCTTTTGAGCTTTCCTAGCCCATTCCGGCAGCTGCAGCCTGCAGAGGGCACCAGTTACTGCCTCAGCACCCAGCCCGGGCTGCAGCCGCACCCCTGAGCCCCACCCCAGCCACACATGGAGCTGCAGCCTGCTCCAGGCAGGAGTCAAAGGACAAGGGAAGAAGGACGCTGCTGCCAGACACCACTTTGTGCACCTGTCAGCCAGAGAGACCTTGGCATTAGAGCGGGATGCTTGCCCTCGTGCTGGTAACTCACGTGCCTGCTAAACTAATTTGCAAGTTGTTCTCTCGTATTTTTGAAGCTCTGGGACATGCAGGCATGCAACATGGAATAAAAAACCAAAAACCACCACTGGAAACAGCAGCATTGTGTCTCTGTCACCCACAGTCTGCAGGGCCCGAGTGCTGCAAAGTGAAAAGGGGTTTTCAAGGGATCTCACCTGGACAGCTTCTCCTGGCTGATTATCGAGGGAGGAGGGCTCACACTGTCAGTACCTCCAGGACAGAAGCTTTTAGTGATCCAAGTAACCTTTAGTTCTACCACCTGTACCTACAATGTAGTGATAGCAAAGGCAATTTAATATCTCAGAGACCTTCTCAGACCAGCATCTCAGATCTGAAAGTTTACACACAGGAAAGCGGCAAACCTGCTTTTATCATTTAATGCGGGCAAGTGCTGTTTCACCATATCCAGGAGAACCACAGTGTCCCCATAGCCTGACCCAACTGAGATTCTACAGCTTTTAACTCCAAGGAAAGACAAGTGGCTTGGGAAGGAAGATACGTACATATAAATCAGCAGTCCAATATCACAAAGATATGCTAATGGACTTGGAGCTGCTACTTTAAGCAAAGAGTCAGCAATATTTCTCCCTTTTTGAACAGCATGCAACATTAAGTTTCAATAGATGTGCTCCTACTGCCCTAATGATCAATAGTACTGCCCTCTGAGTGTGCTGACACATGATCATTTTACAGGGTGCCAGCAGGGACCCTTGCTAGGACAGTCAAAAGTCCTGCCAGTCCGCAATGAGAAATTTGTCACCTCAGAACACCACAGCCACAGCACATTTGCTCTTGGGAGGTTACCATGGCAAGCTGAATCTGCTCCAAACAGCCAGCCAGGAACCATGCAAAGCAGAAGGTGGCCATGTGTCAGTCTTTACCTCTTCCACCACCACTCTGAACTTGCTCTTTGTGCTCAGAACAGGCTTCACACCCGAGAGCCACTGTACACTGGAGAACACTTTAGATGGCCCGATGAGGACTTGTCCAGGGTAAAAGCCATATGAATCATCAAAGAAGAGACCCTGTGGGAGAAATGGAGGGGAGAAAAACAGCATAAAGGACTCTAAGATTTAATATTCCAGTACTTCCCTTTCATCTTTTGTGATCAGTAAAATTAACCGTAAAGTCTGCAAGATGCCCATCTCCTGCAGCTCTGTAAGATCCCATATTCCTCTCCTGAAGGCAGCCCAACAGTTCCTATAGCAACCTGCTCTGTCACACATCCAAACAGGACCAGGACTTGGTGCAGGAGAAGCAGACATACTTGCAAGAAATAAAAGATGCATATTTCCACACAGAGGTTCTCAGTAACAAGGTAGCCAAGGTCAGCCAGGCAAGGACATCTCTCTTTTCCATGCTCTAATTCAAGTACCTACATCTTTCAGAGGCAGAGGATTCCGTGCCTTCACTTCTCTGCTTGTCAAATCAAGTGTGTAAGTATTATTCCTGTCTCAGGTGGATTAGTTAATATGACAGTTCTTTGAAAACAAAAACAGGACAGTAAACACAACAATTGTTTTCCTACAGCTCCTTCCCACTGATAGTGAGATTCTGAGCGTGGGGGCGGACAGAACAGTTTAGGGTAGATAAAATACTGAGCACAAAACTGCATCATGTCTTGTAATTTGTCAGAAGGGATAAGAGCAGTGTGACAAGATCCAAGTCAGATAAGCTTCTAACACACAGCAATTCTGAGCACAGGATCAAGAGTAACACTGGAGACAGCCTGTGATTCAGCCCAAACTGTGACTCCCCAGAGGACTCTGTACACTTTAAAGACAGCCTGACTCAAAACAAGCCATCTCAAAATTGGGTAACCAGAAGCTGAATGATGCCACAACATCCATTTAGTGAGCAGAAAACACATGGCACAACCCAAAATAGCAGAGACTGAGGTACAGGAGAATATCAAATGACAGAACACTCCTTTTCTGTACAGAACCAGAAAACCACAACAGCACATCCTATTAAATTGATATTCCATTTACTCTTCAACGAGCAGGCATCAAGTTTTAGCAGAAATGCAGTTTTAGATCAAAGGGACCTTTGCTTTGAAGGCTGGGAAGGATAAGAGCTCAGTGCTTTGCTAGTTCTTAAGAATCACACGTCATCCTCTGTCATCTTCCAATAATGCTGCCAGGAGTGCAGCAAAGCCCTTTGGAAGAACAAGCAAGCTGTCATCAGCCTTTGCAGGTGAGAGAGGTTAGATCCTATCACACAGCAAACTATTTTACCCAGAAGCCATCAAAACCTTCCCTGCCATGTGATTTGGAAAATGCCAGTATGGTGGCAGGTCTCCATTCAAAAAACACCATGGACTGCTGTAACAAGAGACATTATTTTACATGACCTGAAAACCTGCTTCTAGCAGAACACCTGTTAAACAAAATACCTTTTTCCAGAAGAGGAACAGTTTTTAAAAGCAGTAAATGGAGTAAGAACCTTTAGAAGACTGTGCAGATAGAAGGAGCAGCCAGTGAACTGCCTTGACACCAGCTATCCAACAGCACCTTACACAAGTTGTTTACAAAGAAACCAGTTGAATCTATCAACTACAATACCTCCTCAAACCCTGCTCAATTCTAACATTACCATTAAACTGTTACTGTAAGTGATACATTCTTAGGATTAATAAATGCCTATGAATTTTGCCTTCTCCCTCCCTCCTGCACAAAAAGTTTCCAAGACAAAGTTGATCAAAAGGACACTCAGGAGAACCAGCAGCTCACCGAGTCACTGACATGGGGACAGACATCATACAGTTTGGCTCCATCTTCTGTGCTCATGGAACACCTGGAAAGCAGATGGGAGACACATGGTAACATATCCAGAGCCATCCACCCCAAAAGCAAACAGTGCCCAAGGAACTGACTCTGCCTGAGCACATCTGGCCATGCACCCAGCAGTGTATCACTGAGCTTTTATGGTCCAGAGAAAAACTGGTTACAGACAAGCTGTAAAAGCATTAAAGGTATCTAAAGCTCCCATTCGACATGTAAAAAACACAAGCTAAGTAACAGGCTGGCTGCTGGACAAAATCTGGCTGCTGCAAATGTCCTATTTGTTAGTCATGCCATGCTAGGACCTAAAGGCAATTTGGGCATATTTCATTCAGTAATACTTTCATTTCCAGAGTAAGTTCTGGTGGCATTTCAAATAATTAATTAGGACAAGATTTTGCAAGCAGTACCTCACTTTACACACCTGTGTGGGAGCTGGTACAGGATTCCAAGCAAAGTTTTAAACTGCACCAGTAACTGCAGGTATTACAGCTAGAGATGTGTGGCTATTTTTCACTCCTAGTTTAATGTACACCTAAGAACTTTCCAGCCTGGGTTAACTGCACAGTAACACAGTCAAACTCTCAGTTGCATCCACCAATCATCTGCTACAGCTCCCACTTCACTCATTTCTCTTAGACTCAGAGCTGGCTGCAGGATTGGGGATTTGATTGCTGTGTTTTAAACATCAATGTCTACACCTAATTTACAAGACACACAGGTTATTCCCCAGCTGCCAGGCCCACACGCCTCTTGGCCCTCCACTGGTTCCTTCCTTCCTTCCTTCCCTTGCATCAAGAGTTTGTTGGGTAAGAGAGACCTCAGTAACAGAGTGAATGTAGTGTATTCGTAAGGGTTAGCACACAAGTCACTGTCTCACATGGAAGAGGAACAGAATTCAGATCCTTACACAGTCTTCGCAGAAATTTCACCATTTATTTCTTTCAATATCTGTGGTTAAATCTTTCTCTAGACTTTGGACTGTTTTCATTTATTAAAAAAAAAATCAGTGAAAAAGAAAGCTGTTATGTCTTGGGCTGCTTTTTCATCTCTGATAAAAACCATTAGCCTGCAAATTTCCATCATTTCAAAGACCCTTTTTAAGGTAGGAATTCTCCCTGTAGCTCGGTGAAGTTATGCTCTCCTACTGAGAAACAGTCTGGAACAACCACCCATCTTAAATAGCTACTTTTGCAAAGGAGAAGCACATTTTAAAGATCAATGTGCTTTAGCACTGGAGCACTGATCTGCTGGGATTGAAGAAATATTGTCACCTTTCCGACTACAGCTTTTCCAGAGGGTTGTCAATGAATCTCAATGTTTTCAGAGAAAGATGTATTCTCTTGCTTTACATCTAAAGATTATGCAAGCAGAAAACTTAACACTATGTAAATGAAGCCCAAACTGTTTCTAGTCCTCATAAAACAGATCAGGATTGTGAAAGGCAGGAAGGACAATCTTTCACAGGAAGGAGAGAAGTACCTGGCTCCATTGGAGAGCTTGAGGATGACCTGGTTCTTCAAGTCATAGACCTTGCCCAGCCAGCAGTCATAGGCTATGTAGTCACCATACATGAAAGGCTGTGATGAAAAGAGGAAACAAAACTTTATAAGTAACTGTTGCAGCTGGAGCCAATTTTTATCACAAAGACTAATTTTTCATCCCAGAGGAGCTCATATCCTACAGTCTTCCCGCAGGCTATGACTTGGGATGAGTTATAACATTCCTGCTCTTCACTCCCAAATTATCTTTACCTCAGAGGAGAAAGAACAATTAAAACCTACTCCACCTGGTCTCTGGAAATCACCTATCCACTCAAAGAGAAAGCAATATGTTTGAGACTGCTCCAGCTTAACAGAAACATGCTTGACTCATCTCAGCATTTTTATAGCCTGTTTAAACAGCAGTGGTGCCACAGCCATGGGCTGCCCTGGTCAGGCTGCCACACCAGCTTTCCACACTCAGTGCAGGTGTTCTCACACAACTTAATGTCAGCCTAGCCCTTCAAAACAATTTGATCTCAGCAATATGATGAGAAACACAGAACAGATGGGGAGACGAGGAGATGCTGCATCATCCTCTGCTAGGGAGGTTGCTTGCAGCAAGTTTAAAATAAAACCAAACTGCAGATGCATCTTGCACAACATGGATGCCTTCAAGAGAGACTTGAAGCACAGCAGCATCCCTCCAAACCACCAGGCCCTGGCTCCCATGTGTATTTTGGCTGTGTTCTCACCCAGATATGCTGCAGGTCTTTGCTGTTGACAGGGTAAAGGATGCAGTTGGTTCCCACCAGCTTCACAGCACACTCAATGTTGACATCAATTACAGTTCCACACTGACTGTCCTGAAAACACAAAACAGAGAAAAAGTTTGTTACCTATGGAAGGTCCTACATACAAATGTATGTGTTTTGTGTACATGTCATAAGTTCAGAGACAAGGAAACTTTAAAACTAAATGCCCTCCTACCCTTCAGGTCCTTGTTCTGCAGGGGCATTTCACACAACACTATGAGAGCTCAGAAGGTGAGATCACTATTACAGACTTGTAGTGTTTTCTTCCCAGTTAGAATGTGAAATAGCTGCTGAAGCAGAGATTCGTACACCTAGTCAAGTAAGACCATACTTTAACAGGTGATTAGTATTTACTTGCTTCAAAATCTGCCTGGCTCCCAGCTCCACAGGACCACCATACAGGTACTGCCTTGAATCAGCAAAGGCAGGTGTAGATCAGCAACAAAACAAATTCTTTAAAGCTGTTGTGACTTTACCTCACAATTTTTCAGGGCATTATAAATGGTCCTTATTTTGTGTCATACTGAAAAAATAATCTGGCACCTGTGCTCAAGTGTCAGGGTTTGCAACCAGGTAATTTACAGCTGGTCTAATTATAAGATGGTCTGTCATTACCTTCCCTCACTTTTTAACAAAGTTTTAATCTTTTCTGTCCCCAACAAAAGAAAGCATGCTGTCAGGAGCCTTCTGGGGGCAGCTTGGCAGGGAGCACACAATGTGCATGTTGCTCACACATATGGTGGAAGCCTGCAAGGAAGGGCTGCTAACCCAAACACTGTCAAAGGCAGCAGCTGCCCTGGCCTCCTGACAGCTTGGACAATCAATATTCTTATTTACTAAAGACCACAAGTCCATTATCAAAGCTGACTGAGGGCCAGCATGAAAAATGCCCTGGTATGAGCTGTCCTTATCTCAAACATCAAGGTCTCTGCTCCAGTAGGACTCTAGCACAACACTCAAAGGGCTTATACCCTACAAGAAGTGGATTTGTGTGCTCAGCTCTCTTCTTTCAACCACGGGAAATGTTTAGTCAAGGCTTTCACTCCGAGCCCTGGGCAGCCCTGGTGGGAGTTCAGGAGTTTGCTGGTGCTCAACTCATTCAGTCTCATCTTGAGGACTGGCACTTGGAGCAAAGACTGTCCAGGGTAATTCCTGGACAGATTGCTCAGCCCTTTTGGCTGGCTTGCTTTCCATTCCACCTGCCTGCTGCTAAGTTGTCTCCTCACACCAAACCAGCCCAGTGCCCTGCAGCCCCCAGGCTTCCAAGGCAATGGGATCAGGAGAGTGGGATCTGCCCCAGGCAGAAGCTGTGCCAGCATGGCCAGGGGGGTTGGGAGAGCCAGGCTGGCAGACCCCAAAGCAGCAGGGGCTCGTTCCCTCCAGCTGCTCCACATATCACTCCTGTTCCTTTCCAGAAGGGCTGGGAAGCAAAGGGAGCCTTTCCCAGCTTCAGCTCCATCACAACAGACTGCAGCTAAGCTCGTTGCCTGCACAGGCTGCCAGGAAAGAGCCCAGCAGAGCTGTACCATCACTCTCACCTGAAATGGGTTGGACAGAAGTACATTGGGTTCACAACAGCTGCTGCCAGCACAATTCGAGCTGTGGGATGAGCGAGGCCTGCTCAGAAGTGGCACCTGCTCAATAAACCCACAGCTTCTGCAGGTTACAGCACAGCCACCTGCCCTGTTTTTCCTCCAGAGTAAGCTAAAACAAGCATACCCACACCATCCCCTGGCTGTGCTTTGCAGTTCAGGCCCTGTGTTTTAGAGTGTTTGTTAATCAGAACCAAAAATTCCCCCAGAAACAAATTCCTTGCCCTACACTGTGCATTTCAGAAACAATTTTTCCTTTATCAGCAGCCAACATGACAGCAGCTCTGAGACATTATACAATCCAACACCTGTGATTTCTGTGGATCATATTGTCTCATGGTCTAAAACCCCTTTAATGGATGGTAAAAGTACAGCAAGCAATAAAACCAGGACTGGAGTGACTGATGTGTTCCAGCACCCTCTGCCTGTTCTCTAAGTGAGTTGCTCCATGGAGAAGGTACCTGCACCACCCTAAAGGTGCCTCCCACCTAACACAGCAGGGTGCTATTAGTCATGGCCAAGAGCAACAGGTTTAGCTCAGCTTGCTTCTCCTGCCAGTTATAAAATGCTTCAGCAAGTACAGAGCCCTGTCTGTGATTAAGAAAGTAGAGATCAATGAGCTTGATCTGGGGTTGTGGCCAGATTTGTGGGCTGTCAAATCACAGTTCTCCCTCACCTGCCACTGAACCTTCCTTTACTATGAGTTTACTTATTTCCCTGTCATATGAAACATTAGCCTGTGACAGAAGATGCAGATTTGCAGGCTGAGGGGTTCTGCTGAATCACTCCGAGTTTAAGCAGTGCAGTCCCAGAAAGAGACCTTGCCAACTTGTCTCATATTCCAGGGCAGGTCCTTAGCTGGGCACAGCTCAAACGCACCCATCCTTTCATTAGGTGATCCCATTAAAGGAGGGGCCAAATGAAACAAGCTGACAGTTAGTTTTGTTAGAACAAAAAATCCGTTTCCATCAATTCGGACAGGAGAACTGGAAAAGGGAGGTGACTAAACTGAGTGAGAAGAGCTGATGGCTTCAAGCCCCACTCACTCCACAACTGAGTGCACTCCCTACACCTTGTTCCTGTTTCTTCTGGAACCCTGACATCATGCACCAGACTGGAGATACTGAATATTTAAGCAGTGATTGGATTCCTTCCCCATCACACAAGGCTTTAAGGCAGACCATCCAAGAGTGCAGCATCTCTGGAAACAGCCTTCAATCCCACATCTTCCATCTTCCATCCTTCTACTTTTTCCCTTAGCACTCTCTTTTCTAATAAGAGGATCTTCACACCACCCTTATTCCTTTGTTTAAAAGGGATAGCATAGCCCAGCATCCTTTGACGTGACAAAATCCAGGTGTCTGACAGGTTACAGACCTACTTCTTACCTTTTCCCCAAATTAGGATATCACCTGGAAAAAGTAACTCTTCCACTTTTCCTGCTTCTCTTCCAGCTGGATTAGACTTTCAGGCCCAACTGCATTCAGTGAAAATGATCTCATTTTATGCATTTCCCCCTGAAGCAGTCTTTCCCCACACACAGTGCTCAATGAGAAGCACATGGATTTGAGTCAGCTCTCCTCTCTTGAGGAACAGAGGATTTTTAGTCCTTCCTGCTCAAGGTTAAAAACAAGCCCTATGAGAGTGTGTTGAATACAGAATAAGTTTCATATTCTCCATTTGCCAGGCCAACTGGCGCAGGGCAACCATCCCACATCCTGAATTTGGCAGGCTGACACTTGCAGGTTTTCTATTTTAAACGTTCTTGTAATTTTTGGAATATATCTGCTAGCAAGTGAAGGTTTTCTTTGGGAATAAAGGAGGTTTATTGTTTAATTTAACACTAACATTTAAAAACATTTGAGGGTGAGGAAATATAAGTCATACTCAGATTTGTTATGCTTTTTAATAGAGAGAAGAAATGGAGTTATCAATTTCTTTCAGTGAGAAATCTCACCATTCCATCAATTAAAAAAATGAAGTTACTTGGCACAAGGGCCAAGCAAATACCATTATTTAAACGTGCAAACTGACAAAAATGAATATGCAAGACACGTGCTGGGTATGTATCTACCCAAATATGTGCAGTAAGTCAGGGGAGCTAATTTCTGCACAAATGAGAATGGAAACTGCAAACAAAAGCAGCATATCCAGGTTTGCCAAGAGGAGAACAACCTGCTGTCCTGAAAGCTTACAATTACTTTAAGAAGCACTGGATAACAAACACTTGAGAGACAGGACTCAAAGCAACCCCCTTGAGTGAGAAGAATATACTGACAGCTCCAGCTGAGCCAGGTACAACACTGTGAACAGCTGATAATTCCAGTTTCTACCTGTTCATTGTTTCAGATGAGAACTCTGCCATAAAGCTGCAGTTTTAGAAAAATATATTGACTTCAAATTTCCATTTCAAACAACCATTAAACTTCTTAAGGAAATACTTTGCTTCAGCAATTTTCAAATTATCATTCAAGGTTTTAGTTCCTTTTTTTCTTTGTAATACTCTGTGAAAAACGGGGTGGGTTTACTTGTATTAATTGACAAAAAGGGCTTTATTTAAAAATAAAAAAAACCCAAACAAGCCAGTCAGGTTAGAGAACAGCCTTCTCTATCCCTGCACCAGGCTGCACACCATGTGGTGCAACTGCAGCAGTTAGTGGCCAGCTGCTTCCTTCATCACAGCCTTGGTAGCCACATTGCTGGAAGCAAGTCAAGAGAAGATAGAGGGAAGCACATGGCAGGGCCATATGGCTCAGGGTTAGAGGTTACCTCTGAGCCACAGCAAAAAACTGCCAACCTTGCTGAACTCCTAAAGAGAGCACATCCCATCTGATCAATACTCAACCATCTCCCCAATATTGCCTACACAAAACCTGAATCCACACATCTCTGACAGGCACAAGTGCCATGCAACTAGAACAGAGTGGCTGGGACATAGAACAGCATCCAGAAAGGGCAAAGGGAACAATTATCAGCTGCTTTCTAAGAACCAGCTTGCCTTCTGTCAACCTAGCTGTGTTGGGTTTGTTGCATTTCTGGGAGAAGCTGGAAAAGATGCTGCTTACTGTAGGTTGAGATGTGTGTCTGAAAAATATTTCCTCCAAATTCTCTGCCAGAGCACACAAAGAAGCAAAGGCAAGCAGTGGAAGTAGGATCTGTCCCCACTCCAACCTCCCTGTTAGGTCTGAGAAAGCAGGTCCATAGTACCCACCTGTCAGAACGGATTAATGTAAAACTTTGAGAATGGCAGGGTAGACAAGCTTCTTGTGTCCTTCCCTGACCATGACCAGGACTGCTTGCTCAGGAGACCTTCACAGATATGCAATTGTAGAGAGGTAGCCTTAGCAGAATTCCATTTTCGCTGGATGCGGCTAAGTCTATCCAACACACTAAAAATAGAACATGCTCAAAGCATTACTGTCCAGCTCCATTCAGGCAATTTGGCAAGTCCTAGAAATCCATGCAGCAGCATCACAGTAAAAAAAAAAAAAAAAAAAAAAAAAAAAAAAAGGACAAAGGAAAAAAAAAAAGCACTTACACTGGAGCTCATGTGCCTGACCACATCTCGAGGGACCACTGAACGATCTTCAAGCTTCAGCTAAGGAGAGAGAAGAGAGATTGGCTTTAGTGATGACCCCAGATGACACTCAGTCAGACATAACATGACAAATACAAATGCATGGTATCCCAACCCTCCAGACTGAGGAGGATCGCAGCGGAGGATGCTGAGGTACTTCCATACACAGAGTTAATCCCCTTGGCACAGTTGCAAAATCCAGTTGACAGATGTGACATCAACAACCAGGGGATCCATCCATGACTGTGCTCTAAGTCAGCAGACACATCAAAAAGGGTGCAGACATTGACTCATTCATCCCCTCAAGTCTTCCTCTCCTCTTCCTGCACCACGCATCATTTCCTACCCACATCCAGTCTATGTAGCAGAGAAAACAGAAGATGCACAAAGCAGCACATCACCACAGTTCTGTTTCTTCCTTCATGCTTTTCACCCAAGATACTCCCAAGTATCTGTGGAAAGACTGTTTAACCTGAGGCACATAAAGCAAGGTCCTGTACAGTAAGAAGTCTTGGCTGGCAGGGGAATAGGTGACAAACCCACTGCAGCAAATACTTGTTTTGGGGAGGGAAAAAAAAAAAAAAAAAAAGGCTGTTTCTGCACTTAGCTCTCAGGTACACACAGGTAACAAAACATAATTAAGACCATGGATGAAGTCAAAGCACTGCTTATTCCAGCTCCTGCTAAAGCACTTGCTGGCAAAGAACTCTGGCAACAAAGAATGTGGTTGGACCATCCTTATGTGCCCTACAGCAGCTCACAGGCCTGTGAGTACTAGGAGTGCTCCTGGAAAGGGAATGTATCACTTTCTGAATCTCCAGTGATTAACCAAGTGATGTCTTTCCAAAAGTGGCCCTTCAGTGACCTCAGGACTACTTCCAGGCTACTTCATTAAGTGTTTTCAATAAGCTTAAAACTAAAAAGTGCAGCTGCCATTGAATACACTGGAATGCTACATGAGGAATGATGTTCTACTGGAGGCCACAAGACTGAACTCCAATTTCAGGCTTGCTCAGCCTCCCAGTAACTCAGCTAAAATCTCACTCCGCTGAACAGGGAGAAGACTCATTAGTATTTCAGTGGTCCAGAAGTTATTTGCATTGGTATGTCACTCTGAGCCCTGCAAACACACTAATTACACACCCCATGCCCAGGGAAGTGCCACATGAATGCACCATCAGGGACAGAGCCTCTCTCACGTGTCACTTTGAGAACCAACCCTGCCACTACTGCTGCATTCCTGGCTTTGCCTTGTTCATCCCCAGTCCGAACTCCACTGTGCTTTGTCAGCATTTCATCCTCACCCACTCCCTGGCTTACAGCCTGCTTTACTAATTTAGACAAATCTATAATCCAAGAACAGGATCTGGAATCAAACCAAAGGACCTGAGTATTTATCATCTTCTTGACTGCATGCTTCAGTAAGAGAGGAAGAGACCCAGCCAGCCAGGCTTTTAGACCCAGGCTTTTTAGATCCTTTTACTTCTGGAGTCAGAACCACACTGGAGTGGGAAACCTGAAGCCCACAGCACATTTTCAGACTGTAAAAGTGTTTTCACTGCCTCTCACGTCCCACTGTAGTATATAGATAGACATCAATTTTATACAGCTTTCCAAAACTATTCTTAAAGTAAGTACTGTATAGGCAGCCTTTTAAAATCCAGAACCAGGCTGCAACATTCCAGTAAGTACTCAAGCATGAGCAGCAGCTTAGGTATTGTAAATGAAGTACTCTCGTTGCACAGCTCCAAGAGTATGATGATGCTTTCATTTCAAAATGCATTATGGGCTTAAATTGATTCATTATGTTTCAACACATCACTGAGCCATACTGCTCCCTATGATGCAGCCTCTGAAGAACCCAGATCATCAAAATGATTCGATGTTACCCAGCAGCAGCAATATCTTTGGGTTAGTCAATGCTGGTAAATCACAGAAACTGTAAATCAGCATTTTGTGATCCTTCCTCAAGAAAGTAATCATCCAAATTATTCCCAAAACAAGGCATTAAACCTTCCCTACAGGAGGACTATATTTAACCTATTTTCAGATCTCTTGACTTTTAAAGGCAGCATTACTTTCAGCTTCATGTGCCAGACCCACCTGTCTCAGTCACAAGGAAAAACAAGAAAAGGAGCAGGCAGAATGCCAGCATCAACAATAAATACTTTACAGGTCTGTCACATCATAAAAGACTCAAAACCCTCAAGAAACCCAACCAGAGCAAGCTGGAATGGCTACTGATGAACACAACAGTTCAATCATTCCTCCTGTCCTCTGTCACACCCAGAGCAATGTGATCAACAAGCAGTGGACACCCCCATCCCTCAGCACTGAGGGAATTCTGTTGCAGAAGCACTTTTAAAATAGGTCCTCACAGCTCAGTTGCTATATTTGCCTCTATGAAAGTCAGTATTAACATGTTCAGTTCTAGCCATGTGTCTCAGTAATAGCCTCAAGAATGAGAAACAGCAGTTTCCCAGAGATGCTCTGAGGAAGCCTATGCTCCTGT
Organism: Cinclus cinclus; assembly: GCF_963662255.1. Lineage (NCBI taxonomy): Eukaryota > Metazoa > Chordata > Aves > Passeriformes > Cinclidae > Cinclus > Cinclus cinclus. The sequence goes on along the minus strand of NC_085065.1, from coordinate 5,358,452 downwards.
ATGCCAAGCTGAGCTCCCTCCTCAAATGCAAGATGTGTTCTGTGTTGCCTTTTTAAAAAATAAATTCACTATTACAAACGTGAAATAAGGCAAACCAAAGACACTCATCATTACATGCACATTTTACCCCGGTGAAGAGAGATGACACACCCAGCCTGAGGTCAGTTATGTTCCTTAGGGCCTTGACTGCAAAAACAAGTGGCAGAATATCTTTGACCCCCATTTATTTCCTTTGCTATTCAGATGCTCTCTTGGTGCTCAGCAGTGAATCAGTGTCTGAGCTCCACAGCAAATTTACTCATCAAGAGGCAGCAGCTGCAATCTGAAGAACACCTGATACTTTAGCAGGGCTGATGACGCTCTCAAACCACACAGAGCAGGAGGGGTACACAAGTTCTGATTTTCTGCATAGAGAATAAACACCAGCAGGACCACATTCAGCTGAGTCATCTCACCTCAAATGAAATAAGGGAGCCATCAGAGCTCACACCTGGAACTGGGCAGACTGGAAGAGGACAGACATTTTCACTGAGCGTTAACTCATTAAGCCTTGGGAGCTTTCTGCTTTCATCCACTTGCTTAATTTGTTATTATAAACTTGTCATTTGAAACAAGAACTTTGTGGTTTGGGTTTTGTTTGTTTAAACTAACAGCAGAGGTTGAGAGAGATGTCTGACAGAAAACTGGATCCTCACTTTAGCAAACAATTTGGCAGTGAGGTGCAAACATCCCCAGGCAGGGGTGGGCTAAACTTCTACTGTAACTTTCTGGGTTTAATCTCTCAACTCCATTGAAAAAATGCAAGATATGGCACCAATTTTCCTCTCCAACAACTCCCTGCTGTCAAAAGCTCAAAAACAGAGCAATTTACTTTGATGATCTGGACTAGCCACAGATGCCAATTATTGTGGCAGGTAAATAAGCGACAAACACTTCTCTCAAGTTCAGTGGCAAATAATGTAGGAGTTGCTGTGATTGATACAGGGACAACTAGCCCTGGGTGGTGTGCATCCCAACAAACAGTACTGGAGATGCTCAGTAGTGGCATAAATCCCGGGTCTCTCTCTGCATACCTAAAACAGAGCTTAAATTCACTAATTAGCAGTTTAGGTTTGCTTGCAACACCATTGGTACCCAACAGTGCACAAAACTGCTTCCACACAGGCTCCAGCTACCGGTGTCAGCATCCCTCAGAACGTTTTATCCAGCAAAGGAGAAAGGACAATTCATTCATGCTTACTGCCAGCACATCCCTTCCTTTCCTATTTCCATACAGTTTATTTTCTGCATGGGGCAGGAGTCTCGGTATTTCACTTTAGGAGAAACAGAATGTGGTAATTCTACACGTAAATAACATTTTGGTTTGCTACTGCCACTTGCACTCCAGGTAGACAATATGGTTGCAGGAAGTAGGGATGAAAAAACTGTCCCCTGCTCCAAACACCTCAAGAACAGAAGCTGGGGACAAGTTTAAACACAGATGGGAACCTGAATACATCAACACACAGTCCTTGGTTGTTCAGCCTCAAATATGCCAGGACACACCTTCCTTCAGAGGAGCTGACTGCTGAGCTGTGTTGCAGGTTCAACCCACACGGGGACACCAGGAAGGACAGGAGACCTTGGCACTGTAGCTCAACACTCAGCTATACACAGATTTGGGAGCACACCTTTCACCTGGATCAGCCATGGTTTTACAGCTGCATTTCTGCTCACCCTGGCTGTGGGAGAGGACACCTGATCCAGTATAATGCCTGCCAATGCCAGCTCCCCATGTTAAAGTTCATGCTTGGCAAGTGCTGTCTCAGATTCTGGAGCAGCTGAGGGAGCTGGGGAGTCTCAGCCTGGAGAAAAGCAGGCTTAGGGGGGAACCTCCTCCTCCTTTCTGGTAACTCCCTGACAGAAGCTGTAGCCAGGTGCAGGTCAGGTTCTTCTCCCATATGACAAGAGGACGCAGCCTCACATTGTGGCAGGAGAGCTTTAGACTGGATATTAGGAAAAAAAAAAATCTTCATTAAAAGGGCTTTCAAGCACTGTCCCAAGCTGCCCAGGGAAGTGGCAGAGTCACTTCTAAATCCTGGAGGGATTTAGAAGATGTGCAGCTACAGTACTAGGGGACATCATTTAGTGGTGGGTTTGGCAGTGCTGAGTTAATAGTTGAACTCAAAGGTCTTTTCCAACCCAAGAATTGCAATGTCTGACCAATAAAGAATTACATTTGCTCAAGGGTGATTGTGTGATCCCACAGCCTCTACCTCCAACACAATCACTGTGGTGACAACATCTCTTCCTATTCCAGACACATTCTGAATTTCATCCTCCAAACCAAGAGCTCTGGAAATAAGCTCGTACAGATGGAGGAGAAAAAGCAGCACACACATATTGGTATTTGCTTATAAAAATGAAAATACAAGGCACCACAAGAAAAAATGGAGGAAAGCACAATGCTGGATATGAAACTCTGTACATTGACCTGAACTGCTGTATGATGATTGAGATGTTTATCACTTCAGCTGACTCAGAAGTGAATTATCCACTATGAAAGCTACTTCTGCCTCTTGACTTAAACAAGGACTTGGACAGCAGGGGCCACCACAAGGGCAGAGAGGCCAGGCTGTGACCTGCACAGACCTGTCACTTCAGTCTAGGCTACTTGTTCATCTCACAGGTCCCAACCCACCCCTTGCAAATCTTGTTGAACTGATCTGATCTAAAGCACTGCTCCCAGGCTCTGCACCCACACCTGTAAACAAAAAAAGGTAAAAAAAGAAGAAATCACTTGCAATTTTGTGAAGCCTATTTTGAATTCTCTCAATGGGACTAAGAAAGTGTGAGGGAAAAATAATAATGCCCTTTTTAGATGTATTAACATTTTCTGGCCTCCTTTTTAGTCAAGCCAAAGTTTTATCCATAAAAAAACATGTCACACTTATCTTTTGGTGACAATGTAGAAACATTGTGATGGAGGAGACATGAACTAGGTACCCGATTTCTGTCCACAATCACTTAGAACTTTAGACTTAACAAAGATGGAGGGTCTTTTTAAGGTGCACTGGCGAGTTCTCCTGGCAAATCAATATCTGAATCTGTTCTGGAGTTAAAAATTAATCCATTCCCTGGGACATTGCTCCAGGGTCACCAGGAGTGTAAGTGTCCTACAATCACCACATTAGCATTCTGTTTTGAATGGACAGCACCCACTTGAGCACTTGGAAGTTGCCATGGAAACTTGGAATATCACTGCTCAGAAGATGAAGAAAACCCATAGGTTAAGAGCAAACCACAGGGAAAACAACTACTGCTGCAACAGGTAACAAGGCACCACAGACCTCTCCAAACCTCAGGAAAACACCAGTTAAAGCTAAATCCAAAATACCTGGTGCTGGGAAAAGGTAAAACTCTGTTTCCCTGAGCTGACACACAGGCTCCTTTGGAGGTATTTTGAAAGACCCAGACAACCTCTCAGCACCTGAAACAGCACATGATGTATGACAGTTCCCATGCCTGGTTTCTAAACCCAAAAGCAAATAGATTATTTTCTCCAGTCCTGAAGCTGTGACCTCCACCAGATGCACTGGTTTGTGACCAGGACCACCGCCCGGCTCTTACTGGAGGTTAAGAGGAAACCTTTCTACATAAAGCAGCTCCATCCCCAGGCAGGAGGAGAAAACAAAGCAGCTCCAGAGCTGCCTTGGTACTGGAATGGCTGTGGGATGGGTGCTCATGGAAATGGGCAGGAGGGAGCACAACTGGCAGCAGCCAACCCAACTCAGCATCCCCCAGTTATTAACTAATAAGGCTTGATTACACACCCAAATTCACTTCAGCTAAAACCAGAGTATAGCAACCAACTCAACACAAGCTGTTTTTAATTTTACATCTAGATGAGGTGTCTAAAGAAGCAAGTTAGCTGTCTAAATATAGTATGGATACACCAAGTTAGATGACAAAGGTTCAGAAATTCAATGACCCAGAAGATCTGAAGCCAAGATATTAAAATATCTTTTCAGTATCAACACATTACTGATGGCACCACATACTACTCTTGGAAAAATATGTTCCATATCCAAAGTTCACTTCCCGTGAAAGACTTGTGTTACAGATTTCTTTACAACATGAGCAGTTGTAAAAAGCAACAGCAAAGAATCCCCTGGAAGCCCGGAGTTGATTCACACTGTGACATTTCAAGTGGCACATGTTGCTTCACTTCTCACTGGAGTTTTCCAGCCCTGCTGGGTTTCTATGAAAAAAAAAAAAAAAAAAGATGGGCAAATGGGACAGAAGATAGACTGCTAGAAACTTAAGACTCCTGAGAACTAAAATTCTACTACCCAGAAGAGCTGAACAATGAGCTACACAATACAGAAGGTTTTAAAAAGAACCCTTGAGGGATGCAGCTGCAAAAATATGAAAATAAATATTTTGCACTGATTGGTACAAAAGTTCTGCCTATGATACCACCTGGACACTCCTACATCTCTAGCACAAGTAGTCTGTGGGTATTCCAGACAAAAAAATTCAAAATCTGCTGGAGACAGGAGGCTGCTGAGATTCCTGCATTACTTACAGAAGAACTATACTCTTCTGGGGCAAGGTCTAAATTTTTGCCTGCACAAGTATTAAATGTCAGAATACTACATGGCTTTCTACACCAGCATAGAACTGAGCTGGTCACTGCTCTGCCACATAACTCATACCTTTAATTCATAGAACTGTTTGGGCTGGAAGGGACTCTAAAACCATTTCATTCCACCCCCTGCCATGGGCAGAGACACCTTCCACTATCCTGAGTTGCTTCAAGCCCCATCCAACCTGGCCATAAGCACTTCCAGGAATGGGGCAGCCACAGTTTCTCTGGGAAACCTGTAGATACATGGAGATTTCCACCACATGGAGATTTTACTTTAGCATCATTCTGCATTTTCATAATGTCATGATATTGCTTGTCATCTGAAAGTACTCAAAGAACTAACAAAAGGAGAAAGTATTTAAGTTACTTAGGAATTGCATCAGGAGATTAAAAAGATGTTCAAGATGAACAACTGAGCTAACTCTCAAGACCTTGAGTAACTCGGGAACACACATTTAGTTTGGTCAAAGGGGAAGGACACCGAGCAGGATATTTTCTGTCTCCTGTATTCTGTGCAAGAGTCCAAAAGCTTGTTCATGAGGCTGCTGTGGGCAGTGCAAAACACCCCCCTGTGAAAGGTCAAGTTGATGATTAACTTCAGGTACAGAAGGACAGAAGACAGGTAGGCAGTGGGGGTGCTAAAATGCTCCCCTGGTCTAAACAAATGCTTTAGAACACTTCACAGAGGCCAAGATGAAACCAAGACAGCTTTGCATTGAAGCAGCTCTACCTGCAGGCAGTCACCTGATCATAGATTGCAATTCTTTTGTTCACACAACCAGCAGCTCTGAATATGCCAATCATCCAACATTCACCACATCCACAGCAGCACAAACTAAGATTCACCACTAAGCCAACCCCAAGCAGTGCCTGCTACCTGCGAACTACTGTGGATTGATTGTACAGCTTGAACATAACACTTTTTTTCAGAAAACAAGAAAAAGGCATGGCCTAGAGCAGAATTTCCTAATTAGCTAATGAAGATCCCATCAATGGTAAGGATGAACACAGCAGTTTCCAGCCCCAGGCCAGCACACACTGCTCTAAAACACACGTGCCTGTCACCAGCTGAACGCCTACAAATCTCCAAACCACCTGTACTAAGGGAACATGATTTTTTAGCTAATTACACACAAATTGTATCCAGGGCTGCCAGGGCCAGGCAGCACCTGCCATCATGTAGAGCCACGGAGTAAACAACAAGTGAGTTTGTGGCAGGCAGCAAAGAAGTCTCTGCAACACCCACAGGAGATCAGGCAGTCTGAAAAATGAGAACCAGATCACTGCCTCCACATCACCATTCCCTTTTAACACTGCTGGAGGTGCAGGGAGGCTTGTAACACAGCAGCTTCAAAATCCAGCTGTGTCATTAGATCTGATAATCTCCCAACACTGCAAAGCCTCCCTGGGGACCTGTAGCCCTGGTAAGACAAAAGTGTCAGCTCTGTAATTTGTCTTTATGACACATTATGGAGACAGAAATCTGAAGTCACTCAGTTGAGTCCCTTCCAACTTCAGACTGAAGCCTCCTGAGTCTCCCCTATTGATTCCACATTGATCTGCAATGGACTTGTAGCTGCTTTTGTTCCTGTTCATATTTCTGATCACACAACCTATTGTTTTTTATTTTTGTCTTCCATGTTATTTTTGGGTAGTAAAATAAAAAACTCCTTCCACAGCAAAGTTCTAGTCCTTCAGACACAGCCAAACAATGCAGGATCTTCCCCTCCTCCCAACAAATATCACCTTTGAGCCTCCAGGCAGAATGACACTGAAAGATTCTACTTTCCTTTTCCAAGAGGTAGAATTTGGTTAAAAAGTCTGAATAAATCACTGGATGAAACAGAAGTTCACTGCAATTATAATGTGCTGTGCTTTGGAGAAGAAGAATCTGGCTTTAAAGGAAATCTTCTGCTAAACAAAAGTAAACCTTCTGCTTGGATTTCCCCTGTCCAAGAAGCATTATTTATTTTACTGCCAACAAATCACTTCTGTGGTTCTGCATATTTACATGACATTTTGGAAAACACTACAACACAGATTCCCTGGCCCAGTGAATGCACCACTCTGAAAACAAAGTACAAAGCAATAATTCAAAGGAAGGAAGATAAGACAACAGGAAAGTTACTGGATTGTTATTACTTAAAGGAAAACAAGTAGGTTTGGGAGCATTTCCCAGAAGAGAGAATGTGGTTGGGAGAGAGGAGGATCCTGGAAGAAGACAAGCAAAGTTGCATAAACAACAGCCACTCTCAGCTTTTCAGTATCCTCAGCCTCACTTTTCTATCTGGTGTGTAAATGTTCAACACCACCACACACCCACATGTGCCAGCCTGGGTTGGATGCCTGAAAAGGGGGTAAAGCAGCAAAGACAACTTGGCATCTAAAGAAAAAAATTATGGAAGAGCTTGAATTTTGCCAACCTTGTAATCAAGTGCTGTTTGTTCAAACTGTACATTCCATATACTCACTCCCATCTACCAATAACCAGGACACTGATCTGGGAACACAATCAAACCTTGTGTCTGCAAGAAAAAAGTTTACAAAACTTTAGAGGAAATAAAAAAAATAAAATACAATAATAAAGTAAAAATAATTCAGAAAGCATGAACATAATGATGGTCAGCATAAAGATATAAAAGGATAAAGTTTAAAAGCATGTGGCTATGACTAGAAAATATGTAAAGATCTTTCAAGAGAAGATTTAGTGACTAGGAAGACAGAGTCCTATAGGGAATCTTTCAAAGATGTTCCCAGTTAAAGGACAATCTGAATGTTGGATTTCAGTTCTTAGCAGCAGTTTATAGTAAAAAATTATCTCACTTCTCAGTGTTGGCAGTTCTTGCCTCATGTACTCAATTCTTCTGAGTAGAGCAATTCTGGGAACATCAACTGTTAAACAGGAAAGACAAAAGGATCATCTCCAAGTGCAATGTCCCAAAAGCATAGATTAGTACAGGACACCCCCTCCCATCTTCTTACAGTATGATGGCAGAGTAAAAGCAATACTACTCTACTACTAAAAGTAATACTACTAATAGGAATCACCTCTGCCTAAATATTTGAGGAAAGCTTGACCAAGAGCAGTGCTCCAGCACCAGATGGCACTGTTACCTGAGGAAAATCACAGGAGACTGGAGTTACAGGCACAGGAGAAGGTGGTTGAGAGCAGTAAGCAGGAAAGTGGACAACATTTTGCCTATACAACACTGCTCACAGAGCCTGCCTCAATGCTCCCACAGTAAAGCCTCACCCAAAGCACAGAGCAGAGCCAGCAATGCCCAGGAAGAAACTGCTTTGAGGAACCCAGCAGCTCCACAGAGCCCCAGGCCCAGTGTGTCAATAGATACCCAGTTCCAACAGGACCAAAGGAATGGCTGCAGAGACCCTGGTGAACATCTGACCATGCAGGTGAAAGCAATGGCTCTGCTGCTGTTTTGGCAGCATCTGATAAGCTCTAAGGGAGATGCATTTGACTGCTAGAAGAAGCTCCCCTGAGGATCTTACACGAATGCTGACACCATCCAGTGTGATAGGAAGAAGAGAGTCTCATTTCAGCCTCTAGTCTGGATTCCCAGGATTCCCAACAGCCCACTGTTTTAACTTGACAATTAAGCTGTGTTCCTCCTTGTGTGCAAAAACAGTCTGTCCAGTAGCTCTTTCATTTACCTGAAGCAAAAGAATTCCTCAAATTGTTGCCTTGTGTAATAACTGCCATATCCCTCTAAACAGGTTTTCCAGGTTCTTGCTGGACCTGGATGGATGGGGATGCCATCTGAACAGCATCAACAGCACAGAAATTAGTCACTGGCCACTCTGAGCTGCATTTGGGGTACACTGCCTGCTCTGGAGGAAAGAGTGGGGCCACTCAGATCTCCATCTTCCTTTCAGAGGACAACAAGGATGTTGTGAGGAAATCTGTGAGACTGTTGCTGGCCAATTCACTCCCAAGGGACAACAGGTGTACCTCACCTTTCTACATCTTTGAGAGCAGAAGAGTGTATCCACGAAAAATATTCCTTTGCTCCATACTCCTGGAGCAAACCAGGGTGGGCTCTTTTGCTGATCTAAACTGGACTCTGTTATGTTGGTGGTAACTCTGTGCTAGGACACAAAGCATCCTCCTTCCCCTTTGCAATCTGGTCAGCAGCACACAGGAGAAACTCCTTATTAGCCTATAGCAAAAAATCCACCTTGCAAAAACTGCCAGGGAACAAGAAGAGGGAGACATATCAACAGAAAATAACCATGTCTGCTTTCCAGCTGGTTAGCTCATTTGCTGCTGCTGTGAATACAAACCAGTCATTTAAATTAGCTTCTAATTGTTCACAATTATTCAGACACAGCATAACCTGCAAGCAGGAAGACATCAGGCAAGTAGGAGAAAAAGAATGGTTTCAGATGCCTTGACAAGATTCACATATTCATGCCTTGTAAGTCTTACAGCCTGCCATCTCCAGCAATGCTGCCTCTCTTATAGACCCCCTAGATGTACAGCTGGCATTGCAGAGGAAGGAGATAATCCATGGGTGTTTCTACACTTCAGGTTTCTACTCTTTCTTGCTCCCATTTTTGGACTGGTTCAAAAATTAAACCAATAATATTTTGGTCTACCCCAGTCGTTCACAGTCTCTGCACACACAGGCAGTTTGAGCAACACTATTTATAAAGCTGTTTAAAATTCTGGACACAGCCAGAGCTCTTTGATGGGATGTCAGCCATGCGACACCCGAACGTAGGAGGTTGACACAGGATGGTTAGTGTAATACAGCCCACTCTCCTTTCCTTTTCTTTCACCCAGAACCTCCACTACCACCCTCAGAAGAGTCCCTTCCCCCACAAACAGCAATGTTCCACAATTACTGCAATTTTCTCTCTTAGGGAAGAGGGAAGACATTAGCGTGTTATCCTTAAATCCCTAGTGTGCCTGTTTTAGCTCACATATGAGACTCAATGCAAGTCCAGTCTGCAGGTCAAATTACTTCAGGGGACTGAATGCAATTCCCTCACATTCAGCCCTGTTTGGATCCAAAGCTAGAGAACTGCCATAGAGCCAAAATACTCAAATGGGTCTAGGAACTTCAGCAAATTTAATAAACTTGAGCAAGAATATTTTATCAAGCACAAAATCTCCAGAGGAGACAAAATAACCCTGAAAAGCAATGTATAAATAGCTGTAGCTGAAAGCACAGCAAATGCTGTGTCATGCCACATTCCCAAGCCAGTCCCAGGCAGCAAGCACATGAAGCTGCCCAGCCTTCCTTGTACCTTCTTGGAGTTTCATGCTTGCTCTGGAATCAGAGCATCCCCCTGGAGAAATATTCCTGGTTGAGCTCTCTCACATGCAGAACACACTCCCCAATCACACTGCAGTGCCTCAGTGCTCTGTTACACAGGAGGAATGCTGCATGGACAGACAGGCTGCCTGCAGCCCGAGGAGAAGAGGGAAGGCAGTGGATTCCACAGGCAGATCAGGACCTGGCTAGGTTGGCTAAGAAATACAGGATGCTCAGGCTGGCCTTGGGGGCACTTTCCAGTTAGTGATTAAGAGCACTCTGGGGACACTCAGATTTAGCTGACAAGGAAACCAGGGGTACTGTCTCCTCGTGGGGACACAGTGAGGGCAGAGGTCTGCGGTCACCTCACTCCCTACTGGCACAGAGCAAAGGCAAACACTGCTTTAAGAGGTACAATGGCCAATGTTTGCTTCAAGGCAGGCCAAGCATTCTGCAAAGGCTTCCTGTTAAATAACACACCTTCTGAGCCAGCTGTATCCACAGTTAAGTCAGACGTTGCTTTAAAAAAGTAAAGGCTTTACGTTCAGCTGAAGCAACCTCTGGAATGCTAGAGAGAATCCACCCAAAATTCAGTAACAGTCTGGGTGCCCCGTGCATGCATTTATTTCTGATAAACAGCAAAGCCACTCCCCCAGCTCACACTGCAGAAGAGTATGTGAATGCTACTGGGACAATGCAGCACAATTGCATCATTGCCCAAAAAACCTCAGCTGCATTTTCTATTCACTGAAAGAGTTTCAGTTATCCCCCACATACATAAATGCTGTATAGGCCATTACAAAAGGAAGAACAGCCCCTACTGAATCCATACACCAAGCTACAGAAGCCCAGATATTTAACAACTGGATTTCTGCAACCCCTGCACTGTGATACCCTTCCTGTGAGGGGTGGATCCACCACCTGAGGAATGGCTGTGGGAAGACTAAAACATCTCCCAGCCACAGCAGTTTTAATTCACTGCCTTCTGCTTATATACTCCATAATACAAAAGCAACCAACATTCAATTCCTTTCAATAAATCTGAGAAAAATCTAAACTAGAACTGGTGACAGTTACGATACAATAGAGACAGAAATACAAAAGCCCAGCAGAGTCTGACTTAACACCCCTGGAGCAAAGTCTTATTTTTCCTCCCTTCACAGGTAAGTCTACTGGACTGACTTTTTCTTCCTTCCTATCTCAACCAGAGCACAAGACTTTCAACACCATATTTAGAACACATCAATGTCATCATACAACACTCTTGTATCATTTTGCCTTTGGGTGTTTCCTTGGCTGACTTCTAAACCATTTACTGTGAGCTCTCCAGATTCTGCCAGCAGCCTGAGACAACAGCATTTGCCCAGCAGAACATCCAACATTTGCATGGAAACACCACTCTCCTCTCCACATTACTCTGCAGGTTCAGTTATTCAGCAGCATATTTGATGTGACAATAACTCAAGGTTATAGCTCAGGGAACCTTCTTTTCTCCCCACCTCTTCCTTGGGAACTAAGCAACCAAGCAACACATCCAGAGATGGCTCACAGAACTCACCGAGCCCCTGGTGTAAGTAAACACTTACAGCAACGGCACAGGAACCACAGGAGCAATCAAACCAGATGTTCCCTGGTTTTGTACTATGTCCACACAGTTCCCATTCTAAAGGGTAGGCTGCTTGAAGGTAGATTTTTAAGTTCTCATCTACACATCTTTTAAGGCAAAATCCTTTCTGTGTGCATTAATCCTTGCCAGTGTGGTTTTCTTCTGGATGTAACATACAGACAGCTACAGAATTCCTGTAGGAATACATCTTTATGCTCCTCTGGTCTGCACAGGCTCTACAGCCTAACAGCTACAGAGCAATCACAAACTACTGGGAAAAACTAATCTCCCAGGATACTCAAATCCAGTTTTCAAGGCAGACTTTTGTGTTTAGGAAACCCAGCATCCAAAGAGTCCCCAGGAGAGTAACATACTTCTAGACCAACCAGGAAGCTGTAAAATAATCCATTTTTAACAAGGAGTGTTTCTGAGAGACCTGGAACTGCCCCCTTCACTAAAAACATTTCTAAAAGGTCACCTCTTACAGGCAAGCAAGGCGAGATTGATTGTTAGTAGAACTCACCTCAGAGCTGACTATTTC